>NC_077232.1:230461673-231063340 GCF_027887165.1 Monodelphis domestica
ATTGCAGTTCATGTGGCACCCATAGGTCCAGCTGTGTTTTTTGGAAATTATTCTAATTGGATCTTGGAACTTGAATTGATGCTGCTGTCAGTGATAATCGTGTTATCATTAGCCCAGGCTAGTCACATTAAATAAAAGCCCTAAGCATTAAAAGCCTGGGAAACAAAGGACAATAGAAATTATAATAAAAAGTACATATTATTAAGAACTCTTCCAAGATCAAAACAGGCACCTCTTTTTGTGTGGCTTATATGCTAATTGCTAATCATAAACGAAACTATACCAACCTTATATAAAAACCTTGCCCATTTGGTTGCCAAGTGGTTTTTTTTTTCTTTTTAAAACCCTTTACCCTCTGTCTTAGAATTGATACTAAGTATAGGTTCCAAGTCAAAAGAGAGGTAAGGGCCAGACATTTGGGGTTATGTGACTTGCCCAGGGTCACACAGCTAGGAGATGTCTGAGGCTAGATTTAAACCCAGATCCTCCTGATTCCGCTGTGCTATGTTCCCCCCAACCAGATATAGTTGATTCTGCTCTCACAGCATATCTTGGCTTTTCCCCTTTGCCTCTTGCAAACTCATGACTTTCATCATTAATTCAGGTACTTATTACCTTATTGCAATAGCTTCCTCCATGAATTTTCAGCACTCTCTCCTTCTTTTGTCTATTCTACAGAGAAATTTGCCAAAATGATTATCCAAAAGGGCAAGGGTCACTGTGTCACTCTCCTGATCAAACCTTAGGGGCTACCCATTGCCTCTAGAATCAACTCTGTCATGAAAGCCCATTACCATTTAATACCAACCTATTCTTGCAGCATCTGGATTCATCATTCCCTTTTACAGTCTGTATTCTGTCTAATCTGGCTTTTTTGCTGGTCTTCACATTTTACCTAAAACATTCCATCTCCCAGCTTCCTTATGCTTGGAATAGATGCCTGTTTTAATTCTGCCTTTTAGAATTCCTAGGCACTATACTTAAAAAACAAACAGACAAAAAAAAAACCAAAACCCAACCCTTTCCTTCTGTTATAATATCAATTCTAAGTCAGAAGAATGGTAAGGACTAGGCAATTGGGGTCAAGTGACTTGTCCAGGATCACACAGTTAGGTTGTATCCAAAGCCAAATTTGAACCCAGGTCCTCCTGACCCCAAGATCTTTCCACTGTACTATCTAGCCATCCTTGGTATTATACTTTCAATGTTTACTTCAAGGAACACTTTTTATTTGATGTCTCTCCACACTCTACTTCCTACCTGTTCCCCCCCCCCCCCGCCCATCACCTTGTATTTATTTTGTATGTATTGTGTATATATTTATATACCTAATCACCCCTCTTCCCCTGCCAAATGTAAGCTTCTCAAAGGCATGGGCTGTTTCACTTCCCATCACATTCGTAAAGAATTATCCTTGTCAATGTTAAATCACGGGTTATGTTGGGTTGAACAAGTCCCAAATGAAATATTTCTCTAGTGTGGATTTAATTTAATAAAGGTAATAAAAATGGGACTTCTAGATGAAGTCGTAGCCTGGCTCAAAAAATGTTCTGAGACCATAGACTATAGCCCAAACCAATAGCCCAACTGTATCAAGCATCTATAGCCCAATGAAGTCAGAAGTAAAGTAAAAAAAAACCACAACACAAAGACATACAGGAAAGCAACTTATATTAGGTGAATAATTGAAACATTTTCATGCAAAAGACAGTATTTTTACTATTGAGAACTATAAAAATGTACATGAAGAATTACCATTTAAAATCAGATTTATATTTCGAATCAAAATATATGGAAGAAACTAGTTTCTGTTCTTTCACAAAGGTATTCTAGTTTGTTCATTCTTCATTTCAAAGAGAGCCAATGACATTGCAAGGTGATATCTTGATTTGAGAGAGATTTGGCTATAAGTGAGGCAGAGTTGCACAAAGTCAGTAGTCTCTCCTGAGAGTCATTGAAATCCAGTGGCAAGACAAAAATTAGGATGACTGCTGATGGCCTGGTATGCTGTGGATGACCATGGTGTATTAGATGTTTAACCAAGCAGTAAGTGATCTATGGTACCGTCTCATTTTATAGCCACTGGAAAAAAATTATTCTTTTTTTTAAACCTTTACCTTCTGTCAGAATCAATATTGTGTATTGGTTCCAAGGCAGAAGAGTGGTAAGGGCTAGGCAATTGAGGTTAAGTGACTTGCCCAGGGTCACTCAGCTAGGAAGTGTCTGAGGTCAGATTTGAACCTAGGACCTCCTGTTTCTAGGCCTGGCTCTCGACTACTGAGCCACCTAGCAGCCCCTGGGTGGGGGGGGGAATTATTCTTGAAAAATTCCAATTTCCACCTGGGAAAGTCTTCACATACCTGGGAGAGACATCCTCCTAACTTATTAGCAGATTTGAATACTGCCAGCTACCCTCAACTTGGTGGTTTAACCCATCTGCCAAGACAGTTTTATAGGGGTGTGGCTGTTGTGCTTGCTTTAGCTATTTGGAGTCACATGTGAGAGTTAGGTGACAGATAGACCCCAAAGGTATATGAGCTGTCCTAAAAGGGCACAGCAAGTTCTCCTACCAGATTTTCTTCCTGAAAATCCCTTGCACATTTGAAAAATTGCCATTTTAAATCAGATTTATATTTGGAGTTGAAATATTTTTTATCACAGTCTAGAGCAATATAAGAAAGACTAATTTCTATTTTTCTGAAAAGTTTTTCTTATACTTAATACCATCTTAATAGTTTTTTCATATTCTAAGGGATCTGTCATATTACTGAGAGGGCATTTTTTTCAATAATACAACTCCATCAATTAATCAGCAAGTATTATAAATGCCTACTATACCAAACATTGTTGTAGGACCTAGAGAGAATAGAGACAAAAATGAAATGGCATCTACCTTTGAGGAGATTATATTCTATTGGGGAAATAATAAAATGCATTTATACAAAATAGCTTCCATTTTTGACATTGGGAGTATTCCTTAATTTCTCTTGAGATCTTAAAGATACAAGTAGAATGTACTGGTATACATCATTATCCTTTGTTCTTGCTACTTGTAGGGCCTGTTTTCTTGATGCTGCATTTCTTTGATAGCATACTTCGCCCTGTTTATTTTTCATAATTCCTTATTATGTGTGTTGGGCTGCTTTATGTGGTACCTTGGCCTTTGGTTGGTTTTTAACTTCAGTTCATTGGGCACTGTTGTGGTCTATGTCTTAGGACCATGAAGAATTATAATGTTAAAAAATTGGACTTTTGCTTTCACTACATAAAAATTTTTGGAAAAAACAACTTTCCTCTTTGTCCTACTGCACTATGACAGATGTTTGGAGTTATGAAGAACTTGAATACTTATTACCTTTTGTTTATAGTAAACTTCATGAAAAGGACAAATTAATGTAGAGATAAGATTGTAGGAGCATGAAAGAGAGGAAATGAATTTATTAAAAGTTATTAAGGTGAACTTTCCAATCTCTAAATATTTCAAGAGTATATTTAAATATAAATAATTGGTATGGCATTAGCAAGATTCATATCTAATCATTAAGGCAAGACACCAACCCCTTTGGAACAGCTACTAACCACTGCTGTTTAGTTACTTTGTACTTGAAAATAATATTTGATTGCTCTAAAATTTCTCCAAAAAATTCTAAGACTTTTCTGTACTTTAGGCTATCGCTCCCATTATTTCAAATTACTGAGAACATAAAGTATAAAGGGTGGCATGCATGTGTGTGTAAAGAAGCCTGGGTTTGGTATTGTTCCTTATAAAATGATTTTATAGTGTCAGTAAAGTAGAATATCTGAAAATTGCATTTAGTTCTCTTGAGTGGGTAAAACCTGTATGGTATGTAAGTTACTTTTTGGTTGAACATTTTACAGTTGCAGATACATTGAGAATTGTTTGAGTGCTAAATGTTGAATGGATTAAAAATTAGGCAGTTTTGGCCAATGGCAGGCTAAGAAAAAATGGCAAGTTGTTCATTTTATGTGTGGTTTTTAAAGTTTCTCATTTAATTGTACCCCATGATTAAGTAATTGTGCTCTCAGTAATGACTGTAACTTTAATCAGTTAACTTTTGTCAAAAGGCTACATATGGTCCCTAATACAAATACCTTTAATATTTACTGTATTCATATGTGATTTATTCTAGTTTTGCACTATATGATAATAGGGTTGTACATATCTTTTGCAAGCTGACCTGTGGACTGGGAAGCCAAGGGTTCTTCCTGACTGGATGTGGTGACTTAGACAAATTAATGATGAATAGGAGACAGCTTTTGTATTCAACTCATAGCACTGGGTTTCACAGAGAAACTGCTCTCCCTTTGGCTGAGGCTTGGCTTTATTTTATACCCTCATGATCACACATCTACTTGGCACACAATTTCATTCTCAACATACATGTTTCCATAGAACCAAACAACATATCCAAAGCCCAAGGAGATAAGTCTATAAAGCATTGTTGCTAAGTGCAAGGTCAGAGTGTAGAATCAACATGACACAGATTTGCCAGAAGTTTTTATGCCTAGAAAAGAGGGTCCTATCTAAGTGGGTATATAAGAATCCTTAGGTTTAAATTTTGTAAGTAGGATTTCCTGGTAATATTTCTGGGGGGGCCAGAGTGAGACATCTGCATTAATTCTGCAAGCATGTTGCTCTCATCTATTTTTCCTGGGGCTAAGTAAGACTAATAATCATATCAATTCCAATAATAAGGGGATGTTAATAAGGACAGCCACTTAGGGGGGTTTCAGTGGGTGTTTCCATCCTTCATGGGGCTGCTTTGCAGTCCCCGGTTTCCATGTGTGACCGTGTCAAACAGTGTGGTCTTTGATGGCTCCCGGCCTGTTTCTACTGATGATGTCTATACATCAACATTATTTTTTTTGAAAAATTTAAATTAATTAATTTAGAATATTTTTCCATGGTTACATGATTCATGTTCTTTCCCTCCCCTCTTCCTACCCCTTCCCGTAGCCAATGAGCAGTTCCACTGGGTTTTACATGTATACACAAACACTATTATTCATTGTTAAACTATGTGCCATTAGTTATCATTTTAGTTTGTGAATGTTTGCTTTACATAAAAACTTCCAAGTGTGTTAATATTTATTACCCTATGAACACACTTCTAATAAAGAAAAATACTTGACTATTAAGGTTTTTGGAAGAAAATTGTTATGTGTTAGAACCATTCCAAAGTATTTCTTTCTCTTTTCAACCTTCCCCCCACCTCAACACAGTGTAGCTATCTTCACTGAAAAGGTAGAATCCATCCTTAGCTTCCCACTTCTGTGACTGAAGACTTTATAGACTTGTACTTTTTTTGTTCCTTCCTCTTTTCCTTTTGTCCCAAAGAAGTGACTTGAATTCCTGGTAAACTTAACCCTCTACCTTTTCCTTCTCTTTTCCACCAATATTTCCTTTTCTTTTACCTGGAATATTCCTTTTCACACTGATTCCTTGCTATCTGCTTAGAAACCATTTTTAGATCTCTCCAATTCAATGGTAGTATTTTCTTGGCATTTCTGTCCCATCTGCTTCTTCCTTTAAACTGCTAAACTTCTTGAAAAAGCAGTCTTTAATTATTGCTTTCACCCCTTAATGACTACCTACTCTTTAGCCCTTTACAATATGACTTATTTGCTATGACTGTGTGACCATGGGCAAGTCTTTTAATATCTTTGGGATTCAGCTTCCTCATCTTTAAGTCGAATGATTTGAACTAGGTAATCTCTCTGCTCCTTTCTGTCTCTATAAATCAGTGAGCCCTCCATTATGGCAGAGCATAGCCTGTGTGGAAAAGAGAAATAATATGAGATAAGACTAAGCCAATTTTCTATCAGATTGTGAAAGGCCTTGAATGCTAGGGAGAGGAACAGGAACTTTATCCATAAGCCAAAAGGGAGCCTACTGAAGATTTTTGAGCAGAGGAGTGACTGCCAGATGAATACATAATAAAGATTATTCTGTCAGTAGTATGAAGGATGAATTAGAGATCGCAGACTGGAGGTGGGAGGGAAAAGCAGTAGTGGGGTGACAGTAGGAAAAGAAAGTAAGGAATAAATGGTCTACCATTTTGTGGAGATTTTGTGGAGATGGTGGTCAAGACTTTCTAACTAATGGAGTATGAGAGCTAAGAGTCAGAGATAATACTAAAATTAGGGATGTGGGAAATTAATATGTTGGTGGTGTTGCTGACATAGATAGTTCAGTATGAAGGAGGAATAGGTTAAGTGGAAAAGGTGAGACATAGAAGTGGATTTGTCCTGTAGACAGTTGAAAAGGTGGGCCTGGAGGTAAGGGCAGTTATAAAACTGTGTATACCTTTTGATCCAGCAATACCACTATTAGTTCTGGGCACAAAAGAAATAATTAAAAAAAGGAAAATGATCTATATGTACCAAAATATTTATAGCAGCTCTTTTTACGGTGGCAAAGATTTGGAAATTGAGGGGATACTCATCAGTTGGGGAATTACTGAACAAATCGAGATGTATGATTGTAATGGAATACAATATTGTGCAATAAGAAATCATGAGCAGGATGCTGTCAGAAAAACCTGAGAAGATGTATATGAACTGATTCAAAGTTAAATGAGCAGTACCAGGAGAACCTTGTACATAGTGACAGCAGCATTGAAAGGATGATCAACTATGAATGATTTAGCTATTATCATCAATAGAGTGGTCCAAAGCAAGTCTAAAGGACTCATGATGAAAAAAGCTAACTCCAGAGAAAGAATATAATGGAATCTAACTACAGATCAAAGCATACCATCTTTCACTTTATTCTCTTCATGATCATGTGTGTGTGTGTGTGATATTTGTCTTCTTCCACAACATGGTGAATATGGAAATATGTTCTGCATTATTGCATATGTATCATCAAATTGCCACCATATGAGGGAAGAAGAGGTGGGTGAGAGGGGCAGAGAATTTGGAGCTCAAAATGTTAGAAAATGAATGTTAAAATTTATTTTCACAGATAATTGGAAAAAATAAAATACTACTAAAAATTAAAAAGAAAGCAGTTTCAGTAGAAGGAGCCTTAGGTAGTAAGAAGTGGAAACATCATGTTTATATAAATTTTTTAAAGGATTTTATAACTAAACTAGGTGAGTAGAGAAAAAGAGGAAGTTAGGCAATTAAAAGATTTCATTTTTTTGGCCTTGTGCTATTTAATATTTGACTTGAAATAAAACAGAGACAAAATCTTTATCAAATTTATAGATGATAAAGTGGGAGGGAGAGTTGACACACTGGGTTACAGAGGCAAGATTAAAAAAAAAATCTTGACAAGCTGGGACATTGTACAGAATCAAACAAGTTGAAATTTTGGATTTGATAAGTCAGTCTCCTAAGTACATGGCTAGATTGCAGATTGTCTGATCTGGGGGATGTGAGTAGGCTTTAAGATCGGTGTGAATCATCTGTGAGATATAGGAGCCAGGAAACTATTGTGATCTTAAGCTGCATTGAGAGGTAGAGTGTCTGTTAATGAATAATATGGATGTGTTAGTCCTATTGCCAGAGCACATGTGGCCTCTTTTGCTTCATCCTGGGTACCACTTTTTTTTTTTTAGAAAGAGTAAGCTAGTGAATATCTAGAAGAAGGCAACTATGATGAAAGGACTCAAGCTTAGGCCATATGAGAATCAATTAAAGAAATGGAAGATTTTTATCCTGGAGAAGAGGAGATAGGGGACTTGCTAGTTGTCAAGTATTTGGAGGGCTATATTAAGTAGGAGGGAAATTTTTATGCTTGGCTTCAGAGAGACGCAGGGTGTTGAATTGGTTCTCATGTTGAAAGCAATCCAAAAATAGAGCGGGGTATCTTGGGAGTTAAAGTTCCTCCTTACTCTAAGTCTTCACAATTTGTCAGGTATGTTCTAGAACTTATTCTCCTTTGCTAAATATTGGAAGTTCTTCACAGCCTTCCTCCAACTTATCTTTCCAGCTAAATAAGCATCACCTCTGCCCTGTCTCCCCAGATACTTTGTGGTCCGGTCAAACTAGGCTTCTTGCTCCTTCTCACATTTCACCTACAATATTCCATTTTCTATCTCCATATCTTTGCCCTGGCTTTTCTCCATGCTTGGAATGGATTCTCTCTTGACCTCTAGCTCTTAATACTACCTCCTACATGAGGCTTTTCCCTCTCCCTTCCAGCTCCTAGTGCCCCAAACCCTCAAATTTTATTATTGTTTAAGTCTTTTCAGTCAAATCTACCTCTTTGTGACCCCATTTGGGATTTTATTAACAAAGATATTGTAGTGGTTTGCCATTTCCTTCTCTAGTTCCTTTTTTAGATGAGGAAACTGAGGCAAACAGGAATTAATGACCTGTCCAGAGTCACACAGCTAGTAAGTACTTGAAGCTGGATTTGAACTAGGGACTTTATAGCTCCAACTCTGGTACTCTATTCACTGTGCCATTTAGCTGTCCAAATCTTCAAATTATATTTATATTTTGTTTAATTATATTTTGTTTATATGTTTGTGCATTTTATATATATTTACATGATCATGTTTGCCCCATTAAATGTAAGTTCCTTGAAGCAAGAACTATTTCACTTGTCTTTGTATCTCTACCACCCAGTACAGTGCCTGTTATCCTGGTACCCAGTTGATGTTTAATAAATTCTTGCTCATCATTCTTGTTCTGATATGGTTTGGACAAGACCAGGCAGTCCCTGCCAACTCTGAGATTCCTTAATGACTAGGGATACTTGAGTGTGCATATAGACAGATGGTAGTAAGCCAGTAGTAGCAAGGTAATCATTAAAGATGTATGAGAAAGACTTGGCAAAAGTCAAGGATGCAGGTAGTGGAATTAGTCTTAGCATGTAGCCGAGAAATCCTCTAATGAAGGCATTCCCTTTGGATGGTCTCCGTCTTATCAGTGAAAGAGGAGAGGCTAGGCTGCTTAAAAGTGGTGGTTTGAGATACCTTTTGGTAGTATTTAGCTCCTGCATTTTTCTGTTTGTCTTATTCCTCCCCCCTCCTCCCCCTCCCTTTTTAGCCCAGATCTGTTCTTTCACTGATGCAGGGAACTTCTGGTAGGAAAGTGACTACGATTTATTGAAGCTCCCACCATTCATGTAGATTGGATACATTCCCATAACTTAAGTCTGGAGAGTTGGCTAGGTGAGGGACTCTGAAATGACTTGTCCATTCATAATATGCTTCAGAAGGAGAATTAGAACCTTGTTCTTCTCTGATTCCAAGGTCAACCATGTAGGCATTCTTTCAAGCTGCCTTTCGTGATTATACCTATTCATTAAGCTCCATGAGGTAGAGACTGTCTTGATTGGCAGATAATACTGAATAAATGGGGGTCAAATGAATGAATAATACATGACTAGGAGATATCTTCCCCACAAATTTTAAAACATTCTATAAATCTTAGCTATTATTATTATTATTATTATAAGGAGGAATTGTCTGTATTTTAATGTTGCTGATCAAATTCAAGGACTGCCTTTAAAATTCATAATAATCAAAAATTTGGAATAGAAAAATGGAATTTCACAATTATTAAAAAAAGGAAAAAATTTTGCTTAAATTCCTTTTTTTTTGACTTTTTTCTGATATTATTTTATTTTATTGCATTTTCTTTTTCTTTTTTTTTAATTTGGCCAATTTCAAACATTATTCCTTGGTTACAACTTAAATTCTTTAAATTTACTTAATTGCTTTAGAGATCTGCTGGCCTAAAGGTTGACTTCTTTGCCTTTACCCTGAGAAGTAATAAGACCCCATTTTTACATGAAATTTGCAAAACCATCACCCTCTCCATATGCATATGCCACATGAAGAAGAGCACTAACATCCTGCCCCATTCTTGGAGCCTGGAGGCATTTCTTGCTGGTCGTTTCTAAGTATTGCACATTCATGGGCTTGTATAGTTGATAAAGTCTGACAAGATCATAGTCTTAAGCAAATACGACATCAACTATGATTTATACGGAAGATGGAGTAGGTTCTAGTCCCCAATAAATGTTGTAAGGGTATAGTAAATTTAGCAGCAACCAGTAAAGTATCATTTTCCAGCCACATGTATTTGAAACTATTAAAATAGGAATGCATTAAAAATAATTTGGCTACATACAAAGATCTTTTTTTTTCCTCTAGCAAACTTGGTCTGTGGGTATTTCATGATTGTTTCCAGTCTGTGTCCACTGTCATATTTGGAGCCAGTTATAATAGGATTATTCCTAGGCTAGCAAATGTATATTTGTGGAGGTCCTAAACTAGGTCTTCAAAGTGTGCTCTCCTTTCCCCTCCCCTTTTTTGTTCAGTATTCCAAGAAACAATTCACAGATTTCCTTGGGTTATTCTGACTAGCATAAATCCAAAAACAATTTTAGATAAGGGGTGTTCCTGTCTGAGAAAGATACAATGACAATTTCCATCATCTCTCACCTCTGCCTTGAAAATGATAAAAGTAAAATATAGTTATAGTGGGCTTTCCTTTCTAGGATAGATTGAACTTTCTGGCCACTGAGGTCTCTTCATAATCTAAATTGAAAAATTTTGGAGATAGCAGGTAATTTGCCACAATAATTTATTCTTCTTAGAGGAAAAAATGTTTCCAAGGATGAAAAGCTTAGTCTTTCATTTAATTATTGAACTAATTCTGAAATA
The DNA here is from genome assembly GCF_027887165.1 of Monodelphis domestica. Taxonomy (NCBI): domain Eukaryota; kingdom Metazoa; phylum Chordata; class Mammalia; order Didelphimorphia; family Didelphidae; genus Monodelphis; species Monodelphis domestica. The sequence goes on from NC_077232.1 coordinate 230,472,323, forward strand.
TTTAATGCATTCTATCTCTTTGTATTGACAATTACATAGTGTTTAATAAGAATATTTTTCAATCAACAAATATTTAAGTAGCTCCTACTGTGTGACAGGAAGTATAAGTTACAATTATTAGAGGAATATGGCACTAATCAGTGGATTGTGGCCAGGGAAGGGAGTTTCGGTCTAGGTCATCCCGTGGATTGTGGGTAGAGACATGGAACAGTATACTGACATGCCCTTTCTAGTAAAAATCATAGTTTTGATTACTGTTTCCAGAGCAAGAGGGAAACGTAAGTAGCAGAACAGATGGCAAGATGCTTTGCTGGTGGAGGGCTGAATGCAAAGAAGCATGTCCTAGGGCTAGCTAATTCAGAGGGATGGTGTTTTCTCATTACTAATCATGCATTCCAAATCAATAGTTATTTTGCTTTAATTTTAGTTTTAAGGTTCATGCCTCCTAATGAGATGCTGGAATTTATAGTCATGAATTACAATTTTTTGTTAAACTATAAATATTAATCATTCAAACCAGGAGAGGAAATTCTATTCAAATAGTGGTTTAGGAAGTTGCAAAGAAGCTAGGTTTCTCAAATTCCCTAAAAAAACCAAACAATGGAAACACCAAAAAAGAAAAATAGCCAAGACCACACATAATAATAAAAATGTGCCAAAAAAGAAAATAAATGAAGAAATTCAATATAATTTAAAAATACTATACCATTAAAAATACCATATATACATATATACTAGAATACTATTTAAAATACTATAGCATAAAAATACAGTATATAATTTTTAAGAATATTCTATATAATTCTATCATGAAAACTGAAAGTGATACATTACAAAAATGATGAGCTCAAGTAGATGGATAATACAGAATTATTGAATTAGTTTAAACAGTAATGGTAAGTCAATTTCCAAGAGGAAATGAAGAATTTCAGAAAAATTTTAAAATCATATTAGGAACTGAACCAAGAATAAAAATAAATTAGAACACAAGAGAGTAAAATGATCATGATTTAGAGAATAAAAATAAAAACCCCCAAAGAGTAGAAAACCTAGATGATAAATAGAAATAGCCTAAAACATTTACTGTAGCTGTATAAGAGGGAAAGACCAGAAGCAATGGAATGATTGAATTTTGACAAGCTATCTCAGGAAAAGAGGAAATGGAACGTCAGCTGACTTTGGGGGATGTTATGGAACTTTTCAGCCAAGCTCAGGAGGGGGGCATTTAGAAAGCTGGAGGAGGTTCTTGCTTCTGGAGCTGAAAGAAGGAACTGACCTTTGCTTTGAAGATACCCATTTTCTCAATCCTTTTGCCTGAGCCATAGAAGATCTTATCTTTCAACTGGTGACACTTAGGATAAAGAAGTTTGTTGCTTAGGGGAACCTCAAAGCTTATCCTGAAGAAAGACCCTGGTTCAAATCCCCCAGATCTGTATAGGAAATAGCTAGGGATTTCCTTTTCCCTCTGTCCTTATTACCCTTCAACCCTTTATACCTTAAATAAATAGACATCTTGATTTTAATAGAGACTTAAATCAGATTCAATGTATTAGGAGGGGAACTCCAAAGAACATCATTCAAGAAAGGAGGGCTAAGAGGAAGTTTACTTACCCCTTTTAGCCCAGTCAGAACTGACTCCATTTGTTATCAGCCCAACTTGGGGGGAAGAGGAGGAAGGAAGTATTTATTCCCCAAGTAGCTGGAACTTTGGTTCCATCTTCAATTTCCCCACTAATACACAGCCCAATATAAAATCATAGACATTTTGGAAAAAATTAAGAAGTACATTTCCAGAAAAGTAAAATATTGTTGAGAGAACTAAAACAAAAATTTTCAGATATAAGTAATAGATGTGATGACTCAGAATATAGCGTCTGGCTATCAGGAATGATACCTGTAACTCATAAGAAGCTTGTCATTATTAGGGCAGTTAGAAGGAGACTATAGAGAGAGGGCATGAGTATGAATCAATTTTTTTGGGGTGCTGCTATGCGTAAAAGTTTTTAACCCACATGGAAACTGAAAAATGAACTCTTTAATAGTGCTTGGATGAAAGATTATATATATATATATATATATATATATATATATATATGAGAGAGAGAGAGAGAGAGAATCGTTTGCTGTTATCTTTTTTTTAAACCTTTACCTTCTGTCTTGGAGTCAAAGTCACACAGCTAGGAAGTGGCTGAGGTCAGATTTGAACCTAGGACCTCCCATCTCTAGGCCTGGTTCTCAATCCACTGAGCTACCCAGCTGCCCCCTGTTGCTGTTATCTTTGATAGAATCTTTTAACATTTTTTACATTTTCTGAAATCTGGATATAGCCAGTGCAGTTATCCCAGATCAATGTATTGTGCTGGATAGCCTCAGTTAAAAAGATCTACTTGGTGAAGTGAAAAAAAAAACCTAAATAGAAAAAAAAGTTAAACATAATAAGATTTGTGATTGATATGAAGAAAACAAGCCAAACTAAGGACTTTTTTTGGATTACTGATTCCTTTTCATATGCACTGAAGTAGGGCAGATTCTGATCTTTCTAAAAGGGGAAATTCCATGTGAGTAGCAATTATTGAATAGATCTCAAGATGGAATTGTCCCTGAAAACATGAAGCTGTTTGTTGGGCCATGGATTAAATTATTTAAAAAAAAAGAAGAAAGAGGCAGCTAGGTAGAAAAGTGGTTAGAGCACCAGACCTGGAGATAGAAGGTCTTGGGTTCAAATGTGATCACAGATACTTCCTAGCATTATGACCTTGGGCAAGTCACTTAATCCCATTTGCCTAGCCCTTGTTCTTCTGTGTTAGGGTTGTTATTAAGAGGAAAGAAAGGGTGCTTTTTATTTTATTTTTTTTTAAGAAGAAAAAAGAATTATCTGGTAAAAAAATGTTTCTGGATGCTTCATTTGTGAGAGGAGAACAGTGACAACAGCCTATATGCCCCATTTAAGAGAATAGATTGAATAAAATATGATAATATAAATGTAATGGAATATTATGGTGTTGTAATACAGGGAAGAATACAGAGATATATGTACATGTATGAAGTGATACAAAGTGAGATTGGTAGACAGGACAGCTTATACATTGCTTATTAACAACAAAGAAAATAAGAGAATTGGGATTTATAAGTACAGATAGATTTGAAGAAGGAATTGTACAAATATTGTGCTTGTCAGATTTTATTTTGTTAATATATGTTATTGTGTGTTCCCCCTCCTGCTCCCTGTTATATGGCATAAAGGTACAAGTTTTGGTTTTCTTTGTAGGTATTTCCTATCTTTGCTTCTGTTGTGGATTTGTTAGAATTGGCTGTAAGTGTTGTGTTTATAGTAATAATATATATCGGAAAAAAGAAACATTCATTATCCTTTCAATATGACTATACAAATCAATTGTGACAATATTTTCTACTTGGTGCTATTTTAGGGGATCTTCAAGTTGGTCATTTCTAGCCAGGCATCTATTTGCAGTGTAGTGGTAAATTACAAATATTTCAACTGGGAAAATTAATATCTATGATTACTCTAAATATTTTTTTCTAAAAACCCTTACCTCCCATCTTAGAATCAATACTGTGTATTTTTCCAAGGCAGAAGAGTGGTAAGGGCTAGACAATGAGGGTTAAGTGGCTTGCCCAGGGTCACACTAGGAAGTATCTGAGGTCAAATTTGAACCCAGGACCTCCCATCTCTAGGCCTGGTTCATCTACTGAACCATCCCACTGACCTCCTAAATATTTTTAAATGAATGAAAAAATATTTAATAATTCCTTTCTGTTTACTAACCGTTATGCTGTGCTGATGACATAAATACAAAAAGAAAGGCAGGGGTTGGTTGCTAGTTGGCTCAGTTGATAAGGTGCCTGGAGTTGAGAGGACTTAAGTTCAAATTTGGCCTCAGACATTTCTGGTTGTATGAACTTGGGCAAGTCATTTAGCCCCAACTGCCTAGCCCTTACTGCTCTTATGCCTTTGAAGACAGATGTAAGAGGTAAGGTAAAGGCTAAAAAGAACAAAGGGTAGACATTCCCTGTCTTCTTAATGAGCTTACATTTTAATAGTATAAGAATTCTTTACCTTTTTTATGCCATAAACCTCTTTAGCTGCATGGGGAAGTCTATGGATCCTTTTTCATAACACATTTTTTAAGAAAAAAAAATTGTGATGGAAGAAAATCCTAAATTTGTAGTAGAGGTTAGTGAAAATAAAGATGTAACCCCCTTCCTCCATCTACTTTCAGAGTCCCAAAATGCTAGGAAGCCAGGTGCAGAATCCTTGTAACAGGGGTAAGATAATATATATGGTGGAATGTTGGCCAAGGAATTGGGTATTTTGTTCACACAAGTTACAAGTACGAGGGGCATTTGATTAATATGTCTTAACTTGTAATTGTTTACTACTGGATCTATGATCCAAAGAGATCATAAAAAAAGGAGAAAAGATCTACTTTTACAATAATATTTCTAGTAGCTCTTTTTGTGGTGGGAAAGTTAAGTGGATGTTCATCCATTGGGGAATGGCTGAACAAATTGTGCTATATGTTGGTGATGGGACACTATTGTGTTATAAGAAATGATAAGCATATCAATAAGCACATGAAAAAGTGTTCTAAATTTCTTATAATTAGAGAAATGTGAATCAAAACAACTCTGAGGTATCACCTCACACCTAGCAGATGGGCTAATGTGACAGCAAAGGAAAGTAATGAATGCTGGAGGGGGTGTGGCAAAGTTGGGACATTAATGCACTGCTGGTGGAGTTGTGAATTGATCCAACCATTCTGGAGGGCAATTTGGAACTCTGCCCAAAGGGTGCTAAAAGACTGTCTGCCCTTTGATCCAGCCATAGCACTGCTGGGTTTGTACCCCAAAGAGATAATGAGGAAAAAGACTTGTACAAAAATATGCATAGCTGCACTCTTTGTGTTGGCCAAAAATTGGAAAACAAGGGGATGCCCTTCAACTGGGGAATGGCTGAACAAATTGTGGCATATGTTGGTGATGGAATACTATTGTGCTCAAAGGAATAATGAACTGGAGGAATTCCATGTGAACTGGAACAACCTCCAGGAAGTGATGCAGAGTGAAAAGAGCAGAACCAGGAGAACATTGTACACAGAGACAGATACACTATGGCACAATGGAATGTAATGGATTTCTCTACTAGTAGCAATGCAATGATCCAAGATAATTCTGAGGGACTTATCAGAAAGAACACTACCCACATCCAGAGGAAGAACTGTGGGTGCAGAAACACAGAAGAAAAAGAACTGCTTGATCACATGGGTTGATGGGGATATGACTGGTGATGTAGACTCTAAACGATCACTGTAGTGCAAATATTAATAATATGAAAATTGGTCTTGATCAATGACACATGTAAAACCCAGTGGAATTGCACATTGGTTATAGGAGGGGGGTGGGAGGAGGGGAGAGATAGTACATGAATCATGTAACCATGGAAAAATATCCTAAATTAATTAATTAAATAAAAAATTTTAAGACAAAAAAAAAAGAAATGATGAACAGATGGGTTCAGAAAAAGATCTACCTGGATAGAGGTAGATAGAGATAGACACAGAGTGAAGTAAGCAGAGCTGGGGGAGCATTGTACGCAATGACAGCAATATTGTAAAATGATCAGCTATGAAAGATTTAGCTACCCTCAGCCATACAGTGATCCAGGACAATTCTGAGGGACTTAGGATCAAGAATGCTAATACCTTCAGAGAAAGAACTGTTCTAGATGGACTGCAAATCAAAGCATACTATCTTTCACAGAAGTTAATTGATGGTTTCATTTTGCGATTTTGGTTTTTTTATGAATATTCTCTTACAACCGTGATCAATATGGAAGTTTGTTTTGTATGATAATACATGTATCACCCAGGTCAAATTGGATGGAAGGAAGGGAGGGAGAAAATTTAGAGTTTATAATTATAGTAAACATATGTTAAAAATTGTTATTATATGTAATTGGGAAAATAAAATATCATTGAATAAAAAAACCTTAAAGAACCTTTAAAAATCTTCATGACTTCCACATTTCTTACAAATAAACCATATCAACCCTCCCCCCCACACCCCCACCATTTGTAATTGTTTGCTATTTTGTCCCTTATGGTCTTAGGAAGAGAAACTTCATTGGACCATTAGTTAATTTTTCTACAAAGAAATCTCATCATCTAGATCAAGTTGTCAAAAGTAGTCAAGGGAGCCATAGGTAACCTGTACAACTTTGAATAAGAATGTGTGGATGGATGTTAAGGAGGTTCTTGTCTTACTGTTGTTCACACTCGGCAGTCTTTGGACCCCACATATACCATTTTTGTTGTTTAGAAAAAATTCAGAGGTTGCCTATGTTGCTTAATCAAATGTCAACAAATGGGTAATCCCTAACTCAAGATCAACATTGTCTTCTGCTATGAGAACAGGAGGAAAGTGTTCAGCATATTGGATGGAACCCCTTGTTTTGAAGTTATTGAAAGACATGAATAGAAGTTGCACAGGATGGGTGGGCTTGATTGGATCTCTAACTGTTGAAGAAGTTGAGTTGGAGAGTTTAAGTGACTTGTGTAGGATCACATAGCTAGCAAATGTCTGAGGCTGAATTTGAACTCATCTTTTTGACTCCAAGCTTAGCACTCTTAATTTGTCACCTTGATGTTCTCATTCTCATGGATATGATAGGATGTCATGTGGAAGTGGGCATTTATGTTGCTGGCATGTATATACTGGAGTAATGGGGAGAATTACAAAGAAGCATATACAAAGAATGAAAAAAATTCTGAAACATTTAGAACTAACCAAAAATAGAATCAATTGTCTTAAATCAATTGTCTTAGTGGCTTTCTTTCACTGAAGATCTTTAAGTAAAGGCTAGGTTCAAGATTTGGATATATTGTAGAAAGAACTTTTATGGGCTGGGAATTCTACTATGTGGCTTCTGAAGCTTCTGAGATTCTGACAGGACTGTTAAAAGTTTTTTGGAATTTCAAAGAATGCTTTTAAAAAAGATGATTTCTTTAAATGAAACTTGACATGTTGAAAAAGAAAAGAAAAATGGAAAGGAACTGCCAAAGTTTTGGCTATATTTTAAAGTGCATTTAGGATTTTGGATTTTGGTTGTTGCCCTTTTTACTGGAGATGAAGCATTTTCTGAGATCAAGGATAACTTGATAACATGAAACATTGTGGAAGAAACTTATTTCAGGTAGAATTTTTATTTAAAAACATATAAAATCAAAATATGCTATCTAGCTCATTGAGGTAAATACAAGCACAACAAAATATTTTCTAGCCAAGTAGATTTATGTTTATGCTAATTTTTTTTTTGCTGTTCCATTGCTAAAAATGAATGGGAATATAAACCAAATGCTTAGAGTGGCTTGATCATGTAATCCTTTTGGTTTGAGTAGTTTAAAAAAAAAGTAGGTTATAAGAAATTCTAGAAGTCTGTGAAATTACAGCTCTGTAGTCAGCTGATCTTGTTCAAACCATCCTTAAACTCTACTTTACCTCCTTGAGTACAAAAGATGTATGTGAGATTATTAGGCAGGCAGGCATTTTTCCCTTGTAGAAAAATACCTCTCTTTGAAAAAGAGATTATATTTTGTAATCAGTGCTACTATTGTATGTAAAAGGAAAAAATCTGGTTTCAAGGAATAGTCTAATAGATCAGTTGTCAAAGTGTGGCCCATTTCCCCCTTCTTCCACCAAAGATACTTTCAGGAGGTCTGTGAGGTCAGAGCTATTTTCATAATAATACTAAGGTGTTATTTGCTTTTTAAAATCCTCATCCTTTTTCTCCATTACATTTTTGTGTGAGGTCAGGTTTTCTTCATATACTTTAATCAAAACAACATAGCAACAGAATGAATGCCATAATAGAGAGAAGAATCCAGTTGTTTTCTATGAAGTCAGATGTTTAAGAGATTTCTAAAAAAAATGTACTGCTATGCCTTTTTAAAATAATTATTTTTTTAGAAAATATAGTTCTTATAGAAATATATTATAACTTGTAGTGTGCTTATTGTTATTTTTAAATGATTAATAAATACATTAACATTTTATCAGCTTTAATTTCCAATATGGTAATTAAAAATTGGTAATTGGTAAATTACCAATATGGTAAAGCTCTAAAGGAGCTAATTATATTCAATCGGGGAATTCACCATTTAAAAGAAGACTGGGTGTCCCAAAAAAACCCTTGTGCAGTTCTTTGTTCTTTGTAAATTTTCAGCATGTCTTCTTTTTTTTTTAAATAATATTTTATTTGATCATTTCCAAGCATTATTCATTAAAGACAAAGATCATTTTCTTTTCCTACCCCCCATCCCCCATAGCTGACGTGTGATTCCACTGGGTATCACATGTGTTCTTGATTCGAACCCATTGTCATGTTGTTAGTATTTGCATTAGAGTTTCGTTTAGAGTTTCTCCTCTGTCATGTTCCCTCAACCACTGTAGTTGGGCAGTTGCTTTTCCTCGGTGTTTCTACTCCCACAGTTTGTCCTCTGCTTATGAACAGTGTTTTTTCTCCTAGATCCCTGCAGATTGTTCAGGGACATTACACCACTACTAATGGAGAAGTCCATTATGTTCTCTTGTACCACAATGTGTTAGTCTCTGTGTACAATGTTCTCCTGGTTCTGCTCCTCTCGCTCTGCATCACTTCCTGGAGGTCGCTCCAGTCTCCATGGAATTCCTCCGCTTTATTATTCCTTTTTGCACAATAGTATTCCATCACCAACATATACCACAATTTGCTCAGCCATTCCCCAATTGATGGGCATCCCCTCGTTTTCCAATTTTTGGCCACCACAAAGAGTGCAGTTATGAATATTTTTGTACAAGTCTTTGTGTCCATTATCTCTTTGGGGTACAGACCCAGCAGTGCTATGGCTGGATCAAAGGGTAGACATTCTTTTATCGTCCTTTGGGCATAGTTCCAAATTGCCCTCCAGAATGGTTGGATCAGTTCACAACTCCACCAGCAATGAATTAATGTCCCCAGTTTGCCACATCAGCATGTCTACTTTTGCCTGAAAACTCTTTGGGAAATCTCTGCAAGATTAAATCTGCCTGCTACTCATCTCTCATCAGTTCACTTTTGCCCCCTAATTGTCTCTTCTTCTGAGCATAGCTATGGGCTTGAGGCTCTCTATTTATTTATTTGTTTATTTTTAAGCCCTTACTATATGTCTTAGAATCATATCAAGTGTCAATTCTAAGGCAGAATAGTGGTAAGGACTGTGCATTTGGGGGTAAGTGACTTGCCTAGGGTCACACAGCTAGAGACTGTCTTGAGACCAGATTTGAGCCCAGGTCCTTCCCAGACCAGATCTGGCCCTTTATTCACTGAACCTCTATTTAAAGAAGGATCTCAGCACAGTTTTTCTCTACATTTCCCAGCAGCTATTCTATTTTTTGACCTCTCTTACTCTTCTGTCATACCCTTGCTTTATCCTGCCTCCTTTTTAGCTTCTTTTTGTGGGTTTTTCTCCTTATTGGACTGTAACCTAAAAGGGCAGGGGCTGTCTTTGTCTTTATTTGTATTTGAACCCTTAGTGCTTAGCCCAGTGTCTAGCACATAGCAGATACTTAAATCTTTGTCGACTGTATGCAATTCAGGTATTAAAGCTTAAACTACACTTAAGACTTTTGGGGATATTTAGTGTTTAGAAAGTAAAAAACTATCCTAAGAGTACCTCTCTTCCTTTAAGATACAGCTTAGGCACATTTTCCCATAGCCAGTCTTTCCTGATTCCTTGACCTGCTGATCCTTTTCCTCCTAAACTTCTTTGTATTTAACTACTTTGTCTATGCCTATACTTATTAACCTTATATTGTATATCATTTTCTACATACTTCTTGTCACCTCTCTTGGAAAGGGAGCCTCTCACGAATAGAGATTGCTTCATACTTTATACTTGGATCCCTAGCACAGTGCTTAGCACATGGAAGGTGCTTAATAAATATTTGTTGATTGATTGGGGCAGGGAGGATGCAATTTGCTTTTGGACTCTGTAATGATGCCATTAACTACCCTTTCTTTGAGATGGTTACTGAGGTCTTCCATTACAGATAAAAGAATCTTCCTAGATCTTTTATGGAATGGTCATGGAAAAGCAAATTGTTCTCAGGTATCCCATGTCCTTATTCCTTTATTTTATTTTATTTATTTTTAAAACACTTACCATTGTCTTGGAGTCAATACTGTGTATTGGCTCCAAGGCAGAAGAATGGTAAGGGCTAGGCAATGGGGGTTATCCTTATTTCTTTATAAGAACATACCTCTTCTCATATTGAATTCTACTTCCAGTGATTCCTCATATTCTTCTGTTATTGAGATTTCACTAAAATAAAATGCATTCAGATCCACTAGGGACCAGTGTTCTTGTGGTCACTGCTTGATTCTGTGCTCCTGTAAGCCTGTGTACTGACTGCATGGATGGTCAAAGTATGCCCAAGTTTGTTGCTTCCAAATTCTTGCATATATTTTGAGTAGGCTGGCATTGGTTCTAATCAGTGCTGACACATGAGTGTTATTGGATGTGGACACTTCAGAATCACAGTGTCCACTTTCCTGTTGATACCAAACTTCCTTAAGAAACTTGAAGCTCACCTCAATGCATCCTCCCTGTAGATAGTCTTTATTATTTATTATACCAAGTATAAGCTCTTCATAGAATTTAAAGGTACTTTACTAAAATGTTTCTCATACAATGGTTGGAAAATAATAGTGACTTGAGATTCACTGTCTGAGAGAAAGGTGCAGTCAGTCCACATTCTCAGTTTTTATTATAACCTCTTGGCAGGATCATATCAGTTGGGTTGGACTAGACCCATAAGGAACTGTTGATGAGGTCAAGGTTACTGTTCCTATTTTCCAGAGTGACCTTCTTCCCTGGATCTTTCTCCATTTTTCAAAACCAGCTGGGGAGATTTTATTTTTTCTATTTAGTTTTATTACTTTTTACAGTCATGTATAGTGAAGCAAAACAAATTTCTACACTGGTCATGTTTTCCCCTCCAATCCCACACCAAAGTTTCAATCTGTATTTTGAGTTCATTACCCCTCTATTAGGAGGTACATACTACCAGTTTGTTGAATTTAGTGGAGTCATGGCTGGTCTTTATATTGATCAGCTTCCCTCCCTATCTTCTTTCCCTCAGGCAAAGCACAATCATGAGCTCTTATCCTTTTTTCTCTTCTTTTAAATCCCTCTTCTAGATCTATCTGCTTTAGAGTTTGTTTTGCTTAGAACTGATTCCCCCCTTTGTCAGCTCTCCTTCTAATTCCTCCCTGCCTCACCTTTTCCTTTCCCCCTTGATTCCCTGTTAAGGTGTTCACTCTACTGTGTATATATGTGTGTGTATATGTGTTCTTCTCTCCTTTGATTGATTTAGATAAGAATGAGGTTTCAATTTTGTCAACCACTTCCCCTTTCACTTCACTTGTATAATAAGTATTACTTGACTACCTCAATTATGTGAGATAATTTCCCCCAATCTTCCTCTTTCTTCTTCCACTCTGGTGTATTCCTTTTTCCATCCTTTTTCATTCTTCTTTTAAGATCATTATAACAGAATCATTCCCAGGGCCTCTGCCTAATTAGATTCCCTCTTTGATTCCGGATAATGAAAAAGTGTAGAGGGGACATATGTATCATCTCTCTAAAAATAGATTGTAAACAATTTATCCTTATTTAGACCTTTATGATTATTCACTAAGGATTATTTTTTCTATGATTCTTTTAATTTCTGTGTTTGTATTTCAGTTTCGTCATAGCTCTGGTTTTTTAGTCAGGAATGCTTGGAAGTCTTCTATTTCATTAACTCTTCTCCCTTCCACCCCCCACACCCACCCTCTCAGGCTCTGTTGTAATATCATATTTTAGGTTTTTTGTATTTTTATAATGCTAACTGCTAAATCACAAGTGAGCTTGAATTCTTTTTGGGTTCTTGCAGTATTTTTTATTTTATATGGAAGCTCTGGATTTTGGCTATAATATTCCTATTCATTTTGTGGGTTTCTTTTCAGAGGTGTCTGGTGAATTTTATTTTCCACATTGCCTTCTGGTTTTCTTTTGTGACTTCTTGACCTCAGATGTCTAAGCCCCTCCTTTTTTTCCTGCTTTACTTTCAGATTCTTAAGTTTTATCCCCCAGGTCAGTTGTTTTTTATTATTGCATATCTTATATTTTCTTCTCTTTATTTTCTTTCAACTTTGTTGACTCATGGAGTCATGACCTTCTATTTGGTCTATTCTAGTTTTCATGGAGTTTATTATTTGGGTAAGGCTATGAAGTTCTTGTGTCAAGTTGTTAATTCTCTTTCCAGTTTTTATAATGTACAATATTATGGAGTATAGCTTATATGAAATAGCCCCAGAAATCCAAGTTCTATACATCACCAACTGTTGCATTCTGGAATAGCTTCAGCATTTCTTGTCTCCATAGCAACACTGGCATTATAGTTATATGAATATTTTCTGGGGAAAAAGGAGCTCCTCTAGATGAATGATATAAGAGCCTACATTTCAGAAATAATAAAACAGAAGAAAAGTTGTTGAAAACGTTTAAGGTCATTAGGAAATTTTAATATCTCCTGTATCTTGTTTTAATGGATACAGATCTCTACCCTTTTAACAGCCTTGGGAGGTAGGTAACACAATCACATATTCAAATCAATATCAGTACAATGGGTAATAGGGAAACTACGGGACTTTATTTAGAGGGGAAGTGGTATATTTGATGTATTTGGCATGGGAAAATCATTTGGAAGCAGTATGGAAAGTGGATTAGAATGAGGAGTGACTTGAGACAAGGAGACCAATTGGGAGTTTATTTCATAGAGATAACAATGATCTCAACTCCAAGATGGTATGGTCTTGTGAGTGAAGAGAAGGTAATGGCTAGATATAAATGCAAATGATATTGCAGAGTACAGTGGCCAACACCTGACATTTCCTGTTGTGTAGAAATGGCCATTGTTGAAGATATTAACTGTAGTATACACCTCACTGGGATATTGTGAAGAAAACCTTTTGATTTACAAACCATAAAGCCAGACAGAAATATGTTGTCATTAGTAATGGTATCAGTGTTGGTTGTTAGTAGTATGTTACCATTGGGGCCCACATTTAGCTATTGATTATTCAGTGAGGTGTAGCTAAGATTGCAGCAGAGTAGGGACAGTACAAATAAAAACCTGTAAACTTTTATTTGTAAAGTAACTTTTATTTGTAAAATTTGTAAAAATTACCAATTATATGTAATAATGATTTTCCACATAAGTTTTCTGAAGTAATATGATCCAAATTGTCTCCTTCTTCCCCTTCCCAGAGCCGGTAAGCAATTTGATCTGGTTTATGCATGGATTATCATACAAAATGTATTTCCATATTGTTCATTTTTTTAAGAGAATACTCATATAAAACCCAAACCCCAAAATAAAAACCCAAATAAGCAAAAGTGAAAAATTGTATGATTTGATATACTTTTCATCTCCAGTAGTTCTTTCTCTGAAGCTAGATTTTTTTTTTTGTCGTAACTCCCTGAGAATTGTCCTGGATCATTGTATTCCTGAGCGTATCTAAGCCTTTCACAATTGATCATTCCACAATATTGCTGTAACTGTGTTTTCCTGGTTCTTCTTATTTCACTCTGCATCAGTTCATGGAGGTTTTTCCAACTCTTTCTGAAATCATCCTGTTCATCATTCTTTAGAGCACAATAAAATTCCATCACATACCACAATTTATTCAGTCATTCTCCAATTTATGGACATTCCCTCAAATTTCCAATTCTTTGCCTCCACAGAAAAAGCTATTATAAATATTTTTGTGCAAAAAATATGTGAACTTTTAAAACAAGTGTTTAAATATTATTTTCATTTATACTGGCTTTTGTCAGACATTTAACTCATGTTGTTCAGCTGTGTACAACTCTTTGTGACTTCATTTGAGGTTTCCTTGGCAAAGATACTGGAGTGGTTTGTCATTTCCTTCTCGACTTCATTTTACAGATGAGGAAACTTGAGGCAAGCCAGATTTAAGTGACTTGCCCAAGATCATACAGTTAGTAAGTGTCTGAGGCTGGATTTGAATTCATCTCTTCCAGACTTGAGGCCTGGCACACTATCCACTGAATTACCTAGCTACCCACTTAATTCCTATATAATTTCTATTTAAAGTGTGTTAAACATTAAAGATGTCATGGAATAAGGATTATATTTTTAATTGGATTACATTTGGAATTGTAGATTTCATATTACCACTTTGTACTAGTTCTAAGGTTATAACCAGTCAAGTACTCTTTTCCAATTTTTTTCAGTATTCTGTCAGTCTTCAACTGCCAAAGAAAAGGTAGCTGACATAAAGATCTAAAAATCACCGCTCCATAAATATTAACTTTCACAAATTTGAGGGTTAAAGTAGAACATCTTTAAACATGTTTTTATGATGAGTTTTTAAAATTACAATCATGAACTATTGGAATTCATATTAGCATTTGGATTCTTCAGAGGCTACAGAAGTGAAAAATCAGAATTAGCTATGAAGAGACAAAAACTATTCCGTTAATTCCAAGTTAAGAAATTAACAGGCTTTTATTGGATATCTACCATGTGTCAGGCACTATTACATACTGAGATTACAAAGCTGAAAGAGAAAATCTTTACCCTCAATAAACTTTACATTGAATCAGAAATAACAACAGCTTCTGTGTAAGTAAATATAAGGAAATGTCAGGAATAGGATGCTATTTACTGCAGCTGAAGTAGGAGAAGCAATTAAGAAAGGCTATGAGGAGGAAAGAGATGAGAGGAAAGAGATAAGAGGTGGGATATCGTGTGTGGGGAACAGTAACCAGCCTAATTAGGCTATATAACAGTTATATTTAATAAGCTTGGTAAGACAATAACAATAATAATAACAAAATAGCTAGCTAGCATTTCTTTAATGTGGAAGTCACTTTTAGAGGCAGGTATTTGGGAGACTATATAGAAGGCTAATCCCAAAGTCAAGAAGACCTAGGTTCTAGTGAGCCAGTTATTAAATATTCAATGTGAGCATTTTATACCTCAGAAAATCTGGGCTCAATTTATTGTTTTGTTGATTGTCTAGACATAAGGAAGCGATGGGGAATATGTTAGTAATGAAGATTATCAGAATGATCATTAGTTCACAAGCTCCCTGAGAGGACAGGGACTCTTTTATATTTTATTTTTTTGAAAATTTTATTTAGTTAATTTAGAATATTTCCCCCAGGTTACAAGAATCATGTTCTTTCCCTCACCTTCCCCCACCCCCTCTCATAGCCAGCGTGAAATTCCACTGGATTTTACATGTGCCCTTGATCAAAACCTATTCCCATATTATTGTCGTTTGCACTAGGGTGATGATTTAGAGTCTCCATCCCCAATCATATTCCTATCGACCCATGTAATCAAGCAGTTGTTTTTCTTCTATGTTTCTATTCCGACAGTTTTCCCTCTGAATGTGGAAAGTGTTCTTTCTCATAGATCCCTTACAATTGTCCTGGGTCATTGCATTGCTGCTAGTAGAGAAGTCCTTTACATTCAATTGTGCCACAGTGTATCAGTCTCTGTATACAATGTTCTCCTGGTTCTGCTCCTCTCACTCTGCATCACTTCTTGGAGGTCGTTCCAGTCTCCATGGAATTCCTCCACTTTATTATTCCTTTGAGCACAATAGTATTCCATCACCAACATATACCACAATTTGTTCAGCCATTCTCCAATTGATGGGCATCCCCTCGTTTTCCAGTTTTTTCCTACCACAAAGAGCTCAGCTATGAATATTCTTGTATAAGTCTTTTTCCTTATTATCTCTTTGGGGTACAAACCCAGCAGTGCTATGGCTGGGTCAAAGGGCAGACAGTCTTTTAGCACCCTTCGGGCATAGTTCCAAATTGCCCTCCAGAATGGTTGGATCAATTCACAACTCCACCAGCAATGCATTAATGTCGGGGGCTCTCTTACCTATTTTTGTATTCCTAGCATGTGACTCCATGCCTGACACATAATAGGTGCTTAATATATTTTGATTGATTGCTTTATTAAATTTAAAACTTTGTCATAGCAGAGAGCCAGTTATCAAAAATTTAGCATTACACCCCTCTGTGTGTATATATGTATGTATGTGTACATGTTGTTTCCTTCATAGAACCTCAGGGTAAGAACTTTTCCCTAATCTTCATTTTGCTTTTCCTCCTTCTCACTCCCACCAGTGTGACTGACTTACCTGTTACAGGTTTTCTTATTTTACTCTTTATAGTTTGATCAAATTCTTGCAGTTAATTTAAATAAAGGTATATTGACTTAAGACATATATGACTGGGAAAGGTGGTGGGTCAGACCTCTGTGGAGACTGAAATGATTGGTGTATTGATGACCTCTGTGAAAGAATAAGAGAATGGTCTACATTGAGTGAATGTGGTAGAGCCTATGTAAAATATAGACTAGAAAACATGAGAATTACTCAAAGTGAGAAGGCTTTCGAATGGGTATCAGAGGAATGCCAAGTCAGACATGAAAGGTACCACTTCAAAATAGGTGAATTCTCACTGTCAAGACAAGCTGTTACCTTTAGAACTAGTATTTTGTTGTTATTCAGACATTTCAGTCATATATGACACTTTTTGACCCTATTTAGGGATTTCTTGGCAAAGATACTGGAGTGGTTTGCCATTTTCTTCTCCAGCTCATTTTATAGATGAGGAAACCGAGGCCATCATGGTCAAGTGACTTGCCCAGGATCACATAACTAACAAGTGTCTGAAGCCAGATTTGAACTCAGGAAGATGCATCTTCCTTACTTCAGGCCTGGTGCTCTATCCACTCTGCCCCTTTGCTGCCCCATATGTTCTATAGACTAGTGTTTTTCAAATTAGAGTTGTTTCCTATGCCTGCAATGTCTTTCCCATTCCCTTCCATATTGAATATCTACTTGTCCCTTAATTTTCAACTTAGATACCATTTCCTTCAGAGCTCTTCCCTGTGTTCTTCTAGATGACACTGACTTCTAACTATCCTTCCCACACTGCCCTGTGAACCCTCCCCCCTCCAACACAGCATTTTGTTTGTACCTCAGGCTTTATTAGTCTTTTCAGGACCACTTATCCTCCTCTGGTGCCCACTTGCCTCCTAGCTCTCACCTGTGGTTCCAACAAACTGTAGCACGAGTGGTGGCCACATCCTGGTAAAGTTTCTTTGAAAGCAGGTTAAACCAGGTTTGGAGTACCTGACAACCCTAAAACCTGTTGGTCAATAAGGGGAATGTTTACACTTGTGAAGATTTCTCCTAGTGGAAGGGGCAAATGAGACCATGTTAGTTGCAATGACAATGAATTTATCAGGCAAGGGGGAGTATATAGAGCTTGGTTAGACATCAAAGAAGCCAGGGTCATCTACCACATCCTTAGCCATCACCAACCATCCTGACTTTTGTCTTGGCCCTGGACTTTGATGACTGAAAGAGAGATGACTTTGTGCCACTCTGTCTCACTTAAATTCAATTTATGAATGAGTCAAAAGACATTCATTATCAGTGATGTCAGTACTAAGGACAGCAATGTATACCAATATATGATATAGTATATGATTATTTGTATCTATGCTGCATCCTTCAGTAGATGGTTTACTCCATGAAGGCAGTCACTGTGCCTTATCACAACCTAGCTTCTTCTCAGTATCTCTAGCAGGGTGTCCTACAAAGAGCAGGTACTTAAGAAATGGCTGTTCTTCTAGGATCATAGGATTTAGGACTAGAAGGGATGTAGAGATTCTCTAGTCTAGTCCCTAATTTTACATATGAGGAAACAGTCCCAGAGAAGGAAAATGGCCTTGTCTGAAATCCTACAATTCAATAAGTAGCATAATGAGAATTAGCCCTGAGACCTTTGGGCTCTATTTGGACCTCCTGCTCTTTTCATCACAACCATGCATCAGCTTAAAGTTTCACATTTCTGCTCCCATTTCTCTCAGTCACTGTCAGCATTATCCACTGTACACTCTTCTCTGTCTGGTTTCCATCTGTTTCCCATTTTGCCCAGCGTTATCCCCCATTATCACCGTATGCTACCTGTCACTCTGTTAGCACTGTTAGCATCCTCTTCTCCACCTGTCCCTTATCTGTCCCTTATTAATTCCTTTCTCTTCTGCCTATGATGCCTGTTCCTCAAGTTATAAAGCTAGCTAGCTTTGATTTAAACCCAGTCATTTCTGACATAAGTGAAACCAAGGAGAGTTGTTGCTATGGTATTTTCCTTTCTGAACAGAACTGATAATGCTTTTTGGTTGGTAGAGGGCTGGGATGTGTGTATACATGTGGGTTTTGAGGGCATAAGTATAATATATTTTTTCTTGGATTAATGCATAATGATTATATAGCCAAATAATAAATTCTTACTAATTTTTTCCAGTAAATCTAGTTTAAACCTATTTCCTCTTGAGACGGTGTGCAGTAACAGAAAGAATGCTGTAGAAAAAATAAGAAGTGAGTGGAAATTGCAGCAGCAATGTTACCAGTATTTAATGAATAAGCATAATTGAGAATATTTGTTTCATTTCCAAAAGGAAATATGTATTGCCTTCAGTTCACTTTATTCAGAATAAGTGTTTTGTGGGAGGGAAGGCACATTATAAGTCATTGTCATCCTATATGAAAGTGCTCTGTATCTTGATTAAATTACTACTCTATGCAGAGGATGCCAGAAAATGCTCTAGTTAATTCAGGTTTTTCCTCCCTCCCTCCCTCCCTCCCTCCCTCCCTCCCTCCTTCCTTCCTTCCTTCCTTCCTTCCTTCCTTCCTTCCTTCCTTCCTTCCTTCCTTCCTTCCTTCCTTCCTTCCTTCCTTCCTTCCTTCCTTCCTTCCTTCCTTCCTTCCTTCCTTCCTTCCTTCCTTCCTTCCTTCCCCCCTCCCTTCCTCCCTCCATCTCTCCATCTCTCCCTCCCTCTCCCCCCCTTCCTAGTGATTATTTTCTAGGTCAAAATACTAGAATTGATTTCTCAGTTAGGTAATGGATAGTTTTAAGTTTTATAACTTAATTATATGTGGAATTGAATCATGAAATAAGTTGGAAAGGTTAGGGGAGATGGCTTACTGGACTTAATTTTCTGAGTTATAGTAATTTTGGATGAAGTGAAATTGGTATTCTCTTGGACAATTTAGGCAAATTACAAACTGACTCAATTTAATTAGGATTTTGACCTAATTTGACAAAAATCACACTTTTTAGAGTATTGGAGATTAAAGTGAAAATAGAACCAGAATTCAATTTTACTCTTTCAGAAGAAATGTAAAAGTTTCTGTAGGTTATCAATAAAAATCACAGACTTGAAGGATTTAAAGCTGGAAGTCACCTTAGAGATCATCTGGTTGGATTGAGAGAGAGAGTCTATGGAAGAGATTTACTTTCTACCCTCAATTTTATTAAATAGGATTTTGATTTTCAGTTTTGAGGTCCTTTTAATATTTTAATTTTAATAATAGATAATAATAATTTTAATAATAGAGCTTTCATTGCTTCTCTAAGGTAACTTCATCTGATAACTCTTGTGGAGGGACAACAGGAAGTTGAATGAAAGGAAGTGGGGAAAAAAGGTATAATCCAAAAGAAGATGATAGAGAAAGTGAGGATCATGAAGATCTGTCTTTTCCTTATACATAAAAATCTGGAAGCTACTAGGGCTGGATATAGCCTTTGAGAGAAAGCTTTGTGATTATGGGAAAGGTGCTGTAAGCCTTGGGAGTTGCCTTCTGAGTCAGTAAACCAAGGCTGGTTTACTGCAGTGCAGGGGCAGCTGGGTGGTGCAGTGAACAGAGCACTAAGCCTGGAGTCAGGTAGATCTGAGTTCAAATTCAGCCTTAGATGTGTGATCCTAGGCAAGTCACTTTATCCTATTTGTCTCAGTTTCCTCATTTGTACAATGAGCTAGAGAAGGAAATGGAAATCTACTATCCTTGGCCAAGAAAATCTCAAATGGGATCATGCATGATTGAAAAACTTTAAATACATTTTGAATTTGACCACTTCTCAATCATGATTGAATGACTAAACAAACACTAACAACAAGGGGTTCATAAATTGGGATCCACGGACCTCCTTTCCACCTTACTCCCCTCTAAGGAGACCATGAATTAAATTAAATTAAAGGATTCATGAATTTGGATGGGAAAAGTTCATCTATATTTCAAAATGATTAGTTTCCTTTTTTATGTTTTGAATCTTTATTCTGAGAAGGGGTTCATAGGTTTTGCCAAAGTGCCAAAGGAGGATATGATGCAAAAAAAAGGATTAAGAACTCCTCTGCTAGTAGGCTGCTGAGGGACTAGCTTTGCAGATCAATTCCTCTTGAGTGGAACCACCTCCTTCCTGCCTGTGGCCTCAACAGTTTTATAATAATTCCTATTTAGATAGTTCTTTAAGTTTTACAAAGAATTTCCCTTGCACCAATGGATGAGGAAATTAAAGCTTAGGAGTTATGTGAATTTTCCAGAGTTTACAAAGCTACTAAATGTTGAGACTGGACTTGAGACCTAGGTTTCCTTCAGGTCCAGAGCTCATTTCCCCATGCCAGGCTAAACATGTGTAAAGGGGGTGCTGAAAGACCAGGCAAATGCTAGCCTGGCTACGTTCCCAGCAATACACACTACCTTCTTGCCAAAAACTTAGACTAGGAATTTTAGAACTGGAGGGCACCTTAGAGCTCTATGCCTACTACTTCTATCATTTTCAGAGGCTCAGAGAGACTGGCTTTTTTTAATGTAAAGTCATCTGTGGTAGTCCTGTCTTTCTGTGTCCTAGCATTTTTGCCAGAATGCTACCAATAGGCATTCTGGTCTTTATCATAATGATATTCTTAGAACTCCTTTTCAGAAAAATATGTTTACATCCCCAGATGTGGCAACACAAAAGACTACTTTTGTCTCTGATATACCAAGAAAGGCATCCCTTTGTATATTTTTAAAAAATGTTGTATTGATACTATATATATATATATATATTCCTGGCCTTTCCCAATAGCCCCAGTAAAACCCTCCCTTATTTTAAAAAACACTAACAGGGAGCAGCTACTCATTTGGCTCACATGTGACCTCAGACATTTCCTAGCTGTGTGACCCTGGGCAAGTCACTTAACCCCCATTTTCTAGCCCTTACCACTTTTCTGCCTTGGAACCAATACAGAGTATTGACTCTAAGATGGAAAGTGAGGGTTTAAAACAAACAAACAAATACATTCAAGCAAATCAAATGGACATTTTGATCACATCTAACTATGGATGCCCCGTTTTTCCCCTTACCCATTGTCCAATGCCTCTTTAGCTGGAGGAGGGTGAGATTTGTTTCATTATTTCTCTGTGGTTTCGATTCTCTTTTTCTTGATTCCTCTCATGTCTGGGCAAGATTTTACAAGATTGTATTAGGCAGTCAGACAGAGTTAGCTGGAAGGGAGAGAAATGAAGAGAGACATACAGATAGAGGCGAGGGGAGAAAGAGAGACAGACAGACAGACAGACAGACAGAGAGGAGAGAGACAGACAGACAGAGACAGAGAGAGACAGAGAGAGACAGACAGAGACAGAGAAAGACAGAGAAAGAGACAGAGACAGAGAGAGACAGACACAGAGAGACAGAGAGGGATGGAGAGACAGAGAGAGAGAGACAGAGAAAGATGGAGAGACAGAGAGTTAGAGAGACAGAAGGAGAGGGAGAGGGAGAGGGAGACATGTGACCTCTTCTTACTTTGAGTGGCAAAGCAACACTTATGTCAAATGCTATTAACTAAGGAAGGACTCTTGATCCATCGCTGGTATGTGGAGAATGGAAAGAGAGGTGAATAACCTTATTTCTTTTCCTCCTAAATTCCATCCTGATAACAGGAGAAAAGCATACATGACCTGCAAGACATTAAAATCCTTGGGCAATGAGGATCAGGTGCTGAGATTAAAAAGTTTTTTAAACCAGCCTAAATAAAACCTTAGGGTGAATGCAAGTTTCTAAACAAACTACGAAGTACAATATTTCTATCAGTAAATGATGTTTAATTTTTAAAGAACACAGAAGACCCTTTGAAGGCAGTTTTAAGGAATGGGTGTGGAAGGGGGTGTGGGGGAAGGAAATCTCAGCAGAATGCTTTTAGACGTTTCCTGTTATATAAATGCTACATACTTCTCATACCATTAAACTCATTGCAAAAAGGGAGTGAGGCCCATTTGGGACTCATAAAAATCACTGTTTAAAGGAAAGAATGTAGACACTGTATAGCTCAAGTTTCTATAAAGTGAGCAGAGCATGTATCCTCCCATTTTGCAGATGAGAAAAACTGAGATCAGATAATTAAAAAGTCTTTAAAATTGGCTGAAATAGCATTTTAATTAAAAAATTCTATGCAGGTGCTTTTGAATATGATCGAATGGCATATCCTTGGACAAGAAGCAACAGAGAGAACTTTTTAAAAAGTACATGTGATTTTGTGGTATTCTAAGTGGCTGTTTTAAAAGTTAAATTTTGCATAAACATTTCTTATACTAGCTTTTGTTATGTCCTAAAAGAAATTCCTTGCTGCATTTATGTTAAATAAAATCTTATCAAAATGTGCTTTGATGAACTGAATACTATCCTTATATCAACATTTGAGTGTCCATTTAGTAAATTGTTATATTTAAATGAGAGGAGTTTTTTTTTTTAAGTTAAAGCTTTTATTAAATTCTCAATCTAACATTGTGGAGAAAACTAGTTAGTGGTTGAAATAATTTTTTTTTCCTTTTAAGTCTTCGCTTTAAATTTGGCATTCCCTCCCCTTACATGATCTGGAGAGAGTGGCAAAGATTGTCTGTTCCAGCCTGCAATTTTTAAGTAGGTGAATTAGGAGATGGGAAGAGAAAAAGTTATTCCATTATTTTGCAAGCATTAATTGAACCATTTAGGGATCTAGGATTTAGTGAGGTTCATGAGGGGAGGTTGTAAGGAGCAGAACTGAAATTTGAATCTAGGTCCTCAAATTGGAATCCAGTGTGTTTTCCTTTGTACCAGGGTGTTGTGGCTTTTGATCATCCATCAGTAGTTAGCTCATCACATATACATTTATTTGATATAGCAAAAATAATTTCACATAAAGCCATCATGCTGATTGTGAAGATAAAATTTATAAAATCACAGTTCTAAAGTTAAAGGGGACTTTAGAGGCCATGCAGGTCAAGCCCTAATTTTACAGATGAAGAAACTGGGGGTTAGGAAAGTTAAGTGATCTGCCTGTCACCTCAGTAGTCAACATCAGAGGTAGGATTTGAACTCAGATCCTCTGATCTTTCCACTGTCCCACTCCCTAATATTGTCTAATTCTCTTAGGTTATAGGCTTTTTACTGGACCAGAAATTATTCTGAATGCTTCTTATCATTTTCAGTAAAGAGAATATTGCTCTGATTTACAGAAACCCTAACCCAACCTCATTTTACTGGTGGGGAATGGGGATGAGGATTGACTATTAAAAATGCGAAAGAATTCTATTTCCTTTTCTATTGAACATATACTTCCTGTGAGTCATAGGGAATTTAAAGTTAAACTATTAAGAGTGATTGTCAACTGAAGCTGAGTCAGTCAGATATGAAGATAGAGCCTCTTTGAGATTATTCTTCAAATCACTGGGAAAATATTTGAATTATTAAAATTCAGTCTAAAAGCATCAATAAAATATTTCAAGAATTCAGTCTAACTACTTTTTCAAAACACAAGATTGTGTAAAGGGCATATGTATATGAATACATTACATTGGGTTTTAGTGCTCAATGAAATTGTTTTTTGGTAATTTAATTGGGATGGCATTGAATAAGCAGTTTAGTTTAAGTAGGTTCTTTCATTTTAATTATATTGGCTCTGTTTACTCATGAACAATGAATGTTTCTCCATTATTTAACTCTGACTTCATTTGTGTAAAAATTATATTCATATATTTCCTTGGTTTGTTTTGGCAGGTGTTATGTCTATGGTTATTTTAAATGAGGTATCTCTAGCTCTTCTTGCAGGTCTTTGTAGTTGATAGATAAAAATGCTGATGATTTATTTCGGTCTTTTTTACATCTTAATATTTTGCTATAATTATCGATAGTTTCCATTAACTTCTTAGTTGAATCTCTAGGATTTTCCACGTATACCATCATATTCTCTGCAAAAAGAGATAGTTTTCTTCTTTGTCCATTGTAATTCCTTCAATTTCCTTTTTTGTCTTATTGCTATTACCTACTTTTCTAAGATAATATTTTATTTTCCCCTATTACATATAAAATACTCTCAACATTCATTTTAAAAATTGGGGGTTCCAAATTCTCTCCCTTCTCCCTCCCTCATTTTATTCTTCCCCCTTCTCTCCCTGAGATGGCAAGCAATATATAGAGTTTATGTGTGCATTATTTTCATTTCTAATACATTATTAAATAATATTGATCATAATGGCCATTCTTGTTTCAGTCCTGATTTTATTGGAAAGGCTTCTAGCTTATCCTTTTTACTTGCTGTTGGTTTTAGGTTAGGTGCTTTAAATCATTTTAAGGAAAAAATCCATTTATACCCATGCTTTCCAATGTTTTTTAATAGAAATGAGTGTTATATTTTGTCAAAGGCTTTCTCTGCAACTATTGTATAATCATATGATTCTGTTTTGGTATTATTGATAGAATCAATTGTGTTGATAGTTTTCCTTCTACATCAGATTATTGGGCCTATCAAACAGCATGTATGAATTTCTGTATAAGATTGTGACTGTTACAGTTTTACAGAACCTCATAGAATCATTGCATTTTAGAGCAGATATTGTTTTAAATCATCCTCTTCTGCTTTCTTATTTTTGAGGGAGGTGGTAGGGGAAACTGAGTCCTGGACAGTGGAAGCAACTTGTTCATAGTCTTTTAGCTAAATACATGGTGGTAGAAGTCTAAGACTGTTGTCAGCTGTAAAACTTGGTCAGATCACTTACTTAATGTACTTACTTAATGTAATTCTTAATGTACCATTAAGATCAACTAAAGATATAAACTACAATTTTATAACAGTAAAGTAAAATGGTTACTCTGTAATGACATCGAGACTTTTCTGCAAACGGTCAGTTAGGAAAGATGTCCAGTGAAACAAGTGTCTTTCCATTCACATCCATGTTTCTGGAAGACATGATTGGAAGAAATGTTTTCCAAAGAGGTTTTAATGGTTCTCATGTTGCTACTGCTAACCTAAAATTCACACTTCATTTGTAAGCATGTTAAAGTAAGGGAAAAGGCAGGTTGTCTTTTTGGTAGCAAAACTAGGTTTAGCTTCCCCAAAATGACAGCAGCTGTAGCAGCAATATCCTCCCAGGAGTCAGCACGCCTTTGTGTAATCTAGATTGCATTGTATTTGAATTTCTTGCCTAAAGCTCAAAGGTCATGCATATTTTTATGGCCGTGGTATGATCTCTGAACTAGGCATGGTTATCACACATTCTTAACATTCCATGAGTCTAATTTTTAGGGCTCATATGATCTAGTGCTGTGTAAAGGGAAAACAAAGACAGATTACAAGGAAAATTGCACCCAAAAAGTATGTATGAAATAATAACTCACAGTTATAGAGTGTTTAATGGCTCACAAAGTGCTTTCCTTATGACAAGTCTTAAGTTAATATATTAAAATGAAGCTAATCTTAGCTTATGAATGGATTTTTAATAGGATGGCTACATTCCTCGGGCCACCTAGGAACATTTCTCAGCTTTATGGTATTTAATGCCCTCTTTATTCCTTGAAAGACCAACTTGTGGATTTCTTTCTTTCTATTTTTTTTAATCTTACCTTCTGTCTTAGAAACAATTCTGTGTATTGGTTCCAAGGCAGAAAAGTGGCAAGAGGTAGGCATTGGGGGTTAAGTGACTTGCCCAGAGTGACATAGCTAGGATTTGAACCCAGGAACTTCTGTCTGACTTGCTATCCATAGAGCCACCTAGCTGTCCCCTTCTGGAGTTCTTTTGATGTCATTTTATGAAATATGTGTAAGGAAGATCTGCAGGGCCATGATGAATTGAAATGCCTAGGTCTCTGGTGCCATCCAAGAGCCAGGATGGAAGGTACGGGTCATAGGGATCACTTATACTGTTTAGGGGTTCAGGAGGAAGAGCAGATATTCTGATCTGTGCCCCTGTGTGGCTGCCCGACTATTATTTCCTTAATTTTCACACTAGCCTTCTTTACTTTTCCTATCATTTCTTTTCTTTTTAAACCTTTAGCTTCTGTCATAGTATCAATTCTAAGACAGGAGAGTGGTAAAGGCTAGGCAACTAGGATTAAGTGACAACTGGGGTTAAGTGACTTGCCTAGGGTAATGAAGCTAGGGTAGCTGAGGTCAGATTTGAACCCAGGTCCTTTTGACACCAGGCAGGGCACTCTATCTACTATGCTACCTAGCTTCCCCTGGTCTTATTTTCTATAGATTTCGTGTACACACACACACACACACACACACACACACACACACACACACACACACACGCATATGCATGCTTCTTTCGGAAAAAGGAGTTTCTTATTCTTTAGTTTTGAAATAGCATCATTTGTCTTTCACACCCTTCGTTCACTTATCATGGCTTCTTGTTGGAATGAGAGGATCTTTTCTGGGTAGCTAGCTTTTCTTTCTTTGCCATTTAATATTTGTAGAACATCTGCACCTGAAACCAGGAAACCTGGCCCTGGCCCAAGTGGGTAAGCAATTTCATTTCCTTTTTTTTAAGTCTTCATTTATTATTTTTTAAAATTACATATAAAAACAATTTTTGACAATTGGTTTCTGAATTTTTTTAATTCGAGTTTTCTCCCTCCCTCCCTTCTTCCCTCCCTCCCTGGGACTCTAAGTAGTCTGATCTAGGTTATATCATTGCTGAGCAATTTTGTCCCTTTCCTCAAAAGCAAGTGCCAGGAGTGATTCAATACTATATTTAGTAAATATGTAACAACAGGTTGTTGTCCTAGAGTCCAAGAAATCAGGAGATCCATATATAGCCCTGGTGGACTTGGTAACACATAATATTTGTTTCTTTTAATTTCCATTTTCATTGCTAACAATGTTTCATCTCTACTTGTCTCTCTCTTCTGTTAATAGAGAAACCATTTAGGCAACATGATGGTATAATGCTTGCAAGTTCTGTGTTTATCATTTTCCAAACGAAAGGTCACTTTAGAAGAGAGTGATTGATCTACCTGACTTGTTTGCAACCAGTTGGTACAAAAATGAAATTCCAAACAAAAACCTGTTTCAGCAACTGGGTGGTGCAGTGGAGAGAGCTCTGGGTGTGGGTGGATTCTACCTTAGAAATTTACTCCCGGGGCAACCCTTGGGAGAGTCATTTAATTTCCAGGTGTTATTATTCTCCTCATTTACAGATGAGGAAACTGAGGCTGAAGCAAGTGAAGTGACATGCCCAAGGGTCACACAGCTATTGAGCAGCTTCCTCATTTATAAACTAGGGATAATAATAGCACAAATTTCCCAGGGTTGTTGTGAAGACCAAAGAGATAATCTTTGTAAAGCAATTAGCACAGAGCCTGATGTATTGGAATTGCCCTATAAATAAATGTTAGCTATTATTATTATCATTCATTAAAATTTTTTAAAAGTATGTTGCTTTTAGTGATGGATATTTGCTTCAATATTCAAGGGGTAAGGTGGATGAGCCCTCCCTCCATTAGGACTGTGTGAATAGCAATCTGGAAGGAAGAGAGAGGTGGCTTAACTCGGAAGTGAGCAGGGACAGTTATGGGAGATGTAGCTGCATAGAGAAGTTAGTATCTTGGTGATGTATGATGGCTAGCAATTGAGATCATAGGGAGCAGAGTGCTCACTGAAGCTGTCCTAGGTGCTGGGAACATAAAGACAATAAACAATTTCTAAGTTTTCATAGGGGAGACATCAAGGACATATAAAGATATATTTGGACAAAATAGAAATAAGTCCAAAGTAGTTCAGTACCAGGCAGTTTGAGAGGGCAGGGATCAGGAAAGGTTTAAGTAGAAGATGGTTCTCCAATTGTATTTTGAAGGAAGTGATGGATAGTAATCAGTGTATGCCAGGAATGAAGGAGAGCCAATGCAAAGGCATGGAGAAGAGAGATGGGATGTTGTGTGTGAGGGACTGAGAGGTCAGTCTGGTTTGACTGATGAAGGAGGGATTAGGAGTAGTTTACACCAAGGCAGTAAAGACAGGTTGGAGCAAGGTTAGGAAAGACTTTAAAAGAGGAGTTTGTATTTTATTTGATAGGACTAGGAAACTTCTGGAGTTTTGTTATGTAGGGGAAAGACATGATCTTATGACATGTGTTTAGAGAACAGAATTTAGGCAGCAGTTAGGAGGAGGAACTGAAGTAAGGAGAGACTTATGACAGGAAGACCAATTAGGAGGACATTGTAATAATCTAGGATTAGTAGACTTGGAATCAGTAAAACTCCTCTTTCTGAGTTCAAATCTGGCCTCAGACACTTGGGAGACCCTGGACAAGTCATTTAACTCTTATTTTCCTAAATTTCCTCATATATAAAATGAGTTGGAGAAGAAAATGGCAAAGCACTTACCAAGAAAACCCCAAATGACCTCATGGGCAGTCAGATGTAACTGAAAAATGACTGAAGAGTAGTAACAATGGCTAGAGATAAATTTTGAACTAAGGTGGTAGTTGTGTGACTAGAGAAAAGGGGGTAGATGTAAGAGATGTAAAGGTAAGAATGGCAAGATTTGGTAGCTTGACATTTGGGGTGGAAGACTAAGGAATCAAGGCCAGTGCCAAGCACATGATCCTCAAAAACTGGAAGCTTGGTGATGCTTTTGACAGAAAAAGAGAAGGTGGGAAGAGGGAAAGGTTTTTTTTTTTGGGGGGGGAAATAGAGTTCTATTTTTGGTATATTGAGGCTGAGATGTCACTTAGACATCGAGTTTGAAATGTTCAATAGGCTTTCTTGATATGAGATATAATGCCAAAGAGGATTGGTGACTGGATATATGCTTTTGGGAGCCATCAGTATAGAGATGATCTTGAAAATCTTGGGAGTTAATGATATCACTGATGGAGCTTGTAAAGAAAAGACTATGAAGTCTAAGATAGGTTTAGGCAAAGATGGCAAATGTTATAGAGAGGTGGGTATTGTGATAAATGTCCTCAGGTGAAGAGGAGGGGAGCAGCCTGACCCTGAATCCCTTTGGCTTTCTCTGTGCTGGGACAATGGTGTTTGTTCCCACAGAGAGGGCTCTGAGTGTTCCCTCTGGCATGCATGCCATAAGTTCACCACCACAGGCTTAAGATAATACTCATAGTTAGAGGGATACGATCTCAATGTGGAAACAGCAAAGGGGATTGAAAAGTGTTCCAACAGAGAGGAAAACTCAGAGCCCAGGAGGGAGAGAGAAAGAGAGAGACAGACAGAGTCAGAGACAGAGAGACAAGGGTCACAAAAACCCAAAGGAGAGAGAATATCTAGGGGAAAAGAGTGGTCACCATTGTCAGATGTAGCAGCAGATTGATCTAGAAGGATGAAGGAAGACCTGAAAATCAGGTCATGAAACTTGATTATTAGGAAACAATTAGTAATTTTTAAAATTCAAAGATATTTTCCCAATTATGCATAATAACAATTTCCCACATGTTTTCTGATATTATAAGATCCAAATTGCCTGTCTCCCTCCCTTTCCTTCCCCTTCCTGGAGACAGTAAGCAATTTGATATATTATACATGTATTATCATGCAAAACATAATTCCATGTTAGTCATTGTTGTAAGAGAATACTCATATAAAACCCAACCTCCAAATAGAACCATAGATAAACTAATGTGAAAGGTAGCATGCATCTACATCTGACTCCAACAGAGAAGAACTCTGGAGATGGATAGCATTTTTTGTCATATGTCCCTCAGAATTGTCTCAGATCATTGAATTGCTATGAGTAGCTAAGTCTGATCATTGTACATATTATACACTCATTACTAATACATTGTTGGTGGAATTGTGAGCTGATCCATCCATTCTGGAGGACAACTTGGAACTATATCCAAAGGGCTATGAAACAATACATACCCTTCAATCTAGTAATACCACTATTAGGTCTGTATCCCAAAGAGATTAAAAAAAAGAGCAGGGGAAAGGACCTGCTTGTACAAAAATATTTAAAGCAGCTCTTTTTGTGGTGGCAAAGAATTGGAAAATTGGGAAAAAAAGGTAGAAAAAAACTGGAAAGACCTACATGAACTAATACAATTAGTAACTAGAGAGAGCAGATTCACTTGAGTAATGGAGGACAGATTTTTTTTTAGAACCCTTACCTTTCATCTTAGAATCAATAATAAGTATTGGTTCCAAGGAAGAAGAGTGGTTAGGGCTAGGCAATGGGGGTCAAGTGACTTGCCCTGGGTCAGACAGCTAGGAGATGTCTGAGGCCATATTTGAATCGAGGACCTCCCAACCCTGGGCCTGGTTCTCCATCCACTGAGCCATTTAGATGCCCCCTGGAGGCCAGAATTTAAAAGGCTTGAGGAGTAAGAGAAGTAGAAGCATCAAGGGAACTTTCAAAGGAAGTTGGGAGAAGATATTCAGGGATGGTAGATTTCTCTTGAAGGTTTTTTTTTTTTATGATGTGGAAGAATAATATTCACTAGCATTCAGATAGCAGTTTAATCTTTGCAAAGCACTTTAGTTTTATTATTTCTTTTGATCCTAACAAGGACTCTGAGGTAGGTGTTGTTATTCTCCCCATTTTACAGGTGAGGAAACTCAGGCTGAGAGGAGTTAAGTGACTTGCCCAGGGGTTAT
Organism: Monodelphis domestica; assembly: GCF_027887165.1. NCBI lineage: Eukaryota > Metazoa > Chordata > Mammalia > Didelphimorphia > Didelphidae > Monodelphis > Monodelphis domestica. The sequence goes on from NC_077232.1 coordinate 230,503,159, forward strand.
ACAGCTGTTCAGTGTCTGAGGCATGTTTTGAATTTAGGTCTTCCTAATCCCAGATTCAATACTTTGTACCACCTAGCTGCCTCAACTTGAGATATTTGGAGGCAGTAAGGAAGTAGCGATCCTTCCTTCCTTCCTTCCTTCCTTCCTTCCTTCCTTCCTTCCTTCCTTCCTTCCTTCCTTCCTTCCTTCCTTCCTTCCTTCCTTCCTTCCTTCCTTCCTTCCTTCCTTCCTTCCTTCCTTCCTTCCTTCCTTCCTTCCTTCCTTCCCTTTATCTATAAAACGAGAGGGTGCCTAGGTGAACTATAAGGCTTCTTCTTGCTTTAAATCTTTGATTCTAAAACCATTTTTCCTGTCACCCATCTTTCTTCCCTTTCAATCAGTCCTGTATATCATCCATCTTCTTTAAGCCTTGCTTTGTCATTCCCTAGGTCAAAAACACCAATTGACTAACATTGTCTAATGGATACACAGTACAAAGTCCTGCATTTAAGGATCTCTTCAGTCTGCTTCCATCTATCTTTTCAAATTCATCCACAACGTTCCTGTATTATTACCCCACAGTCTTCACAAACTAGACTATTCACTGTTCCTTAGAGAGATCTTGAACTTAACGACTTAGCTGGTGGAAGGGGAAAGATGCTTCAAGAAAACAACTTTGTCTAACCACTCAGGATCTATCCCAATGAGGAAGAAAAGGGGAATGTATATGGTGGCCTTACACACTTTCCAGAGGGTTCATGGAGCTTTAAAAAAAATCATAGATGTCAGCAGAGGCCTATTAACAAAGAAAGAATGGAACGGATCTGGACAATAGTATTGTCAGGTCTGGAAGTCTTAAATCCCATAAGACCCAAAATTTGGTTAAATGCTAAAGAGAACAAAAAATGTTTTGTTCAGGCCAGAAATAGAATAAGAAAAGAGTCAGATTTCCACTTTAGGAGCAGCTGGAGCAGTGCTAATTGCTCAACTCTTTTGGTTTGTCTTTGTCAAGGAAGAATGATTTAGAGCAGGCAGAGGGACCACAGAGATAATCTGGCTCAGTTCTCTCACTTAAACAGTGAGGAAATTCTGGCCCAGAGAGAAATGTCTTGTCCAGGTAACAGAAGTAGGCAAGTAGCAGAACCACAATTTGATTAAAGATCTTCTGACTCTAAATCTATACCACTTCCCAAGTTACTTCCCTTTGCTACCTTGAATGTTCTTAAGGATTCTTAAGTGATTTATCCAAAGTCAGAATCAGTAGTAATTATTAACATTAGACTCCAGTTCCTCTGGTTCCAAAGTCACTGATATTTCCATACTGCCTGGTGAACCTGTTTGTTTTACAGGTGAGAAAAGTGAGACCACAGAGGTTAAATGACTTTTCCAAGATCATAAGAAGAATCACTGATACTTCATAAATTAAGTTGAAATTGATAGAAGCTGCAAATAATCTTTTCCCCAAAACAGTATACTGTTCGCTATTCTTGCTCTTTATTCTAGAGATGGTTAGTACAGGTATAATGTTATGCTAGAAATTATCCAGCCACAAACATTGGTGAACATCAGAGAACAAAGAAGATTGATCTAGGAAGAAATCTCTGGTTAATTTAACTTTAGTTTTCTTTGTAGCTATTTTTTTCATCTATCTCTTCCCCCTCCCCCCCTTCAAAGTATTGTTGGTGGTGGAGAAGCAATAGAAAAAGACATATACTCTTGGGACCAACAATAACAATTTTTGGTATCTTCTTTCACAGATCACTCCCATCTGTATCCCTTTTCCAATTCCTACCTTCAGCTTTCATACCCTTTTTTCTTTCTTTCCTTTGTAGTCTCTATTTTCCAATCCAAATTATAGAACATGGCTAGATTAATCTTAATGATAAGCTCTGAAGATAGTAGAATAGATTTTTTTAGATTCTCAAAAGACTATTCAGTGCTAACTAAATTCTTTGTTTTTAGCTATCATTGTATGCAAACATATCTATTATCTATCATATCTATTGTCTATGCATGGGTGTACTGGGTGTTCAGAGAAGACTAGCACTAGTATGAGAGCTTGCTGTGCCCTTTTCAGGATGGCTTTCCTTGGGTGTCCACTGGCCACCCAGCACTCACTTTTGGCTTCAAGAAATTAGAGCATATAGTGCATATATAGAGCATATGCAGATAGTCTCTACAAGGTTGAGGATAAGCGACAGACTTCCAACCTGTTGGTGAATTAGAAGAGTGTCTACTACAGGCATTTGAAGATATCCCCCAGTCAAAGGGATGAATGAGAAGAGGTAGTTCCAGTGGCCACAAAAGTGATGGGATCAGGCACTGTGGAATGCTTAGAGCTTAATTAGACATTGAGGAAACCAAGGTCATCCATTGCATGCTGGACCATCACCAATCATCTTGACTTTTGCTTTGAGACTGATGACTTTGTGCAATTGTGCCTCACTTAAATCCAATTCAGAAGTCAAGACATACCCTATCCACCTTGAAGATGAACAATGTTGGACATATATACATTTCTTTCTCCTCCCTCCCCTTCCTTCCTTCCTTTTTTCCTTGGTTCCTTCCTTCCCTATCTATATACTTAATGCACTTTTGAATTTCTATGTACATTTCAATGAATCCTCATGTCATGATTGATTTTTCAGTAGTGACTTTCTTACTAAAGATTACCTTTGAGAATTTTCTAATATATAAGGTGGGAGCAATCTTAACCCACTGGGTATGAAAGAACATTTTGGGAGCCTTCTTAATGATGACTTTCTGGCTTTTAAAGTAGTCTGCCTGTGATCTTTCTGATTGCATACATACCCCTAAGGGTTTTCGTTTTCTGTCCTAATTCATTGGTAAAACATAGTTGTATCTGTTTATAATTCTCAGCAAACAATAGTCAGATAAATGCTAGTTTTCTTCCAGTGGTATAGATTTCTTAGAGATGTGTCTTGGCTAATACAGCTTAAATCCCCTTTCAAATGGATGGAGCTCCAAAATTATCTTTTGTGAAGAGGATGAATTTGAGCTCTGAAGGTGCTCATGTTCCTCAGAATAACAGCCCTTTAAAAAAACTGATTGTAGTGAATGAACTTGATCATAGTGAACCAAATTGCTTTGGAATAATCCTTTTTTTTTTTTGGTCAAGAAACCTCAAGCAACTCGGGCTTTGGAATTCATGACTCAGTTTCAGAAATGTATATTTTTTCCCCTTCATTTTTTCTGTGTGTACAGCCAGAAGATCTGGGAGTCTCATCTAGTAGATTTTCAAATGAGGTGGTGCTGCTGTTTAGGATTGTGAGGAGAGAGAGGAAGAAGAGGAGAGAGGAGAAAAAGGAATGGAACAAGACAGGATGGGAGGGTAAAAGAGATGGGGCAACTACCTCCTCTGGTTTCCTTTGGTATCCTCTGCTCTCTTCTGGCCAGGGAATTTCTTGTCATTTCCTGCTGTCCCAATCCCACCCAGGTGTTCTTAAGATTAAAAAAAAATACCAAGTGGTAACTTCTTACAGAAATTTTAGGGTTTGCTACTCACTTTAGGTTGCTCTTGAAAAGTTAGTCTTCATGGAAATGAGAAGCACTTCTTCATCTGCAAAATGAGGGGATTGGACTAGGTGACTAAAAAAGATGTATTTTTATCAATAGCTTTTATTTTTAGATTGCTTACATGTTCTACTGTATCCCCCCCTCCCCCTTTCCCTGAGAGCCATATTCCACATCTGTAGTCTCCACTGAAGCTGGGGAAGGTATTTTTTCTTACCTTTTATTTGGGGTCAAACTTGAAAACGTTTCACTCAAATCAGTTTTGTTTGTTTTATTGTTCTCGCTATTTATGCGATTATTTCTTGTATTGTTTTCCTGGTTCTGCTTACTTCAGTTGGTATTATCAGTTCCTGTAGTTTCATAAGCTCAATTCACTTTATATCAGTTTTTTGTGTTTATTTTATTTATTATTTCTTGTGGCACAGTAATATTCCATTACATTCATGCACTGAAAGTTAGCCGTTTCCTCATTGTTCAGTTACTACTTTGTCCCTTCAATTTCTACTGTCTCTTCTCTGCTTATACAAGAAGTGCTACCATAAGTATTTTGGTGTGTAAAAGGCTATTCTTTTTACCACTGGCTTCCTTGGGCTATATGTATATAGGAATGGGATCTCTGCATGGTCTTTTTAGTTAACTTTCTTAACATAATGTTTTCCCAAAGTGCTCTCTAGAATGATTGGGCCAATTCATAGTTTCATCACCATTTCATTTATGTATTTGCTTTTCCATAACAATATTTCTACCTGTTTGTTTTTAATGGCATGGCTTTTAATATACAGGTCTCTGGTCCATTTCGAGTTTGTTATGGCATATAAGCTTCTAGTTTAAACCTAATTTTTGCCAGACCGATTGCCAGTTTTCCCAATAGTTCTTGTCAAAAAGTACCCCCCCACACACACACTCCAGGAGTAACTTGACAGTTCAGATTCCTCTATCCCGGGGTTATTGAGTTTGATTATTTCTGGCTCACCTTGTCTAGTCTAGAGGACTGCTGAAGGCTTTTCTGGTTCTAAGTCTAAGCTGCCATGTTGGAAAGGCCTTAAGCAAAGAAATCTTGGGCAACTCATTGAGGGAACAGATGGATGGTGGTAACTAGTAATTACTGTTTGATCAGGACCTCTCAAGTTACAGACTTCAACTAGTTGGAACTTTATGCATGGTTTTTAGGAGAAAGAAAGAAATCACATTTATAGGAGTATCTCTTTTATACCCCAATTTCTGTTAAATGACAATGGCTGACAGAACAGATTTGTTTGAACTGAACTGAATTTAGCCTAGTTCTCTCCATAATTTACTTTTTACCATGTCTGTATTAATAGGTGATGAGAATTGCTGCTCTTCATGCCTCTGTTGAGGTCCTGCAGATCCTTCTTCACTAAAGCCATATTGTATCTCTTTAGTGTACTTTGCTTAGGCAGGGAGATGATCTGTTCCGATTTAAGTACATTTTTAAGGGGGGAAGAAACAAAAGGTCTCCCTGCTTAACCACCAGTCAACCTCTATTAAATAAACCAAAACACCTAGTCTCTTAGACATTCAGTTTGTTGGTTAAAGGATACCACATAGATTTCCTGCTCCTTTATAGATATGGACTCTGCCTGTAATTCCATTAACTACCAGCAGGCAAATGGTTCCTTAGAAGCTGGAATGACCATCCTTTTCCTAGGTATAGATAATTGAGAGAGAATTTCACACTTGATTCAAGGCCATAATACTTCTAGAAAATTTTTAAATACTCAAACATAACCATGAATGAATCCTTTAATAATCACAAACAAAGTATTATGCAAGAATGAATTTCAAAGGGAATGCCAACATCAAGGAACAGTCATAAGATTATAGTTTTAGATCTCAAACTCACCTTAAAGGACAGCTAGGTGGCCCAGTGATTAGAGCATGGGACTTGGAGTCAGAAAGATCAGTGTTCACTAGCCATGTAATCCTGGACAAGTCATTTAACCCTTTTTGTCTCAGTTTCCTCAACTATAAAATGTCCTGGAGAAGAAAATGGCAACCATTTTTTTCTGTGTTGAGAAAACCCCCAAAAGGGCCACAAAGAATCAGACACAAGTGAAAGGACTGACCCGCTGTACTTTTAAGTATCTAAGACAAAACAGAAAGCATTGATAGTAGAATGCCCAGTAGAGTGCCTGCATCATAATAGTCACTTAAAAATGCTAGCTGGCTTGACTAGGAATGCTATTAACTAAGGAAACCAGACTAGTTCTTACTTTCTTATCTTGAATGCTGGTGTTTGAAGAAACGCAAGCTTCACTAGAGAAGGACCTGAGGTAGTGAACACCTTTGCAGCCACTCTGAACAGGCTTTTTCATCTTAAGAGATCCCACAAGATTATGGTGCCGATGTCTTCTTGAACCTCAAAACTTTCTAATACCTTCTTAAGCCTTAAAAGACTGCAAAAGGACTGAGCTTGTCAGCCAAGCCCATGCATCTATTTAGATCAGGCTTTCATGTTTCTCCAAATTCTCTATACTTGTTTTCTCTTATGGTTCAGCAGCAGTTGATTACATCTATATACCACAATTTGTTCAGCCATTCCATCTGAAAAAGTACCTGCTTTGTGTCCAGTTTTTTTTTTGTTGGCTTGGCTTAAAAAAAAAATCTTTATTTTCTGTCTTAAAGTAAATACTGTACATTGGTTCCAAGGCTGAAGAGCGGTAAGGGCTAGGCAGTGGGGGTCAAGTGATTTGTCCAGGGTCACACAGTGAGTATCTGAGACCAGATTTGGTCCTAGGATGTCCTGACTTTAGACCTGGCTCTCAAGCCACTAAACCACCTACCTGCCCCTCCATAACAGATACTTCTATGAGTATGTTATTGTAGATGGAGCCTTTCCATCTTTGACCACTCTGCCAACAGGCTCCATTTCATCATACATTTAAGGCCATTTCCAAAATGTGAAATCATATTTTTAACATATTCCCTGCCCACCCCACCCCCAAATATTCACCTCCCCCCCTTCAAACTTGGTTCCTTAACTGGCCAATGCATGTTTCCACCAATGGAGTAGTACTCTTTTACCCTTATCTGACATATTTAGGGTAATATTTTGGCTTAAAAATGGTGCAGAGAGCAGTCCAAAATTTTCTGATGTAGTTGGGTAAGATATGGAAGAAAGGGGATGGAACAAAGTAAAAAAGAATGAAAAGAAAGTTATGAAAAGATGTAAGGGAAAGGATATTTTGGTGGCTGAATCAACTGATTTGGGTGCTGTAAAAGACAGAGGAAAACATTGGGGGAGCACAGAGTGCACATGATCCCCTGAGGGGAAGAATGGAGGTGGCAGAAAGAGCAGATGGCCGCCATGTGCTTAATCATTGGGAACTGGGTTGCTTTGGCCTTGGGATGGATGGGAGAAGGAGGAGGCAAAGTGCCACTGGTTATGCATATGTATATCTTTTACCAGGTTGGTGTCTTTATAACTGGGGAAGTGCCCTAATTTAAAATTCAGATGCAGTTTATCTGTGAAACTCTACTGGCTTTCTGGGGTTTTGAATCTGGTGCTCTGCATGAGACTTCTAACACCCACATAATTTCAGTTTTTCATTTATATAGCTCCTATTATGTGCCAGGTCCTGTGCTAAGCACTTTTTACAAATATTATTGATCCATACAATAGCCCTATAAGATAATTACTCTTATTATCTCCCTTTTACAGTTGAGGAAACTGAGGCAAAGAGCAATTAAGTGACTTGCCTAAGATCACACAGCTAGTAAGAGTCTGAGGCTAGATTTGAATTAGTCTTTCTAATTTCAGAGACAGTGTCTGTCCACTGCACTTAGAACTATTAGATACTGGCCAGATCTACAGCATGCATTTGAAAAGATAATGTAGATATAATAAGAAGATATAATATAGATATAATGTAGGAATTCTAATATATTATCATTATTATTTTCTTCTTTAAATCCTTACCTTCTGTCTTAGAATCAATACTAAGTATTGGTTCAAAGGCAGAAGAATGGTAAAGGCTAGGCAATGGGGGTTAAGTGACTTGCCCAGAGTCACAGAACTAGAAAGTGTCTGATGCCAGATTTGAACCCAGGACCTCCCATCTCTAGGTTTTGTTCTTAATCTACTGAGCCACTCAGCTGCCCTCAAAAAGCTATCTTTTTGATTCCAGAGTCAATACTCTTCCCACTTTGCAGAAATGCCTCCTTTACTATGTCAACATGGAATCTAGAAACCCCAAACTTGTAACCTAGTAAGATCTGGTGAACCCCAAGTTTCAGGACTATCTTGTAAGTTGGAGCACCCAAAGCTTGTCCTTGTTCCCTGTTCCCTTGAGAATCCACCCTGAAGGGAATCTTAGGCTATCAGTTTCAGACTGAATAATGGACCCTGAGGTAAATGACAAACCCACTTAGGTGGAGCTGAGCATAAGCCAAGTGACTCTTTAATGCAGTAGGCAGCACATCAGTAAGCTAAATAAAGGTCCTGAGTTTGATCCCCAAATGGGGGATGTGGTACAATAGGGAAGCTTACAAAGAGAGTCACTTCCCATATTGAAAAAAAATGAGCCACAATTATTTTTGGTCTTTTCCCAGCCTGTCTCTTAGTAATATAGGTGGGATCACCAATATAGCAATAAATATTGGTTGATAGATAGGTGGAACGTAATAATCTGAGGCCAGAAAGTAGAGGTAATGCTGCACAGATGTCAGATTTCACCTGTAAACACTGGCAAGTTCTTGATTCAGTTGCCTCATTTCGTCTTTTCTCTTTTCCTTCTAATCAAGTTCAAAGGGAGAATGTTGTGTAAGCAGAGTAAGTGCAACCTCAGGAGCTTGGTGGGAAGACCTGTTTTCTCTGTTCGTGAAAGGCTTTTCCCTTGATTTTTCTCCACCAGAGGGACTGGACAACAAAAACACACTTCTGGAACTCAGATTTTTGTGTCGTGCTCCCCGACCTTCCAACCATTGTAGGAATTAAGAACTCGGGGAAAAAAGTGGGCATTTTATGAGTTCCCTTGTGCGAAGCAAGACAAAGTATCATTAGAAGCTAATCATATTTCTCTGTGCCTTTGTCTTTATTTAGAATATTTTCCAGCTGTGTGGGGGAGATCATTTCCAGGTAGAGCCAAGCTTGGTAACACTTCTTGTGCTCTATCTCAACCCCACAATGCTATTAGCATCTCATCAGTTTCCTTTTGGGCAATCCTTGAGAATATCATTCTGTCTTTATCATCTCAAAACTTGGCCGGAGGGTGGTGGGGAGGCAGCCAGGTGGCTCAATGGATTGGGAGCCAGGTTTGGGTCCTGGGTTCAAATGTGGCCCAGACACTTGCTAACCGGGTGACCCTGGGCAAGCCACTTAACCCCCATTGCCCAGCCCTTACTGATCTTTTGTTGTGGAACTAATACATAGTATCGATTCTAAAATGGAAGGTAAAGGTTTTAAAAATAAAACCAAACAACTTGGATTAAAAAACTATGATATAGTATCTACAAGTCAGTAGATATTGTACTTTGATTTCCCATCTTGTTTGGGATGGAACTTATATTTAGAGATATAATGTGATGTGGTGAATAGAGCACTGTGCCTGGAATTGGAAAGATTTGAGTTCAAATCCAGCTTTAGATACCTACTAACTGTGTGACTCTAGGCAAGTCACTTAACTCAGTTTGCCTTAGTTTTTTATCTGTAAAATGGGCACATAATAGAGAAGGAAATAGCAAACCATTCCAATATCTTGCAAAGAAAAGCCTGTGGACAAAAATCCATGGAATCTTGTAGAGTAGGACATGACTGAATGACTGATCAACAGCAGCAACATGGGGCACCATAGTTCACAGAGCACCTGGCCTAGAATCAGGAAGATCTTAGTTCAAATTCATCTTCTGACACTAGCTGTGTGGCCCTTGGTAATTTACTTAACCTCTGTTGGCCTCAGTTTCCTCATCTGTAAAATGGGAATGATAATAATACCTACTTCCCAGGGGTTTTTAAGGACCAAGTGAGATAATATTTGTAAAACACCTAGCACAGTTCTTGGCACATAGTAAGTCTATATGAATATTATTATTCCTCTTTTTAAATGCATTTTATTTTTCTTATGTACAGTTCCACATTTTCTTCTTCCCTTTTCCCCTCCCCCATTCATTTAGAAGGCAAGAAATACAATGCCTGTCATTATTATTACTAATATTATTCCTAAACCTAAAATAACATGAGAAGTAGAACAAAACCACAGAAATCTGGCTTTGCAAATTGTCTTTGTAGATGCTATGGCTGCAAGTTCTGGCACAAATTTTTTTTTATAATTTTGTTATATCTGGAAATTAAACTTTATGAAAAATAATTCTCGAACCTTTTTCATCATTTTTTCTTTCTCTTTTTCTAAACCCTTATTTTCATTTTGGAATCAATATGGTTAGAAGCAATTGGTTCCCATGCAGAAAAGTGGAAAGGACTAGGCAATGGGGGTTAAGTGACCTGCACAGGGTCATAATGTGAGGAAATGTCTGAGGCCAGATTTGAATTCAGGAAGATGAATCTTCCTGAATCCAAGTCTGGTGCTCTATATACTCCTCTATCTATTGCTGTGTAAGTGGTCAGAGATGAGCCTAGAAAGCTATTGAGAAGGAAAGTGGTTTTTATGTAGAGATCTGCCTCAATGAGTTATCTTGGAATGGCATGCAATTTCAAATATGTATGAAATAATAGTCATAATAAATGCATTCTATACTTATGTTTTCACCACTTTTATTTTACTTCCTTTTTAAAACCATTACCTCTGTCTTAGTATCAGTTCTAAGATAGAAGAGCAACAGGGATAGATAATTGGGGTGAAGTGACTTGCCCAGGGTCACACAGTAAGTGTGTAAGGCCAGATTTGAACTTAACATCTCTTGGTGCCTATACAAATCAAATTAAGTCAACTAGTAAATAATAATTAATTGCTTGATTAAGGGAAATAGCTAGCTTTGTGACTTTGGGTTTAATCTTTCTGGACTTTGTCAGATTGCAATATTGAGAATTGGAGAGGAACTATTACAAAACCTTTTCGTAGTTGTGGATTTTTTTTATCCTGTAAAATGAGTATGTTGGTCTTGAGTTCCCTGAATTTCATTGGACATATTCTATATATCATATAAGGGAGGATGATATTCATTTATAGGTTTACATACAAATCCAACTTTTCTTTGGTATTTTAAGGATTGAGATATGTTTCTCATTTTCACTTGCTATATGTAGAGCAAGAATAAATTGCTTTCAAACATTTTTATGACCCATTTTTCAAGTTTTGTGTGACTTCTGTGGAAATAGGAGGCTTTAAATGTATAAAAAGTTCTCCCCTCTTCAGGATCTGTTGTGATTGAGAAGGGTCTAGAAATAGCCCTTTAAAACTTGGGGGGGGGTCTTCAAACATAATTTTTAAAACAGACTATTTCTTGTTAAATCCCAAATATATTTGCCCATCTTATTAGCCCTGACTGGAAGAGACCCAAACTCTTTTTCCGTAGATTTAGAGCAAGTAGGAAACTTAGAAGTCATCTTGACTTTTCTTTGTATAGAAAGGTCAACCAATTATTTTCTCTTCCTTAAACAGATTCTTTATCCACTGGCTTCTTCCCTGCTATCTAAACCATACCTAGGGTTTTCCATTCTTTAAGAAACAAAACAGATACACTGGGGCTTTAGCCTGGGTTTAGTTCAACCATACTGGCAAACAATTCGAATCTCTGCTCCAATTGTTACTAAACTATGCATGCCTTTTGACCTAGTAATATACCTACAAATCCTGCACCCACAAAGAGATGAAAGAAAGAGGAAAATGACCCATCTATACAAATGTATCTCCAACAATCTTTTCTTAGTAGCCCCAAATTGGAAAGTTGGGAGTGCCTGTCTAATTGTGGAATGGCTAAACAAATTATGGCATATGAATATAATGGGATGATATTGTGTGATGAGATGGACAATTTTAGAGGAGACTGCGAAATCCTCTATGCTCTGATGAAAGTGAGCACAACTTGGAGAACAATTTCTACAGCCACAGCAACATTATAGAGAGAAACAAATTTGAATGACTTTAGAATTCTTGTAAATGTAACGAAAAACCACAAGTTCAAAGGATGACAGATGATACATGCTAATGACCTTCTACATGAAAGAAGACGGAATTAATATGTAGAGTGAGACATATTTTTGGACAGTGCCACGAGGTAATTTGTTTTGCTGGACTATGCCTATTTGTTAAGAGGATTTTATTTATCAGGTTTTGAAAATTTGTTTAATTAGAGGTGCAATGGGAGGAAGAGCTTACAAATGATTGTGAAAATACATAATTTAAAAAAATGAAATCCCTATTTTTTTTAAGTCTAACGAGAAACAGTATACAAGCAACCATGTATAAACAAGTTGGATGCAGGGTGGCTTGGAGATCAGTTCAGTAGCTGACACCCCCCCCACACACATTCATGAGTTAGAAGGGGTCTACCTGAGGCATGTGAAGAATTCCCCAGCGGACGAGAACAATTTCTTCCAATAGTCATGAAGGTCTGTCAAAGTAGCCACTACGGAGTGCTTAGAGCTTGGTTAGACATAGAAGAAGCCAAGGTCATCCATCCACTGCATCCCAAGCCATCCCATCATCTTGACTTATCTTGCCGTTAGACTTGGATGCCTGGCAAAGAGAATGAGGCCAGATGACTGTGCAACCCTGCCTCACTTAAATCCAATTTACCCAGGGAGAAGTCTTCTTGTAAAATGTGGGATTTCAGCTGGACTTTTGAAGGAAGCTAGGGATTCAGGCAGGCAAAGGTGAAGAGAGATCTCAAATCTGGGAGACAGTCACTGAAAATGACCTGATTCGGGAGATGGAATGTTTCATGAGAAGAACAGTGAGGAAACCATTATCCCAGAATTGTAGAGTAAATGGAAGGGTAATAAGGTTTAGGAAGACTAGAAAGGAGGATAGCTAGGTGGCTCAGTGGATAGAGAGCCAGGCCTAAAGACAGGAGGTCCTGGGTTCAAATTTGACCTCAGATAGTTCCTAACTGTACAATCCTGGGCAATTCATTTAGCCTCAGTTGCCAGCCCTTACTACTCTTCTCCCACTTAGTATTGATTCTAAGACAGAATATATGGGTTTTAAAGAGAAAAAAAAGACTAAAAAGGTAGGAAGGAGTTAGATTATAAAAGACTTTAAAAATGCCAGAGGATTTTATATTTGTTTATTTTATTTTATTTTTTAAAATTTTATTTAATTGATTAATTTAGAGCATTTTTTCCAGGATTACAAAAATCATGTTCTTTTCCTCCCCTTCCCCCCACCTCTTCCCATATCCGATGCACAATTCCACTGAGTAGGATTTTATATTTGATCCTGGTAATAATAGGGGGCCATTAGAATTTATTGAATAAAAGGAGGAAATAGCAAGACTGGTACTTTAGGAAGATGACTCTGAAAGGATATTCTACTGTTCTCAAACCAAATTAATTCAAGCCAAGGTAGTTCCTTACTTGTGACTGGTATTTAAATCTCCACAATTTGGGGTGCTTGTACTGGTACCAGAATGCCTTCTTCAAGGCTATTATATGTGATATCGTCTGTATTTAAAAAAAAAAATTTCAATTGACTGAAATATTAACATTGCCTAAAATTCCAGGAATCAGCCCCTTATGTAAATTTAGGACTAAGGAGAGCTGTTGTCTCTTTTCCTTCATCCACTGATCCTAGTTTCTAGAACTGGTCCAGACTACAGAAAAAAAATCAATATTTTGCTTTATTCTATTTTCTGTGGGTAATCCAAGAGTGAACTGCTGTTGTATATGCAATAATAGAAATGACTTTTGTTTCCATTCTCCTGTGATATGGTTGTCATTCATTAGCACTTTCATTCCTATTTAAGAGAATTGGGATGGAGAGCAGTTTGGTGGCTTAGTGGATTGAAAGCCATGCCTAGAAACCAGAGGTCCTGGGTTCAAATTTGGCCTCAGACACTTCCTAGCTATGTGACCCTGGGCAAGTCACCTAACCCCCATCACATAGCCTTTACTGTTTTTCTGCTTTGGAACCAATACACAGTGTTGATTCCAAGACAGAAGGTAAGGGTTTAAAATAAAAACAAAAAAGAGGATTGGGATGATAATGGAATGGTATGAAATCAGAAGAATCATGGTCTGTGGTCTCACAAAAACTTCGCAATGAGGGTAGAGGACAAGCCATCTGTGACTGCTCTCATGGAGCTAAGTGAAAAGGGAGAAACATTTGGCAAACAGGACAGGGAATGAAGGAGAAAGTCAACTCCCTTGTGAAGTTGTCAACAGGCTGAATTATTTTTTTATTTTTTATGCCTAAATATTTTTTCCATGATTCATTTTCTTTCCTTTCTTTCCTTTCTTTCCCCCAAACCAGAGCAGACAAGCAACTCCATTGAGTTATAGAAATGTTATCACTTGACACCTATTTCCATATTATTCATCTCAATTATGTTGGTGAAAAGTTTTGAGAGCTGCAAAGTCTCTCTGGTGATTTTACGAGAAGTTGAAATGTGGATAACTTCATAAAGAGAGAATGTGACCACCCTGTTGGTGGGTGGACAGTCTGTTGGTAAAACAAATTATGTAAGATCATCTACACATGAAATATACTCAGACTTCTTGTAGTCATCTTGCTAAGAGTTGCAGTTGGGATGCATTCCCTAATATAGATATTTAAATCTTGGAAAATAATCTTGAAGGGAAACAGAGAAAGTAATGCTTCAAATTAGACAATTTAACTGATTTTTATTATAGACTAATTACAATTAAAATTTTTTTTCTATTAGACTGATTTTTATTCTATCTAGCAGATGAACTTGACATACTTTTTTTTTTAATTGGATACATTTATGATTAAATTCCTTATGGGAAATTTGACTTTTCTGATTTAGAATTTCTCATTTTATTTGTTAGCAGTTAGGTAAAAATGATGATCAGGGAAGTGTCAGTAGTTAGGATTATAGGACAAAAGGAATTTTGTATTCTCTCATGTGATGACTAATTGAATTCTTTTCCAGAGATTCTTATTAACTGTTTTTACTGTTCCTCACCTATGATTCTTATCTCACCTCCACAGCTTTGAACAGGCTGTTCCCTATACCTGGTGTGCAATGCTTCCTTCACCTGTTTCCCAGAATCCCCACTTCTGCATTCAGAGTTCAGCTTAAACACCACCTTCTCTAGGAGAACTTTCCTGATTGAGATTAGTTCATTAGTGAGAATGAGACCTATGTGGTAGCTTTTCCAGTTCAATGTTCAATCAACTTTATTTTGAATTAGAATTCAGTTCATTTCATTACAGTCATACACATGGGCTACACTGATTAATAAAAATAGCTTAGCAATTTTTTGTTACTTTGTTTATTGGTACATTAAAATCTCCAGATAGTTCCATCCCCTCTCCACATTATAGAAGGCATCACTGACAAAAATATATATAAATTACATCTTTCACGTTTTTATTTATCAGTTCTTTTTCTGGGGGTAGACATACCACCACCAATAACACTAATTAATAAATTAATAAATATTAATTCTGTAGCTGCATGTAATGTTTTCTTAGTTCTACTCACTTTCCTTGTCATCATTTCATAAAGGTCTTTCCAAGTTTTAAAAAAATTAACTCATAGTCATTTCTTCAGTGCAGTAAAAATAGTTTTTGAAATCCTGTGAATCAATGTACTAAAGTTGGGAGAAGAATCAGGCTCATTGTGGGAAATAACAATTTGCTTTTCTGTTTCGACAACCTAGATTAAACTGAATGATCATTAAAGTATTTTTGTATTCATCCAATTTCTGCAGCTTTATCCTGAGTTACTTCTAAGTAGAATCATAGTCAGAACCTTTTAAGACTGTGAAGTATTTAATTATTATCTAGTCCAAGCCACTCATTTTCCAGATAAGTAAATAAGCCTAGAGAAATTAAGCACCTTGCTCAAGGCCACATAGCTCATTAGGGACAGCAGAATAAAGTAGGTACTGGAAAGAGCCCACGTCTTTCTCTTTTCATTCCAACACAGTACATAATGTGCCTCTTCTGCCTTGAGTTCAAATATGGCCTTAGCTCAGTGACTTTGGGCTGGGCAAGTCATGTCACTTAACCCCTGACTAAACAGGCACAATAAATAACACTTACTTCCCCAGATGGTTGTAAGGATAAAATAAGGTAATATTTGCAAAGGGCTTTGAAAACCTTCAAGTATTATATAAATGATAATAATCATTATTATTATTTTTATTATGTAAAACTTAATTCCTTGTCATTAAAAACAAACAAACAAAAAACCCCAAAACCTTTACCTTCTGTTTTAGAATTCATACCAAGTATTGAGTCCAAGGCAGAATTGCAGTAAAGGCAAGTTAGTTGGTGTTAAGTGACTTGCCCAAGGTCATACTGCTAGGAAATGTCTAAGGTCAGATTTGAACCAAGGACCTATCATCTTCAGGGAATTTTTTTGCCATCTTGAGGGGCCTTCACTTCAGATTCAGTTTGTACAAAATAAAACTTTTCCCCTATCCAAAGTTTCCCTATTTCTGTTGATGATATCACCATCCTTTTAGTGTCTAAGGTTTGAAATATGGGAATTTTCAGTGACTTCCTTTTGCTTCCCTTGCCACATCCAGTTAATTGCAAAATCCTGTTGATGCTACCTCCACATCTCCTCTCAGGTCCTTCTACTCTTCTCTATTTCTTATTTCAAACTCAATGCCCCTCCTTTGGACTGTGGTAGGGAAGACCCTTCTGACTAGTTTCCCTTCAGTCTCTCCTTTCTCTACTCCATCTTTCACTCAGCTGCCAAAATAATATTAAGCTCCAGACCTGACATGTCATTGGTGGCTCATATTCTTCAGTGACTCCCTGTTGCCCTTATAATAAAGACAAACATTTTAGCCCAGCATTTGAGGCTTTCTTTATTCTCCAGCCTTGTTTCCACGATTCTCCTTCTTATTTCTTATTCTGGCTAAGCTGGACTAGTCCCGTATCGTGTGCTAGGATCTCCAGATCCTGTACTTTTCCAGGCTGTCCTTCATGGCTGCAATACATTTCTTCCTCATCTTTGCTCCCTAATGCTTTCTGAACTCTCTCTCATTTCAAGGGCCATCTCAGCCATTGCCTTCCCCATGAATCCTTCCCTGATGCCACTGGCTCAAAAGCATTCTTCCATTTCTCACATTTCTCTAGTGTTCTGTGCCTGGATCATTCCTTCACCTCCCTTTCCTCCATCATAATCTTTTTATTTTTAATATTTAGCCATATACCTATGGTGTATTTCACTCCAACTTCTTCCTCTAGCACTTTTCATCTTTGTATCCCATATGACCAATACAGTTGTCTACCCCATAATGAGCATAGAAGAGATGTTTGTTGATTTTCATTAACTTCAATTTAAATCTCAAGTAACTGACAGATGCTTTTAGTTGTTTTGAAGGACTATATAGTTGAATATAGGGATGTAGTAGAGGCAGAACACAGTGCCTGGCACTTAGTGGGTGCTTAATAAATGCTTATTCCATTCTCTTACTTTTATAGAAGGAATCTTTAGTTCTCACTGTCCTCATTGTGTTGGTTTATTTTAGGCTAACCAAACCCCTCTCATTTGCGGATTGTGTTGGAGATGAGCTACCGTGGGGATGGGAAGCAGCATTTGACCCCCAGATTGGTGTCTACTACATTGACCACATCAACAGTAAGTTTCTAATTTTTTTAGAGCACCTACACCAAATACCTGCTGTTCAAGGGATACCTGACTGTGTTGTCACAGTTTAATTGTCTACAAAGTGCATTTTCTCCATGCTTCAGATTTCTTAAAATGGGAGATGAGTTTCCTAATGGCAGAACAACAACAATAAAACATGTCTAACTTGAAAATAAGAAATCAGTGGGTGGGGGTAGTTAAGTGACTCAGTAGATTGAAATGGGAGGACCTAGGTTCAAATCTGCTCTTAGACACTTTCTATATGTGACCCTGGACAAGTCATTTAACCTCCATCACCAAGCTCTTACCACTCTTCTGCCTTGGAACCAATACATAGTACTGATTTTAAGACAGAAGGTAAGGGTTATTCAAAATGAATTAAAACAACAAAGTTGAAGAATAAGAAGTCAGGGAGAAAGTGGAGTCATTGTTTTCTGGTAAGAATTGAGTTCTCCCTTACTTGGGGACATGGCTTGTTCTGGCCATATTTGGTCTCTCAAGAATCTGGGGAGTGGGAATAAGTGACCTTCACCTGCTCTGGAAGATTGATCCTGACTGTCTCATAATAGCTTGGAGCATCCTGAATCCTTTGAAAGTGCTTTACCGTAAAGTGTAAAGGAGACAAAAGCTGGCTTAGGGCCACCTTGGCAGTTAGAGTTGGACAGTTATTGTTGTAAATGTAAATTAATAGATCTCATATTTTCTACTCTGACTATTTGCAATTGCTCTTAGTTTCCCTTAGGGGGTGGGGTGGGAGGGATATCTGTCTCCTTTTGCTACCTTTCCTATAGCTTATGTAGCAGCTAAACCTCTTAGGAGGCTGCTAGGTGGCTCAGTGGATAGATCAGTGGGGCTGGAGTCAGGAAGACCTGAATTCAAATGTGGCCTAAGACACTAACTAACTATGTGACAACCTGGGCAAGTCACTTAACCTCTGTTTGCCTTAATCCCTAGAGAAAAAATGTCAAAACATTCCAGTATCTTTGCCAAGAAAACTCATGGGAGCTGGTGGTATACCATTGTCTATGGGGTCATGAATAGTAGGACACAACTGAACAACAACAAAACTTCTCATACCTTTGGAAGGATTTTATTAATGCAAGTGTTTTAGGAACAAAATGAATATATTTCCTTCCTTAAAGGCAAATCCTTATATTGTCAATCATTACATAATGAGAATACTGTGTAATATCTTTAAATTATCAATATATTAGAATAAGTGATGGGTTAATTATTTGTTGATTTCTGTAGCCTCCTTTGAGGTTGATGGTTGACAGAGTTTTTGACAGACCAAAGAAAGACTTGATGCCATTTATTTATCTTTTTTTGAAAATCAAAAAGCTCAATATAAAATATGTCTGAATACCCTTACCAGTTATTACTCATAAAAATATCTCTTGGTGAGGGATATTTCTAAAGATATCAGGTTATCATCTTTATTAACACAAATACTTATTTTCTCACATTGAGAGGGGATCCAAAACTGATGAAATCATGCTTTTAACTCATCTGAAATGGTGTAGTGGATGGAGGCCATATGTTAGACAGGCTTGGTAAAGAGAGAAGGCTCCATATATCTTGGAGTAATTTAGGAGAAAGGAGGAAGATAATTTGAATGAATGAGTCAAGTCTTCAAAGTAGGCACATACATAGGGTACACCTCATACAGGTGAAACCCAAGGGTATATTTGGAATCCAGCTTTTGTGTGGTTGGCTTTTTATAAATAACATTTTCTTTCTTTTTTTTTTTTAAAGAACCCCATACTTTTCATTTTAGAATCAATACTGTGGTATTGATTTCAAGGTAGAAGAGTGTTAAGGGCTAGACAATGAAGGTTAAATGACTTACCAGGGTTACACAGCTTGGAAGTGTCTAAGGCCATATTTGAACCCAGGACCTCTCATCTCTAGGTCTGGCTCCCAATCCGCTGAGAAATCTAGGTGCCCCCTGAAATAACAATTTTCACAGTTTCTTCCATCTACCTCTTTAATATGCTTAAGAGTTAGAACTTCTATCTCTATGGGAGAGATTAGGCTTGGATCAACACCTCACACCCTACACCAAGATAAACTCAGAATGGGTGAATGACTTGAACATAAAAAAGGAAACTATAAGTAAAATATAGGAACACTGAATAGTATACATGTCAGACCGTTGGGAAGGGAAAAATTTTAAAACCAAGCAAGAATTAGAAAGAGTCACAAAATGTAAAACATATAATTTTGACTACATCAAATTAAAAAGTTTTTGTACAAACAAAACCAATTTAACCAAAATCAGAAGAGAAATAACAAGTTGGGAAACAATCTTCAGAACAAAAACCTCTGACAAAGGTCTAATTACTCAAATTTACAAAGAGCTAAATCAATTGTACAAACAATCAAGCCATTCTCCAATTGATCAATGGGCAAGGGACATGAATAGGCAATTTTCAGTCAAAGAAATGCAATACCATTAATAAGCACATGAAAAAGTGCTCTAAATCTCTAATAATCAGAGAAATGCAAGTCAAAACAACTCTGAGGTATCACCTCACACCTAGCAGATTGGCTAACATAACAGCAAAGGAAAGTAATGAATGCTGGAGGGGATGTGGCAAAGTAGGGACATTAATTCATTGCTGGTGGAGTTGTGAATTGATCCAACCATTCTGGAGGGCAATTTGGAACTTTGCCTAAAGGGCACTAAAAGACTGTCTGCCCTTTGATCCAGCCATAGCATTGCTGGGTCTGTACCCCAAAGAGATAATAAGGAAAAATATATGGACAAGAATATTCATAGCTGCACTCTTTGTGGTGGCAAAAAATTGGAAAACGAGGGGATGCCCTTCAATTGGGGAATGGCTGAACAAATTGTGGTATCTGTTGGTGATGGAATACTATTGAGCTCAAAGGAATAATGAACTAGAAGAATTCCATGGGAACTGGAATGACCTCCAGGAGTTGATGCAGAGTGAAAGGAGCAGAACCAGGAGAACTTTGTACACAGAGACTGATATACTGTGGTACAATCAAATGTAATGGACTTCTCCATTACTGGCAATTCAATGATCCTGAACAACCCATAGGGATGTATGAGAAAGAACACTATTCACATTCAGAGGAAAAACTGTGGGAGTAAAAACACCAAAGTAAAAACAACTTCTTGAATACATGGGTTGAAGGGATATGGTTGGGGATGTAGACTCTGAATAAACCTCCTAGTGCAAATACCAACAATATGGAAATGGATTCTGGTCAGGGACACATGTGGTACCCAGTGGAATTGTGCATCAGCTATGGGAGGGGAGGGGAGAGAGAGGGGAGGGAGGAATAAATGATTTTTGTAACCAGGGAATAATGTTAGAAATTGACCAAATTTAAAAAATAAATTAAGAAAAAAAGAACTTCTGTCTCTACCTGAAAGATTTTTGCAACTTTTATCAGTTTAAAGCCAATCATTGTTCCTTGGAGAATCCAAAGGCTGGTAAATTTTAGATTCAGTGGTCTTAGCTTTGTTCTTGTTTGTTTTTATTTCTAGGGTTTTGGCTCCTGGTTGTCACTAAAAGAGGCACCCTAAACTTATGGTGGAAGAGATTGTAACTGGTTTTTTAAAAGGTGTTCTCTACTACATAATTTGATAAGACTTTTGATTTCTCCTGTGCACTGATTCCTGAGACACAGTGGAATGATCATTTAGAATTAGAGAACTTTGATTGGAATCTTAGCTTTGATAATTACTCCCCATGTAATCTCATTTAAGTCATTTATCCTTTCTTAGATTTATGGTCTTCATCTACAAAATGAGGGAATTGGACTATATATGTTCTCTACCATTGCTTTCATCTACAAATCCTGTGATGGCTCTATCAAGGCAACTTGAAACCCCTTATTGCTTACTATATTTTGTGAGTTGCTTATGGCCAAAGCAGTTCACTCAGATATCTAGACTTTTGCTGATAAGCCCATCCTTAACTTAGCTAGGCTGGCCCTCAGATGGAAAGCACCAGGTCTTTTTCTCCCTTGATCTCAATGTGATCTCAATGATCTCAAATACTTTCCATTTGGGTTAAGAGCTGTCCAACATTTTGCATTGCTGGAAAGGGCTTTGAAAATCCAGTGAGAGCATACTCTGGGGCCATCTCTAATAATAACGATAAACTGTGAGAAGTCACTTGAAGCAGGACAGTAACATACAGTTGGAGCTGCCTCCCTCTATGTGTTAAAATAAAATACTTTCTAAAATTATTGTTTTAATGATAGTAAAAGCCTTTATTCTTAAAGTCTTTCTTCCTCTCTCCCTCATCCCTCACCATCTTTGTCCTTCTGGAGCTCTGACTAGCGGTTACTTCTGACCAGATACTTCAATTTTATACTCTTTCTTCCCTAATTCTTCTTCCTTCTTCTCCTCTTTGCTTTGATTGCTCCCACTCGATCTCCTTCACTCTCTCTACTTAATTGTTCTCTTGCTTTATAAGCCTGGGTAATTCCCAAAGCCCTATGTCTTCTTTTCTTTTCTCTATATGACTTCCCTTAGTGGACCCTGTCCACTACAAGAAAGAATGTTAGTCTTAGAGGCAGAGGAATCCTGGGTTTGAATTCCGTTTCTGCTACTTACTGTCAGTGTGACCTTGAGCAAGTATCTTATTAATGCCTTGGGATCATAATTTCCATTTCTTTTAAATCAAGGTATTGGACTGTATTCTAAGGTTTTCTTGAACTTGTAGTCATATGATTAGTCCTATGGCTTCCACTTCAAAATTATCCTCCCAGTATCTGGATCTCATCTCACCAATGCACTATTTTCAAACCTTCCATGATTCTCCATTGCTGTAGTCTGGCATTCTAGGATAACTCTACTGTATGATGCCAACCTACCTTCCCAGAGAATTCACACTGCCTTTCCTCACACACTGTCTTCCATCTGTACTCAGTTCATCTCCTCTCTTGGTCTCCTCTTGAAACACTTGTTCTTGACATGGCCATGCCTTCTAACATTTTCCTGTTGAAATCAATGCATTACCTAAAGCCCCATGTTCAACGTTGCTCCTTTCTGTGACCTACCTGCTCATTCCTTTGTTTCTTTCCCTTTTCTTAGCTGTTTAACCTCCCTATACCCTTCATATGCCTTACCTTATACAAATAGGTACCTTCTATCCTCTGCTGGATGGTAAATTCTTTTAGGGTATTGCTTTTCATCTTTGTCTTCTCAGAACCTTGCATATTGGGTTTCATATGCTAGATGCAGGCTCAATTATAATGAATTTTCTTCAATTCACAATTCAATCCCATGACTATTATTTTCCAGGAGTTAAGATTCACTTTTATATAAGCTAATTAGAAAACATCTTATTTGCATTATGTATGTGTGTTTTATATGTTTAAACCCTTACCTTCCATCTTAGAATCAATACTGTTCTGGTTCCAAGGAAGAAGAGTTGTAAGGGCTAGGCAATGGGGGTCAAGTGACTTGCCCATGGTGACATAGCTAGGATGAATCTAAGGCCAGAGTTAAACCCAGGATCTGGCTCTCAATCCACTGAGCCATCTCGCTACCCCCTAATTTGTGATGTTTTTGAAAATAATCAGAGAGATTTTTAGGGCTGCCATTTTGCCTGAGTGAGCTAATGATATCCTAGTGCCTTGATGGAGCTAGTATGCCACAAAGGGTTCAAATTATATATAGCAAGTAGTTTACTCACTTAAAAGGACCTAGGTCATTATCTCATTAATCTTCAAGACATTCTTGTAAAGCAATTTAGAGAGCAAATGGTATTATCCTATTTTAACATCTGGTACGTGCATATGCTGTATCTGTGCATTATACAATTTCAGCAATTTACTCTTTTCTTTTTATGAAGGATGAAGGATTGAAGAGTTTTGTTTATTAAAACTGTTTCTGTTTAATCTGGTTCAATCCTTTAAAATTTGACCTTGAAAATTATAGTTGCTTAAAACTAATGATTTATGGCAGTTTTATTGGATTTTACTTCATTTGAAGATGAACTTGAATTCAGTTGTGAAGTACTTTTTAAAGTCTTTGAAATTGACCATTGGAACCAGGAAATAGTTATCTTGAGTTTTTTGAGGGAAGGTTCAAAGTTGGAGCCTTTTTAACTTAATTCATGTGCTTTAAGTTCTTTATCTATGAGGATAGCAGATGAGAACATAGATTTAAAAGAAGGAACCTTAGAAATCTAATCCATCCCTCTGATTTTACAAATGCAGAAAATTAGACCTGGAGAAATTAAATGACTCATCCAAGCTCTCATGAGTAGTAGGTAGTAGAGTCAGTATTCACTATACCCTTGTCTTTTGACTCTAAATTAAATCCTCTGAACACCATCAGAAACTCTAATGTCCCTTCCTGCTCTGGAACCTGTGATAATGTTATTTTTGGTGGTAAAAAGAGCTCTCTCTGTGCTTGGAATCTAGAGAGATATGAGTTTTAAATGCACCGCTGATGATCCTAAGTCATTTAACCTTGTCTGATCCTTTGTTTCTTGGAGTGTATCACTTGTATTGTCTACTTCACATGGTAGTTACAAAGACCAAATGAGATTATAGAGGTAAAAAATCTTATAAGCACCCCTCTTTCCCCTGAAATATGTATGTGCAAATGTCAATAGATACTTTCTTTTTCTTCACTTGATGAAAATGTATGTGTTTATTCTTTTTATGAAGGATGAGGGATTGGAGGTGGAGAAGAAGAATCTTGAACCTTGGAAGCTTTCCACTTTTCTCCTCCTCTTCAAAATACCTCTTTCATAGAGCTGCTCAAATACTTTCTCTACTCTCTCTCTTTATTGCTGATGAAATAAAGTCCATCTTCCTTTGCCCAGCCTTCAAAACCACCCATAGTCTGTGATCATCCTGCTTTTCTTTTAGCTTTCCTTAATACTATTTCCTTCTATGCATGTTGCATTCCAGCTAAATCACACTATTCTCTGCTAAGAAACACATTCCCTACATTTACCTCCCTCCCCCAAATCCTTACCTTCCTTCTTAGAATCAATACTGTGTATTGGTTCCAAGGCAGAAGAATGGTAAAGGTGAGGCAATGGGAGTTAAGTGACTTGCCCAGGGTCACACAGCTAGGAAGTGTCTGAGGTCAGATTTGAACCCAGGACTCCCTGTCTCTGCCTGGCTCTCAATCTGCTGAGTCATTCAGCTCCCCGCCCTACATTTATCTTTGTTTATGAAGTCCTCTATGCTTCATATCTTCTCCCTTTCCCACTTTGACTAACTCCCATCCCTTCTTGAAAGCTAACCTAAATGCCTCACATCCTTTTGGCTTGGTGGGAATTATCTTTCTTGGTTCTCAATATTAGTGGTTCAAAATTGAAACAAATTATTTAATTCGTGAAAAATCACATTAAAGAAAAGGCATTATTACCACCTGCTTTGCTACTAAACTCTTCTCTCTCCCCCTTCCCTCCTTCCATTCTATCCTCTCTTTATTCCTTCCCTTAAATCTTTTGAAGTAACTTGTTTCATAACTCTTTAAGTGATTACTTTGTATTAATGTTGATTCTTCCATGGAACGTGCTTTTGAGGTACCTTATCATGGCACTGGAAGCTATGCTAGTAGAATATAAGCTCTGACAGATCTGATGGAGCCAGAAGGGGTCTTATCTCCAACAAAGGAGTGAGCTCATGCCCACACTGATAAAGTGGCAGATCTTTGAAGTGTTGTGTATTAGATAGTTAACTGTCAGTCTTTGATGCTGTTAGACTCTATGTTCTCTGAGGGCAAGGACTATCTTATCTAAACTTTGTATCTGCCCAGCACATAGAACTGTATTCTATGTGTACACACACTAACTGCTTAAGAAATGCCTACTGAATTGAGTGACTCAGTGATGGAATGCGTTCTTTTATAAACCCCCTTAAAAAAAGGTACTTTTGCATTTTAAATTCAGTGAACTACCTCACTATTGCATCCTGTTATAGCTGTTACCAGGACAGAATATATATATGATACATTTTAATTTTCTCTTGAGCAGTGATTCCCATCTTAGTATGTCTAACTCCTCCCTCCTCCAAGGCATCCTTAACTAGCTCAAGGGATGCCATGGGTTGCTCTTTTGTTGTGCTTCTGCCAGCTCTCACGTTGTTTTTGAAGGACAGATGGGGAGAATTTTGTTAAAATCTCATCAAAAAAGACTAATAGGGCATTTGAAATCCCATTAAACATAGGATCACTATTTTAGAAGAGAAATTTGAGACTCCCAGGTTCTATTTTTTGCTTCCATTGGAAAAGAGAAGCAACCAGTTGAGTTATTTCAATACTGATTCTCTTTATGGCCATGAGCATTGGGCAGCTGGCAAAATGTAAAATTGGGGCTTCTATGTTCAGTTTAAGACATGATGAAATACTCTTATTTCGGACTGGCTTCAAGTTCCTTTTTGGAATATTCTCCTCCCTACTGCCCCACAATTGACTTCTTAAGGGAAAAAGGCGAGGGTGGGGTAGGAATACATTTGAGATTTTATGAGAGCTAGGCCTGTATAAGCTCCTAGGATTGTAAAATGCTGTATTATGAAGACCAAATTATAACCGAATGTTTTTCAGTTGATACAACATATGCATTGATCCTCTCTACTACATTATTTAAACACGACCTTTCAGAGGCTGTAAATTGAACATTAGACAATGCTGGCATCTTTCCAATACATACATACAGCCCATGTGGGGTCAAGTTTCAGAAGTAATAGAAAACAAAGGGAGTGTGTGAATACTGGTGCCTCAGTTCTCAAGGATAATTTTGCAGCACAATTTTCAAAACACAAAGACTGTGGTTATAGTATTTATAGAATGTCACTTGGGCACTGTTAAGTTTCTTTGAGGTTAGTTGAAACACCAATTTTACTTATTTCCATCCTTATTTTAAGAAGAAAATCAAAGACATATTTTCCATTATAACTTAGGATACAATTCATAGCATGTAGGAAGGACCTTAGAAATCATCTAACCTATTCCTCCTCATTTTATAGAAGGGGAAACTGTGACTGGCATTTTTCTCCCCCCTTTCTCTCCTTGGCTCCCCCCCCTCTCCTTCACACACACGGAATGAAGGGCAGAACCTAGATGTGAGAATCATCTGTCTAACGGTGATCATTGAACTCAAGATTCCTGACCATTTGAGAGTGAGGGTCCAGAGCATAACTTTGTGCTATCCCCACAATTAGGGAATGTAGTATGGGGAATGATTCAGTAATAGAGACTGAAAAAAAGAGCTGGTCAGAAAGCCTGGAAAAGAGATGAGCAGAGAAATGTTCAGAAAAAGAAGGTGGCCAGTAGCATCAAATTTGACAGAGGTCAAGAAGGATGAGGATTGGGAAGAGACCATCAAATTGAGCAATGCAGAGTTGGCTGGTGTCTTTGGAGAGAGCAGTTTTGGTGAATGAAGAGTTCTGAAGCCAGGCTGCAGGAGTTAGAGAAGTTAGAGAGAGAGAGAGAGAGAGAGAGAGAGAGAGAGAGAGAGAGAGAGAGAGAGAGAGAGAGAGGAAGTTGAGGCCATAAGTATGCTTTTTTTTTCCCTTCTAGGGATTGGGCTTAAAAAAGGAAGGTGAAGTGGGGAATGATGGCTTGAGGGCATACTAGAATTAAGTAAGGATTTTTAAGGATGAAATACACAAAGGCATCTTTTAGAAAACAGGGAAGAGGCCAATAGATTGGGTGGAGACTGAAGTCTAGAGGAAGAGATAACAGGCATGATAGTGGGGACAATCAGTCAAAGTAGACAGGAAAGGATAAGAACCCAGTTATATGTTGAAGAATTGGTCTTGAAGAGGGCGACTTCATCATTAGAGACTGGAGGAAAAAAGGGAAACTAGGGTTTTAAGATGAAGAGAACTCTGGTGATTTGACCCTGTTTTCTCAGGATTCAATCAAAAAATTATTAAGCACCTACTAAATGCCAGACTAAGTGCTGGAAAGAAAGTATGAGATGAGATCTTCTGGGAGCATATGCAATATTGTTGGAAACTTGAGGAGAGACGATAAGGTTTGGAATAGCTTCTTTGGGGGAAGCTTGATACAGAATCTAGAAGAGAGGAGTGTAGCAGTGTCAGCCCAGTTAAGATTAGATAATGTAAATTTGTAGTGAGCTCATTTAGTATGGTTCAGTGACTTTCTCTAACACTGCTCATCAGCAGGAGAGAAAAATGGAGGAGGAAGATGGTGGGAGGAGTCCAAGGCTGAGGCAGACATGTTTTGAGTAGTGTTAGGTCAGGGGGCAAGGAATTAGACAATAAAAAGCCCTTGTTTAGTGTCTAACTCTCTGTGACTCCATTTGGGATCTTCTAAGAAAAGATACTTGGATGGTTTGCCATCTCCTTTTCCAGCTCATTTTGCAAATGATGAACTGAAGTGAAGAGGGTTAAGTGTCTCAGGCTAGATTTGAACTCAGGTTGTCCTGACTCCTGGCCTGGCACTCTATCCACCGCACCATTTAACTGCCTTAAAACATTCTTTTTGTTTATCCTTGTAGGACCAATGACATAAATGGATCATGGCATAGTGTGTTTGACTGTGGTTGATCAGACCAATAGGAGCATGGAAGGCTCTACCACATGTTGGGCACAAATAGTCTGCTGGACATGTGGGATGGCTATGCCTCTAGGTTTGCCCATTTCACATTTCCTTTGTACAGCTGTGATTCTGCTTTGCTACTAGAATTCAGTGGCTTCTTTGATGCAGGCACACCATGATGTTTGGTTGGGTGCCAATATCTTCCATATCCACAATTGATACCAAACTTCTTAAGATAGATCCCTGGATGTCTCATATCACTTCTTCTGACCTCTGCTGCCTTGTACAAGTTCCCTTTAAAATAATCTTTTAAGTAAATGTATGTTTGGCATTCCAACAGTTTGGTTAGACCACTGCAATTGTGTTCTTTTTAGTAGAGTCTGAATGCTCCTCAGGCAGTTCAGCTCGAGAAAGAACCTCAGTGTCTGGAACTTTCTCTTGATGTCACCCCACCACCCATAAGTGTGTGACTGAGGTGGAAGCAAAGAGCAGGATTTCATAGGAATGATTTATAGGAATAAGGATATACTGGGGATATAAGAAGTTAAGTTAGTCTAAACTAGATCATCCCCCAATGGTGACATCCATTCTAGATAGAGAGAAAAAAAAGGAAAGCTTGAGATTAGTGCTAAACTGGCATGTTATTTCACCATTCTAATGTTGTCTTCCATGGTGAGCTGTAATAATTCACTCCTATATTTAAACTCGATATCCATAAAAACTCTTGGAATAGGGAATTCCTCTGAGATGTGACATTTGCACATTGTGCGATGTCACCACTCCTATAGCATAGACAACATTCAAAGCAATTGGCCTTCTAATAGAATGATCTCCTTGGGCCACCAAATCTTAATTTAAAAAATCCCACCTTTTTGTAATAATTATATTTCTTTGAGTATTTACCTTTAATAAACAGTCTTCACAGATTCATTCAGCAAATATATCCGTTCAGAGAAGATGAAGTACAATATTGTTTTAGGAAGCCTTCAAAGGCACCTTGGGGAGGTCTCTTTTGTAATTCCTAGTGGAATTGTACAAAATATTTCATAAAATGAAAATGCTTCTTACTGAGATTCTTGTAGCATATGGCATTTAATAGTCTAGCAGAATGTTTCTGCTGATCAACACCAAATCCTTACAGAGAGTAACTGCGGGGACATGGGCATGATTGGAACCTTGCCTGAACTAAATAATTTGTCTCCTGTAATTCTAGGAATGAGCTGAAATGGACTTTAATATATCAAGTATTATGATGATTAAGTTACAACTATTCAGAATTGAAGCTATGTATGTGCCATCTATGGGCAGCTGGATGGTACAGGGGATAGAGTACCAGGTCTGGAGTCAGGAAGACTCATCTTTCTGAGTTCAAATCTGGCCTCAGATACTTATTAGCTGTGTGACCCTGGACAAGTCACTTGACCCTGTTGGCCTCAGTTTCCTCTTCTTTAAAATGAACTGGGAAAGGAAATGGCAAACCACTCCAGTATCTTTGCCAAGAAAACCCCAAATGAGGTCATGAAGAGTCAAACATGCCTGAAATGACTGAATAACAACAACAAAACTATATTGTCTAGGAACTATAGGTACTCTCTGCTTAGGCTTAGAACTGTCCATCATCCACAGTGATTCTGTCTGCAAAGGATCCTTCCCGAGCAAAGCAGTTTCTTGTCTTTAGCCTTCATTTTTGGATATTGAACAACCATATTCTACATCTGGGTAAATTTTTTTACCTTTAATAGGCATTGATTATATACTTAAATGAAAACATAATAGTGGTAGAACACTTATTGCTTTAAGGAAGATTCTCTTTTCTTTTTATATAATTTAATATGAGGGAATGTATAATGTGATTGGCCAGATGAAGAAATCTGTCCCAATAACACAGTGGCTAGGACTCAGAAAAGTCATTAATATACACAGAACAGCAATCTAGACTTGAAAGAAAGACAGGTTTTCCAGCACAGAGTCAGCTTCATGGTCAGTTTTGATCTACTTCTGCTCTGTGCCCTTTAAAGTCAGGTTGAGTCTGGTTTAGCCTATTCTTTGGTGAAGCCTTGAGGCATGCCATATTCTCCAAATTGATTTGGCTTCTCAAGGGTCTTCTGGACTAAGGATTTCTACCCTGACCCTCCAATCCCTGAGACCATTATAGATCATCCGGAATTCATGTAGTTGCTGCTCTTGAAACAGACCTATGGGGTAGGTCTGCAGTAAGGCTGAAAGCCTGTAAATGTGGAGGCATCCAGTGTTTTGAGAAAGCCAAGCCAAGTAGAACATTGAATAGATGACGGGGCTCAGTCAGGAAGACCTGAGTTCAAATCTAGACTTGGATACTTACAAGTTGTGTGGCCCTGGGCAAGTCACTTAACTTCTGCTTGTCTTAGTTTCTTCACTGTAAAATGGGGACCATAATAGCCCCTACTTTCCAGGGTTCTTTTGAGGATCTAGTGAGATGTTATTTGTAAAGCACTTAGTAGAGTTCCTGGTACAAAGAGATATTTAATAAATCCTTGCTTCCTCCCTCTCTCTCTTCCTCCCTCCCTCCTGTTCTCCCTTCTTCCCTTTTTCCCTTTCTCCCTCACCAGGGACTTGCATCTCTTTGTATCTTTGGAAGAATGGAATGTGACAGGTCAACTGAAATGAGTAGAAAAAATGCTAGAGCTCTTTATTAGAGTTGTGCAAACTGCAGTAATATAACATAATTTGTAGGTTGAACATAATTCCATCCCTCCAAAGTAGTCTTTCTGACCACCAGCTCTTTAAATGCCCCAAACAGATAAAAATGAAACACCAAGCAAAATGAAAGTTTTCTGATTTGCTATTTATAGTATTTAAAACTTAAATGACAAAAGGCTCATACTAGAGAATATCCGATAAGAGTCAATTCAGCACCTACTGTGTAAGCCCTGATGATTCAGAGAAGAATAGAAACAGTCTCTGCCCTGAAGAAGCCCACAGTCAGTCCAGTGGGAGTGGGTGGTGGGGAGACAGTGTGGAAACAGCTATATACAAATAAGATATTTACAGAATAAGTTGGGGCTACATAGTCTCAGAGAAGACACCAATTTTAAGGAGGACTGGAGAAAGCTTCTTTCAGAATGTAGGAAGGGGAAATCAGCATATATGAACTGAGAGCTTTAGTAGACTATGATTTATGGTGTGGATTTCTGGCATTGTCAGCATTATTTGTTCAGCCTTACTTTGTAACCTTAAATTTTAAAATGTCACTTTGCTTACTATGACTTCTTTTTAGATTCTGTGTGTGTGTGTGTGTGTGTGTGTGTGTGGATGTGTACGTGTATGTGTACATGGGGGGAGTGGAAATTAAAGTATGGTTATATAGAAATAAATCATTTCTAGTCAAATATCACCAAAGAGTTTTTACCTAACTGAGAACATTTTTGCTGCTTCTACTGGTAGTTTGGCAGAGATTGACAGACCTTCCATGCCTCTTACAGTCTAACCCCTCTTGGCAGTGTATCGGTGAAAAATAGTCACTAACATCATAGTAGCAAGGTACATTTGTGTTTGTCATTGTTCAGACTGAAACCTGGTTGGTTCAAAGAGCAGCAAGAACCTTGGATCTAGAGGGATAGCCTAGTCAAGATTTATACCTCTTGTAACATCCCCCAACCCCTGCATCTGCACAAATCTCATTTCTAACATTTTTGTCCTAGGGCAGCCCTCAGAAATTTATTTTTCCCTTTCTTATTTCTTTTTCCAGATTTTGCCTTCATCTCTTATCCCTTGCATCCTTCTTAAAGTAAAACTCCTGATGTCAAGTTTGGTTTATACAGAGTTGCCCTGAGGGTGGTGGATAGGAGTGGAGGAGGTTATCCCCTCAGATCCCAATTCTTCTTTTGTTGTTTCTAATTCTTTATTTAGGGCCTATTTCAACAGTTCCTCCTTCTAAATTGGTGTACTGCCCACATTGTTCTTTTTTCTTCTCCTTTCTTTTTTGGTCCTCTCCAGTGTACCCTCTCTTTTCCTCCTGATTGTGTCGAGTTGTAGCAACTTTCTTTTTTTCCACTTTTTAAAAAATAGCTCCACATAGTTATTCTGGATCTTTTTCCTTCTTTAAGAGGAGATCCTTGGGTCAGGTCATTTAGTTATTTTCTCTGTCCTCATTGCCCCATGAACCATAGAGTTCTTTCCATTTGCAGTAACAAGAAAAGTATTTAAACTCTCCACAACGGTAGCCATGGAAGCTCTGGAATGGCTGTTGTATGTTCTTTTAACTGATTTTTATATTATATACTTATTCAGCATAATTGTTCCAAAGACACTTTGGGGACCTCTTCTCCCTCCAGCCTTTCTCTCAGTAACCTCTTCAGTTCCCATGTGTTTGATGATCAATTCCTTGTAGATGACTCATATATACGAGGCATCATATTTACATACATATGTATGTATGCATGCATATATATACACATGTGAGTATATATGCATGTATTTCTTTCTGTCCTGTCATCTATTATCTGTCACCTATTTTATCTGTCAAATGAGATACTAACTGCGAAGCTCCTAGCACAACGCTTGGCACGGAGTAAGCACTATATAAATATTGATTATTATTGTGGTGGTTATTATTATCTCCCCATTTGAATCTTGCAAGTCGCTTGCTCTAGGCTTTGGACTTGTATCCCCTGTGCCTAGAATGGTGGCTGGAGCATAGTAGTCACTTAATGAATCCTTTGATTGATTTTCTAGGCAAGGCTTCTGTATACCAGCCTTCTGGCAGCTTGCTCATAGAGCATCTCATCCTCATCCTCATCCTCTAGTGGGAATTCTAAATGATACCTTGGAAAGGTTATAGAATATAATGCATTAACAGGCAGTAGAGGTAATGGAGACATTTTGAAATATGTTATTCACTTCACCAGACATTTATTAAGCCCCTGCTATGTGCCAAGCACTGTGCTCAGCCCTGGGCATACAAAAAGAGGCAGAGCACAGTCCCTACCCCAAGCGGCTCACTAAATCTCTTCATGGCCATCCGGTGTCATCCTTGGCTAAAGACGGTGGAAATGATAGAGATGCATCATTCCATCTAACACTTCTATTCAAGCCCCTGATGGCAGGAATTTCTGCTGGAGCTGCCATTGAAGAAGGAACTAATGTAGATTATAGAATGAGATTCCTGTGGCATTTCAGAGTCTAGCAGAGGGTTTTTGCTGCTCCTTCCCCAAATCCTCAGAGACTAACTGCAGGGACATAGTCATGGTTGGAACCTAGCCTGAACTAAATAATTTGTCTCTTATAATTTTGGATGAGTTGAAATGTAAGGGTTATGATGACTAATTTTATGGGGTTTTAATTGAGTTGAATAGGACCGTTCACTGGGGGCAGGTATGGGGAAACACTTTTATTTTCTACCTGTATGTTTGGGGCAAATCACTTAATCCCTTTGGACCTCGGTTCCTTTTTCTGTGAAATGAGGGATGGGGCTTAGACTAGATGGCCCCTAAGGAGCCTGCCCAATCTAATACTATAGTCCTTTGAAATAATGTATATGCTGACCCAGTTGTTATAAGGCAAATTGATCATCATTATCTTGACTTAGAGATCCATACTTAGTAACATAATTTTACTAGGTCTTATATTGAGAAAACAAAACCTCACCAGCCTCATTTGGCTGTTTCCTGAGTCTTTTGTGTTTCAGTTCCCAAGAAACAGCACAACATTTAAAGAAAAGCCTTTGGGACTATTTTAATTGGTTGTTGTCATAATAGTGTTTTCCCTTAGGAATAAGTTAGATTATGGGCAGGATTAATTTTGAAGTGACTTTCCAGTTCAAACTCTGTAACTTGGGATTCACATTAGATATTTGGAGCCAGAAGCAATCTTTTTTCTTTTTTTAAACCTTTACCTTCTGTCTTAGAATAAATACTTTGATTGGTTCCAAGGCAGAAGAGTGATAAGGGCTAGGCAATGAGGGTTAAGTGTCTTGCCCAGGGTCACACAGCTAGGAAATGTGGAGGTCAAATTTGAACTCAGGACCTCCCAACTCTAGGCCTGACTCTCAATCCACTGAGCCACCTAGCTGCCCCTGGAAGCAATCTTTAAATAGGACCCCTTTATTTTATAGGCAAAACCAGAGCCACTGGCAGTTTTGCCTACCTGGGATTTGTACCCAGGTCCTCTGACTTGAAATCCAGTGTACTTAAACTCTGCTACCTTTAGGTCATCACATTAAATTTATGTCAGCAGGTTAAAAACCTATTTCTAAGCCTTTTTGAAATGATTCATAAGCTAAATTTTTGGTTAATAATAGTAGGATAGTATTAGTATGGTGTTGGGTGTTGGAAGCTGAATAGCTCATGGAAGGGGGAGTAATAGTGTAATTTCTAGGTTAAAAAAGGAGAAATGTAATAGCTACCAGAAAGAATTTTATTGAGAATGAAAGTTGAGCCAACCAATGGGCTGAAACCACATTTGTATGGGCTAGATTTTCTAGGTAGAGCTGAAGCAGTCAGAAGGCAGTTATTACCACGATAGTGGCTAATAGTGTATTAGTGGTTAGTGTAATAATGAGGTTAATTATTTTTCTCTGGTTTTACCTAGAACATAAGGCTTAGAAATCATTATGAGAAAAATAAGAGCCTCATCAGTAGTTATAGAGACTTATAGGAATAGTCATACTACATCTATGAAGTGTCTATCAACCTGTTGCTTCAAAGCCAAAGCAATGGACTTACGTTATGTGGAAGTAGAATTGGCATAGTAGGCACATATTTAGGAATGTTGAGCCAATAGTAACATGTAGGTCACGGAAGCCTGTGGCAATGAAGAAGGTTGAGCAGCAGATGCCATCTGAGATGGTAAATGATGCTTCATAATGTTCTTTGGCTTGTAAAATATAAGCCTAGTACAATGGTAATTGTGAGTGCCTGAATGATTTGTTTTTGGTTTCCTATGGTATGCTCATGGAGTGGTTTACCCTTGGAGCAAGTAGAATGGATGTATTTAATAGAGGTACTTCTAGCTGGGTGAGCAAGTGAATTCCTGTTGGGGGTCAGCATCCTCCTAGTTCAGGTGTTGGTGCCAGGCTCGAATGGTAGAATGTTCAGAAGAAGCTGATGAAAAAGAATCCTTCTGGAAGAATAGATAAGATCTTTTTGAGCCACTGGGGTATGATGTCCTTGGAATATCCCTTCTTGTATGATATCTCGTCATCATTGAAATATTGGTAGAGGTATGGAAATAAGTCCAATAGCAAGGAGGAGGAAGGAGTTACAATGGAATCATGTCGTACAAGCCACCAAGTACTTAGGAACAACAAGTCCACAGTGTGCTCTGGTGATTAGAACATTCCTATTTCTCCTCTTCTTTCTCCTCTCCCAAGAACAATTAATTTCATTATCACCAGATAGCCTTATACAAACCTCTAGGAAGGCACTTATCACTCTGTGAGCAGCCAGTCAGTAAATATTAATTTATTAAGTACCTACAATGTGCCAGGCACTATGCTAAACCCTGTAGTTATGACTCCTCCCATCCATACCCCCCAATACAAGTTAAAAACCAACATAGATACAAGCTAAAATTTTTGAATGGGGAGGGCACTGGGCATTATGAGTATCAGTAAGGAGTATATGTAGGTGTTACTTGAGCAAATTTTTTAAGAAATCAAAGAATTCTAGAGGTGGCTGTGAATGAGTTGGGAGTGCATTTCAAAGACAGATTGCCAGTCCTTTGCAATTTAGTAACTGGTCTTTCAGATTTACCATGTTCCTTCCTCCCAGAAAAAAAAATGGGGTGTAAGGAATGGGGGTTAAGTGACTTGCCCAGGGTTACACAGATAGGAAGTGTCTGAGGACAAATTTAAACCCAGGACCTCCTGTCTTTAGCCCTGGCTCTCTAAACCACTGTATAACACTCCCCTGCTGATACTGTTTTGAAAAATGCAATCACCTCCACAGCCTTTTGATGTGGTAGAAAAAGACTAGTGGAGATACTGTGTATTTCCATATTTTTATAAAAACATTATACATTCAAGTAGTTGTTTAGTTATTGGTTATTTAGTTGTTTTTCATGGGGAAAGAATTTTTGTAATTGTTTAAGGGTGTGCCAATATCAACCAATTGTTGCAAGAATCAAAACAAAAAAATGAAACACTCTCATATAACCCTTGATTTTCTTTTGCTTAGCCATGATTCTTCTACCAGTTCAGAAAACAATTTGCCTAACACAGAACTATGCTTACTTGCAGTGTACTATTGTAAGCAGAACTAGAGTTTCCAAGCTATTTCCACAGATCATTATTGTCATTAATATTACCTCAATTTATTGTAAAACTGCTGTGTGTGAGATCCAAACACTAGTAGAATTTGTTTG
Organism: Monodelphis domestica; assembly: GCF_027887165.1. Taxonomy (NCBI): domain Eukaryota; kingdom Metazoa; phylum Chordata; class Mammalia; order Didelphimorphia; family Didelphidae; genus Monodelphis; species Monodelphis domestica. The sequence continues at coordinate 230,539,238 of NC_077232.1, forward strand.
TTTGATTTTTGTTTTACCATTTTAAATTTAAAAAATTTTTACTTACATTTTTATCAGTTCACGGTAATTTTCTGCAACCCTTCTTCAGAAAAAAAATCAAAGCAAAATCCTTGCCAGAAATTCATGCATAGTCAAGTGAAACAAATTCTCATTTTGGCCAAGTCTCTTTCTGCATTTTGAGAGTTTAGCAAACTATTTCTAATGTAAATATTTTATGTATTTATATTTTATGTAATTTTTTATTTATGTAATTTTATTATTGTTAACAGCTGTTAACAATTGTTGGGGGTCAGCATCCTCCCAGTTCAGGTGTTGGTGCCAGGCTTGAGTGGTAGAATGTTTTATATAATGTATGTTTTGATGTTTTATATTTTACATATATGATGCATGTATATATATATATATATAATACATTTGTATACAAATATATATGCACATATTTAAATAAAGGCAATTAAAAAAAACCTCTCGATAATCTGGACCACATACACACACTTTTCTCCCTTCTCCCTTTTTTGATTTAATCCATTATTATGAATTTCTGTTTGGGATATTATATCTACAATTTTTAGTCCTTGACCTCTCTGCTGGCCAGTACCTTGAGCTCCACAGACCTAGCACTCCTGCTATGCTGTTCTCATTCCCTGATTATGAGCCTTAGATAGCTCCTCCATGACTGTTAGTTACTGTATGGCTGCTGAAGGAAGGATTTCTGTTTCTGATCACAAATCTTGTCCAAGGACTGATATTCCCTCTAATATGACTCTGGCTTTTATGGGTGTGCCACTTAGTTTTTCTGTGCCTCAGTTTACATATCTATAAAATTGGGGTAATAATAGCACCTTGCTCACAGGAATAATGTGATGATCAAATGAACTGACATATATAAAGCACTTTACAAACCTTATAAAGCACTTTATGATGCTCTCTGTTGTTGATTAGTTAGCTGGCTTAGTGGTCTGTGTTCTGGTATTCTTGGCATGCCTCCTCTTCCTCGCTCAGTCAGCTGTTTTCATGTTTACCTGTGCTGGCCTTGGCTTCCTTGATCCAGCCTTTCTACCTGCTTCTCCTTGCTTCCAATCCTCATTTTGGATAGTTTGATTTTTTGTATTTCCTTCCTTAACCCAAGTAGTATTCTGAATATATAGCCCAACTTGTTAGTGCACAGGCACAGACCACCTATCAAATATTTTTTAAAATGTCATAATTTTCATATTAGAACAGAAAAAGAAATGAATTGATCACATAGCAAAAGTGAGGTATAGCTGGGGAAAAACTGGAGTTCAGCCCTGGAATCTATAGAATGTTTTTTTTAAACTCCATGTTTTTTTAAAAATAATATTTTATGCCCCCAATTACATGTAAAAATAATTTTAACATTAGTTTTAAAAATTTTTGAGTCCCCAAATCTCTCCTCTCTTGCCTTCCCTCTCTCATCTCCCCCCCCCCACAAGATGTTAATTAATCTGATATAGAAAAATAATCTCATGTATTAGAGGAATACTAATGATAATAGTTAATATTGATAGAGAACTTTGGTGTTTGCAAAGCACTTTCTCTACTTTATCTCACTTTCCCAACAACTCACTGATCTAGATGCTGTTATTTTTCTCTGTCCTCAGAGAGGCTTAAATGAATTGTTCAACATCACACAACTTGCGAGGGTTTGAGATAGAATTCAAGCTTAGGAAGATTCCCTGTCAAAATTCATCAAAGTCACCGCCGTTGGATAGACATTGGATAGACATTTTTAAGGGGAGGAAGAAGGAGCAAGTATTTATTAAATGTCTGCTATATGTGAGACAGTGTGCTAAATGCTTTACAAGTATCAGCTCATTTGGTTTACATGAGGATATGGGCAAGAGTCACACAAGATGAGAAGGCATTGATGGGCTGTGATCTAAATCGTTGGAAAGATTCACATACCATATGGGTGAAATAGTGGATTCATTGTAATATACAAAAGTTTTAGGGGGAGAAAACCTTATTTCTTGTAGGCTAAGTATCATTAGTGACTCTTCTCCCAATACTAACCACAAGTGGTTTATGTGTAAATAAAATTAAAATTGTTTGTTTGACATGGCTTGGGGAATTTCATTATACTACATATAATCGAGGTTCTGGAGAAGGAAATGGCAAACTACTCCAGTGTCTTTGCCAAGAAAACCCCAAATAGGGTCACAAATAGTCGGACACAATTAAAATGACTAAAGAACCAAAAAAAAAAATAATTGAAATGTTTCCAAATAAGAGATAGGAGGATCATGGTCTTTTGTCATTCATTATATTGGGGGGTGGGGGGTAGAAGTGGAGAGGAAGGAAGACAGCGAAAATATCTCTTACCTCATATTTTGTTACTTTCCCCCACCTCACTGATGGTGAAGTATAATATTAAATATGAATTCTAAAGCTTGATAGCTAATATCCTTTGAATAATACTCAGAGGATGGTTAGGAATATTCAAACTACCTGTCTGACAGTGTTTTATTACATTTATTCATTATAAAGTCTGTCCTTTGGTGCCATACATGAATTGAGACAACCAGCAAAAATCCTTCTCAGGGGAAATATTTAGTGTATAGAAAAAGACATGTTTAACTAAGTTAAATAGGTAGCTGCTTTCAATTTACAAGATAATAAGAAAAATGAAAGAAATAATAAAATATACTAGAGCCAGAAGTTTGGAATGTGTCCATTATATTTGAGAAAGAAAAATATGGCAAATAAGTATGTGCCTGATATTAGTGGAAAACCCCAGAGTTTGTGAAGTAAAAGGAATTTAGATTTTATTTTAAGAGTACTAATAAGTTCTTACATCCCTAAAGGCTTGATCAGTCCACTACCCAACATATTTCAAGCACAGACAATCCTCATTATTTGCAGATTCCACATCTGTGAATGTGTCTATTCACTAAAATTTATTTGTAATCTCAAAATGGATACTGTTGGTGCTTTCTTGGTAATTCGTGGACATGGGGCAGAGAGGTGAAAGATTTGAGTCAATCAGTGTGCACATTCTCAGCTGAGGTCAAACAAGGTGATAGCATGCCTTCTTGTTAAAGCTCTCATGCTATAAACAAGTGGCTTTTTTTGGTGGTCTGTTTAGTGCTAGTTTCTCTCTTTTTATTTGTTTTTGTTTTGCATTTTTGTGGATGATTTTTCTATTTTAAATGGCTCCTAAGAGTAGTGCTGAAGTGCTACTCAGTATTCCTAAGCTTGAGAAGGTCACAATGTGTCTTAGAAAGACTTACATATGTTAGGTAAGCTTTGTTCTGTGTTCGGCATGAGTTATGGTGCTCTTGGTCAAGAGGTCAGTGTTAATGAATCAACAATATGGTACATCCAGGAAGAGGAAAAGGAAATTCACTGATCTGTACCTGAAATTATTCAGGAAAGTGCTAAATAAATGTGAGCAGGGGATTTCAGGGACCTAACCATACATTTTCCTTAGGAGCACTGTTTTGATATTCCTTAATTGTTTGCTGTGACTTTATAGACCATATTGTCTTCCCTCATTAGACTGTAAGCTCCCTAATGCAGGGACTTGGATTCTTTTTCTTATTTGTGTCACCAGCACTTTGCACAGTGCCTTGCACACTGGAGGCATTTACTAAATTTTTATTGAGTTGAATGATGAGAAAGAACTGTACCTACCATATTCTAGGCACAATCCAGGGTCTGATGAACACAGACAAAAGAAAGGCTTCTCTTGCCTTCAAAGACCCTACTTGATAGAATGGTGGAGAACTGGTGGAGGTAGGAAAGAATCAAGTACCTTGAAGCAATTTTTTGCCAAAATTAATTTTTATCAAAATCAAAGAGTTGTTAAAGCCTTTCAATGATTGCTTTTACAGAAACCACTCAGATAGAAGATCCCAGGAAACAATGGAGGAGAGAACAAGAGAGAATGCTAAAAGACTACCTAATGGTGGCCCAAGATGCTCTCAACACACAGAAGGAACTGTACCAAGTGAAAGAGAAAAGGCTTGCCCTGGCTCTGGATGAATATGTGCGATTAAATGATGCTTACAAGGAGAAGTCGAGTTCTCGCACAAGCTGTAAGTATACAGACGAATTTCCTTATTTGGGACCTCGGGACTTCATGTAAAAAGGGGAACATTCCTTGAGTTTATTGAGGATCTCAGTTTGAGTCTTTATTTCTTACCATAAGTGGGAAGGGGGTATCCTAAAGCCACACTTGAGGGAAGAATGTGCCCCAGGTTTCTCACTTCCTTAGCACCAGAAGGCTACACACAGCCTTGATACTTGAGGTCAAACTTTTCTGTTTTCTAGATCATGTGGCCGTTTTATAGTTTCACCCCCTTCTTCTACTTGACCATCATTTTTGGCCATGTCTCTGCTAATTATATTCTCTGCCAGAATAGAGAGGAGAGGAGGACAACATCCAGTTTTGCTTATTCATTAACAACTCTAGCAAACACACACACAGAGCTTATAAAATTAGGGTGTTGAAACTACTGATGATAATGAGGCTTTTGTTTTAGCCATGAATTGTATTTGTCCAACGCTGTGCTTTTCTCTCTTTATCTCATATGAAGCCTGGAACAGGGGTTGTTGTTCTTAGTCTTTTTTGTGTCCTGAACCCACTTGGCTAATGAAGCCTAGTGACTCCTTCTCAAAGATATGTTTTTAAATGGATAAAATAGAACATAGAGAGTTACTAAACAAGCCAATTACATTAAAATTAAGGACCCCCCCCCAATTTTAAGGTCACAGATCTCAAGTTAAGAAGTTAAAAAGCCCTTTTCTAGAGTTTTAAAAGTATCTGACAGCATCTTTTTGATAGATGTTGGAATATCTTTTTTAAAAAGAAGAGGACTTGGATAACTGAGGCCATGGAAGAATTGAATCTGGAGGGGTATCCTTTTAGGTGAAGAGGAGACACTTAACAGCACTATGATGTGTCCATTTTTTCCTATTAGAACAAATTTAATTCTTTTTATTAAAGGGCAATTTAAATTTTGGTTGGCTATTTGACCACAAGTTTTCATTTCTATTCCTTTTCTGAATAATGAATGCAAAAAAGAAAGTAATAGCCATAGTGATACTTGATGTCACTTTATAGGGCTAGAATTTCATTGAAGGGGGATGGAAGATGCTGAGGAAGAGATATCATGCTGCTTTCCCAGATGCAGACCAGAGATAAACAATTTCATGAGTGGCTGTGGCCACATAATTCATCCCATGCTGTCCACTTCTTTTGGGATGTGCTTCTGCAGACTCTGCTAAGGTGGTCCTCATTTGACACAGGGCAGAGGCAGGCCAGTACTTTGAGACTTTCTTAACTTCCATTGGTATAAATGTCAAGAACAGTTCTCACCCCCATTCTACCATGAGGCATCATTATGCATTCCTAGTGGAGGTTTAAAATGGGATAGTATCTGAGATATGGTTTTGAGTCTCAAAAGGTCATTTTTTTTCTTCTGAAAGTATTTTCAGGATCTTCATCGAGCACTAAATATGATCCTGATATCCTGAAGGCAGAGATCTCCACTACTCGGTTACGGGTAAGAATATTTCATGTTGTTTATTCATATCATAGATTATTAATGCTATAAGGGGTGTCATTTAGTCTAACCTCATTGTAAAGTAGGATTTTCCACCACAACATATATCACATCACATCAGAGACCACCCAGGATCTGCTTGAACTTAATGACAGGAAACTCACTACCTTACAAGGTACATCATTTTGATTTTGTACAGTTTTAATTAATTAGTGCAGCTCTTCTTTAAATTGAGCTAAATTTATTTATTAGCCTTTGTTCTGCTTTTTGAAGCTACCCAAAAAAACCCTCTTTTACACTCTAGCTATTGGGTATTCCTCCTCCTAATCCTTCACTCTTCCTTTCTCTGAGCAAAAAATCCTCAGTTCTTTCCACCATTTTGTCTCTAATTCTAATGCCTTCATTCATTTGAGTTTGCTAGTTTCCCTAATCAATTGTGGCAGACAGAACTTGACAGAAGATTCCATATGTCTGACAATGCAGAGTCTATAGTAAAACTATTGCCTCCTTTGATCTTGCCGCTCTTGTTGTTTATTTGTTTTCAGTCATGTTTGACTCTTTGTGACCGCATTTGGGATTTTCTTGGCAAAGATACTGGAGTGACTTGCCATTTCTTTCTCCAGCTGATTTTATTGATGAAGAAACTAAGGCAGGCAAGGTTAAGTGAACTGTCCAGGGCCACATAACTAGTAATGTCTGAGGTGAGATTTGAACTTGGGAAGATGAGTCTTCCTGCTCAAGGCCTGACAGTCAATCCACTAAGACACCAAACTCCCCTAAACGTGCCTCTATACTTCTGTTAAAATGAACACTGTCAGAGGCTAGATTTCAGACAAACTCATTGCATGTGTCTTAAGTTGAGGTTCTGAGCAACCAAATCTCTAGCTAGGTCTTTTTAAAAAAATAAACAAACTGGTCATAAAGTAAATATTTCCCATTCTGTACTTCTGCTATTGTTTGTTTTGTTTTAAGTCACTGAAGGTACATAGCGACATCTTCCCTGAGTCTTTTTTCCCCTTAAATAATAAAGACAGAAATTATACTAACACAAATGCTTAATTGTGAATTTTTAGTACTTGTAGCTGGTAGGAATCCTAATGACCATCTGGTCCAGCATCTTCATTTTATTTATTTATTTGTTTGTTTATTTATTAATTTTAGTTTTTTCTTTATTTTATTCCAATAATAAATTTTCACATAAGCTTTCAATGGCTTTTTGCTTCATGTTGTCTACCTTCCCTCTTCCATTCCCCTTGCAAGAATTGACAAGCAATTCCACTGGGTTATAGATGTATTATCACACAAAACATATTTCTCTATTATTCATTTTTCTAAGTAAATAATCTTATAAAACCAAAACCCCAAATCATCTACCCAAATCAACATATTCATTTTAAAGAGTAGGAAACAAGTCCTAAAAGCAGGTGATTACTTTCCCCCGCATATCTTGGCTTCTGGTCTTTTTATCATCACACCATCTTCTTTCCTCAGTTAGTCTATTCTGGGGTCCATTCTCATCAGCTGGCACCACCTCCTCCTCGTCTGACTAGCTCCTTCCATTTTCCCAACTCTTTCCTACTACAGATAAATAGGAAGAGAGCAATACTCTACCCTCCACCCCCTTTAGGCAGTTCCAGAAACTCTAGAGATAAATTCATACAAAGAGCCCTTTGATGAAGTCTACTATAAAATGAAGATCATCATCGCACCTGCCTCTCAGGATTATTATAAGGATCAAGTGGGATAATATTTGGTAAAGTGCTTAGCATAATGCCCAGCACATAGTCGGTGCTTAATAAAGGCTTATTCTTTTCCTCTCATCAAATGTAAAGCCCTTTGCTACTAATAGTTTGAAACAATGATTTCAAACTCCAAAAGAAACAAGAGGCCACTAATCCCTGGATAGGGATCCCTGTGGGATAGTTTTAGCTTCTATTGGGCTTTTAACTTTTATGACACTATCTTTAAAAAAAAAAAGTTTTCTTCATGTATTTTGGTTTTTGCAACCTAAAAATTTGCCAGTAATCACCATTCCTCATATACAATTGTACTTTCTCTTAGAAAAATAAAAAAATTCAACAAAACCTTTTACAGAAATCATGCCTGACATTAGAACCAGAAGGGATGTAGTGGTGGTGATGGTGGAGGGGAATCTAATCCAACCTTTTCATTTTTCAAATAAAAGAGAAGCCTCGTAGAATTTAAAGGGCACATAGATGCTAATACCTAAGCTAGGATTTGAACCCAGATTCTCAAACCTCAGATCTGGGATTCCTTCCCCTGCTTTTTCTTTAAAATAAAATATATATATATTTGAAAATGAAAATGGTGACAGAGTTAGTCTTGGGCACTAGAACAGGTGTTCTTAATCTGGGACTCTGTGATTAAAAAAAAATTCATATGTTTTTCAAAGTAATTGGTTTCCTTCTTAAATCCCATGTGTTTTATTTTATACATTTTAAAACATTTTGAGGACACATTTGGCCTCACAAGGCTGCCTGAAGAGTCCATGATGCAAAAATCAGTAGGAACTCCTGCCCTAGGGTATCACATTCCCTTTCATCTCTTGAACAACTTTCCTTTCCTCCCTCCTTAAAAGAAAAAAAGTGTGTTCTTTCTAGATCTAGCACCAATATTAATCACTGTTTTGGATCTTATTTCTGTTCTCTAGTGCCATGTGCAATTATAATATCACTGGAGCATAGATATGTTGTTCTCTCGGTTCTACTTTCCTTGTTCCATATCTATAAATCTTCCCATTTTTTCATGAAATTCCCCATATTATTGTGACTTATAGGATACTTATGGATTTATGGCATTCTTTAATATTCATCATTAATTTTGTGCCAGTTTGTATTTAAATGTTTGTCAGACATTTCTATACAGTTACATTAATTCCTTTTGTCATTTTGCTCTGCCTTTCTTTTATGGTCATTGGAACTTTTCATAATTATATAGTCAATTTGATTTTAACTCCATCCATCCCTTGTGACCCCTATTCTATTTTAGGATACCTGTGCATGAGACTATCCTTTCTCCAACTTTTTATGAGGAAAAATCAAGCTACTGTTTGTTGCTATGGGAGAAATGAGACAGATGTTATCATATGGGAGGAATGTCCTGTTATCTTTATTACTACACTAATTCAATAAATACTTTTACTTTAAGTATGTCCCCTGTTCATTAGTAAAATTTAACACACTGGTAGAAGCCTGAGAGCTATGATTTGGAAAGAATTCTAGCTCACAAATATGTAGAGCTTTCTGTGTGCTCCAGTTACCACATTGAAAAGTTCCTTCTGTATCTCTTTAATTTTCCTGCAAGCACTGTGTGTGGTGTAATAGAGCACTGGCCAGTAAGTCAGTACAGGAATAGTTTTTGATCTTGGCGCTAACATATGGTGGTTGGACAAATCACCTAATCTTGCTAAGCATTGGCTCCCTTATCTATCAATTTTTAAATAATATCTGTAAAAGGAAAGTATAAAATTATTTTAAATTCCACCTTTATATTTATAGAAACTTTAGAGATGGTACAAGAAAAAGGAAGAATGGTTGGAGATATATTTGTAGGACTATTAAAGACTGTAGACTCCTTTTACAAAGGCAGGAGTGGAGAGAAGTAGTAGAATAGGAAAAAAAAAGGAGGGGTAGGGGGAGAGATGTTTTGAGGTTAAGACTGGCTGATAGAAATTGTTCTCATTATATACATGCCCTGATAGTCAAGATATTCATTGAGACTATAGATGTCTAAGTTATTACCCATGATCACTGCCTTTTGGAATGTTGATTAACCACCATTTCAAGTTATCAACTTTATATGTGTTGCTCTCAACCAAATAGTCCAATATAAGAGAAATTACTTTGTTATCATGTTTTTGCTTTTGACTACAGTAGATGTGGCCGGAGGAATATTGCCCCAGGTGCAAATATAATCAAGCTTAGAATGATAGCTTTTCAAAAAAGTTTTTAAAAAAAAGGGTCAAATGCAAAGCATCAAAGAAACTACTTTGCTGGTTTTCCTTTGAATTATTTTATTGGTTCAGAATTATAACAGTGTTCTAAATTTGGTCACTAGATTTTCTTTTCCACTGACATTTCTTTTAAGACCTTAGGATGTCTTTTAATCATAACATAGGTTTGAGACCTCACGTTCTTCTAGTCCCTTTACCAAAATTCCTTACTTAGAATCATCCTGGTAGAAATTTCCATTATTGACCAGATCCAAATCCCAATAGGTAGGGGCAGCTGTGGATTATTATACTAAATTTTGTTATTACATATAATTATATAATATATTATATTAAATATATCTATCAATTATTAGTGAATAGAAAGCCAAGACTGGAATCAAGAGGATCAGAGTTCAAATGTAGCTTCAGACACACTTCCTAGCTGTGTGATCCTGGGCAAGTCACTTAATCCCAATTTCCTAGCCTTTACCACTCTTCTGCCTTAAGAGTCAATACTTAGTATCAATTTTAAGATAAAAGGTAGTTATTTTGGTTTGTTTGAGTCCCTATAGATGTCATCTTGTATGGCTCTATTGCACATTTTCTCACAAACCCTCCTTAGAGAATCTACTTTGGGTATTGGATATCCTGAAATTCCTAAATCCTATGAAAGTGAGATTAAATTATTTTTCTAAACCCTGGAGTACAAAACTATGAGCAGTCAGTTGGTAGTGATTGGAGGACCCCCCCCCCCCGTGGTGTTTTTTTTAACTTACTTTTTAAATGTTAAAATAATTTGGTTTTTGCTTTCTTACATTTTGAGTTCCACATTCTCTTCCTCCTCTCTTCCTGAGACAGGAAGCAGTTTGCTATTGATTACATACAAATATTTCCATATTCTTTATGCGTTAGAAGAAGATACATTAAAAAAAAAGAAGAAAGTACAGAATGGTCTACTTTGATCTGTATTCAGACTACCATCAGTTTTTTCCCTGGAGGCAGATAGCATTTTTCATCACAAGCCCTTTTGTCTTGGGTTATGGTATTGTTGAGAACAGCTAAGACATTCATGGTTGATCATTGGATAATATTGCTGTTACTGTGTACAATGTTCTTGCACTTCTGCTTATTTCACTCTGCATCAATTTGAGTAGGTCTTTCCAGCTTTTCCTGAAAATTTCCTGCTCATCATTTCTCATAGCATAACACTATTCCATTACAATCATATGTTGGTCTATACTTATTGAATGTAAAAGTACCCAAAGCTTGGAACTGACAGTGTGTTATGTTTTTTCATTTAACTATTTTGAAGCTTAGAGGGTATTCATCTCTTTCATAAATATAAGGAATTTAGTTAACTTTTTTTCTCCTGGCTATTTACACATCTTTTCCTTTTTTTTTTAAATGCGCAAATGGGTTAGACTTTGCCAGATATTGCCTTATTCCAAGTTGTGTTTTGTCTATTTGAGTTTTTTAAATAAATGGGTAATGCCCTGACTGTGGCATTTGGCAGTAACCACAAATCACAGAATCTTCAAATTGGGAGGGACTTCAGAGGTTACCTAGTCTCAACCATACATGAACAAGAAATCCATCTGTAATACGTTAGACAAGTAATCATCCAAACCAGCCTTTATTTGAAAACCCTCAGATAGAATATAGGATTGCCTGGGCAGCCCATTCTACTTTTCCATATCTAACTGATGGGAAATTCTTTATATCCAACTTCAATTTGCTTATAATTTTAAGCTTCCTTAGGTGCTTAAAGAGCAACATAGTCAACATTAATATAGAAATACATATTTGTAAACATTTAATCATCTCTTACTATTTGAAGTATATGGAGCTCATTCTCCCATATCTTTTAAGGGCATTTTGTATGAGCTTTGTTTAGTTGTTTTGGGGTGGAAATGGGGAAAGTAGCAAAGAAGAATATCCATGAATTTCAAACCATGGTCTAGGTGGAAAGCTTTGTGTAACTCCACTCCACACATGTATAGCAAAGTAAAGGAGAATGGATCCCATGGACTTGAGATGACAAATCCAATACAAAACAAAAATCGCAGTACATGTGTGTAATAATTTGCTTGTCTTCGCGAGTTTAAGAAGATAGACACGACTACTAAAATACTTCCATTGGAAGGTAGTTGATCCCTAGTGCATTGGATTGACTAAAGTGAGGCAGTTACTGGAGGCAGAGAAAATGCATACAAATTCCCAACATCCATAATTGAATTTTAGGTTCAGGCTTTAAGAGTGAAGCAGAAGGGGCATATTTGAGAAAACGACATTAATCTAGACTGTAAAGATAGAGTTCAAGAGAACAGTTCGTCACATTTCCTTTCTGATTCATTAGATAATTGAGGAAGTAATTAGGACGTTAGACAAAGGAATTTGTGGAAGAAATAAACATTACTTTTGAGGATGCTAGTAAGATATTTCCATTGGAATTATCTGATAGTTTGTACTATAGTTTTAAGTTCCATTATTTCTCACCTCACTTCTAGTGGAAATGTAGAATAATTTTTGCATTTTTATTTGTATGCTTCTTTTATATACTTAGACTGTTTAGTAATGGAGTGTTAGAAGTATTGAGATGCATGTACTAGGGAACACAGCATTTCTGTTTGATTTTTTTGAATATGTGGTATATTTTTTACTCTCTATTGTTAATAATTCTTATTTAGAAATTTGAGTTCAATATATACTCCTGTCATGTTTGCTTCAATTTTTGATTTGTTAATATTTGTTTTAAATGATGCTTTTATACTACTTACTATGCCTTCTACAGATAAATTGTATTGTCCAACCACTGGCAAAGAAATGAGATTGTTTGGATAGTGTTAGTTTTTTTAATCATAAAATATTTAATTTTTATGATCTTTGTATGCACTTTATTATCTTTTTTGTGAGTTATAAAATAAAAATGTCCATTTCTGAGGAATAAAATAAGAGACTGGATATTTTAACATTACTGAATTTGGCATTTTCATCTTTATCACAAGGGTGCATATAGAGAGGTTGGCAAGAGCCACCTCTTCATCAGAGATGGGAGCAAAGGAGGAAATAGTGTCAGAAGATGTTTGAATGATATGAAATGAAGAGGAGAGGAGAAGAGAGAGTTCTCAGCAAATGGCTTCACTTTTTTTTTTCTTTCTCATGATATATAAGGCAAGGTCCTCAGCTAGAGGGAGGCTTGGGGAGAGCCTGGAAGTTTACAGCAGTTGCTGATGGGAAATGGGATAGAAAGTCAATGAGGGGAAATATAATTTTTTTATCTTATTGAAGTGAGAAGCCAGGTGAGATTAGATAATTTGAGGTGGAAGGTGTTTTACTGCCAAGTTTCTTACCATGGTTACTTGCTTATTGAATTGTATGTGAATGTTGTGTGTGTGTGTAGGTATGCAAGTGGATGATTGGCCCTTCAGAAGAGGGGAGGTTGACTTTAAGACTTTTTTTTCATCATAATTCTTTACTAGCAATATAGTTTTCCTTAGTTTTACACTGACTTAAGTAGTCATTCTCCTATGATTGAACATTTGAAGTCTCTCTAATATTTTGTTATTTTACTAACATTATTATTTGTACAAATTAATTCACCCCCTCCTTATGTTTACTTGAACTATAACCCTGAAATTGGAAATCACTGTGTCAAAAAGTATATGACTTATAGCTATTTCATATTAACAGATTGGTCTTTAAAAAGATCGAGTCAATTTATAGCATCACCAGAATTATAAAAGTATGTCTGTTGTTCAAGGCCCACTCGCACCATTTAAAAAAAATTGTTTTTATTTACTTTGGTTATTGGATATATAGTGGCACCTTATAGCACCTTTAATTGATACATTGGTAACTTAGTGAAACTAATTTACTTTTATTTTTATGTGTAAAAATTATGTTCTACTTTTATTATTCTCTGAGTAGACTCTGGATAGGATCTTATTTTATTAAGTTATTTTAATATATTATAAGTTTTTACAAGTTATATCACATTTCCCTAATCTATTGTTTTCCTTTTGAAATGTGCTGACATTTTATTGCATAAATGTTTTTCTCCTTTAATAGACTTCAACATATCCATCTTTTTCACGATACCTTCCATTTCTTCATGAGTCACAAATATGTGCTATTCTCTTGTTTTCCATGATTTTTTTGGAAATGGAATTAAAATTTTGCTTAAACCTTTGGCCATCTGGAATTTATTTCTGTTCTTCCTTAAAGAAGACTTTGATGGCATGAGGAAGTTTGGTGCTGAGATATTTTTCGTAGTGCATAGGCAAGAGAAGGATATCTTTCGACAAGCAGGTTGACAGTTGCCCTTTTTTGACTTGCTCAAGGAGACCCCTGGAAGACAAGTTGGAAAATGGTGAAAAGTGAAGTTAGTCATTAGTCAAATGCCATTTTGCTCATTATCATTTTAATGTTGCTTCGTGAACCCGGAGGTCAGCTCTTCTCTACTAAGCCAGCCTGTCTCCTAAAATTCCTGAGATCTCGAACTGCTATATTTTTCTTCCTTTTCTTCTCTTTTTCCATTCCTTCACTGTTTAAAATAAGACTTATCATCACAGACACTGCAGGAGGTTTCAAAGTTCTTGTGAACTCCTGTCGTATATATCACATTTAATCACTTTACCTTTATAGTTTTCAAAAATAACTGAAATAAATTTAAAATGTCAATTTATTTTGTGGAGTCATTGGAGTATTTTGTGCCCACAGTAAAGAATATATCCCTCTGGCACAGTACCACTCTACCTGTTAATACTGTGACATTACAGAAACATGGATAAAATTAGGCAATGAACTGCAGCTGATCAAAATGAGATGCTTTATAGAGAATATTAGATTGATGACACCTCTGTGTGATGGAGCCGCTTCTAGGCTAGTATGCAACTTGGTTTTGATTTTGGAATGAAGGAGAAATAAATTCTGGAGCGACGCATTTTCTAAGTTGTTCATTTATTCTTTGAGTTTGATTTTGCTTTGGCATAGGATTCCCGAGAGTATACAATCCTAGCTGGGCATTTCCTTGCCCTTTACAATTAATCTTTTAAACTAAATCTTTTTAAAAATGGTTTTACAAAAACAGAATGACAAAGAAACTGTCATTGTAATTCCATTTTATCTTGATTTCAAAACTAATTTGACAGACCACTCATCCTGACCTCCTTACTTAGATGTTTTATGGTATTCTGCAGAAGAAGGGCATTAATAGTCGATTGGGCAAGAGTAAGAACAATTGTCTGTGTTGAGGGAGAGAAGGACATAATAGTACAGTGATCCACAGTGAGAAAATAGCTAAGGTTCTGAGTGATTTTTGTTGCATTGTCATGCTCATTTTTCCTTTCATTACTGTGATATGTGAAAGGCAACCGTGCCATAGTGAATAGAAAGCTGGCTTGGGATTCAGGAAGACCTTGGTTTGAAAATGTCACATGGCCACTTTGTGACTTGGGCCATTTAAGTAACCTCTCTGGACCCTGAATGCCTTTTTCAAGACTAAAAGTTGCCCAATGAATGCTAGTTTGCATCACTGGAGAATGATTCTTCTGTACAGAAGGAATCATAGATCTGGTTCCTCCCCAAAAATATCAGTAGTAGCTGGCAGTCTGCTCTGAGCTCTCTTTCTCTAATTGCTTCCCTTTTCTCCATTAGCTTCTTATTATCTATTCAAACTCTCAAAAGGAGCTGTTTTCCAAGTTGCTGCCCATGGCTTCTCTTTCTTTCTATCTTTTTTCCCTTTTCTTTGTTTCCAAATCTTTTTCCTGCTCTGCTTTTAGAACTTGAAATGGGAATATCTTTCTCCTATTTGAACATGTCCCACTGAAACTGTGTGGCCCCAGATACTCACCGTGTACATAAACCATCCATCTTTTCGAGGTCACTGTCACCTGCTGTCCCATACCTGAAGCATCAGTATTCTCTTTTGAGTTTTTGATTGTTGATTCTCCCCTCTTTGTTTCGCTATCCCTACCCAAACACAGACCACTACCATTATTGCTTCCTTACAGGTCTTTTCCATTTTCTCTTTCCCATCACACTCCCCACATAACCCACCCTACATATCACTATCCTAATTATTTTCATTGTGCCAAGGTTTGGTCATGCCATTTTTCTTTTCAGAAGTGGCTCTTTTAACTCAAAATATGCCCTTCTAATAGATCATTGGATCATAGATTCCTTAGAGGCCATTGAGTTCCCCTCATTTTACAAATAATGAAACTGGGACTCAGAGTTTTAAGTGACTTGCCTAGAGTCACATACTATTTAACCTTCCTGACTCCAAATCTAGTGTTATATCTACTATGCTACCTTGTTACCTAATTTCATTAAAATAATAAAATTATAATCATTAAACAAGTATTAGGTATTTTGACTTTTCCATTGAGTGGTCTTTCTTTTAGTCCTTTGGAGGACTAAAAGGAATTATACATTTATCCAACCTATACACTTCTTTCTACCAAAGCGAGACTCTCCACTTGTTATGGTGCTTGGCTTTATTTCCTCCTTGCTTTGTGGATGCTATTCCTTATATACCTGAAATCCCACCCAAAACCAATCCCCTCTCTGTTTACTAATTCTTGAACAGCTCAGGTCCTACCTTCTACAAGGAAGTCTTCCATAACCCCCTTTAACTCCACTTTTTCCTCTTTCAGTTATCTTTTATTCTGCACCTTACTTTGTTGTATATATTCATTTGCATGTAGTCTTCCCCATTAGATTGTAAGCTGCTTGAATGCAAGGGTGGTCTTTCGTATATTTTGTATTTCTAGCACTTGATACATAGTAGGTACTTTGTTTATTTTTATTTTTTTAAACCTTATCTTTGATCTTAGAATTAATACTGTATATTATATAGGTTCTAAGGCAGAAGAGTGGTGAGGGCTAGACAATGGGGGTTAAATGATTTACCCAGGATCAGATGACTAAGAAGTGTCTGAGACCAAATTTGAACTCAAGACCTCCTGTCTTTAAACCTGGCTATCAAGTCCAGATATTAGTTATCTGTGTAGGTCTCATCCTAAACTATAAGCTCTACCAGGTAACAGAGATCATACCTTATCTAAACTTTGTATTTCTCTAGCACTTAGCAACACGTACAGTGAACATTCATTGTATGTTTGTTAAATTGCTCTTAGAATAGTATTGGCATAAAGTAACTGTTTAATAAATCTATCGACTAACTGAATTTGAGTCAAAGACAAAGAGATTATCCTATCTTATTTTGTCTTCCTTTTTTCATGAGTGAATATAAAATTTAACCCAGACCTTTTCAGAATTACTGCAAATTCTGAAATAGTAATGTCTAGATTAATAAGTATACAGTGGAATTTCAACTCTTTTCTGCGTGTCTCAAATAGTAATTACTTTTTGAGGGCTGTATTAAAAGGAATTTTATTGTTATCCTTTTTCATCCTTTCACAATCATTTCATATTATTTCTTTGAAATAAATCCTCTTATCACATAAAAAATTAACTCCTTTTCTTTGAAAGAATACTTTGGAAAAAGTTGCAATTTTTGGTCTTGGACATTTCCTAGCTATATGACACCTGGGCAAGTATTTTAATCCCCATTGCTTAGCATTTACCTCTCTTCTGCCTGTATGAATGGAATTTTGAACCTTTGGATTTCATCCCCCAGAAGTCCCTTAGTATTTCCCAAAATTCCCTTATCCTGTGTTCCCACATTTTGCATGATTGTATTTAAGTGGCTGTAACTCCTCCCTCTTCCTGTGACCAGGCTTAAGTCAGGTAGTTCTTTTGTTTTAGTTATTATTAATAAAGCTTTATAAAATATAATATTTAGTTATTGGTTATTAATTTTAAAACTCACATGCCTTAGAACCAATATACAGTATTGATTCTAAGACAGAAGGTAAAGGCACTTTTTAAAATGATAGAAATAAACATTTATTTAGCATCTACTATGTGTCGGGCATTGGGGGTTTAAAAAAAAAAGTCGTATTAGTACCTTTTGGGTTTTGTACTGTATTCATTTCCCCAGTATTTCTTGTTCCCTCTCCCCCTCCATTTAGAACCTTTCTTTGTCACAAAGAAAAACTCTAATGCAAAACCAATTCACACAGCAGTCATCACTGCATATGGAGCATTTGGCATCCTAGCCTCCCACCTCTTTCCTAAGAGAAAGGAAGTATGTTTTAGAATCTTTTCTTTTGAACCAATATTGCTGCTTACCCTTAATATGATTTCAATTTCTTTTTTAAAAAGGTTTTTTTTTACTTTTTCTTTATTTTAATCATTGACTAATGGTTTTCTGTGAAAAAAATAAGTAATAATGGAGTATTTTGTAGAAATGCCAAAGAATCTGAACTATAAAAGAAAGTGTACATGATTATCAATATCTTTCTGAATAAAAGTTATTCTGTGGTGAGGAATACTCTTTGACACCTTAGTAGAGTGCTCATTTCCACCTATCAATGCTATCTATGCTTCAAGGTCAAATGCTCCACCTTCCATGAGACCTATAGCACATTGCTCTTGTTTCCCTTACATCACTGCCTTGAGTTTTAGTTGAATATATATCTCATTTCCTTGAGCACTTGATGAAATCCCCGAGAATAGACTATGCTTTACTAGCTTTGATAGCTGCCCATCACAGCATCTTACATTTGAATGAATTATTGATTGGATGAATGAAATAGCAAATTTTTTAGTCCAGAAATATAAAAGGGAATGTGTAAAATACTTTATAATACAATCTGATGTTTCAAAATGAGCTGTCTTTGGCCATTTTGTGAAGAACTTTTGTAGTTAACCAAAATGAAATGTCTTGATTTATCAGTATAATGTGGTTACTTAGCCAGATTCTCCCAAGTATTTGTTCTGAAGAGTAAGTTAAACACCATTTATGTCAGGCTTTTGAGGAATAAGCACATTGAATTTGGTACTAGAGGAATTGGGCAGCTAGGGGGCACAATGGTCAGAGCACAGGGTTTGGACTCATCTTCCTGATTTTAAATCCCAACCTCAGATACTTAATAGCTGGGTGACCCTGAGGAAGTCACTGGTTCCTTCAATTTCCCCATCTGTTTTATGATTAAAATTCTTTGGAGACTGTATCTTAATTTTATAGTTATTTATTAAGTAGGAGGAGGGAGAGAGAGAAAGAAAGAGGGGGAAAGGAAGGAAGGAAGGGAAGAAGGGAAGAAAGGAAGGCAAGCATGAATGAATTATTTGGCTGGCTAGCTGGGAGCATGAGAGCCTGGGGCTGTCCAACCAGCCAGAATTTCTAGATGCTTCCTACATGAGCAGCTAAGCGAGCCCAAAGCCAGACCACATGCCTCCCAAGACCATAGTTCTAAGGAATAAGGGCCAACTTCCTGTCCCCTCTGTAAATTTACCCTTTTTGAGATGTTCCTTTCCTGAGCCTCTCTGGAGGTCTCAGACCTCAAATCAGGACAAGAAGCAGATCTTCTGGATGCCAGGTATAATACTATAGCATTTAGAATGACCACAGCACATGTGTGATATTTACCAGCATGATAGACAGAAGGAAGGAGGATTCCATTCATGACCTCAGGGAGATGCAGTTCAGGTTTCAGCCTTAAGATCAAACATTTTTTAGCTCAAAAATCAAAAGGTTGTTTTGGGGACCAAAAAGGGGTACAAATTAATTTTTAACTTTCCACATGTGTCAAATGAATTAGAAAAGGAATTGGCAAACCATTCCAGTATCTTTGCCAAGAAAACCTCAAATGGGGTCACGAAGAATAGGACACAAAATTAAACTACTGGACAATAACTTGCCTCTTCTCTAGGCCACTGTCTCCTTATTTGTAAAATAAAGAGATTGGATTCAAGATCAAGGATCTCACAATCAAAATTCTATGATTCTATGTAAGATACTTCATTGGTAATTGAGTATATGTACCCTATGAATCCAAAAAGAATTAATATTCCTTCTAAATTTTTCTTTTTCCTATAGGCTAATCTGTTTAAGAGAAGGCTGCTTAAACCAGTTGATTCTTTTTTGACATTTTGCTACTAAGAGCTCTTTCCCCTCCATATAACCAGTATGGTGTGATAGAAAGTGGCCTGAGAGTCAGAGGTTCTGGTGTCAAACCCAAATTCTGCTTACTAGCTCTCTTGTAGGCATGTTATTTAAATGTTTGCAGTTTCAGTTTCCTCATTTGTAAAATTAAAGTAGTACTAGATAGTCCTTTCACATTTAATAATCTGTAATTCTAAGTAAATGATTTCTACCTGATTTTCTAATTGTTACATTAATTTCTCACAAAAGGTTAAAAAACTGAAACGAGAACTCTCACAGATGAAGCAAGAATTACTCTACAAAGAACAAGGCTTTGAAACATTGCAACAGTGAGTATAAAAATATGGAAATCAATTGGAATGCATCACAAGCCCCTTTGGCTAGTAGCAAATAAAATATCAGTGCAGGTTCAGTTCCACACACACTTAATTGAATATATTCTGTGTAAGTTATTGTGCTATGGATGAGAGATACAGAAGCCACAAATGACCTCCTATCTGACTTTGAGGTGTTGACTTTCTGTTGGGGGGCTACAGCATGAATGACTCAGAGGGACAGCTAACATGCCAGATGCCAGAGGAAGGGTCCTAAAGAAGCTCAGCACCCTAGAATGATGGGTGGAATTTAAGAAGTTGAAATAATATGGAAAGTATTATTTCATTAAAGTACAATTTTTATATTCACAAATAGATCCAGGACATTCCTGTAGAGCATGAGTTCAATATGAATCCACAGCACTATATAGCAACCACATCATAAAAAAGCTTATGTTATACATTGCTGAGTGCAGAGGGGGTGGCATGTACAGGTAGCCAGGAGTGGGCTGGAGCCAGCTTGAACCAGAGAGCTAATGTTAAATTTTCATTGTAAACATTTAATTTATACCTGGAAAATGGGCAAATACTACATATCAGGTCTTGATTCTTAGTTTTGTTGTGTATCTAGACTTAAGATAGTGATAAAGACATATTAATAATTTATATTAAATTGAAAAGGGTATCTTTGCATATTTTTTTTTCTGGATAGCCAATTGTTAAACTTCTCCCAGAACACCTGGTGCTAGCCCTTCTTTATGTCAGCCCTTGCAGAAGGAGTGCTTGAGAGCCATTTGTTCCAGTGTCCATGAAGGCAGCTGAAGTGGGTGCTATAAAATGGTTAGAGGTTGGTTAGACATTAAAGAAGCCAAGACCATCCATTACATTCTGAGCTACCACTAGTTGTCTTGACTTTTGTCTTGCCACTGGACTTTGATGACTTTGGAAAAGAGAGGGAGGCTGAAAACTTTGTATAACTCTGCCTCACTTAAATCTAATTTATATGTGAGTCAGAAGAGATCACCATTTTGGTGATGCCATTTTGGTCTTCTTTGAGTGGGAAGGACAACATCCAACTGACCAACCATTTTGGCATTGGCTTCAGTTTCTAGCACCATATTTGAGGAACATCAGCCATCTAAGATGTATCTCTGGGATTGATTATGAGGTAATAATGAGGGGAATAACAGCAAACAAGGATCAGTCGAACAAATCAAGTGTTCATGAGAAACATGGCAGTCCAAGAAGACTGATCCTAAGAGCAATGAGTGGAAGTTGCAGAGAGGCCAGTTTAGACTAACTAGCTAGGTGGTACAGTGAACAGAGTGCCAGGGCAGCAGTCAGGAAGACCTGAGTTCAAATCTGGCCCCAGACAAACTGTATAACCCTGGGCAACTCACTTACCATTGTTTGATTCATCTTCTTCAACTATAAAATGAGCTGGAGAAGGAAATGGCAAACCACTCCAGTATCTTTGGCAAGAAAATCACAAACAGGGTCATAAAGAAACTAACTGAAAATCAAACAAAAAAAGGAAATATTTCCTCCCAATTCAAGCTATCCAAAAATGGAATGGGATGCCTGGGAAGGGTAATCAATGCAGATGAAGTGATTATTAGTCTTAGAAAAGATATTTAGAGAAAATGGCTATAGAGGTAAATTTCTGTAATTCCAGTTTCAGGGAGATTCCCACAACCTGGCCCAAGGACAGTATATTTATATTCTTCCTTCCCACTTTTTTCAGTCACATTCTGCCTGAGAATGCCAACCTGTTTTAAAGGTATCTTCTTTGGAGAATGTGCTTAGTTCCAGCCTTGTGTACACAAGAGGGTACAGAAAAGAGCTATGCCATTCATTTTACCTATGGGTCTGCAGGTTGAGGCCAGGGTAGGAGGGTTCCCTTTGATGCACTCAGGAACCAGAATGACTTTGTCAGCCCATCCAGATCTTTATAGGGTGCTGGGATGTGTCCTCAGCAGATTCCTAAAATATGTTTTTCTAAAGTCTGCACAAGAATTGTTCTAATCTCTTCTTTGTGGCAACTTGGTATCTTGCTAACCCTAGACAAACTGTTTTACATGGAGAAATAACAGGTGACTTCTAGAGGTAGCCATTTGTTTTACTTCTCTGGTGTCCGTCCCACTGGTCCATCCATCAATAGTGGCTTATTTCTAGAGTTATATCTGCAGACTTCTTTTCCCAACTTCATCTGAGGCTTTCCTGAGCACATTGGTGTTTTAAATTTCTGTCCACTCCCAAAGCTGACCTGTAAGTATAGTTCCAAACCAAAGCCAGCCTAAAGAACAGGATAAAAAAAATCACCAGAACTAAATGAAGTAATCTGGAGACTAAATTAGTCAGAGGTTTTGAATGGTCCCTTCCTTCCCAATAATTGCAGTAGGAATTATTGCCTGTCTGGTAGCCTGGAGTAGTAGAAAGTTTTGAGAACATTCAAGCGTTCAAAACAAGTTTTCTAATCACAGTTCCTCACCCCCCAACAGTATCCTTGTTATTGAATGGAATCTGCCTTAATGAGATGATGGACTTGATTGAAAAATGTTTAATTTCTAAAATAAGGGGGTTGTTTTTTGGGGAAAAGCCACCATAAGTGGATGTGGTTAGAAATCAAAGGACTAATTGCCCTAATATGTTTAACCACAAATATTAGATATTATTGACCCCACACAAACCCTAATGCTGTTTGAAAACAACAGCAACAGCAATAGTTCATACCACAATCCTAGGATTAAAGGTTAGCCAAACATGCTGTTTTTATTATATTAATGCCACAATGAAGTATTGTTTTAAAGCAGCTTGCTTGCAAGCAATTTTTAAAGGAATCCAAGGCATGTTTGAGAATCTGTCAACAGCATACCAGAGGAAAACAATGGACAGTTGTGGAAATTCAGGCAGCCACTTTGGAATGGATTTAATCCCATTAGCCAAAACCTGAAAGATATGATATCTTCTTTCAGAGACCTTTTTGTCTACCTGAATTATATATGGAATGAAGCAGGCTCATTTGGGATGCAGGACACCATACTGTTAAAATATTGTGCTGGGATGTGGCATGCATGCTACCTGGTCATTCAGTCAGAACACCTCATTGTGAATATGCCTCAGAATTTTTAGAACCTGGAGATCTGCTACCATTAGAGAAAGCAGGAGCCTGTTGGTCTAAAAGGATCTTTGCTTATAGCTGAGATGTGGTGGAACAGGATAAGAAGGATAAAAAAGTCCTTCAAAAAAGAATTTAAATAGCAAAACAGTAAAGGACTTTTTATCATTTTAAATATGATATTCTTTTTTTATTGGTTTTAATTCTTTTTTTTTACACAATTTTTTTTATCTGAGATCAGAATGAGTGTGTGTCTCTGTGTCTTTGTTATTTCCTGTTGTTCAGGCTTTTTCAGTTGTGTCCAATTTTTGTGACTCCACTTGGAGTTTTCTTGGCAAAGGTGCTGTGGTAGTTTGCCATTTCCTTCTGCAGCTCATTTTTCAGATGAGGAAACTAAGGCAAACACGGTACCCAAGGTCACATAGGTAGTAAGTGTCTGCGTTGGATTTAAGCTCAGGTCTTCCTGACTCCAAGACTGACACTATTCACTGTGCCATCTAGCTGCCCAGGAGGGCATCTTTATTAATACTATTTCCTTATTTCCAATCTAAGGTCCCAACAATGGCATTTTACTATGGCAGTCATATAGAACTAACTTTAGACAAAACCAAAAAATGTGACAGAACTTTTCCCACTTTTGCTCTATTGGCATTGTATAAAAGATGGAAATTGATTTTCTGGTGTGGTGACTGTACCCCAGTCAAGAGCTGTATTTTTCCATCATATTCTAAAAGCAACTTTTGCACAAATTCCTAGTCTGATGCCTCATTTAAAGATGGAGAGCTCTATTAGTAGAATGCAGGCTATAGTGGGTTCTCCCATGCAGTGAAGCCTTCAGATACAATCCTAGAAACAAACCATATCTGCTTCTCAAGTACAAGTGTAACACAGGCCAGAGATGCTCATCGCTAGTAGGGTGGCAATGAGGTGGTGAATTCCTTGGCTGCATGAAACAAAGAAAAATGCACAATGTCCCACAATCACAGCCCTTTCCACTTCTCCAGTGACAGTGGCAGAGTATAGAAAAGAGGTTTAAAGGGTGCTAATAATACCATGATTAAATTATCTATAAACTTTAACTTAATTATTGGAACTGCATTGGTCAAAGACTATGAGTGGACACAATACAAGAGGAGATGAATGATATCATTCTTAAAATTCTTAGTACAAATGAAGCCAGAAGAGAAAAGGAAGTTGTAGCCATTTATAGAAAGATAAGAGAGTTGGCTCACAACTTCTCTTTGAAGAGGCAAATAAAGTTGATTTTTATCTCATGCTCAAAGGCAAGAAGAGTCATGCTTTCATGGGATAATTGGCAATCACATTGCAGTGTTCATGATAAGCATTTTCATAAAACATGAAAATTATTGCAGATTATAAGCCATTATCTCTTGCTATGAGTGAAGAGTTCAAGAAATTATATGAAGATTTAGTTAGATCCCTTCCATGCTACTCATTAAAATCCAGTGTCTTCAAGGGAAAGGAGGATAAGCAAAAATATTTTGGAAAATATGGTCAGAAACAAAGAAATGAGCAATGTCAAATGTTTGCCATACACTAATATATTATGAATACTTTTTCTGAGAATAGAATTGGGAGGCATTGGACACAATGAGTACCAAATAACATAACAAAAATAAAATTGCTTATGTTTTAACAAGAATGTTTAGTTATGTGCAAATCATTCATTCCTAAATCATTTGCATGTGTGTTCAGACTGCTGATTTATTGGAACAAAGAACAGTAATTCATATAAAGAAGATAAAGTATACAGTTGGAGTGCCGATATTTGTTTGATGCTAGAAAACAAAAAATACAATAGATACTGACACAGATGGTTACTATTTCCTAAAGAGTCTATCCACATCAGCCAATTGCTGTAACAAGGAAACCAAAAGAATCTAGAAACCATTTCAGTTAGCAAATGATTGATCTCCTCACCAAGAAGAGGGAGATGAAAAGTCAAGTGAAAAATCAGTTTAAAATCTAAACTCATATGTGAAATCTTAATGAGGAATATGGTAGAAAATTATGAGTTGGAGTTCCTTATAATTCAGTAAGAAGCAATCTCAGACAGCATGGCAAAAGACTCAACTACAGAAATAGATCCTAAAGATACTAAATAGGAAACTAGAAGGAATAATAGACCTACCTTATTTCATCAGGAACAATGAAGCCACCACACTGGGCAGTTCTTAATTAACATCATGGCCTGGCTGTGCTGCCTAAAGAAGTAAAATTGGCTTGCAAGGAAAAAAAATGGAAAGAGTAGGTCAACTAGACTCATGTTTTCACAAGATCTGTGCCAGAGGTGATATAATTTTTAGGCTGCTAAGGTATCTGAAGATACATTGAGTCTTTTTTAAAAAATGTTTTTAAAACCCATGCCTTCCATCATTGAATAAATACTATATGCTGGTTCCAAGGCAGAAGAGAGGTGAGTGCTAGGCAATTGGATGTAAGACTGCCCAGGGTCACACAGCTAAGAAGTATCTGAGACAGAACCTCCTGTCTTTAGACCCAGCTCTTAATCCACTGAGCCACCCAGCTGTCCTCCTTTAAGGTATCTGAAAGAGGGGAGTATAATCAAAGTTTGATGGGGAGGGGAACCCTCAGACTTATCCTCCCAAAAAAGTGACCAAGAGAACATTTAGTAATTACCAATCCTTCTCAACAAAATGTTTTATGAGAATTGTGTATGCATGCATCCAATGCATCATTAATAAAAGCTTATAAAAAGAGTGGACAGACTTTCAGAAATATTTTCCAAAGGTGATTGATTGGGTCATTATAGGCATGCAATTGCTTGAAAGGTGTGTAGATTAGATATAACAACTGAAAGAATTTCTTTTGGGCAACTACAAGTTGAATAGGTAGATAGTTGGTGGACAGAATACCAGCCCCAGAATCAGAAGGATTTATCTTCCTGATTCAAATGTGGCTCCAGTCACTTACTCACTGTCGGACTCTGGACAAGCCACTTAAACCTGTTTGCCTCCTCAGCTGTAAAATGAGCCGGACAAGGAAATGCCAGACCACTATGGTCAGAAAAGCCTGAATTTACAAAGAGTTGGACATGACTGAAAACAATTGAACAACAGCAGTGATTTATTAATAACAAATGGGATATAAAACAGGAAAGACATATTCTTTTATGCCACTACTATGTGTTGTCCAGCACAGAGAACAGTTAAAGAAGGATGTTCCCTGTGAGAATCTCCAGATACTCCTGTTTATAGATGATATTAAGTTGATTGCAACAAGCCTCAGAATGTTGTAGAGATGCCAAAATAATATTTGTAATCATAGAAAACTTGACCTATGGCATTCACACAGAGAGAACCAAGTGTATGAAAAATCCATTGTCCATATTATAATAATGCAATTGGATGAATAACTCATCATCAGTCTAATCCATTAGAATACACATACATACATACATACATACATACATACATACACACACTATCTCTATCTCTATCTCTATCTCTATCTCTATCTCTATCTCTATCTCTATCTCTATCTCTATCTCTATCTCTATCTCTATCTCTATCTCTATCTATCTTCTTCAAGCAATTAAAGGGACTAGATCCTGAAGTCAAAAGGAGAAGAGAATGGATAGCCAGTAGGAAAAAAAAAGACAGATGAGTGCTATAACTACAAGAAATTATGATTGATGGAAAACCTCCTTGTTCCATTACCATCTTCAGAGTATCAAGAGTTCTAGGAGAAAATCTTCTTCAGCTGATGGAGTAAACCTCCAATGGATGATTTACCAAAGGTTATGGGCAAGAGTCACACAAGCTAATTAGGCGTGGATGGACTGAAATCTGTATCACCAGAAGCACATCCATTACAGGAAGGTTACTATGTGTATCTCTGCAGGCACATGTATAATTCTCCATGTACCTACATTTTCAAGAAGATGTACTCCATTTGTATGCTAAATACAAATATTTGGGAAAATATTGAAGAGGGAAAATATTTTTTTCAGACAATGTGAATTTTTTTTCTGTCAATTCTGTCCATGGTAGTAAAGTATCAAAAAATAGCTGCCATAGGGCACATACGAATAGAAAACAATATAATTTTAGTCTTGTTTTATAAGAGGGAGAAATATAAAATGATTCTCTCCTATATTTTAATAATAAAGAGCCAATAACATAAAACAAAATTTAGAACTATGTATGCACATCCATTGACACCATACCCCTATATGAACCTTCAATTTTGTGCTATGGTTAGTTGAGGGAAAAAGAATAAAAAGGAATGGATAAGAAACAGGAAAAGTAAAGAGACAAAAAGGAAAGGGAAGAAAGGGTTAGGGATTGAAGAAAAACATAGGGTGAAAGGCAGATTAGTAAATGGTTACTCAGAGATTATCTGGACCTTATTCACTTAATTATTGGAAACAAAGCAAATTATCACCTGTTACTACTCCCTTTTGGAATTTTCATTAGCTTTCCAGAATTCTGGGACCCAACTAAGCTGAAGAAATTGCTTATTTGTTTTTGTTTCCAAGTTTCCGTTCCATTTCAATTTTTTTTACATTGTTTTTCAGTTGTGTATAGAAATAATGTTCAACAATTGTTTTCTGACATTTTGCAATTCAGTTCAGTGATAAATAGTCTGATATAGGTTATACCAGTTCTTTCATGCAGTACATATTTCCATATTCCCCATGCCATGACAGAAGACATATCACATATATAATTAAAAAAAACTCATTAAGGAAATAAAGTGGAAAGTGGCATACTTTGATCTGCCATCATATTCCAACATTTCCTTCTTTGGCTATGGATAGCATTTTTTTTTTATCATGAATCCCTCAGGGTTTATCTTGGGCCCTTGTTTTGCTGATGATAATTTAGTCCTTCATTGTTGATCATCATATAATATTTCTTTTCCTATATATACTATTTTCCTGGTCCTGCTCACTTCACTCAGATTTTAAAGTTTATTTTTGAAGACTTAGGTTTATTACCTTTTGAAAATTCTGAATGTTTTGTAAAAGAATAAGGCAGTCTCTTAGATTTGTGGGAGCTGATTTTAAACTCATATAAATTTACTCTAGAAATACTTGAAAATTTTTGATATTCAAAACCTGTCAGATTGTCTTACTTTTTTTTCCCCTTGAGAAATCTCATTTCACACTGCCAGAAGATTATATTTGGAACTAGCATTTCATTTCTAAGCCCTTTTCCCAAATCAAAACTGGGGTTTTGGTCAAGTCCTGGTGGCAGTAATATATTGCTGAAGCCAAATGTGAATGAAAAAAATCTTCAGAAATAAATGAACTTAAAATCAAACCTTTCAAGATCACCTTGGGATGGGATAACAGCAACAGCCTATCTAAATGGAGATATTACTTTAGTTAAGTCATTTACTCGACTTGTATTTCCTTAATCTTGAAAATGAAGGGTTTGAAAAAAATAATGGTTTGGATAAAGTAATCTCTGAAATTCCTTTTCCAAAAATTCTGCGGTTTCTCTTACATCAGAAAGTATGTATAGTATTTAATTGCTCTATTTCTTGTTATGTTTAAATGCTGGACTGATTAAGTTGTTTTTATTTTTTTAAAGGCCATAAATCATTCTATGTGGTGGTTTTTTTAAGCAGAAAAAAAAACATATTTGGTATTTAGTGATGATCTTTATGACAAAGTATTTTCCTAAGTTCTTTAAAGCAGGGCTATAACTGTTTGTTTAGCATGATAAATTATTTACTTAAATAGTACTTGGGGGGAAAATGTTATTTATAAACTGCACTTGTTAGAGTAAACTCAAGTTGGAAGGATAAGTTAAGATGAAATAGCTATTGTTTTCAAGGTCACAATGTTTATATCCAGAAGAAATGTAAACTCTTCAATGTCTTAGAAGTCAGTGGAACTCAATGACAGCTTCCTCTGAAGACTCCTGGAAATAGAGTCTACGATGTCAGTTGTCTAAAGATTCTATGGATAAAACAGACTTGTGTGCTTGAATGTCTGTGAGCAGAAGAATGAGGGGGCACAAGTACAGCTGTATTTTCAGCAAATAAGGCACTGAATGTTCATTGGTAATGAGACCAGAGAGCAGTGCTAGAGTAAAAGAGAGAAAATGAGCAAGGGTCTTGAAGAATGAGTCTAAGAAAAATCTTTCAAATAGTCAGGTTCTTTGGAGGGTCTATATAACACAAAATAATCCTAAAGTCACATTTAAATCTCTTGGCACAAGGGGCTCACAAGATATATTTTTGGCTGAATAGTAGCGACAGTTGTCCAGTTGGTAACCAGATTTGCACATCTAATAAGATCCCTTTGAAGATGAATTTTCATTAAACTAATGTTAGCAATACATATTTGGCAAAAAATAACATCTACCATTCTGTCTTTTCCCTAAAATACCAAGTTATTAAGACAGACGGTCCTGTCTCCGTTTTTTTCTATTCATATACTTCATAAAATGAAGAAGAAATAACATCTGGCAGGGTGGGGTTAGAAAGAAAAAAACAAGCTCTTAGCTTAGACTGCTTTCTTGCCAGGGCCAAATAAAGAACTATTTCTTTATTTCAAATATATTCTGATTAGTATTTGCTGTAGCAATTAAAACTATTAGCTTTTTCTGCTGAAGTAGCTTCATTTAATCTTCTAGAAATGGTGGAGATATGGATTAAAATAGATATGAGGTTTAGATGATAGAACTTGTGGATAGTAATGGACATGCAATTATGTGGGTGAGAAATCATCTGGGGAAAGAGAAAGTCTGCCACAGCCTAGACCTATTTAGAAGTGGAATGAATAACTTAGGTAGTCAGGTAGGAATTGGATTGTCACCAATATGTGGAAGGAGTGGGGCTGGAAAGGATGAAAAAGTGAGGTTGCTGTTTGCAGACAAGACTCTTGGTGGGCTGACCAATTTAACCTCTAGTCTTCCTTTGATATTTCTGTAGAATTGACCAAAAAATGTCCGGAGACCATAGTGGGTATAAACTCAGTGAGGCCAAAGCTATTCTAACTGAAATGAAGTCCATCAGAAAGGCCATTAGCTCAGGGGAGAAAGAGAAACAAGATCTAATGCAGGTATGTATTCATTTCATTTCTTTGGACTTTGTTTATTTTTAGCATAGCTCTCTGCTCTCTTGGGTCCCTTCACATCTTCCTCTGGGGAAAAAAACCCAGCGTTTGTAGAAAACCAAGTGACTCTTTGACTTGTGCTGTGTTTAAGGTTTAACCTTGGGCTCATGAACCACATGAGTTTGAATTTGGCCAAAGACAAGTTGGAGGGTTGAGAGTGTTAAAAACTAGGACAGATATTAGAGAGTCCAGGTTGGTTCTGAGGACCTCCTGCAGTTTTTAATCTTTGGATGGCAGACATTCAGTGGCTCCTGGAGCCACGGACTAGAGGATTCTTAATTCTATCAAGTCAAGTCAACAAAAATTTATTAAGTGCTGGCTGTCTGCCAGGCACTGTGCTAAGCTCTGGGGATACATTCTGCTTATCTAGGGATAAGCAGAAAGAAAGTCTCAGCCTGTTAGTGAGCTTCCATTCTAATTGAGGAAGACAACATTCAAAAGGAAACTGGAAAATCATGGAGGATTCAACAATAATCTGATAGGGCTTCTGGATTAGGACTGAATAAGGTCTATATAAATCATCGTAGACTTCTCCTTATATAATTAGAAGAGATTGCTTGTTGACAAACAGGGTAATTCTCAAATCAACTCATAGCATTTGGCCATGATTCACTTAACATCACATATGTGGTAATAACCATTTACCTCTCTATGTGGTGCTGCCTGTCACATTCCCATGACTGTAGACATTTTGCAGACATGCCAAGGCTTCATAAAAGAATAAACAAACCAACAAACCATATTTAATGTGCTGAAGTCATACAGAGTGTATTTTAGATATTTTGAGCCCTGAACCTGGATAATTTGCATGATGATTTAGTTTACCTTTTTTGAAGGAATTTTTAATACCACAATGTTATTTCTGTTCTTGATAAGACCTCTTTAGCTTTAAAATTAAATATAAGTCAGGGCAGCTAGATGGCTCAGTGGATAGAGAGCCAAGCTTAGAGATGGGAAGTCCTGGGTTCAAATTTGGCCTTGGATACTTCGTAGTATGTGACCCTGGACAAGACCCTCCTTTGCCTAGCTCTTATTGCTCTTCTGCCTTGGAACCAATACATAGAATTGATTCTAAGATGGGAGGCAAGGGTTTTTAATTTTAACGAATTAAATAAGAGCTTCTCAAGTAAATCATTTGTGGGACAGCTGTCACATATAGAGAGAAATATTCTTAAATTTTTGTAGCCATTAGGAACTTTTAAGTGTCTTAATGCTTTAAAATACTCTGTAAAAATGCCACTTGTGAGAGTTAAGACTGAGTGCTTTTACTTTCATAATAGACAGTTTTTGTTCTGTTAAGATCTTAATATTTAAATAATTCTTTAAAACCCTGGATGATAAAAAGTTAAATGTATCTTCACGTCAGCAAATTTGTAGAGTTCATCAAACCAGTTTTATCATCTTTGAATCAAACTTTGGACTCATCTAATTCCCCAAGTTAAAAGATGAAATTTTTTTCTCAAAAAGGTGAAATTTTTTTCTTTGGTTCCCAAACTGTAAAGAGCAAGTAATATTTGCTATGCTGGCTTCTGTGATCATTGATGGGATTTTGCATTATACTTTAATCCTAGAAGAAAAACAAACTTTTTAAGTATCTTTTAAAACTTACTTCAGTAATGTTTTATGTGAGTCTCTATATAATGATTTATTTTACCTGAATAGGAGAGAGAAGGGGTTTTTTTTTTGAGGCACTTTCATATCTTCTGTGATTATCATTTGAAATTCTACCTGGCTTGTCATGACCCAGGTTCTTCTCAAAGTTGGTATATTGCATTTTTGAAATAGTTTTTCTCTGTATGTATAGAAAGGAGTCAGTTTGCACCTCAAGCAAAATCAATTTACAAAAGGAAGATCTGGTTTTACAAAATGTATCAAATGAACGAGACTATGGGAAGATTCTTTACTGCAGTCAAAGAGTTGATTCTATCACTACTGTGTGACCCTCAACTAGTCATTAGCTTTATTGAAGCCTCAGTTTCCTCCCCTGTAAAATGTGGAGTTAGAGAAAATTATCTCTAAATTCCATTTAAGAGCCAAGTCTTGCAACTTTAAATAAGATTCCTTCTTGCTCTGAAATTTTAGAATTCTTGAAGTTTTTCTATAAATGACAAGTACATCAGTGCATTCAGAATATGATTGATGACCAAAACAGCCTACATATGTATACAAGTTTCTAATGCATGACACTTTTTTATAGGGAAGGCATATACCTAATATTAAATGAAAACATTCTTTTCATTCCTAGAGATGGAGAAAAATAGGATGATCTTAATAGAACTTATTTACAAATGTATAATTAATATAAAATGATGCTAAAATTGAGCATTTTTAAACACCATTTTAATGTATATGTAGAAATGCAAAACAATTTTTATTGCCATACTATGCTTTAGCCATTTCAGTAAAAGTGCATAGTTGAATGAAGTAATGAGTGTTTCTTTCATGGGATTGGATCTCTGTTTCATTTTGCATTGGGGCAAACTATCTTGAATAAAAATGTTTCCCCAAATCATTGTTTCCTATACAGAGCCTGGCTAAGCTGCAGGAACGACTTCATTTGGACCAAACCTTTGGGAGATCTGAACCAGACTTAAGTGACAACTCCATGAGCTCTCATTTATCTCTCTCCAGACAGACCCTAGATGTCGGGTCACAGACAGGCATCTCTGGAGATGTAAGTGACTTTATGGAGAGGGAGGTGAGAATGCTGTCACTATTGGGGGACTTTATTCCAATGGGAATGGAGAACAGGAATACCAACTAGCTTCCATGGTTTGAAGCCCAGCCGTACCAACTCAGCATGTTATCCTCATGAGACAGGTTCAAAAAATCATAGCCCTTTTTTTCTGGCTGGGGCCAAGGTTATTCACATCCTTTCCATATGAATAGTTTTGTTCAGTCTTCCTCAGGCTATCATCATGTATTCCATTGAACCTCTAGGAAACTCATAGTTTGAATTTATGCTGGGTTTTTTTGAAGTTTTACAATAATTTTGAAGACATCTAAGAAAAGTTAGATATGATGGATATCTAGAAATATATCTATCATAGAAAGAAGATGGGATTTTGACTGATGCAATGCAGGTCAGTGGAAAAGCCATAAGGTGAATTTCCTGGATTTTAAAATATAGCACAGTTTCCCTTCAATTAAAAAAAAACAACACACACAAAACATACAACATGTGTGTGTGTGTCTGTGTGTCTGTGTGTGTGTGTGTGTGCATGAGAGAGAGAGAGAGAGAGAGGGAGAGAGACAGAGACAGAGACAGAGAGACACAGAGAGAGAGAGTGGGGGGAACTATACATTTAATATCAAATAGATTTTAAAGCCATAAAGAAAATATATTTTTTGTGACCCTGGGCAAGTCACTTTGCCTAGCCCCATACTGCTCTTCTGCCTTAGAACCAATACACAGTATTGATGCTAAGATGGAAGGTAAGGGTTTATTTTTTTTTAAGAGAGAAAGAGGGAGGAAGGAAGAAAATACATTTTTGTCTCTTATTCAGAAGAAGGTAGGCTTCATTTTTCTAAGTTTCCTTGGCTCCTTTTTGGTTCTTAGTTGTTTTAGAACCTTTTTTCATTTATTTCTAACTGATTTCCTATTCTCTCACTTTTTTATTAAAGCATAGTATGAAAGTTAAAGTCAAGTAGAGGTCTTGACCTTGGCTGACATTTGAAAAACTGAGTGTTTAAAACTACTTGGTTTTCATTTTGTGCAATTGAAAACTAATTAATGGAAATTTGGCTCTTAGAGACAAAGAAATTAGTTCCAGTTCATGTCTTTTATTGGGCCCACACACCTGTCATAAAATTTTAGACACCAGAAAGCATTTGCCTAATATTTTTAACTTGAATGTAACATAAGGGAAAGATGCTTCTAGAGGAACTACAAAAATTGAGTATTCTCCAGAGTTTCATTTTTGTTACCAGTTGAGACTACCAGATATATAGATATCCCCTCTCCCTGCAAAAATAGCTTTCCAATTTGCATAGAATTTCCTTAAATATAAACTATTTACTTGTGGTTTCCTGAAAATAGAGGTAATTTGCTTTTTTTCACAACAGAGATAATTAAATTTTTTTTGTTTCTTGTCTTTTTACTAGTGTGGGACAAGAAGCAGACCCAACATAGCAGAAAAAGTCAGGCTGAGTCTACGTTATGAAGAGGCCAAAAGAAGGTAATAACGGAGATTACTTGCTCACTTTGGGGTGAACTAGGGGTTCAAAATACAGGTCTCTGCTAGAATTAATTTTTGCTCCTATGGTGACATCTGCTGGCCACTCTCAAAACAAACTACTTAAAGCATCCTTTCCCAATGTTTCTTTTAAATTCATTTTTATTTTTAAGTATGTGTATGAGTATGGGTTTCTTTTTCACCTGTAAGAGAATTGTAATGAGGTGGAATAAGAGTATAAGAAGTTTGGGGATTTGTCTTTTTCTTTAAAGAAAAAAGATATTGTTGGGAACCTATTAAATGATCCTCCTTGAAATAAAGATTGATAAAAAATTCTTTAAATTTAGAATGAATGAATGAATGAGAAAAAAGAAATAGAGATTGAGTTCTCAGATATGCAAGAAATGGATAATATGGCATTGAATCAAAGTTTTGATATTTGTCCTTTTAAATTAGAAGAGTGGCCCAAATTTTTCCATCTGCTTTGCACCAAGATTTGGGCTGCAGCTATCCTTGAGGAGTTCAAAGGTAAAATACTTGTTAAGTCCAGAAAGAAACTAAGAAGTTAAGTGAAGGTCTGTTTATTATCTACCATCTTTGGAGGCCCTGGAGTGTTTCTTTTACCTCTGTGATTGGCAGTTCAATGTGAATGGTGATCAAAGAACTTTGTTAGTTAAGTACTCTTTGTCCAATTTATACTCTTCCTTTCTGTCCTGCTTTGTGACTTTGCCCTTATGTGGCAGAGGGAACCTCACTGTCAATCACTTTTTAAAAATACCTACTCTGTGCCAAGACTATCCTTTTCTAGAAAATGGACTCTAGGATTATATTTACCAATTGTTTTCAGAGAGTAAGTCCTTTTTTGCTAGTGTTATTTATTTCTTTATTTATTTTTAGGGGGGATTCCAATGATGCCTTTGGTTTAGTCATCTCCCTCATTCTAGAAGCTTAGAAAATGGCTTTGTTTTTAATCACGTAGGATAACACAGGTGGAAAAAGACACTTAAAATGTAGTATAAGCAGAGAGTTATGGTAGAATTGTTTCTCCTAGAAAGAAGGAGACTATTTTAATAGGAAGCTTCCACAAGGACTTTAATGTGAAAAATATCTTGTTTGGCTATTAAAGAGTATGATTGTTATTGAGTGTGGAGATGAATTTAAAATAGTACACATTGGTTTGAATGTGATCTCCCCTTTTAGAATGTAAGCTTCTTGAGAACAGAGATTGGATTGGTTTTATTTGCTTCTTTGTATCCTCAGTGCTTGTTACAATATATAGCTTAGTGGTGTGACTTAGAAGACTACATTTCCAAAATAATAATAATCATAATCTGTTTCCTCTAACATAAAGATTTTGGAAATGATAGGTCCTAAGAAAATAATAATTATGATGTCATTTTTCAGTCATTTTAGTCATGCCCAATTTTTTATGACTCCATTTTGGGTTGTTTTGGGCAAGAATATTAGAATGGTTTGCTCTTTTCTTTCCCAGCTCATTTTACAGATGGGGAATTAAGGCAACCAGGGTTAAGTGACTTGTCCAAGGTAAGTGTCTGAGGCCAGATTTGAACTCTGGAGAAGGAATATTCCTGATTCCAAGCCTACTGCTCTATCCACTTTGCCACCTACCTGCCCCAGTTATTATTATGACCTTAGGGAATGACCATATTGATGTTGATGAGTGCTTAAAATAACAGAGTTGAAGGTTGAACCTCTCACCCGTTTTCCTCTTGTTAATTATCTTCATTGGATATTTATTCAGCAAGCCCTTGCTATATACTATGATAGGTGCCTAAATACCTGTGCCATGCTATAGCTTTTACAATTGATTTCTAAGTGGTATTGTTATTGCTATCCTTTGTATATATGTATCACCTTCCTTTCCGAATATATCCCTTCCCATTTCTCCACTCACTTACCTAGCCATCTCTTGGAACAGTGAAAATAAAAGAAATTGGGGAAAGCAGGAGGAAATAAGATTAGAAAAGCCAACCACTGTATATGTGGAGTCTAACAATATGTGTAATATTTCACACCAGTAGTTGCCTCCTTCTGCAAAGAAGAGTGGAGGGTTGATTTTCTCTTCTCTCCACCATGGCTTCTGTCTCATTAGGAGTTTTGTTAAAAATGTGCTGGTGGTGTTTTGTTTTAATAGTAGTGTCAGTTTTCTTTTAAACTAGCCTATGGGCTAACTTCTCAGGGGATAGAGATCTGGGACTGAAGTCAGGAAGACTCCTCTTCCCAAGTTCAAATCTGATCTAAGCCTTGTGAACCTGGACAAATCACTTCACCTTGTTTGCCCCAGTTTCCTCATCTATAAAATGAGCTGGAAAAGGAAATGACAAATTACTTTAGTAACTTGGCCAAGAAAACCCCTAATGGGTTCAGAAAGAGTTGGACATGACTGAAACAACTAAATAACAATAGCAACAATATATTACCATTGAGCAGCCTTAGAATAGATGGTGAGTAATGGTCCCTTATCACATGCTAGCCACCACCCTGGCTATCCCTGAAATCTGTTACTAAATACTAAAAAACTAATGAATATTTAATACTAAATTTAATTTAATACCAAATTTTTTTATTTAATTTTAAAATTAAAACTTTAAATTTAATGCTAAAATACTAAATGAATACTTGTTGGCATTCACTCTTTTTTTAAATTAAAAAACATTTCTAAGCCCTTACTTTTCATCTTGGAGTCAATACTATGTGTTGGTTCCAGGGCAGAAGAGCAGTAAGGGCTAGGCAGTGGGGGTTTTAAGTGCCTTGGCCAGGGTCACACAGCTAGAAAGTGTTTTAAAGCCCAATTTAAACCCAGGACCTGCCTCTCAGTCCACTGAGCTACCAAGCTGCTTCCTTGTTAGCACTTATTCTAACAATTCTAACTGCAGATATTTTTATAAGGAGCCACAATGCAAGTTTATTTGGTAAGTCACAGGGACTTTCTTTTTAATTGAACAGAAAAAAAAATTTTCAGTTCTCATAATCCAATTTTAACCAGAAAAATCTAATGCTGTTCTATTTACAGATTTGTACACACTTACCCCCATTATTGAAGGTGAAACTGAGATGGTAGTTAAAGGGTCTGTCATTGTAGAGCGTTAAACTCCTTAGATTGTTCTGTTCCTTGAGGGTAGGAAATGTCTCTTAGACTTCAGGTTCTGCCCCCTATGATGCTTTAGACAAACTAAGGAATCAAATTAGATACCATCAGTAAAGTGCTTTGCAAACCTTAAAGTGCTATATACTGTATTAGCCCGAATATAATGCGACCCTGACCATAGTGCAATCCCAAGTATTTTGAAGGGCAACTGAGAAGGAGGAAACACCGATTTTATTTTCTCCTTTTAAATTACAACATTCTCTTAATTATTTTCTCTACCCTTCATCAAATAAATAACGGGTAAATATTCAGAAATTATAAATACAAGAGCCTTGACGTAAGAGCTACTGAAATAAAAAACACTGGCATTAGATCTGTCACCACTGCCACACAACACATGTGTGAAAGACTATTCCCACGAAACAACACATATGTGAAGTTGCAACAATTTAACCTAAATCTATTTTCAATGTTCTCCTCAAGACACTTCCAATACATTTGAACAATGTTGCGTCGTAACATGAATTCTCGATTCATTTATGATGTAGTGATTATAAATAGATATGTTAAGATGCATGCTGAGGCACACAATATACAACTTACAGGTTCAAAGCTGGAAGTGCTTGAATATAGCGCGAATGTGAGTTTCAAAGGTACATATTGGGGGAAAAAATGTTGCACTATATTCGGGCTAATACGGTAAGCGCTGGCTGCTACAAATATAATACTGTTGATTGAGTGATCAGAACAAGCACATTCATTTTTAAGTGTGTCGTTTTTTTTGTGCCCATAAAAACTAGCAAATCTACACAGCCTGCTGTGCCAGCACAGGGACACAGCAAGGTATAAGATTGGAGTATTGTATGGCTCCAAGCTATACTACTTCAGTGTAGCGAAAGGAGCCGAAAGAGTTGTTTTGAATATAATTCAGAAATTTTATTCATTTCACTCAGTGAAATAAGTCATAGGAAAGGACCTCCCTAGCAAGAAATCTACATTGGGGACGTGTGCATGCCTGAGGCTATCACTTTATACTACCAAATCCCTTACAGAACTTTTCATCACTAGAACTTCGGATGAAATCCTTAATTCATTAAACAGTGGCATGCCTACTATGTGCAAGGAAATATGTAAGATCTTTCTCTGATCAGCTGAGGTTTAAATAGAGCAGGAACCGCTATTGCCCTTCTTTCCAGGAATTCCAAGTTCTTTTTGTTCATATTCTTTTATTCAGATTCTTTTACCGGCAAGCATCCTCCTCTAGGAAATACATCTGAAATCCAGTGGCTATATCATGCTCAACTTGTTAAAAAAACCTTTCCCTTTCTCCTCACCTTTATAGAATTCTGCCCCCGCTTTGTTTCATTAATTACTTTATGGCACAATTTAAAGTACTGACTTTCTCTCATGTCGGTGGCATTTCTCCAGTATTTCTACTTTTAATTTTATTGTAGTGTTGAAAGGAAGATAAATCTCAAGGGTCTGTGCTTATGTCGAAAATGCTTTATCCTACTGAATTCTGAATAAATAAAGGCGTGGGCTTTGTTTCCCTCTAACCTGTTTTTTTCTTTCAGCCTTTTGTTTTATGTGCTTAATGAAGCTAATAATACCATGCTTATTTAGCATTTTAATGATTAATTTTCCAGAATGTTGAGACAATTGTTTATAGTTTTGTGGTGAAAACTGAAGAATAGCTGATGTTACATCTGTCGTAAGTGCAGACGGTGGCTGAAAATCACAAGGACCCTACACATGCAAATGCCACTTTGAGATGGCAAATATATTTATTGCTAGAACAAAAGACTCATTAGGGTAGGCTATACAATCGTTTTGGACTTTGTTCCTGATTGGGTTTTTCTATACTGCCCTGTTTTGCTTTGTTTTTTAATTAGTAACTAAGTGGGCAAGAAGAGTATTTTTGCCCTCTTAATTTTACTTTTCTCCTTCTATATGCTCTTTAGTCTTGTACTCCTATCATGTTTCTACTTGGTGCAGGAATGCCTATTGCTTATTCAGAGACCATGGTGTGCCTTCTCAGTATATAGTATTTAGTGCCCCTTGAATCTTGGGCTTATAGTCAAAATAGTGAAAATGCCTTCCTCCTCTTTTTTTCACTTGGATTTTATGATGAACAAACTCTCTTTCTTTCCCAGTATACCAGTTAGGGTAATATAATTTAGCTTTCTTGATCTGGGGCAAGACTAACCCAATAGTTGAAACTGGTGAAAATGTGAAGCTGGAGAAGAGGACCTCTGATAATGAAAGGGTACTCTTTTCATCCTGTTTTTCTTTCTCCTGATGTCCTCTGGTG
Source organism: Monodelphis domestica (assembly GCF_027887165.1). Taxonomy (NCBI): domain Eukaryota; kingdom Metazoa; phylum Chordata; class Mammalia; order Didelphimorphia; family Didelphidae; genus Monodelphis; species Monodelphis domestica. The sequence continues at coordinate 230,578,871 of NC_077232.1, forward strand.
TCCACTGCCCTTTCTTATTCTCAGGTGTGTTTTTAGAAAACATCTGATTTTTAAAAGACAGGACAACAAAATTAATTCACAGTAAGATATATATGATTGCCAAAGACAGGATTAATTTCCAGAAAGCAAGAACCCCAGGGTGAATCACATTTTGTGCCCCTTACCCTAAAATATTTATGCAGGGGAAGCCAGTTTATAATTATCAAGCAAGAGGAAAGAGGCTGCCAGAAATTATAGGAAGGAAATGTCCAGGTCCTAATTTGGGAGGTGGGAGGATGAGAGAATTGATAGAACATAATGGATATTTACTCAAGTGTTTTTTTTTGGGGGGGCAGCATCACTTGGCAAAACCAAAGCAGTTCATGGTACCCCTTTCCCCCTCCCATCAACCTCACTAGACCTCAGTCACTCCTCTGCTTACCCCATCTAATTAAATCAGTTTGATCAACTTTTTAAAGCATCTACTATTTCCTGACACTGGGGAGTATGAAGACCTAAAAAAATGTGAAAAATAGATCCTGCCCTCAAGGAGCTTATATTTTTCCTTACAGTGTTCCCGAGCTTAGAATGATGAGTAGGAGATCCTAGAGTCTAGGATGATGCCATCATCAAAAGTATTTGCATTTTAATAGACATTACAGTAAAAAGAGTATTTTGAAGATTAGAGTTTAGATCCTCACTCTACTACTTTTAGGCAAAATATTTAATGTTGCTGGGCCTCAGTTTCTTTATCTGAAAAATGAGAAGTATTCTCAGGGTAGAGTTTATTAGAAAACCTGTAGAAGACAATTAGATGGTCCATTGGATAGAAAGCCAGGCTTAGAGACAGGAAACTGGGATTAAATCCGACTTCAGACACTTCCTAGCTATGTGACACTGGGCAAACCAGTTAACCTCAATTACCTAAATACTTAGTATGGATTTTAAGACAGAAGATCGAGGTTTAAGAGAAAAAAAAAATCCATGCTCCTTTCTAACTTTATATCTATAGTTCTATGAATGAAATTCTTCAAAATAAATTTCTTAAATTAAAATTCTAAATATTATTTCTAAATTTTAAATTCTAATTTTATAAATAATTTTTGAAAATTAAATTGGAATTTGAGATATCTACAGTCAGTGGGGACTAGAAACAGTTAGGAGCCTTCAAAACATCACTCAGGTTGGGCTGTCATTGGGCTGTCAGATGACTCTACCAACTCACCCTGCTCTGCTGCCCCTACAGCTTGACTCTTTTTATAAGACGTTTCTATATTGTACTTTTCATTCTTTTGTAAGATGATGAGAAAATGAATCACTCAGATAAGTGATTTATCAAGGATGCAGAAAGCATTGAAATCACAGGACCACAAGTTAAGGATTGTACTTTAACATGGCCTCAGACCAGATAAAAATCCCTTTCCAATTAGTTAAATTATTGACATTTTAGTCAACATTTAAGCTCTCCTGTGTTGTTCCTTTCCTAGAAGATGTAAAATATGCTCATTTCCTTTGATTTTTTTTTCTCCTTAGCATGGCCAATTTAAAAATTGAGCTGTCCAAGTTAGACAATGAGCCCTGGCCTGGGGATTTGGATGTTGAAAAGGAGAAACTGATGCTGATTAATGAAAAAGAAGAATTTTTGAAAGAGCTTCAATTTGTTATACCGCGAAAACGTACTCAGGGTGAGTTGGAATACTTGGAAGGCCAAAGGAAGATTCTAGAGGAAGAGCTGCTGACTGTGAAAAACACACCCAGTCGAGCCCTTGCTGAGAGGTAGGTTTCATCCCTGTGGTCATATCAATATTTCCTACTATGGTTTAACCTTTTTGTACACTTTGTAGAATCAGAACTAGACCTTGATGAGCTATTTTTCTCCAGGAAATATTCTGTGGGATTTCTTAATTAAAATAGCACAGAGGGACCTTCCATATAATCATCAAACATACATATCTGGGTTTGTTAGACTCATGAAAATATGAGGGACAGATGTTAAATAATGCAGAATTGTTGACCTGTCATCAGGAATGCAAAACATCATTTACTGACTTTGATAACAATACCTATAAAATATTGCCCCCTGATAACAAAGATTATCTGGGGTGTCACAGCATCTGAAATTTCGTTTTCTCAGGTTTACAACCTGTGAGAATGCAGAGGTTTGTTGCCTTTTGTTTTGCAGAGAAAATACCACCTTCCCTAACTGCCTTTGATATTTCTACAGGTCACGGAATGCTCAATTGGCTTTGGTCTGTCTGTTGAAACCCACCTCAGAAGCAGGTGCAAATGTGAAGGGGAAAGCATGAAGCAATTTTGCTTGTCTTTGTTTTGGTGGGAAGATGTAAATTGATCATTTAACCTAAAGAGGCCCATTTCGGTAAACCAGTCATTTAGGATGTATAGAAATAGAGCCTTTCAGATTAGGTTGTAATTAACTCCTCCAGTTAGGCTTTGGAAGTCTAGTCCCTGCTGATTAATAGAGGCAGACAAGTGTTTTGCACAGGCTTGGTCTTCCTTTAAGAAGCTGAGCTAATGTGGTGCTGAGGGCTAGAGAAACACTGAAGTCACCTTTAGGGAAGTGAGCAGAGCCTTTTCCTAATAGGTAGTGCTACCTTTGCTGGGTCTCTGGTCAGGGAATTCACATTATTTTTATTCCCTATGACTTGTACGACTTCTAAAATCCCCACAACCGTTGGCTAAAATATGCTTGGGAGTGTTGTTTATTCCTCATTGATTTTGTACCTTTTTGGGGTTCCCACTAAGTGGTCAAATCTGTGATGAAGGCTGTGTTGTCATGGACCTAAAATAGGGCCTAAGAGGTCAGTCACAAACCACATTTGCTTAGGAGTAGGTGTGCTCTTCAAAGGAGAATTGAACATGTATCAATTGACCAACCAGCATTTATTAAACACCTGTTATATATGTGAATAAGAATACAGTGGTCCCTGTTATTAAGGTACTTAAATTCTGTCAGAGTAGGAATAATAATTCTAGAACTGAGCAGCAGAAAGGAAGACTGCTGGACATGATATAATTATTTGTTTGTTTGCTTGCTTGCTTTAACTCTCAACCTTCCATCATAGAATCAATAATGTGTATTGGTTTCAAAGCAGAAGAGTGGCAATTGGGCAAAAGTGCCTAGGGTCACACCTGACCATATCCACTGAGACACCTAACTGCCCTGAGTGACAGTATAACATTAAAAGTAGTCTGGGACTGATCTTTAAGCATATCTTTAAAAGAGAAAATAGCAAAAGAACCGAATGAGTCATGGAGAGCAGTGTTGCCAGAAAAGGCAAGTAAGAAGACATCAGCCTCCCTCAATTCATACATCTGTTTTCTCATTTCCACCATCTCTGCACATCTTAAAGAGTCTCCTTGATGAAAATATGAAAAAGGAACACATTAATTTTTGTAGATGATTGTCTACAGCAGATCACATTTTCATAGTCTTTAGCATCAATTATATATATTTATTGTTTGATGGATTTCAAAAAAGTATTCAGCATGATGGAGAAAAATTGAAGTCAATGTTAAGGATCCTGGAAAAGGAGGTGGTGAATGGTTCATGTTGTAGAACAAGCGATTACAGAGAGTATCCAAAAAAATGTGAAAAGATCCCATGATAGATCCAGCATGTTGGGTAGTCTAGCAGTTCTCAAAGTATGGTCTGACACCGTTTCTGGGGGCAATTTACAAGATCAAAACTATTTAATGACAATACTGAAGTTTTATTTCTACTGAGCAAAATAGTCATAGATATAATCCACATAAGTAAAACCTTTTTGCAGGGAATGGGGTCTCAACAACTTTTTTTTTCACCCTCACCTTCTGTCTGAAAATTGATACTAGGTATAAGTTCCAATGTATAAGAGAGATAAGGGCTAGGCAGTTGGGGATAAAAGATTTACCTAGGGTCACACAACTAGGACATGTTTTGAGGCTAGATTTGAACCCAGGACTTCCCATTTCCAGGTGTGGCTGCCCACTGAACCACCTAGCTGCCCTACTCAATAACTTTTTAAAAAATTTCCTCAATAACTTTTAAAGAGTAAGACCAATAAATTTGAGAACTTTAGCCTTTAAAGAAACCCATCAGATGAAGTATAGTGAATTAGTTGTGATCTCTCCCAGTGGAAGAAATTTCTATGCCAATGAAATAGCAGGTCCACCAAGGTCCTGAAGTTATTTTCCAAAGAAATCATGGAAAGAGAAAAGCAAAGCAAACCAGTACAGAGAGCTTAATTGTAGATCTAGCTAAACCAAATTATCCTGGCGACATTTCTGATGAAATTGAAAGAATGATCACAGAACAGAGATGCTCTTCTGCCTTTAGTTCTGTCTTCTTTTTGGTAATGACAACAGAGCTACCATGTTTATTTTCTGCCTTTAGTACCCAACATTCTCTGCAAATAAGGATTAAGTGTAAAAAAAAAAAAGATGAAACTAGACCTAACACAGACATCTTTGTTACAGTTGATATAATTTCAGAGTCACTCAGGAATCATCTTTCAAGATATCTCAGAGTAAATAGTTCCCATTGAGAAAAGAGATCACATATAGTACCCTCTCACATCTTGTTTTATTCTGTCATTTCATTCATGGTCAGCTCTTCCTGACCCCACTTGGGATTTTCTTTGCAAAGATACTGGAGTGGTTTGCCATTTGCTTCTCCAACTCATTTTTACAAATGAAAGACATTAAGGCAAAAAGGGTTAAGTGACTTGTCATGGGTCACGCAGCTAGTAAGCATCTGACCCCAGATTTGAACTTGGGAAGATGTGTCTTCCTGACTTCAGGACCTGCACTGTATTATCCCTAGTCACCTAACTCACCTCTGATGAGATCACAGATGCCTCTAAATAAGAGTCACAGAAATCATAGAACTTCAAATTTGAAAGGTAGTTAGGATGGCATTAAATATAGCCCACATTGGAAACTTATCATGTGGGGTAACCTAGGTGGCTCAGAGGATAGACAGCCGGGACTGGAAATGGGAAGTCCTATGTTTAAATGTGACCTCAGACATTGCGTAGCTGTGTTACTCTGGCCAACTCTTTTTTTTTCCCCAGCATTTTTTTTTTCAGTTTAATTAATTAATTAATTAATTTGGACTATTTTTCCGTGGTCACATGATTCATATTCTTTCCCCCTCCCACCACCACCACCCCCTTCCCATAGCCAATGCATAATTCCACTGGGTTTTACATGTGTCATTGATCAAGACCTATTTTCATATTATTGATATTTGCACTAAGGTGATCATTTAGAGTCTGCATCCCAAATCATATCCCCATCAACCCATGTGATCAAGTATTTGTTTTTCTTCTGTGTTTCTACACCCACAGTTCTTTCTCTGGATGTGTTTAGTGTTCTTTCTCATAAGCCCCTCAGGATTGTCCTGAATCATTGCATTGCTGCTAGTAGAGAAGTCCATTACATTTGATTGTGTCTGACCAAAACTCTTAACCCCAGTTGTCCAGCTCTTACTACTTGTCTGCTTTGGAACCAATAAACAGTATTGACTCTAAGACAGAAGGTAAGGGTATTAGAGTGTGTGTGTGTGTGTGTGTGTGTGTGTGTGTGTGTGTGTGTGAGAGAGAGAGAGAGAGAGAGAGACAGAATCAGAGACAGAGACAGAGACAGAGACAGAGAGACAGAGAGAAGATGGGCAGGCACTATGCTAAGCACTGGTACAAAGAAAAACAAACAAAAATCCCTACCCTTGAGGAACTTATAATCTAATCATCTCTATAATATAATGATGAGGGGAAAACCATTAGCCCATTTTTCTTGAAATAGCTCCTTTTGTTGGGAGATTTTTTTCCTTACCTTGAGCCTAAATTAGCCTCTTTGACTCTTGTATACACTGTTCTTAGTTCTCTAGGGCCATGCAGAAAAAAAGTCCTTGTGACAAGCCCTTCAGATGCTTAAAGATAGACCTCATCACCCTGAGTTATCTTTTCTCAATATAAACATCCCCAACTGCCCTTTGTATGTTATGATCTCTCTCTCTCTCACCATCTTGTTTGCCATCTTCTAGATCCAGTCCATTATGTATCACCCAGAACGTATCACCCAGAACTGAGTGGGTTGCTCCAGAGTGGATACCAGCAAGACAGATTTTTGTTTGATTGACTTGCCTTCTGGGCACCCTACTTCTCTTTGTCCTACCTGGGACTGTCTTGGCTGTTGTGTCAGACTATTGTCTCATTAAAATCCTCAGAACTCTTCTTTTAAAAAAAGGGAACTATTATTTAGCCATGTTTCCTTCATCTTGTACTTGTGAAATTGATTCTTTGATTCAAGACATAGGATTTTATTCCTTTCAGATTTCAAATTATTATGTCCTTCCTATTGTTCTAGTCTGTAGATATCTTCTTCCAGTTCTGTCGGCTCACATCTGGACCTTTCCCCCCTCCCTCCCAACTTTCTGTCCTCAGACCTTATAACCATGCCAAGAATGACCTAACCTGAAAGGTTGATAAAAATGTTAAACATCTTGAGGTCAAGAAACAGATCTTTGAGGGTACTCCAAGATAGACCTCCCTCCAAAAATACACCCACTCATTAATATCCTTAATTGTTGTTGTCTTTTTTTTTTAAGAAAATGTAATCCAGCAAATAGTTATCACCTACCTGCCTTATCTGTATTGCTTTAGAAACAAAGATGGGGGTGGAACGAATCTCTTCCCTCCAAGGGCTGAAACCTAGTGGGGAGGAGATAAGACATGTACATAGATGAGTCTGATGAAAGGGAAGAATGTGATAATTACCTAAGAGAAATGTCCTAAAGATCTAACTAAAAACCATCCTGATTTCATTTAATGATATATTTGTAGGAGGATTGTATTTTTGTGTTCTGTTTGACGTCATGGAAACTTGAGACACTTGATAAAGACTCATTAACTTCATATAGCTAGGCAGCTAGGTGACCTATATAGCTTTGTGACCCTGGGCAAGTCACTTAACCCCCATTGCCTAGCCCTTCCAACTCTTCTGCCTTGGAACCAATATATATATAGTATAAATTCCAAGATGGAAGGTAAGGGGTTAAAAAAAAGGAGTAAGGAAAACTCCTCTTGGTGAGTGCAAATCTTACATCAGATACTCACTAGCTGTGTGACCAAGGGCAAGTAATTTCATCCTGTTTGCCTCAGTTTCCTCATCTGTAAAATAAGCTAGAGAAGAAAATGACAATTCAGTCCAATATCTTTGCCAAGAAAACCCCAAATGGGGTCACAAAGAGTTGGACATGACTGAGAAACAACTGAACAACAATATTATAACATTTAATCTGCTGCCAAAATTCTTGTCAGCAGTTCTCCTTATGGCTTGAGACTTCCCTGGGTCTTGGCTTTATCTACAAACAACCTCCAGAAGGGAAAATGCAGTATTTTTAGGTTGGGAGGCCTCTGACAGAAGTGATCCCTATTGGCAGGATAGATAAAGCTTTATGTTCTGCTTTTGATCAGGCCTATTTTTTTTTTTAATTAAAAACCTTACCTTCCATCTTGGATTTAATACTGTGTATTGGTTCCAAGGCAAGAAGAGTGGTAAGGGCTCGGCAATGGGGCAATGACTTGCCCAGAGTCACACAGCTAGGAAAAGTCTGAGGCCAGATTTGAACCTAAGACCTCCCATCTCTAGGCCTGTCTCGCTATCCACTGAGCTACCCAGCTCCCCCTAATCAGGCCTATTCTTGATGGATAATTCAGCTTTATTGGAAGTGAATTTTAGTTTTAATTGCTTGGGCTCTTGACTTTTTGTTTTGCATTCATGTTATAGCTTAAATTTCTTTTTCATAGAGAAATATTGATTGTGGTTTTCCCTCTCATAGGGTGGGCAGTGCTCTGAAAATAAAGAATAATAAAATAACTGTATTTAGTAAAATGTAACTAGATTTTGTGCAGCACTGCCTCCTAATAAAATTGTGGTATCTATAGATTTTAAATCTTATGTCATCTCTCCTTGGTGGATGTTAATCATTAAGACTAATAGAGACTTGAGTGTCTTTTATTGTGTTTTGACTGACTTCCCAAAGTAACCTCCTTATTCTGAGATAGTCACCCTAACACCCAAGTCTTTTGGACTCAAGTCACCATTGTCAGAAAAAATATATTTTTCCATTCTCCCCTTTCTTTCATTATGGTTAATTTTTGTCTTAGTTTATGTATGTATTTCTGTTTTGCCTCTTTTAAATGTTAAAATGTAGCACTTTGGAAAGCAGCTTGCTCCTTCACTGTCTAGACAAGAGCAATTGGTAGCAGAAATGAGGCTTATTAAAGATAATTTTCTGCATAAAACAAAATATCACCGTTGGACAAATATGTATCCTCCTTCCTCTCAGTGGTTTTCTTCAAGTATCTATATAGCTAACAAAGAACCTATTTGCTATGTCCCCAAAATCTTCCTCTGATTATAGTGCAGGTTTTTTCTTTTTCTCTTTACAACATCTATCATCTAATGAGTTAAAGGCAGCTAAGTGACACAGTGGATAGAGTGTCTGGCTTGGCCTGAAATTAATATTCACCTTTGTGAGTTTTAAATCTGGCCTCAGACACTTCCTAGCTATGTGACCCTGGGCAAATCACTTAACCCTGTGTGCCTCAGTTTCCTCAAATGAGCTGAAGAAGGAAATGGTAAACCACTCCAGTATCTTGGCTGAGAAAAGCCCAATTGAGGTGAAGAAGAGTTGGAAACAACTGAAAAATAACTAAACAATAACATACATCAAAATGAAATGAAATACTTATGAATTGACAGATACTGTATCAGATTATATAATTCTATATTTCTAGGGTTCTCCACACAGCCTTAAAATTTTTGCTTTGCTTATTACATTATACCAAAGATGGAGCTCACCATCTTGTGGATGAGCATATGGGGGAAATTTTTTGGACTTTGAATTGTGATTTCATAGACAAAGGGAAACTCCTGATTCCTGTGCCAATCCTATATCAATGCAGACCAACTCTTATTCTGTTCTGCAGATGATAGAATTTTAGAGAGTAGCCTGGAGCATTGAGAAATGAAGTGCTTTGCTGAGAGTCACAGAGCCTTCCTGAATCTGCTCTGTAGTCTGTACTACATGGCTTTTTCTTTTTTCTTATTCAGGAAGTAAGGACAAATAATGGGACAATTACATTTTAGAAGATTATTGGTTGTAAAGAAGGGCTTTATGGACACTGGGCTTGGAATCTGGCTTCAGACACTTCCTAGCCATGTGACCCTGGGCAAGTCACTTGAACCTGTTTGCATCAGTTTCTTCCTCTACCACATGAGCTGGAGAAGGAAGGGGCAAACCCTTCCAGTATCTTAGCCCAGAAATTCCCAAATAGGGTCACAAAAGGTGGGATACAATTGAAATGACTGAACAATAAGGTTAAAACAATAGTTAATGGGGACATGATGGGCAGTTTAGGACAATGGCATTTACATTTCTGCCACAGATAGTATTGCTGAAAGTGAATATGCTAGTTTTCCATAGCATCCACAGTACTAGGTCCTATAGGAACGTTCTTTCATATATCATTGTAAATTTTAGGTTATTTTCCACCAAGGCATATGTTGTAACTATTTGGATGTTTCTCAAACTCAACTATGCTCATTTCTTCTTAAAGAAGTCATAAAGAGAAGGTTGATGCTTTTCTTTTCTCTCTTTTGTCTTCACCTTTAAAACCACTCTAAAGTGTCATTTCTGAGAGAACAGAAGTATCATTTAACAAGTGATATTCTTACTGTTAAATTAAAAGATCCAGTCAGTGGCTGTTTGGAGTATCCACCGTAATAGACAATGAAGGGAGGGAGGGTGGTGAAGGGGATGATGCAGAAAGGAATGCAATGTCGTAGCCTTTACTTTCAAGGAGTTTCCAGCTTTGCTGAAAGAGGCTAAACATCAGAACATCAGAAAAGTTAGATAATGGTGTTAAATGACAATTCAAGTACATGTTAGGAAAAACATTGTCAGGAGCACTGCATAATTAATTGCCAAGTGAATCTTTCAGGCAGCAATTGTAAAAGAAGTCCAGAAATGGAAGAGTCTTCTGGGCTGGGATGGTCAGGGAAGACTTAAGATGGCTGAAAAGCCAGAGATTCCAGCTTGCCTCGATTTTTAAAAATAACGTCTTCACTTCTTAATGAAAAATTAAATTTTTGTGTGGCCTTGATAGTATTTTCATGAGAAGTTCTGTTGGAAAAATTCATTTAATAATGTTTCTTTTACAAAAGACATGGATTTTGCCAGCTACTTGACTTTTTCCAGACCTCTAAATACCTTTATTTTTAAGTAACCTATTTTATGTTGACTTTTTTCCTCCTCATTGGTTTTTTGTTTATATTTGTGTGTATAAAAAAACACCCAACACCTGCCTGTACTACTTTCTAAAACACATCTTTGAAAACTGTGAAGCAAAAATTTAACACCTTTTGAAGCATTAAAGAAAAATGCCAAGAATTACTTTTGATTTTAAAAAATAGTGATTGTGGTGTTGACACTTCCAAAGAGAGATGCTTATAAATAAAATATGGGCTTGTTGCTCTAGTACCTAAAACATACATAATATTTCAAAGACTTTAGAAAGAAGAAAATTGTTTTCTTCTCCAAAGAGAATGAGCTGATTTTTGTATTTATTTCTTTATCACCATGTTAGGTCATTGTAAGGAAGCCTTACATATGATCCCAAATAAATTCTCTAATAGAATTAGGAAAATAGCTTTCAAGTTTTCATAGGTAGTGTACAAACTCTTGATGGTAACATTAGGACTCTAGATACTTGATATGTTTCTAGTTCAATAAAATAATCTTTTTTTTAAAAACCTCACTAACCCTTTTTGCTGTCAAAGTGTTTTTAATAGGTGCAGGGGACGTATCACATAGGAATGACCTAACAGGCCCTTTTATGCCTTCTTGCCTAAACCATCAAACTGAAATTAACTTTATATGATCAGATTTATGGTGGTGCTGTTAAGAATAATCAGTATTTTTGTTCTTGATTGAAAATTCTAACCTGAGAAACTTTTTCATCAACCAATATGACTTTAGAGGTGAAGTTCTACTTCCCTAATAAATACAGTAAATTGGCAGCCTATTTATAACATTTTATTATTACTGTTTAACACTTTTATAATACTAATTCCAGAAATTGACTATTGAATCTATACAGAACATGTATCCACATAGCTTTAAGGCTTTCCCCCTGTTCTTATTCTTCTCCCATCCCTGAGGGTTTGAAAAAGTTTGATAATTAGTGTATTTTAAAATGATAAATTGGGTTTGGGTTTGGTTTTAAAAATAAGAATTATTTGGTTCCAGGTGGCTTTTGCCGTGTGTAGTTTGGATATACTTAATTCTCCATAAGTTGTTTGTTTCATCTTAGATCTTTCATTTCCATTAACTTCATTCTCTTAGAAATTATTGAATGTTGCTTCTATGGAAAATACCATGCTGGATAAATACACTGGGGAAACAGAACAAAGAAGATAGCCTGGTCTCTGGCCCATACAAGCTTATAATCTAGGTTTTGGAGGCAATTTTTTTGTGTAATCAGAAACTTTTCTTTACTTCATCTTTTTCGTTAACCTACCTCGAGCCTCCTTCATTTACCGAAACAGTTTAAAATAATTACCCTTTATTGTGTTTTTTCTAGGCTAAAATTGGAAGAGAAAAAAAAGGCACTGCTACACAGACTTGAAGAAACTACAAAATTAACTACTTATTTGCATTCACAGATTAAAAGGTAGGCCTGCATTTCATATTCTTCTGTGTCAGTTCTGTAAAGTTCTCCACTCATTTTATCAGTTGGGGGTGGAAGACAAAGTAGGTTCCATTTCAAGCAAATTTAAATTTCTCTGTTATTCTCTTCCACTTCGTTTTTAACTTCCAGGAAGTTGAAAATGTCATATCGTTCTGATGTGCTAACAAACGAGATGTTTACATTAAAATATGGGTGACTTCATGTTATATAGGTGTGTTTTTATAAAGAGTTCACAATCATGGATCAATGTGTTCTGAATCTGTAGCCATATCAAGCAGTAGTTTATGGATATAAAAATATTTTATGCTTATAAACTTTCTACTGTACTAATGCATTCTTTAGTACTTAGAAAAAAAGACTTTCCCATTTAAAAGCAATTGCATTTAAAAAAACAAAACACTAACAGCATATTTCCTCCTGTTAATTGTTTAAAGATCCTTTCTTTACATATATCATATCCAAAGAGAACTGGGAAGACAAGCACAGCACAACCTTTGTTCAAATTCTTTCTCTCTATAGTCATGTTTCTTTTAAAATTAAAACAAACAAGCAAACAAACTTCTCCATGCTATTCTTGGAAACAAAATAACAAAAGCTGATACTTGTATTTTAAAGTATTTTTTTTCCTTTTTCATACTTTTTAATGAATCTATCTGCCTTGAAACTGGTGTCAGTTTCAAGGCAGAAAAGTGGTAAGGGCTAGACAATTAGGGTTAGTGACTTGCCCAGGGTCACACAGGTATCTGAGACCAGATTCAAACCTGAGTCCTCCTGATTCCAGACCTGACTCTCTATGTATAGAAACACCTAGCTACTCCTACTTTAATTTATTATAAAATGGTGTAGCTGCTTAAGAGGCAACCATAGCAGCAAATATTTAATAGATGTTTGGCCTTGAATTTTTTTTAAACAATTAGAGAAAGACAATCTTTTATTTTAAAAAACCTCTTCCTTTCTGTCTTAGAATCAATACTGTGTATTTGTTCCAAGGCAGAAAAGTCATAGGGGCTGGGCAGTGGGGGTTAAGTGACCAGGGGTACACAGCTAGGAAGTTTCTGAGGCCAAGTTTGAACCCAGGACCTCCTATGTCCAGGTCTGCTAAGATACCTAACTGGCCCCCTAGACATGATCATGTTTTTAATTTTAATAACAAATTTCCATGCAAGTTTTCCTAAGTTATATGATCCATATTGTCTTCCTCCTCTTCCTTCCCTCCTCCCAGAGCTGACAAGCCATTCAGTCTGGGTTATACATAGGCATAATCATTTTTAATAAGTGTAGAATTCCTATTACAGATTAAAGCACTCATTGAGTAAGAGTATAAATTCACGAGTAAGTGTAGAAGTGTATAATGATAGCCAGTCACATTTTATTTTTGGATGCCATCCACTCTCCTGCTGATCTTTGGAAGAAGATTATGGTCCTATCTGCCAGATCTTTCAAATTCATGTGTCAAGAAAAATTTAATTATATATTGACTCTATTTTTAAAAATTACATATATATAAAATATTTATTTATTACATGTGTTCATGTATTAATACGTAGTTTGTGTCGGTTTTCTTTCAGTCTCTCTGCCAGTACATTGTCCATGTCTTCAGGGAGCAGTCTGGGATCGTTGGCTTCCAGTCGGGGGTCTCTGAATACCTCTAGCAGAGGGTCACTCAATTCTCTCAGCTCTACGGAGCTCTATTATAACAACCAAGGGGATCAAATTCCAGATTTGGATTATCAGTATAAACTGGACTTTCTATTACAAGAAAAAAGTGGCTACATTCCTTCTGGACCCATTACCACCATTCATGAAAATGAGGTGGTGAAGTCCCATGGCCATCTGGGCTATGGCGACTCCTCAGGATCCTTGATGGTGGCCGCGACAGGCCACACTCCAAAATTGACTGAGCCACCCAAATCTGTGACATCTCTCTCCTCTAGATCTTCCCTCTCCTCCTTGTCCCCTCCTAGTTCTCCTCTAGTTCTGGAAGGTACTTTTTCTTTGTCTGCCCAGGATCCTCCTCTCCACCAACTCACCACAGACTTCGAAGACTGTGACTTGACTAGCCATTTTGCAGACATTGGCCTTACTGACAACCAGATGCTGCTGGACTCAGATGCAAGAGTAGCATCACAGGCTCTTGCAGAGGACAAAGATGTGAATGAAGGTGTTAGGCAGTCTTTATCGCCATTAAATGAAGGAACTACAGGTAAAGGGGAAAGAATGCCACAAACTGTCATATTCTCAACTCCACGAGGGTAGAGAAGTTATTCAGCCTCTTTTCCCCTTTCGTTTACCCCCCCTAGATTTTAATTTAGTGGGCAGAGAGGAGCACTTTGTTTTTATTAGCATACCTGGGAATATTTTTGCTTTGTTATGAAAAAAAAAAAGCACCATCTCTCCCTTTGGCAGATTTAATCATCAGATGCCTGCCCAAGTTGGCATTTGAATTATGGCTAGCCAGATAGCATCAGTATTAGCACTGGAAGCTGGGAAGACATTTGGGTACCCTAGCTCCTGTTTCTTAAATGTATTTAGACTCTGAAATAACATGGCAAAGAAGAGAGCTCCCTTTTAAAAGATGGCTTAAGACAGATTAAAACGAAGGCAATTAGCATACCAGCTAATTAGCACCAGGGTTCAATGTCTAAGATGCCTAGGGAGTTCTGTGTGAATACTATTTTTGTCTCGTGCCAAGCTCCCCTGTTCGCTAAGAAGGCGGCTTTGAAAAGAGGTCTTTCTGATGTGCTGTATTGCTCTGCCATCTTCTGGACCCAGGACGAATTGACAGTCTAGAGAGGAGCAACTCACTGTGTTGACTGTGGGGCAGCTTGGGCTCAGATGTAAAAAAAAAGGAGGATGAAGCCTCCATCTGAATTGTCTCCTATAGTAGGGTGGAAGTGGTTTTGATGACTTCAGGGGACTGGTCAACCCACCAAAGTAAAGAGCTCTTTCAGGATAATCTTGGAGAATCAGTGGTACTAACAGATTGATTTTTAAAAATTGAAGATAGGATTCCTTTATTAGAGGGCAGAAAAATGTACAGAATCTGCTTTATTATCCTTTAGGAAATTAAGTTCTTTTTCTTTTTTTCTTAAACTAAAATTTTTAACTTCTGTCTTAGAATCAATACTAAGTATTTGTTCCAAGGCAAAAGGGAATTAAGGGTTAGACAATTGGGGAGGGGGGGTTAAGTGACTTGCCCAAGGTCACACAGCAAAGAAGCATCTGAGCAGATTGGAATCCAGGTTCTCTTGACTCCAGGTGTGGCTTTATCCACTGAGCCAGCTAGCTTCCCCAATCCTTTTTTGTAAAATAAGTATTTTGTGTTGTTTTTCCAAAAACCATTTTATATCTTTTGATTATGGAGCTTTTATATCTTTATGATTATGGATTATGATTATGGATGATTATTATCTTCCATTTTCCTGGATGCTTCATTTTATCCTTCTCTTCCTCCAAAAGCTCTGTGATTCTGTAAAGGGGATTCTTTCATGACTGCATATCCTCTTTTAACTCTTAAGAGAGCCCTTTGAAAGTTGCTCTGGCCTAAAAATGTCCCCCCTGTGATCAACCTGCCGGTGATGAACCTGTCTAACTTTGCTAGACAGATCTGTCTTCGCTTGAAGATTTCTAGGGAGAGGAAACCTCCTGCCCTGGAGGGACCTTGTTCCAGTTTTGGAGAGCTCTAACTGATAGGTAGATTTTCCCTCATATCAAACTTCCCACTGCTGCCAGCTGTTTCCCCACATCCAGACCCATCCATCACCCTGGTTTGCCTCATCTGACCTGCATAGTCCTTCTTTCCTTCTTTCCTCCTTGCCCCGGCTCTTCTCCCCTATCCAATGACAGCATCTGAATATTTCTGGCTCGGCCCTACTCCTCCTTCCTCTCATCTGTTCTGGTTTCTGTTTTAAAAAGACAGACAGGCAGACAGACAACCTGTCAGCTGGAACCCATAATGTGGCTCTCACAGTTCTGTTCTCAAAATATTACAGCAAGGTCCCTCTTCCCCTTGACGAGATAACAAACATTTTAGCTTTTTTTCTGTAGAAATTTTGGCATTCTCAAAATATTTCAACAGTCCCTGTTTTCCTTTAAAAAATAGCTAAAATTTTTAGCTATTTTTCCATATATCATCTTACATTCTTCAAATATTACCAAGTCCCCTTTTCCCTTAGCAAGAATGCTAAAAATTTTAGCTATTTTTCCATATATCTTCCTAAAATATTTCAGCAATGTCCCTTTTTCCCTTAGTAAGATAAAAAAAAAATTGAGCAATTTATCTGTACCTCTTCTTCCCTTCCCAAAATATTTCAGCAAAGACCCATTTTCTCTTAACAAGAGAGCTAAAAAAAAAAATTCTAGGACATTTTCCCATTTATCCTCACCCTCTATCTGTTTCCCAAGATCCAAACAACCCATTCAGCAGGTCCCTTCTCCCTGGTCTGTAGGTCCCCCTTTCCCATCTCTTTTTACCCTGGCTAATCTTCAAGGGATCATAGATTTATAAATTGGAAGGGACTTGAGAGCTCATCAAGTCCAAGCTGACAAAATGGAGGCCTCAAGAAGTTAATTCAAGTGAACTGACTTGCCCAGGACCGTGCAGCTAGTAAGTGTTTGAGGCAGATTTAGCCTCAGATTTCTCTCTACATATGGGGTAGCTTCATCGCCCCAAAATGCTTCTCCCCATAACATCGGGGGTAAAGGGGGAAGATGATCCCCACAGTTGCTCCCCCTTCCCATTTTAGTGCAATTTAACAAAGAATTGTTCTGGTTTCTTTTTATTTCAATATTAAATGAGACATTTATAAAGTGTTTTGCAAACCTGAAAGTGCTCTTTTAACGTTAGCTATTAGTAGGTAGTGTCTCTTTAAGAAAATATATTCCAAAGCAAGTACAAAAAAAAGGCCTTCTCTTTTAACTGGTTGTATGACTCCTGAGCTTGTGGACCACACAGAGCTCTCAGAGATGATGACCATCATGTACACTCTGGCACTAGTTCCAGTTCACAAAGGTGAGGTAAGGCATACTCACCTGCTCATCTGGGCTTACTGTCTCTATAATAAACCTAGAGAACAGGGCCAGTCCATATTCATTTGCTTACCTGTGCTAACCTCGATGATAAATCAAGAAATTGGGCAATCTGCTCACCTTCCCGTCTGTGCCAGTCTTCTCCAAAATAAGAGATCAGGAGCAGTCCACTCACCTGCCCATCTGTGCCAATCAGGAGCAGTCCACTCACTTTCCCATCTGTGCCAATCTTCTCCAAAATAAGAGATCAGGAGCAGTCCACTCACCTGCCCATCTGTGCCATAAACTAAGAGATCAAGGGCAATCAACTCACCTGCCTATCTGTGCCAGTCTTCTCCAAAATAAGAGATCAGGAGCAGTCCACTCACCTGCCCATCTGTGCCAATCTTCCCCAAAATAAGAGATCCTGAGCAGTACACTCACCTGCCCATCTGTGCCAGTCTTCTCCAAAATAGATCAGGAGCAGTCCACTCACCTGCCCATCTGTGCCAGTCTTCTCCAAAATAAGAGATTAGGAGAGCAGTCCACTCACCTGCCCATCTGTGCCAGTCTTCTCCAAAATAAGAGATCCAGAGCAGTCCACTCACCTGCCCATCTGTGCCAGTCTTCTCCAAAATAAGAGATCCAGAGCAGTCCACTCACCTGCCCATCTGTACCAATCAGGAGCAGTCCACTCACCTGCCCATCTGTGCCAGTCTTCTCCAAAATAAGAGATCCAGAGCAGTCCACTCACCTGCCCATCTGTGCCAGTCTTCTCCAAAATAAGAGATCCAGAGCAGTCCACTCACCTGCCCATCTGTACCAATCAGGAGCAGTCCACTCACCTTCCCATCTGTGCCAATCTTCTCCAAAATAAGAGATCTGGAGCAGTTCACTCACCTGCCCATCTGTGCCAGTCCTCTCCAAAATAAGAGATCAGGAGCAGTCCACTCACCTGTCTATTTGTGCCAATCTTCTCCAAAATAAGAGATTAGGAGAGCAGTCCACTCACCTGCCCTTCTGTGCCAGTCTTTTCCAAAATAAGAGATCAAGAGCAGTTCACTCACCTGCCCATCTGTGCCAATCTCCAAAATAAGAGATCAGGAGAGCAGTCCACTCACCTGCCCATCTGTGCCAGCCTTTCCTATAATAAACCTAATTTTTTCTACCTCTTTAGGCCTTCAAGAAGCCAGGATCTCTTCCATGGCAGAGTAAGGTCTCAAAGTAGGACCTCAGTCATGAATTAAGAGAATGATGTCAGGATCTTAAAGGTCCTGTCACTGAAGGCTCTAACTACTCTTAGACATCAAAGATTGATGCCTTTTGGCCACCTAGGGCTTGGTTATAAACTGCTATTTTAGACTGCCCCCTCCTTAAGGTCCTAAGTAAGTATGACTGACCTGGGTGTGCTGTGAAAAGAATATTGGCCCTGAAGTCAGGAAGACCTGAGGTCAAACAACACTTGTTGGCTGTGTGGTCTTGGACAAGTCATTTAACAGAATCTGCCTCCACAAACTGCAACCATAGAATGGATAGCATCTACTGCCCAGGCTAGCTGAGAGGATCAAAATTGTATATTTATAAAACACTTGGTACAATGCCTAGCACATAGCAGACATTATGGAAATGGTAGCTATCATCATTAGTAGTATTGCCTCATTTTACAAACCAACCTATTTATGTCTAACCCACATGGTGCAGTGGATAAAGTACTAAACTAGGAGTCTGAGTTCAAATCTAGCCTCAGACATTTATGATCTATGGCACTGGCCAATCACTTAACCTTTTATTACCTTCCAGGGTTATTCTGAGGATCAGGTGAGATAATCATTGTGAAGCACTTAGCACAGTGCCTGGCACAAAGGAAGCTCTGTAGGTCTCTTAGCAATTTTTAAATAGGAGCTTATAATGGGCCCCAAAGGCAAAGGAATTAAGGGGTAAGAAAACTCTAGAAATAGAGAAATGAAGAATACTTTGCAAAACCAAGCAGGAACAGAGAGAATAAAGCTCACTTTTTTTCCTTTTCTTTTCCATGTTAATATATGATGAGTTGGGCAGTTGGGTGGCTTGGGATTGAGTGCCAGGCCTAGAGACGGGAGGTCCTAGGTTCAAATTTGGCCTCAGACACTTCCCAGCTGTGTGACCCTGGGCAAGTCACTTGACCCCCATTGCCTAGCCCTTACCACTCTTCTGCCTTAGAGCCAATACACAGTATTGACTCCAAGATGGAAGGTACGGGTTTAAAAAAAAAAAAGTCCCAATCAGAAGAGAAGTAGACTATTCAATGGGCACTGGGGAGTCACTACACTTTTTTTGAATAAAGAAGTGATATGATTAGAGTTATACATTAGGAAGATCATTCACACAGAGGTACAAAAGCAATGTTAGAGATGAGATAGATAAATAGGAAGCCAGGGAGACCAGCTAGGAGGCTATTACAGTCATCCAGATGCTAAGAAATGAAAATCTGAATTATGGTCATTGCAATTCTAGTCAAGAAGATGGGACAAATGCTAGAGAGAGATTTCTGAGTGAGTAGTTGTCAAATGAGTTAGCATTTGGGGTCAAGGGGAAGAAAAGCTAGAAATGGTTACAATATTTTCTTTTTTAAAAAATTTATTTAGTTCATTTAGAATATTTTTCCATTGTTATAAGCTGCATGTTCTTTCCCTTCTATCCTCCCACCCCCCTCCTATAACCAATGTGCAATTCCACTGGGTTTTACATATATCATTGTACAAAACCTGTTTTCATATTATCAATATTTGCAATATAGTCATCATTTAGAGTCTATATCCCCAATCATATCCCCCTCGACCCATGTGATCAAGCAGTTTTTTTTTTCTGTGTTTCTACTCCCACAGTTCTTTCTCTGGATATAGAGAGTGTTCTTTCACATAAGTCCACTAATTCCCTCAGAATTGTCATGGATCATTGCATTGCTACTAGAAGAGAAGTCCATTACGTTCGATTATACCACAGTGTATCAGTCTCTGTGTACAATGTTCTCCTGGTTCTGCTCCTCTCACTCTGCATCACTTCCTGGAGGTTGTTCCAGTTCCCATGGAATTCCTCCAGTTCATTGTTCCTTTTAGCACAGTAGTATTCCATCACCAACAGATACCACAATTTGTTCAGCCATTCCCTAATCAATGAACACCCCCCTCATTTTCCAGTTTTTTATCACTACAGAGAACAAGGTTATAAATATTTTTGTTCACATTTTTCCCTATTATCTCTTTGAGGTACAACTCCAGCAGTGTTATGGCTGGATCAAAGGGCAGGCAATCTTCTAAAGCCCTTTGTGTATAGTTCCAAATTGCCTTCCAGAATGATTGGATCAATTCACAACCCCACCAGCAATGCATTAAGGTCCCAATTTTGCCTCATCCCCTCAACATCAACATTTATTACTTTCCTTTGCTGCCATATTGGCTAATATGCTAGGTGTGAGGTGGTACCTCAGAGTTGTTTTGGTTTGCATTTCTCTAATTATAAGATATTTAGAACACTTTTTCTGTGTTTTTTTTTTCATTTTTTAAATTTTATTTATTTAGTCAATTTAGAACAGTATTTCTTGGTTACAAGAATCATATTCTTTCCCTCCCTTCCTTACCCCCACCCCTCCTGTAGCTGACGGGCAATTCCACTGGGTATTACATGTGTCCGTTAGCAAATCCTATTTCCATGTTGTTGGTGTTTGTACTAGGATGTTTATTTAGAGTCTACATCCCCAATCATATCCCCTCGACCCATGTAATCAAGCAGTTGTTTTTCTTCTGTGTTTCTACTCCCTCCAAGTTGTTCAGGATCACTGCATTGCCTCTAATGGAGAAGTCCATTACATTTGATTGTACCACAGTGTATCAGTCTCTGTGTATAATGATTTACTGGTTCTCCTCCTTTCGCTCTGCATCACTTCCTGGAGTTCGTTCCAGTACCCATGGAATTCCTCCACTTTATTATTCCTTTGAGCACAATAGTATTCCATCACCAACATATACCACAATTTGTTCAGCCATTCCCAAATTGAAGGGCATCCCTTCATTTTCCAATTTTTTGCCACCACAAAGAGCGCAGCTATGAATATTCTTATGCATGTCTTTTTCCTTATTATCTCTTTGGGGTACAAACCCAGCAGTGCTATGGCTGGATCAAAGGGCAGACAGTCTTTTAGAGTGACTTTGGGCATAGTTCCAAATTGCCCTCCAGAATGGTTGGATCAATTCACAACTCCACCAGCAACACATTAATATCCCAACTTTGCCACATCCCCTCCAGCATTCATTACTTTCCATAGCTGTCACATTAGCTAATCTGTTAGGTGTGAGATGATAACTCAGAGTTCTTTTGATTTCCATCTCTCTGATTATAAGAGATTTAGAATACTTTTTCATGTGCTTATTAATAACTTTGATTTCTTTAACTGAAAATTGCCTATTCATGTCCCTTGTCCATTTATCAATTGGAGAATGGCTTGATTTTTTGAACAATTGATTTAGCTCTTTAAAAATTTGAGTAATTAGACCTTTGTCAGAGGTTTTTGTTATGAAGATTGTTTCCCAATTGGTTGCTTCCCTTCTAATTTGGGTTGCATTGGATTTGTTTGTACAAAAATTTTTTAATTTGATGTAATCAAAAATATTTATTTTACATTTTGTGATTTTTTTTTCTAACTCTTGCTTGGTTTTAAAATCTTTCCTTTCCCAAAGATCTGGCAAGTATACTATTCTGTGTTCACCTAATTTACTTAGTGTCCTTCTTTATATTCAAGTCATTCACCCATTCTGAGTTTATCTTGGTTTAGGGCGTGAGACTTTGATCCAAACCTAATCTCTCCCATACTGTCTTCCAATTTTCCCAGCAGTTTTTATCAAATAGTGGATTTTGGTCCCCAAATCTGGTATATTTGGGCTTATCATAGACTGTCTTGCTGAGGTCATTTACCCCAAGTCTATTCCCTTGGTCCTCCTTTCTGTCTCTTAGTCAGTACCAAATTGTTTTGATGACCACTGCTTTATAGTATAGTTTGAGATCTAGGACTGCAAGGCCTCCTTCCTTCACTTTTTTTTTCCATGATTTCCCTGGATATCCTTGATCTTTTGTTCTTCCAAATGAACTTTGTTATGTTTTTTTTTCTAATTTAGTAAAACAGTTTTTTGGTAGTTTAATGGGTATGGCTCTAAATAAGTAAATTAATTTGAGTAGGATTGTCATTTTTATTATGTTATCTCACCCTACCCATGAGCAACCAATGTTTTTCCAATTGTTTAGATCTAGTTTTAATTGTGTGGAGAGTGTTTTGTAGTTGTGCTCATAGATAGATTCCTAAGTATTTGGTGATTTTAAATGGAATTTCTCTTTCTAATTCTTGCTGCTGAGCTGTGTTGGAAATATATAGAGATGCTGATGACTTATGTGGGTTTATATTGTGTCCTGCAACTTTGCTAAAGTTGTTGATTATTTCAATTAGCTTTTTGGTTGATTCTCTGGAATTCTTTAAGTAGACCATCATATCATCTGCAAAGAGTGATAGCTTGGTCTCCTCATTGCCAATTTTAGTACCTTCAATTTCTTTTTCTTCTCTAATTGCTACTTCATGTGTTTATTGATAGTTTTGACTTCTTTATCTGAAAACTTCCTATTCATGCACCTTGCCTATTTATCAATTGGGGAATGGCTTGATTTTTTTGAACAATTGACTTAGCTCCTTATAAATTTGAGAAATTAGACCTTTGTCAGAAGTTTTCATTATAAAAATTTTTTTTCTCAATTTCCAACATTAAGAGTCTTGAGATATTAGAGTTGATATCAATAGAAATGAGACATTAGGCAGAGGATTTTTTTTGGGGGGGAGCAGCGTGGAATATGTGTTCAGTTTTAAATAAATGACAAGAAGATATCAAAGTAGGGATATTTGAGTCAGTTAAAGGGTGAAGACCAAGGTTCTAGAGAAATGTTGGAGGTCAATTTGGAAGTCATCTACATAGAAGTATTGATGAGAGTCATTGTGATCACCAAGGGAGAAAGGATAAGAAAAGACGAGGGTCAAGATTCAAGATTCAACCTTGGGGGTACCCACATTATCAGGGTTTCAAAGATGAGAAGCTGTTGAATGAGCTGGAATGGGAACTGTCAGGAGGAAAACCATGAGAAGACTATTTGTCACCAAAAACAGAAGGAATGATGATCAGGGTCAAATACATCGGAGAGATGAAGAACGATAAACACAGGATTTAAAGAAAAACCCCATTAGCTTTTGCATGATGAAGCCATTAGTGAAGAGAAAACTGTCCCAGTAGACCAGCAAGGTTAGAACCTGGGTTACAAAAGTCTATGTTTGGTGTGTTCAGAGACCAGCCAGACTTTAATGTAGGAGCAGTTTGCTTCATTGAAGGATACAGCATGGAATTTCCTGTTGAGAAATGTTGGCTAGACTAGCGTGCTAAGATGGCAGGGTAAACCAGGGGGGTACAAGAAGCTGCTCTCTGGCACCTGAGTGCTTCCTATGTATTTGGCATTTAATAAATGTTAAATTGAGTTTAACTGGTAGATGGCTCACCTGCTCAGTACTCAAACCTTTTCCTAGCTGCCCTGTGGAGGTGAAGCATGGTTCCTTTTATATATATTTTGCTCTCCAGCCTTGGTCCCTGCTGGATGGCAGAAACCTAGTTGGAATAGCCGTGAAGTCCTTCCACTGTCAGTCTCTGTCATTGTCAAAATCAATTTTGGGCTGCCATGGTTATTCCTGGGGGTAATCAATAAATCATGTCATCACCTTCACCCCCTCACCAAGGGGGGTTGGGAGGGAGAAGGCACTTCATCTTCAAGGAAAAAAAGCATCCCCACTGCCAGAAATAAAAGGGAAAATGCAGCAATCAATCTAGTAATCGGAAGCCTTAAAACTTAAACATCTTAACAAGATGTAAAGTCATGACTCAGAAGGGGGGCGTAATGCATACCAATCTGGACGTTCACTCACAGAAAGATGAAAGAACTCCGCGGGCTTTTGCCTTATTACAGTTCAGAACCTAGCTTTAAATGAATGCTCCTTGCTCCTGGCAGGATGCTCATGTAGGAATATGAGAGAGAGATAAAAGGTAAGTGCTAGCTAGTGCTAAAGATTCAATAGGGCAAAAACATTTTTAATGGTAGCACCTATATTAGGAATTCTTGTAAGTCAAAAGGCAGTTATGTTGGGTTTTTAAAAAAAATTTTAGAAAGAGGGATAGCAATAAAGATACAATATATGGAAGAGGGAGGAAGCAAAGCAGATGGCAACCTTTCTTAATGTTGAATAAACAGAATTTCTCAGGAATAGAGATTTTGCCAGTGCCTGGAGACAGATAATTCTTATCCCCATGTAAAATGTGTTTCATTAAACTGCGACAAATGTTTGAAGGTGGAACTAAAGAATCAGAAGATTTGAAATAATTTGCTATATCCTATAGTTTCTCCCCTAGACAAAATATTTCATGCCAAATATAGAAAGATGGGATCCTAGGACTGAAAGTGAGGGAGCTCCACCTCCCACTCCAGACACTTGTCTAACTCTTAAAAAATCAGTCTGCTTTGTTTTCATAAAACAAATGTTTCCCAATAATATCCCCAAAAGGCTACCCTAGAAACTAAAATATCTTAAACAGAACTTCCCAATAACTTGTTTCCAACTGATAGTACATGCTCTTTTTCTTCTTGATTACTGGCAGAAAAAAAATATTTTGTCTTTGACCTGAATTTTATTTACTCTTTTTAAAAAAATGTTTTTAGACCCTTACCCTTTTGTCTTAGAATCAATGCAAAGTATTAGTTCTAAGGCAGAAGAGTGATAAGGACTAGGCAGTAGACTTGCCCAAAGTTACACAGCTGGGAATGTATTTCCTCTTACCATGAAGTTGATTTAAATCCATGTAGTCATTGTGTGTATTTTTTTTCTTTTGGATATGTGTTCTACACTCCATAGTACTTCATATTTCATATCCTAGGTAGCTCTAAATTCTTCGTGTTTGTTATTTCTTTTTCAGTCAGTTTTTTAGTTATGTCTGACTCTTTGTGGCCCCATTTGTGGTTTTCTTGGCAGAAAATATGGGAGTGGTTTGCCATCTTCTCCAGCTCATTTTACAAATGAGGAAACTGAGGCCAACAGAGTGAAGTGATCTGTCTAGGGTCACACAACTAGTAAGATTTGAACTCATAAAAGATGGGTCTTTCTGACTTCAGGCCTGGCACTCTATCCACTGCCCACCTACCTGTCCTTTGTGATTTCTTATAGTATAATAATATTATATTAATAGATGTTATCTATTCATTGATTTCCTAGTCTTTGAGGCATGTGAATTTTTTTTTCCTCTTTAAAAATTATAACAAATTATGCAATTGTGAATATTTTTTGTTACTGTCAGAAACTTCCCTGTTATACCTTTTGTTTTATAAGTAAGACTATGGAGATCCAGAGAGAGGACATGACTAATTCTAAGAGACTAGGTAGTACAGTGGATAGAAAACTAAATTTGGAGTTAGTAAGAACTGAGTTCAAATCCTGCTTTAGACATTAGTCAGGCAACTGTGGACAAGTCATTTAAACTCTTAAGCCTCCATTTCTTCGCTGTAAAATAGAAATATTAACAACATCTACCTTAGAGGTTATTGTGAAGTGTAAATAAGATATTTTGTAAAGCCCTCGTACAAAGCCCAAAGTGCTATCTAAATTCTGGGTACCATTAATATTGTCCAAAGCCACATTAGAATTGTTTGTGATTCTCGCTTTGATGGGCTTATACATCAAAGTTCCATTTGAAATATTCAAACAATCCTTTATAACCAAAGGATTTTTACCTTCCATATCTTTGTTATCAATGTTGAATGATGCTCAGGAAGAGAACTCCTGTTTGGTCTGCTTGAGAGTCAGACTTTTCCTTATAAAAATCCCTGATTGATGGTTTCTCTCTATCCACTTAGGTATTGAAGAACCATTGCAGAGGAGGAAAGTCAGCCACTTGCTTGAAGAGAAAACCACTTGTGTGTCTGCTGCTGTGTCTGATGAGTCTGTGGCTGGAGACAGCGGTGTCTATGAAGCTTCAGTAAAACAGTAGGTTTCACTAGTAATAGCTGTCAACTAAAATAATCTCATTCATAATAATAGTATGTATATTTTCTTTTTAACACCCTTACCTTCTGTCTTTGAATAAATATTAAGTACAGGTTCCCAGGCAGAAGAGGGGTACAGGGTCGGTAATTAGGGTTAAGTGACTTGCCCAGGGTCACATAGCTAGGAAATGTCCTGAATCCAAATTTGAACCCAAGACCTCCCACCTCCATGCATGACTTTCTCTCCACTGAGCCACCTAATTGCCTTTGTATAAGACAGTTTTAAATATGATGTTTCCAGTGTTGTGCTAAACTTATTCTGAATTTTTTTTTAAATCACGGTTAAAGAATTGATATGGCCAAAAGTCTATAGTTATAGTAAATAGGGAAGTATTAATAATTATCTTGGCATGACTACAATTGATGTTTACTTTTCACATAGACAGAAAATGTTGTGTGAGCCTGAAAGCATAAGTATATATTCATTCATTGAAAAACTATGTGGATTATTAATATCCTACTGATGCTAGATGGGTAATTCTTTTTTGATTTGTCTAGGAATTCATCAGTATGAACAATCATACTAGTAACAAAAATCTTAGGGGATTCCAGTTACCTCTCCAGAGGATAGTCCCATGTTTCTCTGCCATTCTTATTTAAATTGATATTTATTTATTATACTGTGTGCTCTTGTATGTGGGTAGCCAGAATAGCTGTTATTGAATGTAGATTTCAAAGATCTGTGCTGTGGTCCATATTAATTCACTTGTAGCTTCTCTGTCATTTGGAGAAGTCATTGAGAGTTGCTGTACCCAAGTAATAATGGGTACCAAGTCCTCCCAGACTTAGCTAAGTGGGTCCTCGCATAGTTTGTGAAGGAGGCAATACTGACTTCTAGTTGTTGTTCACACTTCTTACTCAGAGGACCAAGGACATCATAATGTTGGAATGAATTTGACTATGGCCAATCAGTCCAATATTTGGAAGTCACTATCACAAATCAGATGCAAGTAGTCCATTAGAACATTTAGGGTGCAGGTGGCTCTGAATTTATGCAGCTCATATCACCTTTATGCTTCTATAATTCTGCTTTGCTCATGGAATATGACACATACCATTGGGCTAACCCAATGTTTCCCATGTCTTACCGTCAAAACTTAAGTTCTTCAGAGTGTCCTTATCCCACTTTTTCTGACCACCATGTAAATGCTTACCTTTTGTTAGTTCTCTGGAAAATAGTATTTTGGGTAAGTGTGTGGTCGGCATTCAGGCTCCATGGCCAACCCAATGTGCTCTCTGCTACATTGTTTGAATGCTTATCAATTCAGCTCTAGGGAAGACCTTGGTGTCCAGTACCTCATC
Organism: Monodelphis domestica; assembly: GCF_027887165.1. NCBI lineage: Eukaryota > Metazoa > Chordata > Mammalia > Didelphimorphia > Didelphidae > Monodelphis > Monodelphis domestica. The sequence goes on from NC_077232.1 coordinate 230,606,062, forward strand.
ACTGAGGACCTTTCCAGAGCTAAGCTGGCTTCACATAGACTGGCATCAGTGCCAACATCAGGGTGGTGTTGCTCTAGAACAAAAGCTTAGGTTCATTCCTACACCACAATGAGGCATCAGAGTAGAACTTAGTGGAAGCTCTTGACCATACTAAACTTGTTCCAGCTCACCATATTTGGTGGGCATGGTCTTTAGTATTACACAGTAAAGCCAACCATTCAAAAGTATCTTTTTTCCCAAGAAATCACAATGAATTTTTTTTATGGTGTATAGTAGGACCTTTTTTATTTTAACAGACTCAGCACACATGGATTCAGATATACTCAACTGGCAATTGAAAAAAATGAAGGCAGAAAAAAATAAAATAATTTAATTATGCACTAAATCTGTACCATTTTCCCAAGCAATGTAAAGTCTTGCAGCAGTTCACCCAATCATACTCATTCTCATTATGAAAAGTTAATGTGAGTTGTTGTAAGGTTTTGTGCCAAACATCAGCTTCTGTATCAGTCGTTGTCAGGAGTTCTTGCTTTTACCAAGTTGTGTTTAGGTCAGAGCAGTGCTTCTCTTTGTTTCACTAACACTTAATTAGTTGTTAATAATGGCCCCAAAGAACAAAAATAGTGACACTGGTAGCTCTGATAAGCCTAAGAAAAATCATAAAGGGACTAAGTATATTCATAAAAACAATACTTTTTAAATAATAGTGTTCATTATTACATGCGATTTTCAACTTACGTGACCATGTTGGTTGTATTAAAGCAAGGTCCTACTGTATTCAGACTACCAAATGAACAAGGAATAAGTCTCCTGATAATTAATACTGCCAATATGTTGAAAGGGCTCTGCTAACTTTTCTTTTCAAAGAGATATGCAGTCAGATTATATGAAATGCAGTGCTGGGTAACAATCGTTTTTCAAATTACTTGCTTTTTTTCCTCCTAGCCCTGGTGAAATTGAGGATGTTCTCTATTGTGATGATGATGCTTTGATTCTAGAGACTGCTCAGGTTCGGATTGGACTCAGGTAAGAAATTTGCAATTTGAGAAGAGGGGGGCAGCTCTTTTATAATCATTCTATTAATAACTGACATTTATCTGAACACTTTCACATTTGCAAAGTTCTTTATATTACATCCTAATTCAGTGATGACTGCCCTAACCTGACCCTCTGTTTTCAAATCTCTTTTCATTTTGGCAGATATGACCTTAAGAACTGCAGTTTAATTGTGATTATAGAACAACTCCGAAACTTTCAAATCTTCTCTGTGTCTCAGAACACAAAAGTGTAAGTAAAAAATCATCAATGTTCAATGTAGTTTTTTTTAAAAAAAGAATATCTGACCCTGTACAAATTATTCTACTGGGCCCCGTATGAACCTTTACTCTCACATTTAACCATTAGGAGACAGAAAGTAGCCACTGAGAATGTAAGAGTTTTTACATAACTTGAGAAGTTTAAAATTGGCCTGGGACAGAAGTTAATGTATTTTAATCAAATTCTTTTAACATAGAGGTTATTGTGTTGGAGGAGAACAATTTAGCAAAATGAAGCAGCAGTAAAGGAATGATAAGGTCATTTATTTCACTTCAATACTGAAGTATATCAAAATAGAAGACAACCTTCTTAAAAAAAGTTTTATAGGCAACTATTTTCATATTATGCCAATTTACCCCTATACCCCATCCTTCCCTTTCCCAGATTCCATGTTATAGAGAACTTATCTTGAGAAAAAGACAACAAAACTTATCAATATATTTGAAAAAATCTGACAACATATATAGAGTTCCATACCTGTGGACAGAGAAAAAATATAAAACCGTGTGTACTGAACATTTGTCTGGGAAATTTGATACAAAGATTTTTTTCCCCAATTCATTAACAAACTATAGAGGGCAGAGGTCAATGAATTGGGCATGTAAATTAAAAACTAGAAAGTGAACAAATTAAAATTCCTCAGATGAAGACTAAATTAGAAATCCTAAAAATCAAAGGAAAAATTATTAAAATTGAAAGTCAAAGAACTATTCATTTAATAAATAAGACCAGAAGCTGGTACTTTAAAAAAACAAATAAAATAGACAAAGTACTGGTTAATCTAATTTAAAAAAGGAAAGAAGAAAACCAAATTGACAGTATCCAAGATGAAAAGGGAGATCTCACCTCTAATGAAGAGGAAATTAAGGCAATCATTAAAAACTACTATGCCCAATTATATGGCAACAAATATGGCAATCTAGGTGATATGGATGAAAAAAAATATATATTGCCTACACTAATACAGGAAGAAATAGATTACCTAAACAACCCCATATCAGAAAAAGAAATTGAACAAGCCATCAAAGAACTCCCTAAGAAAAAATTCCCAGTTCCAAATGGATTCACAAATTAATTCTATCAAACACTCAATGAACAACTAATCCCAATATTATACAAACTATTTTTCAGAATAAGCCACAAAGTAGTTCTACCAAATTCCTTTTATGACACAAATATGGTTCTGATTCCAAAGCCAGGCAGGTCAAAAACAGAAAAAGAAAACTATAGACCAATCTCCTTAATGAACATAGATGCAAAAATCTTAAATAGGATACTAGCAAAAAGTCTCCAGCAAGTGATCATGAGGGTTATTCACTATGACCAGGTAGGATTCATACCAGGAATGCAAGGATGGTTCAATATTAGGAAAACCATCCACATAATTGACCATATCAACAAGCAAACAAACAAAAATAACATTATTATCTCAATAGATGCAGAAAAAGCCTTTGATAAAACACACAATACCCATTTCTATTGAAAACACTAGAAAGTATAGGAATACAAGGGCCTTTCCTAAAAATAATAAACAGTATATATCTAAAACCATCAACAAACATTATCTGCAATGGGGATAAACTAGAAGCCTTCCCAATAAGATCAGGAGTGAAACAAGGATGCCCACTATCACCTCTATTATTTAACATTGTACTAGAAACACTAGCTGTAGCAATTAGAGAAGAAAAAGAAATTGAAAGTATTAAAATTGGCAATGAGGAGACCAAGCTATCACTCTTTGCAGATGATGGTCTACTTACTTAAAGAATTCCAGAGAATCAACTAAAAACTAGTGGAAATAATCAACAACTTTAGCAAAGTTGCAGGATACAAAATAAACCCACATAAGGCATCAGCATTTCTATATATTTCCAACACATCTCAGCAGCAAGAATTAGAAGGAGAAATTCCATTTAAAATCACCCTAGACAATATAAAATATTTAGGAATCTATCTGACAAGACAAACACAGGAACTATATGAACACAACAACAAAACACTCTCCATACAATGAAAACTCTAAATCTAAACAATTGGAAAAACATTGTTTGCTCATGGGTAGGATGAGCTAACATAATAAAAATAACACAGAATAATATACATGTCAGATCTTTGGGAAAGGAAAGACTTTAAAACCCAATTCAACCACATCTTTTCTTTACCTAGATGCATTATTTTGTTTGTACAGAAGTTTTTCAATTTCAAACAGTCCAAAGTTTCTATTTTATCCTTCATTAAGATTCTCTTGCTTCTATCCTTTCTTTGATTAAGAATACTTTTCCTACTCATATCTCTTAAAGATTTATGATCTACTTTTCTTCTGCTATTTTTATAGTAAGATCTTTTAAATATTCAGTTCTCATTAATTTTGAATTTATTGTGATATGGTGTAAAATGTTAGGCTAATCTAATTTCTGCCAAATTGTTTCCAGTTTTCTTATCACTTCTCACAATATAGAGAATTCTTTCCTAAGTAATGGATGTTTAGGGGATAATAAAATACTAAGAAGAGAATAAGCATTTAATGGTACCTATTGTATGTCAGTATACTAAGAATTTAATAATGGTTATCTCATTTAATATATTCTCACAGCAACCCTGTGAGGTGTAGTTGCTGTTATCATTCCTGTTTTACAGCTGAGAAAACTGAGACTGAGAGAGATTAAATCACTTGCCTGAGGTCACACAGCTAGTATCTGACTCTGGATTTGAACTCCTTTCTTCCTGACTCCAAACATAGCATTGTAAACAAGATTAAAATTAATATCTCTGATACTCCAAGTATTATTTTAATACTATTTATTAAAGTCCACCTAGAGCAAAGAGAAAGCAAAAGCTGTGCCCTTCTAGCTCCACAGTGTCTAAAACAGAGAGAGAGAGCATGTGCGGGTGGAAACGACATAAAAATGCACATCCAGGAAAGGGAAAAGGGAATTTAGGGGATTGTAGTCCCCAGGGTTCAAGATTCCAATCACTACTTTCCCCTATGATCCTTTGGGAGACCAGTCTCACCAATGAATCATCATTAAAACATAACTAACATAACTTGAACTAGAGGTATATACAAATATTACAGTTTTTTTTAAAAAGGGGAAAACTATAATATTTTGTGGATAAGAGGAAAATAAAAGAGAAAAGGAACAAAACCAAAAAGAGGTGCATTGACAAAAAGCCAGTTAGAGGGCAGTCCCATTTGGCATAAGAGTATACATTCAAAAGAAAAGCATTTCAGCCCTCCCAAAGTTCAAATTCGCCATATCTCAAAGTTCAATCTGGATCTCCTGGTGCAGAGTGTGGTCTCTGCAGGCATCTTTGCAGTGCCTTCTAGATTCTGGGAGGTAGTCTCTTGTTCTAAATTAGGCTCAAATTCAAGTCAAAGTTCATGACAATAACATAGTCACTCCTGAGGAAAATAATAATACATTCCCCCTGAGGAGAATACAGGGATACACATAGGAATTAAACAGGGATTCATGGTTGAGTCATAAGGCATATGAATCAAGTATCAAAAACATCAAAGAAGTCAAAGAAATTAAAAAAAAAACCTCTAAGTGAAATATAAAATATAAAAAGGAAACCTGAAAAAATTCTGGGAAGAAGAAAAAGAAAATGAGAAACAAAGGAAAAAGAAAAAAATTTCACAAATCATAACGGGTTCTTGTAGCGATCCATGTCCCATAAGCGTGCAACAGCAATCATTCACTAACCCAGTTTAGCAGTCTGGATTGCAGTAAGTTGCCACATCATGAGAGAAAACAGAAAAAAGAGACTAGATCTCAAGATAAATGGGAAATAGAATTCCATGGTTCAATCCTTTTCTTTGCTTTTTTCGGGATAATGGAGCCAGAATAATCGATGTTATATGCTTGATATAGAGTGTGGTACAAGGAAGTCCTGCATTTAACACATTTTAAAACACTGCAACCTCAAGTCTCACACCTGATCAAGTCATTGTACTTTTTGTGCAGAATGTCATCAATCCCTATAGGATTGGCTTAGTTTTTCTTACCTTTTTGTAATCATTTGGCACTTTGCAAGTCAAGTTCTGTGCTCCTTTGTGGTCCGTTTCTCCTTCGATTAGACATAGTCATCAAGCAAAAATGTCAGAATATTTAAATAACTAGTGGCAGGTTGCCATAGTTCAAAATCTTTTGGATATGCTATTATATGTTAGGTCAAACAAACAAACAAAAAAACCCTTTTCAATACTAGTGATGTGTTTCAAGTCAAAAAATGAGAAAAGAAGGGAAAAAAATCAAATACTGTATGACACATGTAGGAAGAAAACAAAATGTTAAAATTTATATATTTCACAATTACAGAGGTAAAGTATAAAGGCTAGTTTTCAAAAAATATGATTCATTTCCTCTTTGACTTTCTGTGATCCACAGTGTGAGAGCAAATAAGGTAGATAAAACAATGTGAGTGCGAATGAGGTAGATAAAGCAGTAATACATTCAAGAAAATTAAAAAAAAATTTTAAAAGGCACAAAATATTACAAAAGGCACATCAGGTCAATATAGGTCACTAATACATATTTTCTTCTTTGAGGTAGTATATGTGTTCCCCATCAAGGCAATTTGTGTAAATACAAGGATCAATAAAGTGCAACAAAATAATACAAATCCAGCAATAAAAAAGTCTAACCACAATCAATATTCAAATGCAATCAGTGCAAGCAATTATTCAACATCAATAGAAGGTACTCTTTTTACATGGCTACAGTGAATCCACGAGTCCCTCTCTCCAATTTTTATGGCTATTGGTATCATTAGCAGGACCTCAAATGGTCCATCATAAGTAAGTTCATTTGACCCAGTAAGTTTGATATTCTTTATGTACACACTATCACTTGGGTTTAAATCATGAAGTGAGAAATCTAGTGGGCCTGCTTGAACAGCAACTCCAACTCCAGAGTCATGGAGTTCTTGAGATTTTGTTTGTATTTGTCTGATATATGTAGCAATGGTTATATCCCCTCCTAACAATGAGGTATAGGCTTGGGTAACTGGTTGTGCCTGAATAGGTGGATGTCTAAATAGCATCTCAAAAGGTGAGATGTGCAAATCACCTCTGGATCTGCTTCTGAGATAAAATAGGGCCAGAGGTAGAATTTCAGGCCACTTTAAATGAGTCTCTGTGCACAATTTGCCAATCATGGTCTTAAGTTCTTTATTCATTCATTCATTCAACTTGGCTGGAGCTCTAGGGATAATATGGTGTATGAAATTTAGGAGTTATCTCAAAACATGAATAAATTTGGGAAAAAACCAAATCAGTAAAATGAGTTCCTTTATCCAAATCAATAAATGCTGGCATGGCCAAAACAAGGAATAATTTCTTTCTATTAAAATTATTAAAATTATAATTTTAATATAATATAATAATTTTATTTAATATAATTTATTTAATATAATATATTAATAATAAATAATAATATATAAATTATATATATAATATATAATAAATATATAATAATATAATATATAATAAATATATAAATAAAAATAAAAATAAATAAATAATAAGTAATAATAATTTATTTAATATAATAATTAATATAAATAATAATTTAATAAAATTATAATAAAATATAATAATTATAAAAATAATTAAATTAAAATTTCTTTCTATTAAAATCTAAAAGGATTTTAGCAACAAAAGCCTCTATGGTATGAGTAGTAGGAAATGCTTCAGGCCACCTGGTCAGTTGATCAACTATAACCAGACAAAATTTATACTGTCCAGCTTTTGGTATAGAGATAAAGTCAATTTGTAGGTGCTCGAATGGTGTGTAAGCAAGAAAACATCCACCAAGGCTTTTCCTCAAAAGGCATGTAAATTAAAGGCCTGGCAAGTAGGACAAACTATACATACTTTGTAGGCAATTGTAATTATTCCAGGAGCTATCCATATACTCTTTTAACAGAGTCTACAATGCCTTGGGTACCAAAATGACCGTGTTTATGAATGGAGCAACAAATCTGGTTATAGAAAGCAAGGGTTTGCAATCTGGTGATACCCATACTTAATTTATCTATTTTGCTTTAAATTTCTATTTCCATTTTTCTACTTCCTTGTCATTATAAGAAGGGGATAGATCCAAATTATCAGTAATTATTAGTGGCATAATTAATTCAGGTCCTTCTAAGGCTGCTAGTTTGGCTGTGATATTGCTTAGCTATTTCCCCTAGAGATAGGGTCAGTGCCACCTGTATGTGCAGAGCAGTGAACGACAGCTATGGCTTTGGGGAGCTGGATGGCTGAAAGAAGTTCAGTAATAAGATTTACATTGGCAATATATTTACCAACTGGTTTTAAGAATCCCCTCTGAAGCCATAGCATGTCAGTGGTGTGACATATGCCAAAGATGTAGTGGGAATCTGTGTAAATTGTGACTCTTTTATCCTTTGCAATGATACAGGCATGTTTCAACACTGAGTTCTATACCTTGTGCTCTTACATTTGAGGGTAGGGAAGCTGACCAGAGAGTATCAAATTCAGTTTGATATCAGCTGATATCAGCTCCTATATGGCTCACACCATCCATCATAAATGAAGAACCATCTGTAAATAATATTAAATCTGAATTATCCAAAGGGGTGTCCAGTAAATCATTATGAGGTTTATCAACAGTGGATACTAAAGATGTATAGTCATGTAAAGGTTCTCCAGAAATTGGTAAATTAGGGAGCAAGGTTTCAAGATTAAGAACTCCACAATATTTTAGTGTTCATTGTTTCAATAAGTTTATCTCATACCTAGTAATCCTTTGGTCAGTAAATGCCTGTGTCCTATGTCTTAATAAACAATGCCTCAACCTCGTGTGGGCACATTATGGTCAGAGGGCATCCCAATACTAAATTGATAGATTTGGTTACCAATAAGGCTGTGGCAGCCAAAGCTGCTACTGTGTCAAGCTGGGCTGAATAATAGACTACTGGGCATTGAGTAGGTCCAAAAAGTGCATGCCCAGGGTCACACATCCAGGAAATGTCTGAAAACAGATTGGAATCCAACATATTCCTTCTCCATATCTAGCTCTCTATCTTCTAAGCCACCTAGCTCTCTCATAATCAATATTTCTTTAAGGAATGAACACTTTGTAATTCAATCTATTACATAAATAATTCGGTGTGTTTTGGAAGATTGACACCAAAATTTTTTTTTTATTCATAGCTAACTAAATGGGCTTTCCCTATCATTTCCTCTTGGATTTTATCATATTGAAGTGCTATTGATTTTTAAGGATTTATTTTGTAACCTGTACTTTTTTGCTGAAGCTATTAATTGCCTCAGTTAGATTCTGCTGATTCTGCAGAACTTTCTAAGTATATACCATCATTTCTTCAGCAGAAAGCGATAGTTTTTATCTCTTTCTATTTTTATGCCTTTAATTTTGTTCTCTTATTGTATTGCTATTTCCATAACTATATTAAATAATAGTGGGAAAGTGGGCAGCCTTACTTTATTCTTGTGTTCTTTATTTTGTTTTTTGTTTTTTGTTTTGGAAACCACCTTGCATATCTCCATTGTATATGATGTTTTCTTTTGACTTTAGATGCATATTTTTTATTATTTTAAAAAACGAGTCTACCATGCCCATATTTTATGTGGTTTCTAGTGACTGTTGTCAGAAACTTTTTTTCTGCACCTTTTATAATAATGATGTGGCTTGGGATATTTTTCTTTTTAATATGATCAATTGTGTTGATTGTTTTCCTAACATTTCACCCTTGCATTCTTGGCATAAATTCAACTTTGCCATCATGAATGATTTCTTCTAAGAATTACTTTGGTCATTCTAATAGGATTTTAATTAAAAATTTTTAATTGATAGAACCTTCTTTCCAGGAAATTGTTGAAAAATACTTTTTTCCTATGGGCTGGCTTCCTAGCAGGGGACATGGGGAACAACACACAAGCAAAATTAGGTGGTATAAAAATAAAAAATACATGTTAAAAAATATTAAAGGGCTTTAAAAAAGAAACTCCCTTATTTTATCTTTAGGGGCAGGTTGGTAAAGTGATAGACTCTGAGTTAGGTTACCAATATTGGACCCTACTTCACATACTACTTATGTAACCATGAACAGGTTACATGACACTTACCTCCCTTTTTCTAATCTACAAAATGGGGGTGATGAAAGTAGCCCACTGAACATATTCCTTGTAAGTTGGAAAGTGCTTTTTATAACTTTAGACTATATTTGAATACATTTCACCAAGCAGTTATTTAAATATAGTCTGAGTGCTAGGCATTGTGCAAGGGATTCAAAGATAAAAAGATGTAGTCTTTGTGGCTACTTTTAAATATTAATTTTTTTATTGGTATTATACTTGTAATCCTAACTCACCTCAATTCAATTGAATAAACATTTATTAAGTACCTTCTATTGCTAAGCTTGGGGGATACAGGTAAGAAAAAAATTATAGTCCCTGCCCTCTAGGAGCTTACAATTTAATGGAAGGAGATAATATATAAAATGAAACTAAAAAGTGGAGGTGGGATGGGGTGGTCCCAAGAAGCTTATTGTTCCGTGGAGTTGAATCCAAGTCAAAGTTATAGGAAAATGTAGTTATGAGGCAGGTCTTGATTTCTCACTAAAGGTAGGCTTTGGGAGGAGTTTAGTGCTTCATTCTCCCCTGAGGCTGAATTGAGAAAGGGAAACTGAGCCATTGTTCTTGGTGAAGAGATTTCAGGTTATTAACTTATCCTGTTCTCTGGAGTCAAGCTAACTCTGTCCTTAATGAAAAATGAAAATGTTCATTTTCTCATTTAGTCAGAATTTCTTTGTTCTTGATCCTAGGCAGTGTGCCAAATAGGTTTAAAGTCCTTATTCCCATGCTATTATTATTTTTAGGCAAATTAATGTGATCTTTCTGACCCATTCCCAAGAAAAGACCATTTTTGAGTTTGAGTCATCAGTGCAAATATTACTGATCTCTGGCAGGACTATTATTTTTCATTATGAAGAACCAATTGACATTTGATCACCTTTGGATCTTCCTTTTGTCTTCTTTATTTTGAATTATTTTATTTCAAAATCCAGCAGAATGTTATCATAATGTTCCACAGAGTCTTGTCACCTGAGAACTCTTTGGACTTGGAAGGAGGTTTTTTTTTTTTGTTGTTTGTTTGTTTTTCCCATTTTTAAAAAATTTGGTTAATTTCAAACATTATTCCTTGGTTACAAAAATCATATTCTATCCTCCCTCCACTCTCCCCATTCTTCCTGTAGCCAATTCGCAATTCCACTAGATATTACATGTGTCCTTGATCAGAACCTATTTCCATGTTGTTGGTGTTTGAATTAGGATGTTCATTTAGTGTCTACATCCCCAACCATATCCCCCTCGGCCCATGTAGTCAAGCAGTTGTTTTTCTTCTGTGTTTCTACTCCCACAGTTTTTCCTCTGAATGTGGGTAGTCTTCTTTCTTATAGATCCCTCCAGGTTGTTCAAGATCACTGCATTGCCACCAATGGAGTAGTCCAATTTTCCCAGCAGTTTTTATCAAATAGTGGATTTTGATCCCAAAAGCTGAGATCTCTGGGCTTGTCATAGACTGTTTTGCTCATGTCACTTACCCCAAGTCTATTACATTGTTCCTCCTTTCTGTCTCTTAGCCAGTACCAAATTGTTTTGATGACCACTGCTTTATAGTAGGGTTTGAGATCTGGGACTGCAAGGCCACCTTCCTTTGCATTTTTTTTCATTATTTCCCTGGATATCCTCGATCTTTTGTTCTTCCAAATGAACTTTGTTATGTTTTTTTCTAATTTCTAATTTTCTAATTCAGTAAAAAAGTTTTTTGGTAGTTCTCTTCGTATGGCACTAAATAAGTAAATAAATTTGGGCAGGATGGTCATTTTCAATATGTTAGCTCGTCCTACCCATGAGCAGTTAATGTTTTTCCAATTGTTTAGATCTAGTTTTAATTGAGTGGAAAGTGTTTTGTAGTTGTGTTCATATAGTTCCTGTGTTTGTCTCAGCAGATAGATTCCTAAGTAGTTTATATTGTCTAGGATTATTTCAAATAGAATTTCTCCTAATTCTTGCTGCTGAGATGTTTTGGAGATATATAGAAATGCTGATGACTTATGTGGGTTTATTTTGTATCCTGCAACTTTGCTAAAGTTGTTGGTTATTTCCACTAGCATTTTAGTTGATTCTCTAGGATTCTTTAAGTAGACCATCATCTTCAAAGAGTGATAGCTTGGTCTCCTCCTGCCAATTCTAATACTTTCAATTTCTTTTTCTTCTCTAATTGCTACTGCTAGTGTTTCTAGTACAATGTTAAATAATAGAGGTGATAGTGGGCATCCTTGTTTCACTCCTGATCTTATTGGGAAGGCTTCTAGTTTATCCCCATTGCAGATGATATTTGCTGATGGTTTTAGATATATACTGTTTATTATTTTTAGGAAAGGCCCTTCTATTCCTATACTTTCTAGTGTTTTCAATAGGAATGGGTGTTGTATTTTGTCAAAGGCTTTTTCTGCATCTATTGAGATAATGGTGATTTTTGTTTGTTTGCATGTTGATATGGTCAATTATGTGGATAGTTTTCCTTATATTGAACCACCCTTGCATTCCTCATATAAATTCCACCTGATCATAGTAAATAACCATCATGACTTGCTAGAGTCTTTTTGCTAGTATCCTATTTAAGATTTTTGCATCTATATTCATTAAGGAGATTGGTCTATAGTTTTCTTTTTCTGTTTTTGACCTGCCTGGCTTTGGAATCAGTACCATATTTGTGTCGTAAAAGGAATTTGGTAGAACTCCTTCTTTGCTTATTTTGTCAAATAGTTTGTATAATATTGAGATTAGTTGTTCTTTTAATGTATGATAGAATTAATTTGTGAATCCATCTCGACCTTGGGATTTTTCCTTAGGGAGTACTTTGGTGGCTTGTTCAATTTCTTTTTCTGATATGGGATTATTTAAGAATTCTATTTCTTCTTCTGTTAATCTAGGCAATTTATATTTTTGTAAATATTCATCCATATTACCTAGATTGGCATATTTATTGCCATATAATTGGGCAAAATAGTTTTTATGATTTTAATTCATTGGAGGTGAGGTCTCCCTTTTCATCTATGATACTGTTAATTTGGTTTTCTTCTTTCCTTTTTTTTAATTTGATTGACCAGTACTTTGTCTATTTTGTTTGTTTTATCAAAATACCAGCTTCTAGTTTTATTTATTAGTTCAATAGGTCTTTCACTTTTGATTTTATTGATCTCTCCCTTAATTTTAGGATCTCTAATTTAGTTTTCTTTTGGGGATTTTTAATTTGTTCACTTTCAAGTTTTTTTATTTGCATGTTCAATTCATTGAAGAATGGAGAACAGGCAGAGAAAATACTCAAAATTGAGTTATAGAGGGTCTTCTGGGAGGAACTGTGCCCAGGTACCATTGTTACCAGATTGCAGTATATGTGAGGATAAAGAGAAAGAATACTGGAAAGTTTGGAAGGATCCAGGTTATGAAGGACCTTAAATATCAGAAAAGATAGTATTTTTGATCCTGGAGATAATAGAAAGCCACTAAAATTTGTTGAATGGATTGGGAAAGGAATAAGCATTTATGAGGCACCTACCATATGTGCTAAACACTTTACAAATATCTTATTTAACACTCACAAACAACTCTGGACATTGGGAGAAGCAACTTCCCTCAGGCAGTTGAGGCAAACTTACCCAAAGTCAGATTAAACTCAGGTTTTCTGACTCTCAGCACCCGTACTGATTCACTGTGCCACCGAGCTGCCTGGGCAGAGTGACATGACCAGAATTATTTTTTGGGACGATCCCTATGGCAGCTGACTAGAGAGTAGATTGGAGATTGAGCAGGGGGGTCAGCAAAAGGAAATCTTAAATGTAAAGTGTTCCTTTTGCCTTCAGGTCTAGAAATTGAGATAATAGTCAAATGTCCTCAGAGTTGAGCAGGGATGAAAAGCTGGATTTAGGAGAAAGAATTATATTGTTTTTATTTGGTAGGTGATACATCAGGAGGTGTTGATGTCATTGTATATCATATATATTGTTTGGTCACTTTCAATTATTTCTGACTCTTTGTAATCTGTTTTGGGGTTTTCTTGGCAGAGATGCTTGGAGTATTTGCCATTTCCTTCTCCAGCTCATTTTACAGATAAGGAAACTGAGGCATAAAAGGGTTAAGGGACTTGCCTAGGAAGTAAGTACATGTCTGAGATCAGATTTGAACTCAAAAGATGAGTTTTTCTGACTCCAGATCGAGCATTGTATCCCCTTCACTCTGTCCAAAACAAAGAGGAAATGAGATTTCCAAGAACAATCTCAGATTTTCCTCTGGAAAAATAAGAGTATAGGACTAGTGTAAGATAAAGCTTTCAATGGGGAATCTCTTAATATATAGGGCAATTTAAAAAAATTTTAAAGTTGGTCAGGGAGCAAGAAGGTTACCACAAGGTGGGGTTCCATCTCAAAAGCTTAAATGAGAGGGGCTTTTAAGGAAATAGAGGATGGAGACTTATTCTGAAGCTGATAGAAATGTGAGGCATGTTTGGGTACCTAAAAACCTCTGGCTTTGACCTCCATGACACATGTAATCATAGAGGTCATTGGGGACCTTTTGTGAATGGTTTTAATAGAATATCAAAAAGGAAAACTAGACTAAAGAGAGTTAAACTGGTGAAAAATGACATCCAACTGGAAGACCATAGAAAATAACAATAAAAGAACAAGGCTTCATCAATGTTTAGGCAGCCCAAGGGAGATAAAAAAGTAAGCCTTTAAAACAAATACTATATATTCAAACTTTTTACTTCTACCATTTTAATATCAAACTGTCGCCATCTTGTTCAGCAGCAGAATTCACAACATAAAAAGATAGATTCATTGCAACAAGCATTTTTGGTCCTGGAGAATAGAGGATAATCTAGGTTCAAATCCTTACTCAGTCAGTTACTAGTAGATTATGACTCTGGGCAAGTCAGTTTATATCTTTGGAAGTCTAAGTTTTCTTACCTGTATATAGGGGTTGGGGGTGTATTTGATTGCTCCTAAGGTCTCTTCTAGCTCATCAGTGATGGGCAACCTTTTGAGCTTGGTGTGTCAAAATTCACTGAAAAAACAAGCATAACTTGGGTGGTCTCTCACTTTGAGAAAAAAATCATAATTTCACGATATCTATAGTTTAAATAACAAAAATGTATGATTGTAATATATAACTGTATTTAATAAACCAAAAACTAATTATTTAACTTACCTGCTTAGTGACTTCTTTGTTCATCTGTCAGTCGGTTTCTTTTGTTGGTCTTGATATTATTTAACTTGTGTGGGGTTCCATGAACTAAGAGAAGTGAGGAGGAGGGGGAATTCTTTAACTAACCTGCTTATTAGTGACTTTTTTGTTGCTGAATTTCATTGGCTAAATCTTCAATTGAAAGTTGATATTTTATATACTTCAAGTCCAAGCAAGCGCTACTAACTTCGTCTTTCAATTTGTTTCTTTTGTTGGCTTTGATATTATTTAACACTGAGAATAAGGTCTCACAAAAGTACGTAGAGGGAAAAATTGTGAGTAAAGCAATACTATATTTTTCAGGGTGCTCAAAGTGTCTGGTAATCAGTTCCAGGCATTCCTCTATTGCACATGGCCTGGAGCCCCACCCAGTCTTCCACCCTTCGTGGTCCCAGCCAGCTGGCCCAGGGGCATCGCAAGAGCAGCAGCTGCTACACACCAGCTTGCCTGACCCAGCGGGCTCCTTTCATGCACATGCTCTTTTCCAGCACCCACTCCCCAACGGGAGTCCCACTTGCCTCATCTGCCTGGCATGGGTGTCATTCACCCCTGGCCCCTGCATCCAGCGTGTGGAGCATCCCTCCCCCCCTGGTCACGCTGGGGCATGGCCATGGCCATGGCTGCGGATGCATGGCTCCCTGGGTAGCTCCCGAGCCCCAAGGCATGCTGAGCTTGCATATAGCCATGTATCATCAAAAATGGCTATGCATGTCAGTACTGAAACATATGTCATAGGTTTGCCATCACGGTCCTACATGATGCTTGCTTTTGAGATAATGTATAGATACTCCCCATAGTGTTTCTATGAATGGTATAAGGCCAGCATTACATTTTTTTTACATGTTAAATTATTGATGGCCATGTATTTACATGTATAATTTTCTTCATCCTCCATAAGGATTTATAATCACATTCTAATTATTCCCTGGAACTGTCCTGTGCTATTGAGTATCATTAGTTTGTGCCTGATAATGATACTTGGACCCATTTTAAAAACAGTGTCAAAATAGCCACAAGAAATAATATGACAAATTGTTCTATGTCTTAGAAGTATAATTTCTATGAGACATTTTAAAAATAGCTTTCCCTACTTGAACTTAAAAAGAAAAATTGAATAAAAATTGAATAAAAGTAACTCCTGCCCTCCAACTGGCTGGCAGGAAACACTCCCTCTCTTGTCTGACGCTCTTCTCAAGGTTCTATTAAAAGTGCTTACTTAACCCAGCTCTTGGGAAGACCCTTAATTGCTGAAAGGTGAAAGTTGTCCTGGCCCCTACTCCCTTATTTCATTCTAAAGCCTTGGCACATGGCTATTTAAATCAAGTTGCATCCAATTTGCTATTTTTATCTTGTGGCCTCTTAAGGCAGGTTAAACCCATCATGCCAAAACACAGGAAATAAAGAATTTCTCATTTACAGTTCAAACTTCTTATTCTACTCTCTTTTGACTTCTCAGTAAGAGAAATGAGAAAATATTTCTTCATTTTAGGACTGCTCAAAATTTAACCCCAGGGAAAAAGAATTGTGACCGATAGTGGTTAATATATACCAGTGATGGTATCCATTGTATCATCACAGCTGTAGAAACTTGTATTGTTCATGTTGATATAAAAGGCAAGAATAATAGAAGCAGGGGCAGCAGCTAGGTGGCTCAGTGGCTAGAGCGTCAGGCCTAGAGATGGGAGGTCCTAGGTTCAAAAGTGGGCTCAGACAGTTCCTAACTATGTCACCCTGAGCAAATCATTTACTCCCAATTGTCTACCCCTTACCACTCTTCTGCCTTGGAACCTATACCTAGTGTCAATTCTGAGGCAGGAGGTAAGGGTTTTTTAAAAAAAGAAGTTGATTTTCAAGTTTTGAGATTGAATTTACAAGTCTTACTGTGAAAATCACCTGTTGACCAATAAGTTGCCTGGCATTTTTAGCAATTTTTTTCCTTACTCCTTTGAACTACTTTGATGATTTGGAAAACAGTTCTCTCAGGAGAGAATAAATGGTGTAGGTCAGAAGTATCAAACTCAGATGAGCCAGCAAAATTTCCAAGTTTGGCCTAGATCAGACTAAAATGTAGTTGGTTAATATTTAACAAGAAAATATGACATAGATAATATAAAACACTTTATAATTCATTTTCAAAAAATTTTAATTCCAAATTGTCTCCTTCTCTCCCTTCCTTTCCTCTCTCATTTAGAAAGCAAAAAAAAATTTTTTTTGTTATGGATTATAAATAACATAGATAATGTTAGTTTGTGGTTTTCTAAGTCAATGTTTGACCAACAGATGTGTTTCTATTTGAGTTTGACACCACTGGTATTATCTCTCTTATATTGCCTATTTCATATTGTTTTTAAGAACTGTATTATTTCTACATAAATTCAAGTGTTTTCTTCTTGGTCAGTTTTGGTCTTTGCTTTGGAGGTTTGACTTTAAACTACAGATTCATATAGCCAATTATTAATATTTTTTCATTCTCTCTGAAAGTTACAAACTATGAAAACAGTGGGTTTATTTTTGAGATGTCCAGCTATGATATTTTTATGTATTTGACTCTTGTTCAGATTTTCTAACTGCCTGCTTCCAAATGATCTTTTGGCTTTTTTAGCCTTTGGTGTTTCCAGTAGGATAATGTAACTAACCTATTCTCTTGGGACATGGTCTTCAACATCTCTCATTAAATATGTGGGGTGAGAATTCATTTGGATACAGTCAGCTCTACCTACCTCTTCTGTCATTAACGTTCCCAAGGCACAGAAAAAACAATTTGGAAATTGGCTATTCGAGGGACAGGTGGGAAGCTAAATTTATCTGCCCCAATGCATTTCAGCCTCTTTAGTTTCCTGGCATGCATTTTCCTGTGGTCGGCTTCCTGCGATGGTAGATGGCTGACTGTAATCATGCAGTTTTTCACTGGGGTAGCCGGCATGGATGTTACTAAGCCTAGAGCCTCCGTGACTGAGCATGAATCAATTATAGCAGCAAAGCTTTCCCCTCCCCATCAAACATAAACCATAGCTCTTAAATTTCTTCTGTTTTACTATTTTGGAGATAATTCCTAGAGGTTTGAGCACCTTCTCAAAATCATTGTGCTTTTGTTCTTTGTAGGTATTTTAGGGTAACAATACTGCCCCCCTCAGCAGACATCAGTTGTCTCTTTCGCACAAAAGTTCATCCTGCTGAAGAATTCATTTTGTTTAATGAAATATTCAGAGCGTTCATTTCCCCTGAAGTTTTGCAGCAGAAGACTTTAAGGGTGGATGCCTGTTCTGTCACCAGAGACCCATCCGAAGAATGTCTGGTATGCTTTTCATCAACATCATCATCATCATCCCCATCACTGGCCATCATAACATTTCTTACTGCCACTTCCTAGAATGTTGCATGATTAGATTTCTGATGGTTATCAGGCTCTTAGAATTCTGCCCAGGTTCTCAGGACACTTCTTAATGGCTCCCTTTCAGCCCCTCCATGCTAATGGTCATAGTTTCTGTGACTCTGCCACATATCTTTGGTTTCCCATAGAAATTACTTTCTGATTATCTCCTTTGACTATCAAAGGAGTTATATCTCTGTTTCTTGTAGATATATGAAAATTGGGTATCTCTACAAGAAACTCAAAAGGGTAAGTAAAATGAAATCAATCCCAAAATACTAGAAGATACAAACAGCTTGGTTTCTCAATAATAATAGACCTGGGGTTAACCTTTTTTTGTTCCATGGAACCCTTTGGCATCTGGTGAGGACTATGGACCCCTTGATCAAAATAACATGAATAATATGAATAATGAATAAATACATACAACAGGGGCAGCTAGGTAGCACCATGGATAGGGTACTGAGTCTGGAGAGAAATCTGCATTTAAATAAGGTTTCAGGTACTTCCTAGCTGTGTGAACCTGGGCAAGTCTTAACCCTGGTTGCCTAGCCCTTACCAGTCTTCTGTCTTAGAATTGATACTAAGACCAAAGGTAAGAGTTTTTAAAAAATAAACAAATGAATACAAACATAGGAATACACAAAGGAATAAAGGTATACAAAATACAAAGTAAACCAAAGGTTCATGGAAATAAAGATGAAATTCCCCTCCCATCCCCACATTCCTTGGATCCTCTTAAATTTTCCCACAGATCTCGTGGATATCTATGGACTCCAAGTTAAGATCCCTTCCATTAGAGGCTCTCAGAGCTTGTCCTTATCTTATTTGTGTTGGAAGTCATTTCAGAAAGTCAGTACAGAGGTAGAGACTTGAAGACACAATAACTAACAAGTCCAAAAAAGGATGATTACTTAAGTGAGATATAAATATTCAGAGCAATAAACAAAGTCAAACTAACCTACCAAAAATAGGAAGAAATTATTTTTGATTTCCTTCAAAATAAGTGAATTCTGCAGATTATGGTCTAGGTAACCAAAAACCATCTAAAGCATAGAATGGGGTTAGGAACTGAACTTGTGATTTTGTTAATATTGGGAACTCCCAGATGAATTCGTTGGCATCTTCTATGCAATTTATAATCTTAGTTAGTTGTTTAAAGGAATGAGAGGTTAAATAGTCACATAGTCCATGTCTTCAGGCTCTAACACCAGCTCCTTGTCCATTACTCTAGGGCTGCCTGAGAGCATAATTTTAGTAATTAGGATCTGTGCAAACACTATGAGTGAATAGAGCCACTTCACTTCAGATTCTTGTGAGTAAATCCTTTTATGATTAGATATAATACCAAAACAGACAAGTCTAAAATAGCACTGGAAAGTAAATCCAGCTTTTTAACAGTTTGTCAGTCCAATTTTTCTCATTGAAGAAATAGATATTTTTTCAGCTACAATTTTCATAAATTACTCTTATTGGTCTGGCATATTGTAAAAATATTTTCACTTGTGTTCATGGATTCATTTTTGAAACCTGCAAAATAATGTCTTACAAAATGATCTCAGGACTAGTTTTAGCATCAGATATTTAAATAGTGCTGAAAATACTATCAAATGAACAAAACATACAGAGGTAAGCTATGTAGGTAGATAGATGCATTTTAATCCAAAGCAAATACATAGAGTTATCAACTCTCATGAGGTCCAGGTTGTGGATTGGGAAGGGCAAAGACTAATTTTCAATGTTTTCTTTCTTTTTTCTTGTGTTGTTTTGTTTTTTCCTTATTTCTCATAGGCAGGAACTCAGATCAGCCTAGCAGATTTTCCAGTTGAAGGTGATTTTTTCACTTTGTGGTATAACTTGCTACCATTCAAGCAAATTCCTGGCAAAAAAAATAAAGAAGAGGAGGTCGTGTTTCAACGGAACCAGCCTTCACTGATCTCCTTAGACCTGGTGAGCCAAAGCTAAGACATGTCATTAAAATTTAGTGAAATGTAATTCAGCTATAAAAGGATGTTTTCCATGAAATGCCTTTTCCTTTCCCTGCCTCAACACCCTTTTCCCCTAAAGAGGTTATTTTCATAGCATTATGTCCAGTGGTTTGTGTAAAAGGAAACCAGTTTCTTCTGCTTCTTGATTTGGACATAAAGTCAAATTCTGCTGTGTAATTCACACTTTTTAAATGCCCATGGAACCTAGGTTTTGACTTAATTTTGCCTAAAGGCAAAATAACCACTTAACTTTTTATTCTTCTGAAATCACAGATGTAAACTGAGATGGAGCTCATGCAATTAATTTGTCTAAGGGCAAATTAATTACTGGCTACATGGCCTTGGGCAAGTCACTTAACCTCCTTCTGCCTCAGTTTCTTTGCCTGTGGGAATAATAATACTGACCTCTCAATGCTATTGATATTTTTATAAGATGCTTTGTAAACCTTGCAAAGTTATATAAATGCTAGTTGTACTTTTAGATGTTAATTTTCACATATTTGAATGAGCTATCAGGTTTTAGATTAGAAGATACTTTGTAACCTGAATATATTTCTCCCTCCCCCCCTCCGTCCCCACCTACTCAAAACTACCATTTTCTGTAAAGTTCATAAATTCTTCTTATAAAACACTGAGGTGCTGTGCTAGGTACCAGGGTTACAAAGTGTTGTTGCTTAGTTGTTTCTAGTCATGTTTGATTTTTGTTACCCCATTTGGGGTTTTCTTGGCAGGGATACTGGAATGGTTTGCCATTTCCATCTTCAGCTCGTTGTATAGATGAGGAAAGCAGAGTTAAATGACTTGCCTGGAATCACCCAGCTAATAAGTATCTGAGGCCAGATTTGAACTCACGAGGATGAGTCTTTCTGATTCCAAATTCAATGCTATATCTCCTGTGCCATCTAGCCGCCCCAGGGATACAAATGCAATAAATTAAAAGTCAATGAATCAGACAATCAGCAAATAATTAATGCATGCCCATGGTGTGCCTAGCTATGTGGTAGCCACAGCATGGAAAATGAAACCTTAAAAACCCTAGAGAATAGTCATGTGATACACATGGTATCTCAGAAGTCTAAATGTACTTTCAAGTTTAACCTAGTATAGTTTTAAGTCATTCAAGTCTGTTTACCTTAGTTTCCTCATATGTAAAATGACCTGGAGAAAGAAATGGCAAACTACTCTAGTTTCTTCGCCAAGAAAACCTCAAATGAAGTCACAAAGATTCGGACAAGCCTGAAAACTATTCAACAATGGTTTTAAGCCATTAAAGCTTAAAACCACACTAAAACTTTTGGAATATCCTGTATAGGATTTTCCAGTTCTGTAGCATTTTCCTACCAGCTATGGCATTGTAGATTAACAGATAGAGCACTAGATTGGGAATCTGAAAGATGTTAGTACACATTAGCTAGCTGTGTGACCCTGGGGAAGCCACCTAAGCTTTCTGAACCTATTTCCTAATGTGTAAACAATTAAACATGAGCCTAATATTCACACATAAGTCATGAGGTCATAGTTTAAAAAAAAAAGTCCAATGAGGTCATATTTGTAGAGTACTTTGGTTTGGATAAGAATTGCTATTAGCGATAATAGTGGTGGGTCATGGTACTCTCCTCTCTACCTTTTAGGACACTGTGGCAGCTTTGCTAGAAAGAACGTCAGCTGATTTACAGTCTGAAGAACAAGACACATCCCAAGAAGAGGAGGAAGAAGAGGAAGAACTGGGGAAAAAACATGAACCACAGAATCTCAATGAATTCTGGTACAACAGTTACTTCCTTTTCCAATTTTATTAGCCAGGGAGTAGGGGTAGGTGTGTAGGGGATGGTTTATGGAAGGGATAGTTCTTATGAAGGGGAGGCAATTTGGGGTTTTGTGTTCTTCTTTAGGTTGAGGCAGTAGACCAGTTATCAAGATAATTCTCTTTTCTTTTCTCAAAATGTACTTCATGCCATCTGCTGTTGATAGCAGAGTCCTTAACTTTATTTTCCTTGGTGAATCCTAAGTGACTGTTTGGAGGGTTAGATTGTCATCATTGAAGGCTTGCCCTTGTGGTTTACTGAGAGCAAAAGCCATTTCTACACTGACAAAGAAAATTAGTTCCAAAACCAAAACCTTTTATTGTCTAACCCTCCACTTTCACCCTCCCTTATTCCTGAGAGAGAGAGAGAGAAAGAGAGAGAGAGAGAGAGAGAGAGAGAGAGAGAGAGAGAGAGAGAGAGAGAGAGAGAGACGGAGAGAGAGACGGAGAGGGAGACGGAGAGGGAGACAGAGGGAGGGAGGAACTGACAGACAGACAGACAGAGGTACCTTTTTACCCAGGCAGGTGAGTAGAAGGAGCCAATATAACTGAGGATACTTGATAAGCACAATCAGTAATATCTTATTCATTATACTATAGACAGGAGTTATAGTACATATAAACCAATAAACATGATTGATATAGTAAAATTCAGATCTTTAAAATGTTATTTTTATTGATGCCTTTGGATTTTATGTCATACCCATTTTTGAACATATTCTTCCATCTCTCCCTACCCTGATTCCCATCCAGGAAGCAATCCCATGAAACAAGAATAACAAAGATTTTTAAATAGGGGAGGAAGCATTTGGCAAAACCAGCCACCACATCCACCTGTAGTACCACACCAATAGTCCACTTCTGCAATGAAAGGAAGGGTGGGGTCTCTTCCCCAAGCTTGGTTATTATAATTACAGTGTACTCAGCCCTCTGTTGTTATTCTTTCTGTCAAAACTTCAGTCTACCAAATACCTCAGTTAGGTGACTGTGCATGTTACAAGGAAGTTACATTAGAGAAAAACTTTCATAGGAAACTTAATATTATCACTTATGTGATGTGCACACAACTCCCCAAGAATGCATTCATAGTGTACAACAAATAATCCCATAGTTATTCATTGCCAGTTTCTGCTTATTCCAAGTTTATGACCAAGAATTAATACTCGTTAGAAGAGAAAGTTGCTGCCTACCACATTGGCTATGAAGAAAGACTCACGTGAAACTTGAGGTGAAAGGTTTAAATAATAAATGTCTAGGGTCTGTTAATGTGAAACATTCAGCAGAACTGGCAATAGTTGAAAAGGTCCTGCCTTAGTAGTTGTCACTCAGTCTTCCTGTCCAACTTTTGTGTCCCCATTCTGGAGTTTTCTTGGCAATGATATCAGCATGGTTTGCAATTTCCTTCTCCAGCTCATTTTACAGATGAGGAAACTGAGGCCAACAGGACTAAGTAACTTGTCCAAGATCAGACAGTTTAGAAGTATCTGAGACTGGATGTGACTCAGGAAGAGGAGTCCTGACTCCAGACTCAGTACTCTCTTCATTTTTATCTCTTAGCTGCCCTTTCTGAATATTAGCATAATTTAGTGATGACTTTTTTCCAGCCATAGCAACTCATGAAAAACTGCTCATGTAGAAGGGATGTCATCTGGGTCATTGAAGGTATAGCCTCACAAGTACTTTAAGAAATTAGCTTATAGCAGCACCAAGCCTCATGAATCTCCAGTTACTGCACTTTCTTCATCGCATATCATAGACTATATTTAGAACTTGTTTTACTTTTCTTGAAAAATAATGTAGAAGTGAGTTTTGCCAGTGGCCTGAAGCAGTTGTGACCTTATTTCTTATTACCTAGGGTGATAACTGGGTGCACTAGAATTTTCTTCAGAGAAGTGGCTAGTTCAGGATAGACTCTTTCTGTCTCATAGGATAGAAATGATAGCCGGGACACCTGATGAGCTCATGGCCAAGGATGAAGTAGAAGCAAAACCATCAGAAGGGAGTGACTCTACAGAAGACCCCATTTTAGGCACAAATGTGCCTACGGCGAGTGAGGAAGAGAGCAGGAAAGAGACCGACCATGCCAAAGACCCTGCGAATCAACTCCTGCCTGTAGCTCCCACCCTGGTGACTATCTTATATGTGTTTCTAAAGCAACTGTGTACAGATACCATGTAATCTAAAAACCAAAGAGAAATCCAAAACATGAGCTTGTCCCTTCAAGAATAATTCTATCCTGGGTTCATGAGTCAAAAGCTAATCATGAAATGCACTTATGATGTATGAATGTTGTGTAAGA
The DNA here is from genome assembly GCF_027887165.1 of Monodelphis domestica. Lineage (NCBI taxonomy): Eukaryota > Metazoa > Chordata > Mammalia > Didelphimorphia > Didelphidae > Monodelphis > Monodelphis domestica. Next base: position 230,630,137 of record NC_077232.1, read on the forward strand.
TATACTGTAGGGGCTTTAAATTTTATAAATTGGTTCAAAAGACTAACTCTGAGGTCAGGTCTGATGTATGAAGGCTAAGCATTGAGATAATTAAAAGAAATCACACTACTCATTTTTTATAAATGCATTTATTTATAAAAGTTCCCATGAATGTGTATTCAACATTTTTCCTAAATTCTGTGGAGGACACACAGATAGAATCAATGTGGCAGTGATTGAAGGTCTAAACAGGGAATGAACATTTGAAACCCACAGAGGGAGTTGACTTTCCTATTGAAAGTTTATTATCGATTCTCTGATTAGCTAATGGATCAGTGGAGGCTGAGAAATACCTTAATGGGGAGAACGAGAGTGGTAGTGAGATCATCATCCCAAAAGGGAGAGGTTATCTGATGAGCAATGCTTTGCTTCACTGTTGGATGGTCCTCATTTCAAGCTGACTTTGCTTTCCATAAAGTCCAATGAGAAATTAAATCATTATATAGTCAGTTATTTTCCATGTTCATCAAAACATTTTTACCATTTATTTTCTGCTTAGCATTATATTAATTTTCATTCTTTTGGTCCCTTGCTGTTGTTTAATCACTTCAGTCATGTCCAACTCTGTGACCTCATTTGAAGTTTTCTTGGCAAAGACCCTGGAGTGGTTTGCCATTTCCTTCTCCATTTTATACACGAGGAAACTGAGGTGGGGGGGGGGGTAAGTGACTTGCCCAGGGTCACACAAATAATATATGTCTGAGGCCAGATTTGAACTCAGGAAGAGGAGTCTTCCTGACTTCAGACCTGGTGCTCTAATCCTCTGTGCCACTGAGCTGCCCACATTTTGGTGGCTAATCCCCTCAGATGATTATTAGTTTTCATTCAAAAATCTTCATTGAAAGAAAAAATAGAGTTTAAAAAATCTCCCCTGAAAGACATACAATTTACCTAGTAAAAATTTATCCTTCTTTAGAACCAAAAGTATTTGAAACAGTGTTTGAATAATGTGTGTGTGTTTGTGTGTGCATGCACTATATATATATATATACATGTATTTATAGACATATTCTACACCTGTGTAAATACATACATACATATGTATATACACACATATACATTATTGCTTTAGTGGCTTTCTCAAAAGCTCTTTTTTTTTTACAGATTGTAATTTTTTGTATTACAATTATATTTTTGTATTACAATTACCGATTGTAATTGTAATACTGATCTGTGACTTCATCAAGATATAGAGTTCTCAGGGTGGAAACCCATAACAATTTTAAATCTACAGATGTTTTGCCTTTTCTGGTTGTCTTCAAAAGTTGCCTGGGATGCTGGACATTTAAGTGACTTAAGGAGTAAGAGAGCCAATAGCTGTCAAAAACAGAATTTACACCCAAGGTCACCTGATTCTAAGACTGATTCTCTATCTGCTATGCGGTATTTCCTCTGTTAGTTTCTAACAAGTGTAAATTTTTATTTTATTTTTTCCAATTACATGTAAACATAATTTAACTTATTCTTTAAATTTTTTTGAGTTCCAATTTCTTTCCCTCCTTTCCTTCTCCCCACATTGAGAAGGTAAGCAATTTGATAAAGAAAACATATATGTAGTGTGAATTTTAAAACTATTCCACCCTAATCAGACCATTCTTTAGAAAATCTGATTTAGCTATTTCATGATCAATAACAATGGAGATACTTGGAATAACAGAATCAGGTCTTGGAAACGCCACATTCTCCACCTTACTCAGTTTAACAAGATTTTGAAAGGTCTGCATCAAACTCAAGATTTAATTATCTGAGGAGATGGCCTTCAACAGACATGTGCAAAAAATGGACAGACCTCTGAGCTGTCCTAAGTCAAGCTAAATCCTCATTGGTACAGATGAGATGCAGAAAAGTGATGTAAAAACATCCATATAAGGCAAGTCAGTTTCTGCCTCTTGCTCTTTCCCTGGAGAGATGACACTGGCTGGCAGCATGCTAAGCATTCCAACATCTTGGAGTGTTGGGTGGTGACTTTTGCCCTGGAGCTGATTTCAGGTTCAGGCATCTTAGCTAAGCCTCTTTGGAGGTCAGGGTGATTCTTTCCTCCTTCACACTCAAAACCTTACTTTCTAGATCTCCTATCTTCCTGCCTGTTCCTAGCCCTTTCCTTCCTCCTTCTTCTTAAAATCTTCTCTATTATATCAATTAAATCACCATAAAATTTGGCAACTGACTTGGGTATTTTATTATTTGGGATTTCCCTTGGTGACCACTTAAATTTAGATTTTTTTCAGTCTCAACCATAATTTCATTCCCTACAGTAGTCATACAAATAACAAGTATCATTTTAAAAAGCCAATTTATTATGGAAGTGTTTTTTTTCTGATCCCTCTCCCAGGCCTCCTGGCCTGTAGAATACAGACAGGGTCAGCTTAGGGATTCTTTAGTCTGGCATGTATTTTTTCTCTTCGTATGTGTATATGAAATGTTTTTGTATATGTGTGTATATGTATGTGTGTGTGTAAATGTATCGAGAGAGCTAGAACTTGATTTCTGATCTCTGACATACAAGATACTTTGTTTCTCAAAATAATATTTAAAACAAATATTTGAACAGTTTATTTTTTTCCCACGTCAGATTAATAAAGAGACAAATACTGAGGAAGCATTTCATGAAAATGTGGCTGTCCGACCCAAGGACCGTTCCAGCCTGAGCTCTCAGCAGCATCCCTTTGTCAGAAACAGCATGATTGTGCGCTCCCAAACCTTTTCTCCAGGAGAGCGGAACCACTACATCTGTAGGGTAAGGTGAAAAGCACGGGCAATGAGCTGCTCTTAACTGTCCTTTCAGTGAGGAGCCCAAGAATTATAAAAGACGGCATTGAGAAATCTCAAATTTGGAATATAAGCAGTACCTAGAAACGTTTTTTAAAAACACACACACAAATGATTGTTGTTTCTGCTTAGTTTTTTTCAAAGTAGATGTCTGAGATTAACTGCCGCTTCTTACCATCAGTGGTTTTGTAGGAGCTTTAGCTGTATTTCCTATGTTATTATGTAACAAGTGTTAATTTTTATTTTTTTCCAATTGCAACAAAAATCAATTTTTAGATTTGTTTTTTTTTAATTTTGAGTTCCAAATTCTTTCCTTCCTTTCCCTTTTCCCTCATTGAGAAGGCAAGCAATTTAATACATTTTTCATACATGCTACCATAGAAATAAGAAGTAATTATTATTGCTAAGAAGATCTTATGAGTTGAATGGATAAACTGTATTTGGAATTCAAGTTGGTGTTTAGAAATTTGTAGGTTTGTACATACAGAACTAGAAGGAGGTCATCAAATGCAACAGTTGAGGGAGGGAGACAGAGAGACAGAGAGAGACTTTGTTTCTTAGTTGGTTTATTATAGATGAGGAAACAGGCAAAATCAAATTACTTACCCAGGGTCAATTAGCTAATAAGAGTCTCAGACAGGATCTGAACCCAAGTTTTCTTTATTTCAAATCCTACATACTGTCTATGTTACCATGCTATCTCTCATTAAGGTATAGGATATATGCTTCTGTTTATCAATGGCCTGTATAGCAATGGCCCGTGCTATTAAAACACATTTCAGACCCCACTAGTCCTACCTAAGTAAAAATTATATTCAAGGCTAAAGACCAAAGAATCCCCTTCATAATACACTAAGCCTTCCCTCTTCTAGAATTAGCTGTATTTTGCAGTGATGCAGATGAAGAATTAATATTGTAAAGACCCTTCCAGCTCTAAATGAGGTTTGTAATCAATGATGAAAATGGACAAAAAGTACAGTAGTCAGAAAAATTACTTGCTGATAGAAGATTTTTTCATAGTACATGAAGTATATTTGATTCTGAATCTGTGTGTGTGTGTGTGTGTAACTGGGCTTTACAGTTATTTTTTTCTCTATATTGTGTCTTTGATAGTTAAATCGGAGTGACAGTGACAGTTCAACATTGGCTCGAAAATCGCTCTTTGTAAGAAACGCTATGGAACGTCGTAGCTTGAGGGTCAAGAGGGTAGGTATCACTGTGTCTTCCCCTCCCCAGCCTCTCCCACCTTCTTTTCAGGCGAGTCAGAATTAGTTCATGATCCATGGCAGCATTTTTAAGGTATAATACTGCTGTGCTCTTATGCAGCTGTCGTAAAGTCCTCAGGGCTACCCAGAGCTTTAAATGTAATTCCAGTTGTAGAAATGTCTGTGGGAGGGTAGACAAGTAAGCATGTTCATTTCAATTCCAGTACTTTGAAATTTATGGTTATTGAGTCTAAGTCTGTGCTAAAATTTATATCCATACTCTCTATGCATACTATAGATGCTGAAGACCTGATGAGAACTCAGCAGTATGCCAGGGACCAAAGGACTAAAATCCAGAACCTGTCTGTTAGGGAGTTACCATATAATTCAGCATAATACTGAAGTATAACAAACTATAACAGATTTTAAAAACCAAGATATATTCAAGTACCACACACGGCATTTTAAGAATTTAAAAGCAATCATTTAGAGCAAAAAACTTGTAATTAAGGGATTGCCATTCAATTGGGGAATGGCTAATCTAATCCTGATATTAAATGTATTACATATTATACCATAAGAAATGAGAAGCTTGAATTTGGAGAAGCATTGGAAGACATGTATGAACAGAATGAAGTAAGCAAAAATCAGGAAAACAATATAAACAAGAACAGCAATAAAATTAAATTGAAAAATAGCTGACCCATAATTAATTGTAATGATCAATCTTGGTCACAGAAAGCAGATTATGAAACACTTTCCTTCTCTGAGAGAAAATGTTGAAGGATTAGGGATGAAAGATATTTCATCAGCTGCCAGATGTTGCTATTTTGCTTGTTGATGTTGCTGAACGGTTTTCCTTTTCTTAAATTAAAAAAAAAAATTATTTTGTTCTTCACTGTCACTTTTCAGTAATTCTTTGCCTCCTACCCCCCATAGAACCTTCCCTTTTAAGAAATAGCTATGTTAATTGTTTGATCTTTGTTGTAAGAGAATGTGGAGACAAGCAGTATGTGGATTTTTACAAAATACATTTTTGTTGTCTTATGGAGGTATTAGCTTGTACTTAGTCTATTTTCAAGGAGTTTTCTTGGTCAGATTTTGTCATCTTATGACAAACTGTTAATTTTCTTTACAATTCCTTCTTCCATAACTCAAGTTTCTTTTGATTTTTTTCTCTGACACTCTCATTTAATATTTTAACTCTTACATCATCTTTTCCAGGAATTCTAGTTATTAAACTGGTGTGCTTTTCTTTGAAGCTTTGCTTGTAAATATTTTAGAGTCATTCACTTCTTATGGGTTTATGTCTTGAAAATGTCCCTTTCACTGTAACAGCTCTTTACAATGAAATTCTCTATCTGTTTGTATATTATTCCATACTGCTTCCTTACTTCAGACTTCATATTAAAGCCAGAGACTGCACTTCTGGAGGAAATGCCAAGGCTGGCTAAGATTGTGTCTTCTTGGATGGTTCTCCTGCTTTCTTGGGGATAATCGAATTTTGCATTATTCTAGCATCTTGGCGATAGCACAATCTGGACACCCAGTCCAGAGCCAAGTCTGATTTTTGCCCCCTTGCTCTGAGCTTTGTAAGGTCCTGCCATGGGTTTGGATTAACACCTGTGAGTTTACCCTTGGTTGCAGCTGAGTTAGTCTACTGCTGAACTCAACCACTGTGAGCCAGCTGGAAAGTGGTTCCCCTTTGGTCTTGGATTCCTGCTTGAGTTATTCTGGTGCATGCTTCAAACTGGGACTAGAAGTGAGACCACACTGCACTCCAGATGTCAGATCCCCACAATTGCTGCTTATTTCCAGGCTTACTCCTTGTTCAGTATACAGCCTTGAGCCTAGGACTGTTCCCCACTTTGGAATGCTAAGCTCATATTTTAGGCCCCCTCTTTAGGCTTTCACTGAATCTTTGACCAAGAATTAGGTAGTGACAGTGCTGCCAGTTCGCACCTTTTCCAGTATCCTGCATGCAGTTGGACCCTCTTTTAGGTCTAGGACCTCTTCATGCTCTAGTATGAACCTTCTAGTATGAACCTATCAACCTTCGACCCTGTGCCCCCTACTTGATTTCCTGGCTTTCCACAGACTTCTTTGTCACCAAAAAATAACTCCCTATAATTTTTTTTCTTGGATTCGCTGATTAGGATTTGATCTGGTACATTTTCCATATCTTTGTGGAAGAGAGTTCATCCATATTTTTTTCCTGCTGCTCTATCATCTTGACTTTGCAAGTGGTATGTTAGAAAGGACTATGATAGAAAAATAAGGCATCAATAAAGTTTTCTTTAAATAAAAGCACCTGTTTACTTATATGCCTTTTATTAATTATTATCTATTTACCATTGTTGTCAGCATTAAATATTGTTTGGGCTCCCCTCGCCTTAAAAGAATTGTTTTTGTAGCAATATCAGGGAATAAAGGTATTATCATGTATGGTACACAGAGTTTCAGATATCTATTTTGGCTGCTTTGAGGTCTTTAAATTATTTATTCATTTTGGGGTTTATTTTTTAATTTCTTTTCGTGATTATGATCCTTGTTGTCTCCCTCCCCTGACCCAGAGTTGACATGTATTATCACTCATAACCTATATCCATATTTATTTTTGTAATAGAGTAATCTTTTAAACCCAAACCCCCAAATCATATACCCATACAAACAAGTAATAAATCATGTTTTTCTTCTTCATTTCTGCTCCCACTGTTCTTTCTCTAGATGTGGATGGCGTTCTTTCTCATATTCTCACAGAATTGTCTTGGATCATTGCATTGCTTTTAGTAGCAAAAGAAAATAAGTAGTAAAAAAATTACCTATGATCATCTCAATGTTTCAGTTTCTGTGTACAATGTTCTCCTGGTTCTGCTTATTTCACTTCACATCAGTTCATAGAGCTCTTTCCAGTTCTTATAGAAGTCCATTGATTCATCATTCCTCATAGCACAATAGTATTCCATCACCATCTGAGGTCTTTTTTAAAAATAACTTAAAAGTTTGGGGATTGAGTCCATGAATGTCATGCTATTGTACTTTAAAAAAATAATTGACTTTTTTTTAAGATTAAACAATCTGAACAGTTTAACCCAATGATATGCAATTTTCATATGCACAAAATGCAAGAACACAAAGAGGACAGTGAAGGGGATGTGTGTCAAACTACCCACTTTTGGGTGAGGACAGACAGTGTTGAATGTGACCTGTAAGATTGGCTGCCTTTGACCAGAGACTTAGCTAAAGGAAACAACAACAAAAACAAAAACAACCCAATTTAGACTTTTTACTGATTAACCCCCAAGTTCCAACTATTAAATGTCCATAATATTCAGGAATAGAAAAGCTAGAGAAGGGCATAGAAAGATTTCTGAATTGTGGGTAGCAGCTAAGAGACAGTCAGATTGCTAGGGTGATAGAGACCAGCATTATTAGAGCCAATTATTCTGGAAATACTTTTTTGTAGGAGATTCATTTTAATCCAGGTTTTCAGGTAATGGGACTAGACTGGTTAAAATAAATATTGAAGGGCATTCGGAGTAAATGGCAAAAGCAAAGATTTAGCCATAGAAAAATCCAGAATATTCATGAAGGTATCAAAAGCATCATCTGATACGAACACATGCTACATATCTGTAACATACATAGTTTATGTGTGCTACATAGTTTAATCATTTCATTGTTTTTCCTCCCCTTGTAACCACCCAGACTGTTTGCCCACCAGTCCATAGAAGATCAACACGGGAACACCCCCCACGCACATCTCTTGACTTAGAGTTAGATCTTCAGGCTTCCTTGACCCGGCAGAGCCGCTTGAATGATGAATTACAGGCCCTACGGGATTTGCAGCAGAAACTGGAGGACATGAAAGCCCTGGGAGAAGTGACTCTTTCTTCTACTGTACTCAAGGATGAGCGGTTTCAGAAGCTCTTGAAACAAGCAGAAAAACAGGTACCAATGACAATGGCTTCTTCTTTGAAGGTTATTTCCAAAGGGTTTGGGTAGTTTTGTGTCTAATCTCTTTCAAAGTAAGAAAGTTCCCACCTTAAAAACTGAGTTTCTTTTTCTAAAAAATAGTATCTTCCAAAGGGTTGTTTATGTTACTTGTTTAGAACTTGGTACTTCTGGACCCATAGGAACAATATAGGATTTTCATGAATATAAGATGTGAGTTGGAGAACAGTTTGTTTGAAGGTTTAGGTATTGATTCATTCATTCTTTCAGTTTTCTTTTTTTTTCCTCTCTTGTGTCTTGGTAGAAAAAAATTCTTCCTCTAGTCCCTCTCCTACCAATTAAGAAGGCAAGCAGTATTAATTACATGTGTGAGATCATGCAAAACATTTTCATATTAGCCACGTTGCAAAAAGGTGAAAAAAAAGCAAGAATAAGAAAGAAAATGAAAAAAAGTATACTTCAGAGCTCATCAGTTCTTTCCCTTGATTGTGAATCCTTTGGAATTACCTTGGATCACTGTATTGATCAGTGTAGGAGGTTAGGAATTTTAGAGGACTACAAGCTCAATAGGAGTCAACAGTGTGATAAAGCAATCTCCATACCACAAAAAAAAAAAAATCTAATAAGATATTTTGCAGCATTTGATTTTTGTCCTTTGTATTTGAAGAGAACCAAAATGACATCACTGGTGATGTCTTTTGACTCATGCATAAATTGTATTTAAGTGAAGCACTTAAGTGAGTTAATGTGCTGCACTAAAAGAGGCATGGCTACCAGATATAAGAAAGCTCTAGTCCCTTTGTCTTCTGTTTTGAGCAGACCACATCTGAAGTATTGCATTCAGTCTTGGCAACTGCCATTTTTTGTTTTTGGTATTTTACTTATTTATTTTATCAGTTCCACATAATATCAAATTTCCACATAAGTTTTCCAAAGTTATATGATCCAAATTATCTCCCTTTCTTCTTCCCTCTTCCCTACCAGATGTAAAAATTAAAAGGTTTTTGTTAATTTGTAAGGGTTTTAAAAAATAGTGGTCACCATTTATTATGATTAAAATTAAACTTTGAGTCTGTTAGTAGCTTTAGTAGCTTTATTACATAGAGATAGTAAAGAGAGGGAAATATATGAAAGAAATGGGGAATTTTCTAACCTACCACTCTCTGCTTTGAAGAAATCTAACTTGTCCCCCCAACAAAGTTCCAATCTCCTGCCAGAAGAGCAGGAGAGTCTTACCAAAGATAGGAGAAGAGCCAAAAAGCGAGTGTCTCTGGCCAGGGTCTCCTAAACACAATCGGATCACCAATGCAGAATGAATTCTCATCTCTTCAATCTCACCTTTTATAAGCCCTTTTCCCACATCTCTTCCTGTCTCTGGTTTCTACTTCCTTTCATTGTGGGCTGGTCTATCATTATCTCAGGAACCAATCATAGTTTCTTAATTTGCTTGGCACTGCCTGTGGGATCCACTTCCTGTTTCTTGAGGGTAAGAGCTTTCTGATAAAAGGATGTTCAAGTGTCTGACTAAGTATGAAAGGAGGGGTACTCCAAGTTCTTCATTGATTAAGTTAAAATAAACAAAGGGAGTTTTAAATTCCCTTACACACAGAGCTGGCAAGCAATTCAGTCTAGGTTATACAAAATATTTACATATTATTCATTTTTCTAAGTGAATAATCTTATAAAACCAAAGCATATGCCCAAGTATGCCCAAGTAACAAGTGAAAAATCATATGCTTTCATCTGCTTTCTTTTGCATAAAACCTTCAGAATTATCCTGATAGTAGCCAAGTCTTATCATATTGTTGGTACTATGTACAATATTCTCTCGGTTCTGCTTATTTCACTCTACCAGTTCATGTAGGTCATTTCAGTTCTTCCTGAAATCATCCTATTCATCATTCCTTATAGCACAATAGTATTCCATCACTATCATTCTGGCTATCCCCATTTTAAGAAGTGGATTGAGATCCAGGCCTAGAGAGGGAGGTCCTGTGTTGAAATCTGACCTTACACACTTCCTAGCTGCGTAACCCAGAATAAGAAGAAGGATACTGATGAACAGGAAGGTATTTAGAACAGGATAACCAAAATTGTCTTTGATTTGATTCCTTGCCATTGGAGAACCTGAGAATGTTTAGCCTGGAGAAGAGAAGACAAAGGAGACATAAGAGAGGGGACTCACTTCAGACCCTTGAAAGACTTTCTCATGTAAAGGGATTGGTCTTGCTTTTTCCGACCCAGAAGCCAGAACTAGGAGTATTGGATAGAATGAGGCAAATTTTGAACTATCCCAAAATGGGAATGAACTATTTTGAGAGTCATGGTTTCCCCATCCTCCTCATTGGAGATCTTTCCACAAAGGCTAGATGGCCACTTGTGGTTACATTTTAGTAGAGAGTCATTTTGGACTGTGGCTTAGACTAGAAGGCTGGTGTAGGTCCAACACTGAAAAATGATTTTGTCATTCACTAATTCTGTGATTCCCAAGCTAGCCCTCAAAAAGTCCATTTTGTCCATCATATGACAAAAGCAATGACCTCCTCTTCCTTCTCCACCACAGTTGCCACCTGTTGGAATGAGTATACAGCCCTGAGAGTACACATACTTTTTGTATGTGTGCTCTGCCTATCCCTGGCTGCCTTTAAAGAGGTGAATAAAGGGCCTCAGGAAATAGTTGTTCTATAGATAGTGGATGTTGTTGATGTTTAGCAATACTCAAAGGATGAATTAGCTCTGACTTGAATAACTGAGTGGAGGATTCACTACAGTAGGGAGAGACAAGGCAGGGACAGAGGAGATTGAACAAATGGATATCATATTGACTTGAACTCTTCTATCAAGATGTGCATCTTGGGTAGGCACAATCCGAGTCAAACAGTGAGCTGGGTCCAAATTTGAAAAGTGGAAGATCAGGTTGGATTCCATTTGGGAAATGGTGCTGGATTTCCACTGATTCAAACTGCTTGATGTTATAAAAGCCCATCTCTCCAATACCAGTATTCTTTTGCTATTGCTGCTTTTATTCATATTTGGGTGTCTTCCTTGGGATCACACCAGTTCTTTTTCTCCATCTGTTAAGAGATCGGTAAGTAGTGCCTCATTTTCATCTAATCACTTAATATCAACAAGTTTTTTCAAAATAATATCTGCTTTAAAGGTATAACAAAAGCAAACATACAAACATTTCTCCCCTGATATTTTAGGGGCATACCCTTCTCTCTACCTTAGTGGTATGAATTTTCTCCCTACTCTCTCTTCTAGAACCCTTCTACTCATCTCATTTACTATCTCCAATGGAAAGCCTTTTTTTGATAACCTGAATGACTGGGGCTCAATCACCCCTACAAATGATTATATGTATAATTATTATTATTATTGTTATTATCACTGTTTTATAGAAGAAGAAATTGAAAGTCAGATAGAATTTTCCTATGGTCTCAACCAGTAACTATAATATATAGGATTTGAACTCAGGGTGGTTGTAAGGATCTGATGAGATGCTACATTAGCTATAATTATTATTTCAGCTTTGAAACAGGCCATAGAAAACAGTAACTTTTTAGAAAAAATCTAGGAAGGTGATATAACCTATTCAATTTAGCACTTTGCAGGTAAAATCCTAATAATGAATTAGAACACACGTGTCAGCTATTTTTATTTTATTGTTACAATTAAACTAGTGAATGGATACAAAGGGAACTGCTTTTTTCATAGGGAGGGAAAAGAGGGGAAAGTGAACAAATATTTCAATTGAATTGTTTATATTCCTCTTATTACACTTTTATACACAAAGTGATAAAATACCTAGAGGGGAGCAGCTAAGTGGCTCAGTGGATTGAGAGCCAGGCCCAAGAGATGGGAAATCCTGGGTTCAAATCTAGCCTCAGACATCTCCTAGCCATGTGACTGAGCAAATCTCAATCCCCATTGCCTTGCCTTTACCGCTCTTCTGCCTTAAAACCAATGTACAGTATTAATCCTAAAATGGAAATTAAGCATTTTTTTTTAGTTTTTAAAACATTATTTTATTTGGTCATTTTCATACATTGTTCATTGGAAACAGATCATTTTCTTTTCTTCCCCCCTCCCCCCGCCACCCCTTCCCTAGCCAACGTGCGATTCGTCTGAGTATCACATATGTCCTTGCTCTGAACCCATTTCCTTGTTGTTGGTATTTGCATTAGGGCGCTCATTTAGCGTCTCTCCTCAATCATGTCCCCTCAACCTCTGTAGTCAGGCAGTTTCTTTTCCTCAGTGTTTTTAGTCCCTCAGTTTGTCCTCTGTTTGAGGATAGTTTTTTTTGTTGTTGTTGTTTTTTTGTTTTTTTTATTCTCGTAGATCGCAGCAGGTTGTTCAGGGACATTGTAAAGCCATTACTGGAGAAGTCCATTACGTTCTCTTGTACCACAATGTGTCAGTCTCTGTGTACAATGTTCTCCTGGCTCTGCTCCTCTCGCTCTGCATCACTTCCTGGAGGTCGTTCCAGTCTCCATGGAATTCCTCTACTTTATTATTCCTTTTAGCACAATAGTATTCCATCACCAACATATACCACAATTTGCTCAGCCATTCCCCAATTGATGGGCATCCCCTCGTTTTCCAATTTTTGGCCACCACAAAGAGTGCAGCTATGAATATTCTTGTACATGTCTTTTTCCTTATTATCTCTTTGGGGTACAAACCCAGCAGTGCTATGGATGGATCAAAGGGCAGACAGTCTTTTATCACCCTTTGGGCATAGTTCCATATTGCTCTCCAGGATGGTTGGATCAATTCACAACTTCACCACCAATGCATTAATGTCCCTACTTTGCCACATCCCCTCCAGCATTCATTACTTTCCTTTGCTGTTATGTTAGCCAATCTGCTAGGTGTGAGGTGATACCTCAGAGTTGTTTTGATTTGCATCTCTCTGATTATAAGAGATTTAGAACACTTCTTCATGTGCTTATTAATAGTCTTGATTTCTTTAACTGAAAACTGCCTATTCATGTCCCTTGCCCATTTTTCAATTGGAGAATGGCTTGATTTTTTGTACAACTGGTTTAGCTCTTTATAGATTTGAGTAATTAGACCTTTGTCAGAGGTTTTTGTTATGAAGTAAGCATTTTTTTAAAAGCCCTAGAAGAATGCCTCCAATTTATTGGGTCTTTCTCTGTGTGGGATTTCTTGAAGGATCCATTTAAAAAATCATTCTATGCAAGAAGTCATGAATGAATTAGTCTTCATCAAGGGGAAGTGAGAGATGGAGGTGGCCATACCAATAAGGTCAAATCTAACAAAGTACTGAAAATATCCTTTAAAGAGAGAAAAGGCATTATATAAACTAGCAACAAGGTAATAGAAAGTACCCTAAAATGGAAGTCAAGAAACTTGATCTTCAATTCCAGTGACTTAATCAAGAGACTTGATCTTAATTCCATAGACAACTTTGTGATATTCAGCAGGTCATTTTCTTCTCACTGAGACTCAGTTTTCCCCTCTGCAAAATGAAAGCACTGAACTAGCTGATCTCTAAGGTTCCCTTCTGGTCTTTGGAAACATGGAAACATTTCTCATTCTCTTCCTGTCACTAATTTTATGGCACCCACAGCTTTCTCCTCCCTATTCTTACTTCTATTCATAATTGGATTTATAAAGTCCTCAAGCTGGGCCCCTTGTTTTTTTTTACCTGAGTTGTGCCATTTTTCTGCCCCAGAAACCAAAGCATTTTTATCTGTGTTCAACATAAGAACAAAAGAAGTTTCAGAAAATTACAAAAGAAAAATACTTGTACAAAAATGTTTATAGCAACTCTCTTTGTGGTGGCAAAAAAAAAAAGGAAAATGAGGGGATGCCCTCCAGTTGGGGAATGGCTGAACAAATTGTGGTATATGTTGGTGATGGAATACTATTGTGCTCAAAGGAATAATAAACTGGAGGAATTCCATGGAGACTGGAACAACCTCCAGGAAGTGATACAGAGTGAGAGGAGCAGAACCAGGAGAACATTGTACACAGAAAGTAAAACATTGTGGAACTCTTCAGTGTGATGGATTTTACTATTTAGTAGCAATGCAACAAGACAACATCCTGAACTTATGGAAAAGAATACCACATTGAGAGAAAGAACTATGGGAGTAGAAATACAAAAGAAGAACATATGACAAAACTTATCACATGTATATATGGATATGTGATTTGGGGTTTAGACTTTAAAAGATTACTCTATACCAAAAAGGAATAATACAGAAATAGGTATCAAAGGATAACATTTGTATAACCCAGTGGAATTGCTTGTTGACTGGGAGAGGGGAGGGAAGAGGCAAGGAAAAGAAAATGAATCTTGGAAACATGGGAAAATATTTGAAAATAAAAATTAATTTTAAAAAAAGAGAAAAAAATTACAACAGCCCATCATGACTTAGAACTTTTTTCCATATGAAAACCATGAGTTATAAGGCTTAAGTTAATGTCCTGTCCCTTTCACTATCAGCTATATGACCTTGAGGAAATCATTTAGTATCTGACTCCAGATTTCCCTTGTGTAAAATGAAGGGAGTTGACTAGATGATCTCCAAGGAATTAAAAATAGCATCTTTTGTTGTTGTTCAGTCATTTCAGTAATGCCTGACTTTATGACCCTGTTTGGAGTTTTCTTGGCACGAGACTGGAGTAGGTTTGCCATTTCCTTTTCCTGCTCACTTTACAAATGAGGAAACGGAAGTAAATAAGGCAAAGTGACTTTCCCAGAGTCACACCACTAGGATGTGTCTGAGGCTGGATTTGTACTGAGGTCTTCCTGACTCCAGGGCCAAAATTCTATCTACTGAACTACCTAGTTGCCCTAATAATAGCATCTACCACCCATAATTATTGTGAGGATAAAAGGAGATCCTATTTGTAGAGTGCTTTGCAAATTTAAAGTTCTCTATAAATGATTATTATTATTATTATTACTATTGTTCCAAAACTCCAGCAGAGACATATCCCTTGGTTAACCAAGTTTCCATGGTTCGCATTAACAAATAACATGTTCATTTGCCTCTGTTGATAAAATGTTAAAAATTCAATTAGTTTTTTCAGTCCCTTGTGTAATAAGATTACCCGTGATACAAAATAGTTATTTTCATGTTTTAGCCTAATAAATTGCCTTCCCAAGAAAACAAGTTTGTTACCATGCTAATTATGTTTAACCTTGGATTATAATTGCATCATGACAAAGTAAGGAAACTGTTGAAGAGGTGAGATGTCTAGTCAGAAGGAGGGCCCTTTTCCTTAGTGTCAGAAGCTAATTAAATTCTCCACATCATTGATTGCATTTGTAATAGTCATTGACTCCCTTTTTGAGATTTTCTTGGTTTCTAATACAGGCACTTTACTTAAATAATCAACAGTTTGTTTATAATGGGAAATGTACCTTATTCAGAGAAACCATAAAATAGATTTAAACTCATCAAGCTTCTGATAAAACACTCTGAACTCTTTCAAGACAGAATATACATCACAATTGGATTTCCAGTCTTTTGACAAGCTTGTTACCTGACTGTAAATAGACATCTCTCTACTACACTCATGAATAGGGTCAGAATGAGGCTCAAATTAATTGGATTTTTAAAAACATTATTGTGTTTCTCTTCTATTAAATGGTGATTTTCTGAGGGAAAAACTCAGATAAAAGAATTAGAAGGCTCTATGACACTGTTTGCTCCAGTTTCATTGTCTGTAAAATGGGGATAGTAGTAGCACCTACCTCCTAGGGCAGTTTTGAGGATCAGATGAGGTAATATTTTTTATGATGTTTAGCACAGTGCCTGGCACATAGTAGGTACTTTTATGTGTTCTTGATGATGATGATGACACTCATTGTTATCACCATCATTAGGTATAGATATCAAGGAGATTTATTTTGAATAGGTTTTATAAGGATTCCAATTCTCTTTATGGGATTTTGTCTGGAACATTCCATTTCAACTAATCAACTAAGAAAAAGACCATTATAGTGATACCATTCATTTAATGATTCTTATTCTTATTTTGGGTACTCAGTATGGTAGAATGAATAAGCCCATAGATTTAGAGCTAAAAGGGACCTTTGAGGTTGCTTAGAACCACCCCCTTCATATTACAAATGAGGAAACTTGAGGCCCAGAGAGTGTAAGTAACATATCCAAGGCCATAATGATAATTTTAAAAAAGCAAAAGGGGGATTTTAATCCACATCTTCTGACTCAAATTCCAACACTCTTTCCATTGTATTGTATGGTCATTTCAGTTGGGTACGACTCATCATGACCCCTTTTGGGGATTTCTTGACAAAGATATTGTTGTGGTCTGCCATTTCTTTCTCCAGATCATGTTACAGAAGAGGGAACTCAGGCAAAGAGGCTGAAGTGACTTCCTAAGAGCCACTAGGCTAGTAAATGTCCAAGGTCAGATTTGAACTCAGGAAGATGAATCTTCCTGACTCCTGGTATTCTATACACTATGGCACTGCCAAGTTGCCCTTTGCATTACAAAGAGATAAAACATTTGTTAAACACTTAACTGTGTGCTAGATATCTTACAAAGTGCTGAAGATAAAATATAAGCAGGCAAGGCAACCCCATTGTCTTCCAGGAACTTACATTCCAATGGCGGAAAACAATGGAGTGGATAGCCAGGGAAGGATGCCCAGTGGAGAGAAAGAGAAAAAGCAAGAGTTAAACATAGAGGCCATTAAAGCAGGGTGAGGGAGCTTTTAAAAAATGATGGTCCAGGTAGGCATTGACCACTTAGGAAGTATCTCCATGGTGGGAAGGTGGCTGATGAGGAGGACAAGAATTTTTGTAGGTTATCTTAGCTTCCATCTTAGAATCAACAATGTATACTGGTTCCTGGTCAGAAGAGAGGGGTACAGGGTAGGCAATGGGGATTAAATGACTTGCCCACAATCACATAGCCAAGAAGTATCTGAAGCCAGATTTGAATCCAGGGCCTCTCATCTCTAAGCCTAGCTCTCTATCTCCTGAGCCACCTAACTGGCCTCCTCATTATATATTTAGAAGCAAATGTATCTCTACCTAAATGTATACAAAGTGTATAATAGTACTGGAAATAATCAAAAATACCAATTTCCCTCAACTTGCTCAACTTCTCGGACCTTTACTCTAATTGAGCTAACTTCTGGATTAATCATACCATAGCCCATCCCATCATAGAAAACGGCAATTGTCAATATATTTTTTAAAAGTTCATGGACCCCCATTTAAGAATCCTCATGAACTCTGGGTTTGGTCATTTAAAATTTATTATTAGCTCACAAAGTAAATACCTTTTAACTTATAAATTTATATGTGTATATATACATATAAACTTATAAATAATTTTAAAACTTCTCATCCCCTGAAATTCTTCATAGTTTCTCATGTGTCTTCCATTAAGCAACTCACTGGAATGCCAATCCCCCAACAACTGATCATTTGCTTGGCCCTTATCCAAGAGGCTAATAATGCTACCTTATACTTCCCTAGTCACCACATTAGAGTACAATCATTTTCATGCTGCATAATGGAAATTTAAAATCAAAGTGAAGAAATTTACGACTTAGATTGACATGCCTAATAGATGAAGGCATATCAATTCAAGTCTGATTTACAACTCCAAGAATTCAGTGCTAACCACTTCAGGACACAGCCTCTTCCTATGGGTATTGTTCAGTGCTTGAGAATGGGATTTGGTTTAAGACATTCTTCTACTGTGCGACTAAACTGACTTTTAACTGCAGGGGAGAATGGGGGTGAAGAGAGTTGTGGGAAGAAATAATGAAACTTGATGGATTTTCTTTATGAGAGCAGCAAGCATATACTGCTATGTCAGATGCATTGTTTCAGTTCATCTTTTGGGGGAGCAGTATTCCTAATGTAGTTAGCCTGTTCTTAGTTCCTCATTACCCAGTGCTACAAGGGAATTGTATATTTGCAGTAACAGCAATATTGTGGAATGATCAACTGTGATAGACTTAGCTATCATCAGCATTACAGTCATCCAGGACAATTCTAAGAGACTTAGGACAAAGAATGCTCTCCACCTCCAGAGAAAGAACAGCTGGAGTCAGAATGCAGGTGAAAGCAGATGATTTTTCAATTGCTTATCTGGGTTTATGCTTTGCAATTTTGGTTTTATAAGATTACTCACTTAAAAGATGCACTATATGGGAAGATGTTTTGCATGATAATACATGTATAACCCAGATCTAATCACCTGCCAGCACCAGAATGGGGAAGAAAAGGGAAGGAGGGAGCTAAGTTCAATCATATAACTTAGGAAAGCTCGTGTGGATATTTGATATTACATGTAATTGGTAAAAACATTTTAAAAACATTTTTTAATAGGGAATCATGTATCTGGTAGAAACAAATAAGTACATTGTGCATATGGGAAGTAGTTATGGAATAGGGCATAAGGAAAGAAAACCATTGTAAGAGATTTCAAACAGAGGGCAGGGGGAAAGAGCAGTGCTGGAACACTCTAGAGTTGTATACAATGAGTAAAAAAGATGGAAACCCACAGTGATCAAGGGAAAGAATCTTTTTAAAGGCAGTATAAAAGTCCTGCATCTTGCCATTTCTTTCTTTTTTGGTGCCCACTGTAACAGTAGGTCAGGAACTGCTGGAGGAAACAGAGTTCATTAACATTGGAATTACCTTCTTTTGAAGAAAGAGGGATCAAAGACATTAGGAAGGACATATGATCTGAAAATGAGATGGATTAGTTAAATAGATTAAGAGTAAGAGGTTAGGCAGATAGTTCAAGGGTATCCATGGATGTTGGAAACCTCTCTCATTCTTAGAGCTTTGTGGGTGAGTTACAGCAGGGCACAGACAAGAAGGCACCAGTGGACCAATTTGAATGGAAGGAATACCTATATCTATGAGACCATGGATCCATCCAGACTATTAAACTAAAAATTAACACTGGGATCATCTTTCCAGCTAGAGTCAAATAAAAGAAAAATACTTCAATAGTTCAGTGATTTGTAAATCCATCCTTAGGTGTCTTCTTTCCACCAGCACAGACTCCTCTATAACTTAGCTGAAAGTCTTTAAGGATTGCTGTAGCTACAAGGTGATCAGTCTGAAGGTCAGTCTGTTGATAAGAATCTCCAATCTTATAGATATAGAGTTTGTTCATTGACCCATACACAGAGTCTTTCCAGCTTGTTAGATGACTTATGTCAACATGTAAAAACACAGAACTATTAAAGTAGTCAGAAAAATCAAGTGTTTAATCAGAAAAGAGATAGATCCATAATAATCAGTCACTATCACAAAGCCAAGCACCAAAAACCACACATAGTCAAAACCCTGGGGCTTTGGGGACAGTGTCTCTGGTAGGATCAATGGGAAAAGATTCTCTGAAGAACCATAGAACTTGGGGAACTGATATACCATTTGGGGAACTAAGGACAGGGAAGTATGATTGATTGGCATCACCATGACTACAAGGAAATGAGAAATCCAAGACAGGATCATAGGGGAGAGGTTGATACTTTATAATAGATACCAAGGGAAAGGTACAGCCAAGAGTTGGACTACCTGGGAGAGGGCTTTGATAGAATGGAAGAAACTTATCAGGACAAAAGGGTACTTAACATTTGATTAGGTCTACTAGTTCCACCTGAACTGGGATCCTTATGTACCTTAAGGTCTATTATTCAGTCTGAAATGGGTGAGTCTGGAACTTCCCTTGGAGTGAGTTCTCAGGAGACAGGGGCAAAATTGGGGTTCCCAAAAAAAAATTAGTTGACACACATAATTTAACATTTAATACCTACCAGAATTTTTGCTCTTTTCATTGGCATAATCTTTGAGAACCTAGAATTCATGATGAAGCAAGTGTATAGCGCTCAATTTCATTTTTCCTCAAATGAAAATCTTAAATGATTAATACCCATTTTGTCAAGTAATACAATTGAGGCAAAGACAAATTCTTGCCTTGAGTAATTTGACCAGTGTGTTTGCGTATTGAAGATTCATTTTCTCATTAGGAATTCTCAGAAGTGATGGGAAGTTATCAGTTCTATCAAAAATCCCTATTCTATATTCACCTTTATAACAAAAGATTCTCTTGGTGTAGGTTATTTACCTTTACTGTATCATTACATTCTTTCCTGTCCTTTCTTGATTTTAATGCCTAAGCCTACATAATTGTGACTGGGTTTCCTTTGTATTTGATCTGACTCTTCTTGGCTTATTGCCTTATGGTTTCATTGACCTAGAAGCTCTAGAACTTGGCAGTCCTATTCTTTTGGTGGGTGATATGGATTTCTCCCAGGTGGTAGACTTTTAGTATAATTTTCATTTTGCTCTCTGGTTCAGTACTTCTGGACAAAACTTAAAAATCATTTCTTTAAATATAGTATCCAAATATTTTGTCTGACTATGTTTTTCTGATGGAAAACTTCTCAAGTGATTTCTCTCTGTTTTGTTTTCTGGGTCAGTTATTTTTGAGAGAGATTCTTATATGGTCTTTTAATTTCATTCATTTGACTTTGCTCTAATTTTTTGTTATATAATTGAATGATTTGGTTCTGTTTCTTGAATTTCCCCCAAGCTGACTTCTCCTTTGCTAACATTTTTTTTTGCTTCTGTACTGAGCTGTTTTAAGTTTTTCTTTTCTAAATCTTATTTCTATTGACTTCTTTTGTTTTTACATCACCCTAACTCATATTCTCCTCTCTCCTAGCATTTCTATCTACCTAGCAGTTATTTTTCATGCTAAAGAATAAAAAAACTAATCAGAGAAAAAGTAGTTGAGCAAAACTGGCCAATTCATCAACTATAGCCAATAGTTTGTATGATATTTCAAGTTCCTAATGCCACACTTTGTAGAGGAGAGGGAAGTGAATTTTCTCAAGTCATCTCTGAGGCAAAGCTTTATAATTCCATAACCTTCAGTTTAATTGTTTCCCTTTCTGTTTGTATTGATGTGGTTATGTTATGGGGGTTCAGATGTGTACCCCTGGGGTTCGGGAAGGATACCTTTTGCAAGAATGAAAGACTCCAAAACTTAGCTTAAAAACAAAAAGAGAAATTTATTAATTTAGGAAAGTAGTGTTGAGAATGGCCAGGAGGATAGCAAGGTGGAACAGCAAGAGGCAAGGCTGCTCCCAGAACCCATCAATTCTGGAGATTTTATACTCTTGCAACAAATGCTGTGTCATAGCGTGGAAGTGGTCTTCACTCAGGCATTTGGTGGGGTGGGTTGGTCAGCTGACTGGGGTCTGCCTGGAGACATAGGGGATGACCCTCATAAAGATTCCTTAGTTTTAGGGAACAGACAGATGTCTGAGATGTAGCCTGATAGGATCGAGGTGTAGCCTGGAGGTGCATCTCTCTGTCCATCTTAAATCTTCTAAAGGAGGATCTAAGGAGGACAATCAAGTCAGGGTCCTATCAGGGTCATTGGATGTTTTAGGCTAGGAGTCATGAAGATGTAAGGGAGCAAAGGAATTTCCCTGATAATAGTTTGCCCGAGCTTCTGGAGGTACAGTGCCCATGTCAGTTATCAGGTACATTATCTTGGTTTTGCTTACTTCACTCTATATTAGTTTCTTTTTTATCAAGAATCCTAATTTCACTCCTTATCATCTCAGTTGTCTGTTTTGTTTTTTTTTAATTAAGCATTCTAGTTGCTTTCTGGGTTCCTGTAGACAGTCCATTCATAGATCTAGCTCTGGGTCATTTTAGAAACGAGGAAATTGAAATACAATGAGGTTAAATGGACTTGTCCAAGGTCCTTTTGGAAATGGTGTAGCCAAAATTAAAATGCAGTCTTTTAATTGAAGGCATTGTACTAAGTGCTTGGGAAACATAAGAAAAAAAAAAGTCTCTGCCCTCAAAGAACTTCCATTCTAATTGGGGAAAGCCAGACACATAGAGAAACTGAAAAGTAGAAGGGTGGGGGTGGAGGAGCACCAGAGGATATCCTGTTGGGGATGCTCTGATATTGGAGTTGACCAAGCAAAGACCTAGCCAAAAAAAAGAGGTGGTTGGGATTTTGAACCCTCTATAAAGGGAAATTGTGGGAGGAGTTTGTTTGCTCTGCCCTCCAGCCCTCTTCTAATAAGAAGGGCAGAAAACACTGAGGGTACTGAGGAGGCCTGAGTAATAAAGCTGAAGCAATCTCCATGATGATGAGTTTCCCAGGAATGAACTTCTGCTGGAGAGGGGAGGTGCATGATGATGATGCCAGAGTGAAAGCCAAGCAGAACAACTGGTGGCAAATGAGTTCTTTCCACTGCATCACACAACCTCTCTACATACCTACATATAACCAGCCCATGCCCTCTACTGGTTCCTTGCCAATCTCTTGATTCCTGAGTGTTTAGGAGGTAACCTATTCCCATGAGCACTTAGTAGTTCCTCCCCTCATCCTCACTGTCTTCCCCTTTCTCTGCACTACCATGGATATTTAACTTGTATCTAATACAAAATTATTCTTTTCTGGAATTTTAGCCTAACATTGTCTTAACTCATGGGTGTCAAACATAAATAGAAAGCAGATCCATTAATCCATACACAAGGATTCCTGTGGACCATGTAATGACTTGGTTTAAAAAATGTGATCTTTTATGTTTTATTGGTTTTTTATTTATTTCATTAACTATTTCCCCATTACATTTCAATTCATCACGTCCATCTTAACTTGGGCCTTTTTCTCCTGATACTAATAGTAATAGTAATAGTTTTCCTTTGCTTATTCATTTCCTTAGCCTTTGCTGTTTTCCCCTCTTTTATTAAACCTATGAACTTCCTTGAATTATGGATTGGAGGCCTCTGACTGAATTGCCACTGCCACCCTGCATCTCTACAAAGGATGGCTTATGCAAACAAATCGGTCTCACCTATAATTCCTTCCAAGCTTCTCTGGATTCTCTAACTATTTGTTTATTGGTTTAAGATATTTGATTTTTCCAGGTACAGGTAATGACAATTTTCAACATACTTTTCTGAAATTATAAGATCCAAATTCTCTCCCTCTCTTCCTCCTTCCTAGTGTCAACATGGAAATATAGAAATCCCCAGTTTATTTAGTTGGGAGGTAGAAACCCCCGGTTTTGACCTTGCACAGGAGAGGTTTTCCCCTGAGGGAAGATCCCTCTTCACCAGACAATAAACATCCACTTCAGGTGGGGGGCAGACCCTATCTGAAGTCAAGTAGCTCTTTCTCCATATATCACACCCTCCTTATGGGATCAAACTCGGGACCTTCAGCTTGTGGAGCTGAGACTGATGGGCTACCTACTGAGCCAAAGCTGAATTGGATGTTTATTGTGGTGAAGTGGGACCTTCCCTCAGGGGAAACCTCTCCTGTGACAAGGTCAAAACAGGGGGTTTCTACCTCCCAACTAAATAAACTGGGGATCTCTAGATTTCCATGTTGACACTAGCAATGCTAAGCGAATTGATCTGGATGATATGTGTATTCTGGTGCAAACCATACTTCTATATTGGTCACTGTTCTAAGAGAATACTCACATAAAACTAAAACCACAAAGAAACTACAGTGAAAAGAGGTTCCGATGACCCCATCAGCTCTTTTTCTGGAGGTGGATTCTTTGTCTTAAGTCTTTCAGAATTGCCCTGGATTGCTTGATGGCTGAGATACTCTGACTTTGTCAAGACCCTGCCACATAGGTCCCTCAGCACTGACTGAGTAAGGGCAGTGAGTAGATTCCCAGAAGCAGTCAGCCTCAGCCTTTTAGTCCTAGGACAACATGGAGAGGAGCTAAGTCCGGTGAGCGGCTTCTACTGGGGTAGCAAGAGTTAAAAGGGATTCATTCACTGGGACAGTATCACAAGGTATACAATAGTATCACCACTAGTTATCCCGTCTTTAACAAATGAAACCAAGTTTCAAAGTAATGTTCTAGTAACCACAAAAATTCTAATAGTAGAAATTCTCAACACCAACCATGTACTTTCTGTTCATTGTTGTGAGTTGCTGTGCTGATTGATAGCTATTCCAAAGACGGGGTGAAAGCCACAATTCCCTTCTGATGGAATTGAACAAATAAAAGCTGGGGTCGGGTTTTGTGAGGTTTTTTATTAATCTCTCCTGATAAAAATAATTTCTTTTGGGAAAACCAGTGTAGTCTTCTTATCTACTCCAATGAACAGGTCCCTTCTTTTTTGAGTTCTTGTCCAAGTTAGCATTTTGACTATTAAACATATTAGAAATCTTATAAGTTGTGTAGTATTATAATAACAACACCTTTAGTTTTGATTACTGCTTTAAGAGAGTTCCTGGATTGACCCAGTCAGAAAGAGAAGCAATTAGATCCTGTAGTGGATAGGACAGGAAGACTTGAGTTCAATTTTTACCTCATATATTTATCAACTGTGTGACTCTGGGCAAATCATTTAACTTCTGTTAACTTCATTCTCTCATCTGTAAAATGGGAATAGTACTCCTCCAGTTGTGAGGATAAAATGAGATGTTTTTAAAGTGCTTATATAATTTTAAAGTACTACATAAATGCTAGCTTTTATTATCATTACCGTCTTTATGATTTAGAATGTTTTATGCTTCAAAATCTAAACTTTTGCTTCCCACCTTTTAAAGTAAATATTGACTGTTATTTTGTGGCATTTCTTCTCTCCTAAAAGTGGCATGTTTATGAAATTATAATTAACTAAGTATAAATAAAATTAATATTTCTTTGAGATTCAAGTGGTCCCAAAACCAGATAGTGAGAATTGTTGCTTTACTAAAGAGGAAAATTTGAATGATTCTTGGAAAAATGATTGTGTGCACTCAGAATGTAGGGTCTATACCACTCTTCCATGAACAAGTACCTCCTTTCTCTGCTAATTAATGATTAAGACATGGTGATAAGATCAAGTTTGTGAGATCCATTCCACATGTAAAAGCAAGACAGATATACCTATAATCTATTGGACACCCCGAGGTCTAGTGGAGTACACAGTTATCACCACTTTGGAAAAAAGCAGCCCAAAGAGCCATGTCCAACTGACCAATGATAGATAAAGAACAACATCTATGATAAATTGACCAGCCTGAATAATTTCATGTTGTTCCTTAAGCTGGTTGAATATGAGTATCCCCAAGATTAGATGTGTCAAACTCAAATAGAAATTGAGGGGGGGGTGCAACAAGATGGTTCGGTGGTTAGAGCACCAGGCATGGCGTGTCCAGAAATCCTGGATTCAAATCTGGCTTCAGATACTTCCTAGCTGTGTAACCCTAGGCAAGTCACTTGACCTTGTTTGCCTAGCCCTTGTACTTTTGTATTAGAATTAACACTAAGATAGAAGGCAAAAGCTAAAAAAAAAAAATAGAAAAGGAGGCCACAAATGAAGAACCTTTTCAGGCCACATATTGACTTAGAAAACCTCATGTTTTCACACACACACAAAACAAATTCATAAGCACATTAAAATCAGATAAGAAAGAGGGCAGGCAGCATTTGGCCATATTGTGAGCCTTGTTTTTGACACCTCTTCCTAGACCATCCTTTCTAGATGTCCAGAATACTTCAGGATTGCTTTGTGGTGGTTATTATTCAGAGAGAGAGAGAGAGAGAGAGAGAGAGAGAGAGAGAGAGAGAGAGATGCATTATTATGTTATAATATTGAACTTTTAAGACCACTCCAGTTTTTTTCCTCATTAAAATTGGGTGAACCAGATATATTCATTTGACTTAATTTTGATATTTTTCTGTAACTTTCTTTGTTGGGGTGGAGAATATTTCACATACTATCAGGCAAAATCAACATTTTGTTTGATTTTGTTAATATTTTTAAAAAGATGAATCTTTGTTACAAGGGAAAATTGAAAAGGAGGGAAGATAAATTTATATAAAATAAATAAATTGCTCTTCCTAGGATCATGGGAAATTGGCTCTAGAAGGTGCCTTAGGGATCATCTGATTCAACCTAGTTATTTTATAGAGGAGAAAACTTAATAATAAACAACAGATTCAGGGTCTGAACCTAGTTTTTGTAGAACCATAGCTAATGTTCATTCTATTATAACTACACAACTAGAACCACCATCTTAGTTGACTTTGTTGCTGGAAATTAACTCTAGACAATTCTTTGTATTAGATTTGGAGGTGGAGGGGAAAGAATGAAATAAAGGCTAAGGAAAAAGCCAGGCTTCAAGAAGTTACAAGGTTCCTATTAAAAGTAATTGTAATAACTGACATTTAAAAGACTCCATGTAAATTTCCTTTATGTGTCAAGAGGCAGGATTTAAATCCAGGTTATCCTGACACCAATTTTGACAAACTAATACCTATCCACCTTGCCCGTTGACTTTGTGGTAAAGAGTCTTTTGTTACACAGATATAACAGCTACCTACATGGTAACAGTGGATGCTGAGTCTGATGTCAAGAAGACTTTATTTCAAATTTGTCCTCAGATACTTACTAGCTGTGTGAACCTGTGCAAGTCATTTAACCTTTGCTTGCTTCTTTTATCAACTGTAAAACAGGGGATAATAATAGCATCTAATTCCCAGGATTGTTGCAAGGATTAAATGAGATAATATTTATAAAGTGCCTGGCACAGAGTAGATTCTTGAGGGGATGGTATTTCTTTATTTTTAACATTCATTTAAAAATATTTTTGAGATCCAAATTTTCTCCTTTTCGCTTACCCATTGAAAAGGCAAAGCATTGTGATATACATGTTGAAATCATGCAAAAAAAAAAATCCCATATTTGCCATGTTGCAGAAAGAAAAGCAAGAAAAAGGAAAGTAAAAAAATGTTTCAATCTGCTTTCAGACTTTATCAATTTTCTTTCCAGAGATGGATAGCATTTTTCATCATGAGTCCTTTGGAATTGCTGTTGTATTGTTGTATTGTTCCAGATCAGAGTAGCTAAGTCTTTCACAGGTTATCATCACTAGAATATTACTGTTATTATATATAATGATCTCCGGGTTCTGTTCACTTCCCTTTGCATCAGTTCATATAAGACTTCCCAGGTTTTTCCTGAAACTATCTCCTTCATTCTTTTTTCGAAACCCTTGCCTTCCATCTTAGAATCAATACTAAGTCTTGGTTCTAAGGCAGAAGACTGGCAAGGGCTAGGCAATGGGGTTTAAGTGACTTGCCCAAGGTCACACAGCTAGGAAGTGTCTGAGGTCAGATTTGAACCTAGCACATCTGGTCTCTAGACATGGCTCTCAATCCACTGAGCCATCTAGCTGCCTCCCCCTTCATCATTTCTTATACCATAGTGTATTCCATTATAATATACCTTAGCTTGTTTAGCTATATTCCCTATTGATGGGCATCCTCTACACAATAGTTTTTTTCACTGTAGGTACTTAATAAAGTCTTTTCATCCTCCCTTTTTCCTTCTCTCTCTTCCTTTCCTTTCCTTCTTTCTTTTTTTCCTTGCAATCTTTCAACCAGCTGCCCAAACTCAGGATTACAAAAGCCACTTAAGAAGTACTTGGGGAAAGTTAGCAGTAGGGCTCACCAGTGGCCTTTCCTGAGTAGAATACCATTGGCATGATGACTTTTTAAATATGGTGAGAGTAAGTAGGAGTGAAATATGTCCTTAAGTTTCAGATCTCTCGATTTGAGACAGAAAAATTATCAGAAACATTAACCCTTTGGGTAGTGGCAGCAACCACAACAAACAACAAATGAGTCAACTTAAATGAAGCCTTTGAAAGACTACAGATTTGCTGGGCCAAAAGGCCCAAGCCCTTAGATAGCTGAGGCAAAGAAAAGAGATCAGTCCCTATCACTCACATGACCAAAATGGAGAAACAGTCTCAGGGGCCTCCACCTCCAGCTTCCTTCAGAGCAAGCTTCTCAGAGCACAACCTCTCAGAGCAAAACTTCTCCAACCACCTCAGTCCTGTAAAGATTAAAATTTAGGGGAGATGGGGAGACTGAGGCAGGTAGAAATTAGTTACTCTCTGCAAGGAGTACTATATTTTTTAGAGGTTTATTAAAGGTTAAAGATTAAGAATATACAAGTAAGAAACATGTGCCTAGGCCAGAGGCCTAGACAAAATAACCTCACATCATGGAAGAGACGCCTCTGCTCCAAACGGAAGTCCAAAAAGCCCGAGCCCTTCAAAAGCCTTTGCTTAAATATCTTCTCGATCTCGGCCCAGGTGAGATTACAAGGCATTCTGGGGAAGTGGAGCAAAGGCTCATGGGGATTGTAGTCCTGTATTCGAGTCTATTTTTTACATTCCCCCGTGTGATCATTTGCAAAAAAATTAATTTTTTTCCAAAGGATCATGAAAACATAATCAATTTAAAGATTACAATAATGTGAGGATAAGAGAAAAAAGAATAAAACCAATAATTGCTGAACACATTGACAAAAAGCCATTAGGGGGCAGTCCCCTTTGGCATAAAAGTATACATACAAATAAATGTTCAATCAACCACACCCAAAGTTCAATTTTGTGCAACTTCTGGTCTGGAGGCTTCCTCATGGTGGCTTCTCCAACAGTTCAGTTCTGGATTCAGAGAGGTATCATCTTTCTTTACCTAAAATTCTTCTCAAAAGGAATTTAAACTTGCAATTTAAATAATGATTTTTTTTACAGTCCTCAGACCCCGCTATCTTTAAGGAAACCATCCAAGTTCCTTCCCCTCAGTTCTCACAGCTACCAATCACTGTCCATGTCTTCCCTGTGCCAATGGTGGCTCTAGCTTAACCCAGGACCGCCCAGAGGTCTGTGGCTTTGCACATGTCTGTTGAAGGTCATATTCTCAAATAATTAAATCTTGATCCTTTGCTGCAGCCCTTCCTAAATCCTGTTAGGCTGAGTAGGGTGGAGATTGTAAGTTCCAAGACCTGGTTCTGTCATTCCAAGTATCTCTATTGTATCAATTCTAAAATCAATCATGACTCAAAGAACTTCCTGTTCTATGCTTAAGGATAGGTCAAAGCCCTTTCCATTGTTCAGCAAAAGGTTTCTGTCCTAACGTAATCTTAAGTAGGGAGGAGAGGGACCCTCCCATGCCAAGGGGGGGTTCACATTCCAATAGACTATCAGTAGGAAATTTTTCAAGTATGAAATTTCCCAATGGTGAAATTTCCAACATTTATAAGTCTAAGAAATTTTAAGGTTTACAGTACAGAAAAGGTATATGCCTATTGTGAGGGCCATAGGTGGGACTCAGGGAGGTTATAGGGCAGCTGGAAACACATTCAATGTATAAAGAACTATTGATTGATGACTGTGAGCTCTTTTTAGCCCATAACATTGGTAATGAATCCTTAAATATTGAGAGAGACAGACAGACAGAATGAGAATTTCCTTCCCTTCATACTCAATATGAGCTAGTTTGTTTGACTAACTGGGTAGCTCCTTGATTACAAGCAAATCATGGTTACCAATTTTTAAGAAAGAAAGCAGTCCTTGTCTAGATTTCCCAAGTAGGTTTGAATTTCACAAATCTTTCATTTCATGCCGGGGAGTCTTCATTCAACACTTTTCTTGGGTTACATTCTGTAAGGAAAGCTTAAAGGTTGCTTAAAGTAATTTTTAGCTTGAGGAATTGAGTCAAACAGAAGATTATTCATGAGTTTGCTGTGTGGATTCTCCCTGAGGTTGAGTTGCACACATATGTATATGGAAACATCTCTACATAACACATGCATGTACAAGTCTTAGTGTATATCTGCTAACAATTAGTTTATGTTTGCCTTCCTCCAAAAATGTGGTGGCCCCATTTTCCCTCTCCCAGATTTAAAAATGCAGAAATCTCAGTGGAATTGAGGTCTCCAGCTTTAGTCTGTGACTTCCCCTTTTCAGTTCCATTCCTGAATCACTTATACTTTGAGGGGGGGAAAAGAGGCTTTCTCTACTGACCTTAGTTCACAACCTTTAGCATTCTCTAATATGTCTCTGAGAATCTCCCATTACCAGAATTTTTTTTTTCCCTCTCCCCTGGCCAGGCTGAACAATCCAAGGAAGAACAGAAGCGGGATTTGAACGCTGAGAAACTGATGAGGAAGGTCTCCAAGGATGTGTGTCGGCTTCGGGAGCAGAGCCAAAAAGTGCCTCTCCAGGTGCAATCATTCAGGTATTTTCTGCAGGCCCTCATTTGCTGTTCTCTTCCCCCTTTGTCAGTGCCTACCTCCAGAGCTGCTTAGAAACTGAGTCCTCTAGGAATCTCCATTAGGTTGGTGCCATTTCCCATGTTCATTGTTTAACAACTGAATCACCTCTCCTGACCCTTGTTTAGAATTTCTCACTGACAGAAGGTGAAATAAGCAAAGGAAAAAAAAATACTAATAATTGTCATATTTCTACTAAAATACTGTTTATCCCTGAAGTCTGGGTCTTTCTGATTCATTACAATGAGACTTCTCAGGAAGGAATCCTGCCTTTCTGGGTACCAGAAAGCACAGAAATTCTTTGTTTTATGGTAAAGGGGGAGGAGAGAGGTCTCTCAGATGAAGACAAAGCCATGTTCCCAGTGCTGTGATCTCTTTTGTAGTTCACAGACATTATCCTGTCTGGAAGAACAAAAGGTGCAGGTGTTCCAGCCAGAATCTCCAAATCCCCCAAATATACCCAGGTTCTCTTGTGATCTAGAATTGAAATGAGTCAAAATGAAAGGGACCTTTGAGAATTTCCATAGCTTCGCCATTGAGTAATCTCTTTTTATCTATTTTTTTCTAAAACCCTCATCTTCCATCTTGGAATCAATACTGTGTATTGGCTCCAAGGCAGAAGAGTGGTAAGGGCTAGGCAATGGGGGTTAAGTGACTTGCCCAGGGTCACATAGCTGGGAAGTGTCTGAGGCAAGATTTGAACCCAGGACCTCCCATCTCTAGGCCCAGCTCTCAGACCACTGAGCCACCCAGCTGCCCCCAGTAATCTCGTTTTAAAAATGATTTATTTATGTTTTTTCAGTTACATGTAGAAACGATCTTTGACAATTGTCTTCTGGCATTTTAGGCTTCAGATTCTCTCCCTTTCCCTCCCTGAGGTGGTAAATAATATGATATAGGTTATACCAGTGCTTTCATGCAATACATATTTCCATATTGTTCATATACTGTCTATCAATCTTTTAAAAATCTTTCATTTATATCACCTTCTTAGTCACTGTCATTTACAAGCCATTCCCTAGAATAGTGATTATTATTATCATTATTATTATATAATTACTATACCCAAAATGAATCAATATTTTTCTCACAACATTTTCTTAAGCCCTTACCTTCGATCTTAGAATAAACACTAAGTATTGGTTCCAAGGCAGAAAATCAGAATGGGCTTGGCAATTGGGGTTAAGTGACTTGTCTAGGGTCACACAGCTGGGAAGTAGCTGAGGCCACATTTGAATCCAGGACTTTCTGTCTCTAGACCTGGATCTCTATCTACTGAGCCACCTAGCTGTCTGTCCCAAAAGTATAGAAACATTTCTAAACCTGCCCACAATATTATATTCAGTGGCCTTTGCCAAAGAAAGAAATGTAGGAGGAAAGGTGGAACTAGAAAGGTATCTATCTAAGAATAGGCATCAAATACCATCAAGATAGAAGCCACTTGAGTGAACCATTGAGAACCTGCAGAAAGCTCGAAGGAAATTATAGAGCAGTATGTTGTTGGTAGGCTCAGTTGAAAACTTGTATATACCCTATTACTCAATTAAAAGCAATAGAAAATAAACATGCCAGGAAGATTAAAACAAAAGATTATGGAAAATTCTAGATTACTTTAATTGTTAGTTGAAAGCAAAAGTCAGAACAGCTAGTGGAACATTCAGTCAACAAACATTTAAGTGCCCACGATAAGTTCTGAGGATACAAAGAAAAAGAAGAGTCTTGCCCTCAAGGAATTGATCATGGAGAAAGAAAACCAAATGAAAACAACTATGTATATAAGATAAGGGCAGCTAAGTGGTGCAGTGGATAGAGTGTGCAGCCTGGAGTCAAGAAGATTCAGCTTCCCAAGTTCAAATCTGACCTCAGACATATACTAGTTGTGTGACTTTGGGCAAGTTAATTAACCCTGTTTGCCTCATTTTCCTCCTCTGTAAAATGAGCTAGAGAAGGAAATGGCAAACCACTGCAGTATATCTGCCTAGAAAACCATAAATGGGGTTACAAAGGGTTAGACATTACTGAAAAATAACTAAACAATAGAAAGATAGGAGAAATTGGAGGTAATCTCCAATAGAAGGCACCTACCAGCTTTAAGAAATACCAGGAAAGGTTTCTTGTAGAAGATGGCATTTTTGGCTGGAATTTGAAAGAAGCCAGGAAATGCAAGAGGAGAAAAGAAAGGGGAGAGAATCTCAGGCATGAGGTACAATCTGAAAAAAATGTCCAGAACTAGGTGGTAGATTGTCTAGTGTGAGGAAAAGCAAAGAGTACCACTGAATCATAGAGTATTGAAGGGGTTATTAAGATGTAAGATTCCAATGCAATGAAGAACCAGGTTGGCCCTAACATGAAGCAGCTTGCACATTTGTAATATAGTGAATGACAGAATAGTTAGATAAAGAGAAGTAACAGAAACTCTTTATCTTCTCTTCAAAACTGGAAAGTGGTGGGGATGTTTGGGTGGATCCATCTTTATTTTCTTAAATGTTTCACTTAGTACATGAATGATGAACTAGGCATAGAAACTCATAGCTGGGTTTTCAGATATAAACCTTCTGTCCATCAGAGCAGTGAATCTTCCAAATCCCAGGTAATTATCCAGTATATGTACCTTATACAAAGCATTTGCCACTTATGTGTGTGTCCTAAAAGTTTTAGTACAGTTTAATCTCTTTCTCCTTAAAAACATACCAAAATGTTGATGCATCCTATACATATAAGCACTTCTAATAAATCATATATTGGATGCAGAGCAAAAGTGAATTGCAGAATTGCAAAGGACATCTTGTTATCAATTCAGCAATAACTGAATCAGCCTCTCAAAAGTATCTTCACATCTATATTGTCTTTATTGATCCCCTCAAGGCCTTTGACTCAGTTGTGCACTCATGGCTTATTCATGTACTGCCAAAATAGAAGGTAAAGCCCAGTATGATGACAATAGAAAATTGCCCTCTATTGAAAGCAGGATTGCCAATCAAGGGCAATTGGTACTGAAGGTGGCAAAGTTTGGGAAAGATGGTTCTTCTTAGCCTTAAGACTATGAGCAAATCTCATAAATAGAATGAATTATGGCTTCCATATTAAAGAGAACATCATATCAAAACATCTCTGTAATTGCTTAATGCACAGGAATATCAGTTTTATGAATACAGTGAAAAACAAACCAAATAGCTCTTCTCATGGAAAATACCCAACGATACCAGGATGTCATGTGGACCTGAAAAATACAAAATTCCTAACAACCTCCAAGGAAAGACAGGCAGAAGGCTTCAATATGAATCCAGAGGGCAAACTGAACGAGAGAACAAAGGTGACCCTTAGAAATACCTTTAGCTCCTCTAGTTAAGATATATTAAACATGAAGCTATCAAGGAGAAAACTATAACTGTATCTGTTGAGATTTCCTGGCATACTAAGATCAAAGCTCATGAAGAATAACTTATTTAATGCAATTCATGCCTATGCAATCTACCCCAAACCTATATAGTATTAATGAAAGATAGAGCTTCTGTCACTAAGGCAGCTATGGAAAGATGCATGCTTCCTCATCACAAGAAGGAAGACTTGTTGACAGTTGTTCTCAGAGCACATGGTAAACAGGCTAAAGACTCATAGAAATACTTTCGAATCAAGCAGATGTTGCTTTACCAAGCAGGAGTAAAAGCTGATAATAGGTATATACCACTGGATTTGTCCAACATAACTGAACATGGTTTACTTCTGGATGGAGCCTATGAAGGAGCTGAGATCCCAGTGTAGAATCAGCAGATCCTTCTTGGGCACGTCTAGGGGAATTCAGCCAACAATATGCTAATGATGAATTATCAAACATATGGCAGAAATTAGACGTTTCCTTCAAGGAGCCTAGACTTAATAATTAATGTAGATTGTGCAAGAAAACAGTAGAGACTCTGCAACATATCCTAACAGGCTGCAAAAATGACATGATTATTAGTAATGTACTCAGATTTATAAAGCACTTTTAAACTTACAAAAATGTTTTCTCACAAAAACACAACTCTGTGATGTAGTTATTATGGGTACCTATATTTTGTAGATGAGAACACAGGTTTAGAGAAGTAATTGACCAAGTCTCACCACTAGAGACATCCAAACTGGCATGCTCACCCAGGTTTATTCTCACTCTAAACTAAGCACTGTGTCCACTGTTCCATGTCACCTTCCATTTCTTGTATCCTATTCATTTCCTGTCCCACCTTCATGTAAGAGGCACTTAAGTATTTGTTATGATGCTCTCTGTGGAAATTTCATAGAAAAAAAAAAGAGATAGTGCCCCTATCCTTGATAAGTTTGCAATCCTGATATTTCTTTCTTTCTCTTGTTCTACATTTCTCATCTCTGAAATTGATCTTGCTTCTTTCTTCCTTATCCTTTCCTGATCAATTTTGTTTCTAGCCCTCCCTCCCACCCCCACCCCCTGCTTTAAGATAAAATAGTTTCTATTCCTTACAAGTAGACCATGTTATCTCTTATCAGCATGGCATTAGTCTAAGGGACATATCTTGATTGCCATTATGACATACCCTGAGAAATTCTTACATACTGTTATCCCTCTTTTTAAGTATACTCTCTTCTAAATTCTTTTCCCAATGGCTCATCATTGTGTGGAGGTGATCCTGGCTTTTCAAAGGCTCTGATATCAGAACAAAAGTTCTGGAAAGTTCTTTTGAACTAGAAAGATATATTTATTGACTGTGTGTGTATTGCCTGCACAGAGGCTTATTATGAGAAAAATGTCTACTGGAAGGGATCCATTTTCCTTTCAGCCGTAATAACTCTTGTAGACTAATCTCTATTGGTATAAAATAGTGGTACTTGACTTAACTTTTGTGTGTCATGGATCCCTTTGGCAGTCTGGTGATGCCCAGAGACCTTCCCAGAATAATGTTTTGAAATGCATAAAATACAAACACATAGAATGACAGAAGAAACCAATTATCCACATAGTGAATAACAAATTCTTGACCCTAAGTAAAGAAACCCTGATACAGTGGGACTATTTTCACCAATGAAATTACAGATCATTAATGTATTGAGCTCTAACTCTGCATGTTCTTAAACCTAGAAGAAAGTGCTAACCATTTTAGAAATTTCTTAAAAATAAATAAAAAGCAAACAAAATTAATTAATGTCAAAAAATTATAATTAATGAAAATTCTAGGAGGGGGTGTTGAGTTTGGTCTCTAGATATTCAACATAAACCATCATTGATCATCTCCATCCCTATTCTTAAAAACAAACCCAAAGAAAACAACCTAATAAACTTTTAAAGGGAGTTTTATGTGGAAGAGAATAAAAATGGAAACTTATTAATAAAGCAATGGAGCTCTTATTCTAGATATTACATACACAAATTTTTTAGCATATCATTTAAGTCTATTTATTCTTCACTTTTGATTCTAGGGAGAAGATTGCCTATTTTACCAGAGCGAAGATTAGCATCCCATCCTTGCCAGCTGATGATGTGTAAATTACGCTTTGAATCATTCTCCCACTTGCCTCACTCAGCGGCGGGTGAAGGGGGGGTGACCTTTTTTGGGGGTGGGGGATAACCAACTCTTTTCTTTTGCATCAGACTGTGGATGTGTTTATTTGTAAAATACCATGAATTTAATTGTATGTTTTTAAAAAAAAGGAAAAAAATTGAATGTCCAAAATGGAATTATTCTGATGCACAGATGTTGTACAGTATATATGTGCATTGCATGTGGGCTTTTATTTTGTAAAGATGGAGTAGAGGCAAATACCCAGTGTGTACCCTGTTGAACTGCACTGTCGAGAAATAACTGTATTCAGAAGATTTCTCTCTTCCCCTGTTTCCAAGTGAGTAGACTGTGAAGATGGCAACTGTGCCATGTCATATTTTTATACAAGAAGAGTGTAACTCTTTGAAGTCAAACATGTCTAATAAGCTTCTTTCCAGAGCTGCAAGGCCATCCCAAACAGGTGCTGGGTCAATTTCTATCTCTTATAATGGAATAATACTTCATTTCCTGAAAGCAGTTTTGGGTTGGGGTTTGGTTGCTTTTGTTTTTTTGGTCTTTTGTATTTGTCTAAGTAAAACAGTCATATTGGAGTACTGAGTGCAAGAATCAATAGAACTCTGTGAATGTGCAGGATTTGGGGCTGCACTAAATATCTTGTGAATTCTTATTCCACTGAAAGAAAGAGGATGCTGAAGGAGGATAGCAAATATCTCAACTTCAGGAAAATCCAGCCACCCAGTGGGCAGCCGCTTTTTAAACTTGAGGTTGAATTCACACAAGTGTTCACAGCCTAGCCACTCACTTCCAAGTAGAATCACTGTTACAGGCACCAGTAATGTTCTGCCATAATAAGCTCATGGTATTTCTAACTACAAGAATGTGGTGTGACCTCATTTCTAATGACATCAAAATTCATGAATTAGAGAAAATGTCCCAACTTTAAAAGGAGGCAAAAGTACCAGGATATCTCGTTGGGATCTAAATTGTAACTCCAAAGCAGAATTCAGGCTGTAACCCTCATTTTTAGGGGACTTGAACCAATGCTTTATGGTTAAGAATGTTTGGAAGTTGGGAGTTTTGTTTTTATTAATTTGGCCAAAATTCATCTCGGTAGTTGTGTTTCTTTGTTTGCTTTTAATCTAGTTCCAGATAAACAAGCATCAAGAAAAAAAATCTAAGTTAGGTGTTCATCACAACGGAATCTTTAACTTTATCTACACAGATCCTTTTTAAAAGAAGCATGCTCTGAATATAGCCAATATAGCAAAGGACAGGCTTTAAAAGAAAGACACTAAATGCAAATGTAAATCAGATGAAGGTCAGCCTCTTTTCCTCTCACTTACTTCTGATGAAATAATATTTCAATAACCTTCATATGAGAAGAACCTATATCAGTTTTGCCTGGCATATAAAACCACATTCAAGAAAAAAAGAAAGTTTCCCATTCAGGAAGGTTCTGAATGAATGCTTTTATTCCTAAGCTAGAATCTTTGCAAACAAGTTCTTTATCTTGAACTTTTTTTTTTTTGGTGTCATCAAAAATCAGGGTCAGCAATTCTGTCCTAATAATTTATGCACAAAGACCACTTAGTCATGTTTTTAGGTTGTTGATGAATCAGTTCATTCAAAGCAAAGGGATGCAATTTCTTTTTAAATGACATAACTGGATGTTACTTTGCTTTGAATAAGTGAGTGAGCCAGGATTTTCCAAGGTTGTCCACTTAATTCAATCTGTTTAAGACATGTGAAAACCAACACAAAATAAACACCATTCATTCTTGTAAGGTCAAATGTGAACTGCAAAAGTTTTGAAGTTTATTTAATGTGAGGTTAAATGAAGGTCAACTGTTTTCAACTTCTTAGTCTAATTCTGTAAAATGTGTTTAGGATGATGTGTAGTTGTGCTGTATGATTTTATTTTCTTCATTTATTTATTTACAGTTTTATTTATGTTCTGTTTAATATAGTTCAGTTCTGGCCATTTAAAATGTCTGACATAAAAGAGGCCATATTGGATCATTTTTAGCTTTACAAATCCTCCCATGTTAGCTGTTAATTATATATGATTTTTTTTTTAAAAGGTTCGGAGGAGTGGTAAAGAGAGAAACTATCTCAGGCTAAATGTTAATAAGAGTGGCCAAGTTTTTTAAAGATTTCAAAATTTACTCATTTTAAAAATGAAGGACAAAGATTTTTAACACATCCCTTTTCCCTCACTTTGAAAATCAGCCATAATGTTAAATGCATATTTATAGGCAGCTTTTAACAATTTTGTCATTTTTGTACTAACCCAAATTATTCACAGGGAAAAAAAGTTAGTCAATTGATCAAAAATTATAAATATGAATTTAATTTTACAAATATTATTTAAAAAGTAGAATTTACTCTTGAAGGGGTATAACGAATATAATATTTAGATCTCGTTTCAATTATCAGTATGTTATTACAGTTTCACATATCAGTACAAGAACAATATTATTCTTAGCCAAAAGAACATCATTTAGCCGAATTTTGTAGACTACAAATCAATTCCTTTTTTAAAATCTTTTTTTTGCTATTGCTTTATCTATACTTTATTAAATATCAAATGCTCAGGACTGAACTAAATATTTAATCAGGTTAAATTCTGAATGTGTTTTCTGTTCTAATTTGTCTTGTTTGTAAAAGTATGCAAATACATCACATAGATTAACTTTTGTCTCTGCACTTTGCGTGTGTTTGTGATTGGGGGAAAAATACAGTTTTTTTTTTTAACAAAGATGCTTATTGCCTGGTATTTTATTCCATCGTCATATTGTACAGATAAAGTCTCCCTCTCTGACTGAGACAGAAGAGTTTTCATGATATCTTTACATGGCAAATATGGACGTGTTTATTAAAAAGTCCTCATGCCAGCATTTGTTTTTGAATGGTTCTTAGGAGGTCAAGCTGAATTACTGATAGAGTACACAATTTTTAGATAGGTTTTCATTCAGAAAATGAGCTACCAACTAGCACAATCCATATCGGTGTATCCTGGGCAAAGAGCCCCAATGCTTCGGTGTTCAGTATCGTTCTATAAATGCCCCTGACAACTGCACCATAGTGGGTGGTGGGCTATGATAGCTACACACCCTTGAGTGGAGACCAGTAGAAACTACCAGCAAAACATGTTTCACTTGATGAAACCTTGAGCATATTTTTCTTTGGTCTCCAAGAGCTCACCAGTACCTTGTACATCCTACAATTGTCCTTCTTTGTTCTCGGCATGTTGGAAGGAGTTGATAAAAGTGACTGGCTCTTTGTAAACATATAAACACAGGCAATGAAGCCTCTAGTGGTTTCAAAAAATTCATCAAACATCTTACCTTCCCCCCCTTAATATGCTTTTAAGAATAGAAAATGTTTTTGAATGTGAAAAAAAAATTGGCACTGATAAAAAGAAAATGTTTGTGCAATGGACCTTATACTGTGGTTTCATTGTAACAGATCATGTGAAAACACAAGGTGCTTCAATGATTAGCAGGTACAATTCAGTTGGGCATTTGGTGAACACCCTTAAGTATAGACAAACACTAATATAATGTTTTATTTACCAGTTCTGTGCGATCACCGAGGGATTTTAAAATTTAGAGCAACTCATCAAATGTAATGAGCATGGTCACTATTAAGTCTTCATTGGTTTTAGTCTCAGGATGGAAGATGAAAAAGTTTTTTCAGTCTCGGAAGAAAATTGCAGCTTAAAACCCTAATGGCCAAAGGAAGAATGCATTGTAGAAAAATGAAGAGCAACTGTGAAGTGGATAATCCTACCTAATCCAGAGCTGAACAAGTTTCTGGTAGAGAAGAGTTTGAGAGAGACTGGTCCATTTGTCTTAGATTTTCAGGGGAGTATTTTTCATCTCCAGGTTTTGACTTGGATCTTGAATTTCTGCCATTGCATAAGGACTGAAGGATGGATATTTTTGAGTAGCACAAGCTGCACAATTAAGCAAAGACCCTCCAATGACAAGAAAAAATCCAGCAAACCAGCCAACAAAGAGAGCTTCTCCAAACTCCCATCTGGGGACAATATCTGGAATGGTCTCATCCCAAAATTCCTCAACTGTGTTGTGGGCAACCCAGGACACAGGAATGAGGGCTATAATTCCTGATAGCCACAGCAGCATCCCTCCCAGGATCATCAGCCATTTCTTGAGCCCTTGTTGCCCTTCTCCAATCCTCAAACAATCCAGACCCAACCCAGATACCAACAAGCCTAGAACTCCAAATCCATTTGATAGAAACATCAAAATCCTGGAGATCTTCAGCTCAGTAGGCAAAGCCAAGAATGAATCAAAATCCTTACACTGCATCCCTCCTTCCTCTTGAATCACACAAGTCTGCCAGAGTCCCAGGGTCCAGTTTTCCATCTCATTTAGCTCTAAGTTGAGTTTCTTCCACTCTGGCAGATACGTTGTGAGACACGATAAAATCCATCCCAGCAAAGATAGTGAAAGTCCGATTAATTGGGCCACAGTTCTAAAAAGTAAAGCCATATTGTAATGCTGAGTCCAGTGAGTGTTAGTACTGTCTGTACTAAATTCCGTCGTTGCTGTGAATAGCAGTGACACTTGTGTTATCACATGCAAAGCTCTGAAATATTTTTTTTCTTTGTGTATATAGAAGGACGCTTGCCAGAGTTACTATTGTTTGATATTATGTTGAATAGGTTTTAGAAAAGGATAGGGAAATAATGCTGCAAACCAGTAATTCCAAGGTGTGGCCAAGGTCATATTCATGTCCTATTGGCTCAATTTTGCAGAAAGTAGTTTGTTATTTAAATAAATTTAAGTGATAGAGGTTCCTGGTCACTGTATTTAGTGGCTATGCTTTTTTTTTTCTTTCTGCAAGTCAGAAAGATTTGAAAAGAGAAAAATTTGTACTGTTTATCAGACCCACCCTACTACTTGCTAACTTCACCCCGTCAGATTTAATCTGCTCCAAATCTCATGTTTCCTCAAGCATGTTGTGGTGTTTTGTGCTTTTGCCTTTACAAAGAGCAACAGAAGGAATATTTCTTGAACAAATCAGACCTATCACGAACTTCCATAGGGCTTAAGTCAGGTCTAATCCCTTCGTTGTTTTAATATAATATTTCATATAATAGCAAATTAAATATTGCTTCTATTTTTCCTCTCTATGTTTGTCCCATTTGTGCCTCTGTGCACAAGGGATATTTTTTAATGTTTTCTTTGCATGTGTTTAAGCAAAGAATTTGCCTTTAAACCAGGAGTTCTTAGCCTTTAAATCTGAGGTCCACAAACTTGTTTTTTTTAATATTTTGATCATTATGTTCCACTATCATTAGGTTCTCTTATAATCCTATGCATTTTATTTTCTGCACAAACATGATTCTGAGAAAGCACACATGAGCTTTCCCAAACTGCCAAAGGGACCCACGACAGACAAAAGGTAAAGAGCCCCTGTTTGAAACAAAGAGAGTTTGTGAGTTAGAGATTTAATATCTTTACAGATTCTTCATGGCAGAGTTTTAAGTCCCTCTGGCTATCGAGGGCAAGTAATGAGGTTTTGCATTGGAACAAATGAACCAGCAGAGGATTATTTGGGGATTTAAATCACTAACTTTTTTGTGGAAGGGATGGGAGATTGGCTGACCAGTATGTATAATAATTGAGAAGATATTAGTTCTAAAAGTCTTCAGTCTCATTAAAAAAAACAACCACCACCACCAGGAATGGTGCCTGGTAATTTGTTGGACACAAAACCCTTCTGTTGAGTGTTCAGGTAATATTGAACTACTCAAGAGACTAAAGTAAAGATTGTAGAAAATAATACTGTAGCATCAGTCTTCGGTGTAATTATACAGTGGAGAATACTTTAATAATCTGGGTTGATTTCCTAAAGAAAGAGAAGCTGATTAGTTTCTAACTGGCAACAAAAAGCTTTCAAAGTTAAAGGTTACTGTAGAATAAGGAGCTGAATTGACTACTGCACCACCAACAGAATACTCTCATTTGTATTAGCAGACCAAAGTAAACTATTTTCCCACCTCTAAATCTCATTAGATATAATGATTTTCTCTTAAACATAAGGTTTCCTCTCATTTTCTCCAGGGAGGAAAAATGTTGCTTGGAAATCAACTTCTCAAATGAGAAAATCTGAGCTGCAGAGACTGTTAAGTAACAAAGAAGCCTTTGACTTGGATAAGAATAAGTTTTTTGCATCACATTTTCACACTAGAACAGGTCTCTCCCCTTTTTGCAA
Source organism: Monodelphis domestica (assembly GCF_027887165.1). Classification (NCBI taxonomy): domain Eukaryota; kingdom Metazoa; phylum Chordata; class Mammalia; order Didelphimorphia; family Didelphidae; genus Monodelphis; species Monodelphis domestica. The sequence continues at coordinate 230,671,954 of NC_077232.1, forward strand.
AAAGTCCTATGCTTTAGGATTGAGGTTTCCAGCTTCCAGGTGTGGACACGGAGCTTGTGTTTCTGCCACCGTGTAATGGCCCGAAGGAGCTTGAGTTGAAAAGGCTGCACAGTTTAGAAGAAACCCTCCAAGGAGAAGAGAAAATCCAGCAACCCAGCCAACAAAGAGAGCTACTCCAAACTCCCATCTGGGGACAATATCTGGAATGGTCTCATCCCAAAATTCCTCAACTGTGTTATGGGCAACCCAGGACACTGGAATGAGGGCTGTAATTCCTGATAGCCACAGCAGCATCCCTCCCAGGATCATCAGCCGTTTCTTGAGCTCTCGTTGCCCTTCTCCAATCCTCAAACAATCCAGACCCAACCCAGACACCAGCAGGCCCAGAACTCCAAATCCATTTGACAGAAACATCAAAATCCTGGAGATCTTCAGCTCAGTAGGCAAAGCCAAGAATGAATCAAAATCCTTACACTGCATCCCCACTTCCTCTTGGAAAACGCAAGTCTGCCAGAGTCCCAGGGTCCAATTCTCCATTTCATTTAGCTCTAAATTAAGAATCTTCCACTGCGGCAAGTAAGTTGTAAGACAGGATAAAACCCATCCCAGCAAAGATAATGCAAGTCCAACTAATTGCATTACTCTCCTGAAGACTAAAACCATTGTCACAAATGCTAAAATTTCCAGTAGCTCCCCTATAGGAGCTGCTATCTTTAGTAGTTGATGGTTCTAAGATGATCTTGGTTCATCGCTGCCCCAAATATAAGCTTTTGCCATTAACCCTTTGGATCAGCTGAAATAACATTTTTGTTCTTCCTGAATATAAGGTTTCACGTAAAGGACGAAGGACTCTGTTAAAACCATGAGTTGGGTTCTCTGATAAGGATTTGATCTGCTACCTTCCAATTTGCTTGGTAAAATTATATCCCCAATGCCTGATGATTACAAGTCTGAGGATGAACAAAGGAGGCTCTATGACCCCTCACCCTAAAATACAACAGAAATCTTTGTGCTTCAATATGGATTAATTAGATTTTAAGTGGTGATAAAAAAAAGCCAGCTCTTTCTGCAACAGGACTTCATTGTAATAGCTAAATTTGAGATTTCGGAGATGTAAAACAAGGCCTTGTAAAGAAAGGTAGACTGTTTGTCTATAATCTTTATGCTTCTCTGACTTCTTCAACCTACACAACCCCTCCTTCTCCTGCCCCACTCCCACCTCAAGTTCTTGAGTATCTCTGGCACTTGGTTGGTGCCTGCTAGCCAAAGAAGTGTTTGCTTTTTGCAAGGCATTACCTTCAGGGATTCCTCCGAAAGATTGTTCGTGACATTCTTACTTTAAAGAGAAAGAGGCATGAATGTGTTTATAAAGGTAACTGAGCAAAGGGATAAATAGCACCTAATGAATTTCAGCTTCCAGACCCTTAAAAAAATGTCCAACTGGTTTGCTTGGGCCCGGAGTAAAGGAAACTCCCCTTCTCAGCCTCATTTTCTTCTTCTTGGGTCCATAATTAGCTTTGTTTTGTGCATAATTTTGTGGTCTATAAAATGCTTCAGGTATCAAGAGCCCTAGCCAGAAAACAATAACCAAAGTGGGGCTGACCTCTCTGTGGCTTCCATTTATGTTTTAGGCAGGTCATACACCCCATGGCAACAAAACTCCTCACATGACCACATAGGTCTTTATGGACCAGCAAACCAAACGGCCACATGCTCCAAATTCCCAGGCAAATGGTGCTGTTGGTAGAAGGTGCCTCTGTGCATGCAGCTCAAACCTAAGGAAAGGCAGCTCCTCGTGGACCCAAATGGGGCAAAGAATTCCATAAAGAGGATTCTCTGCTTAAGAAGTTTTGCCACAGATGCCTTCCTTTCTTTTTCCTTGAACTGGTGACACAAAAGATGGCCAGTTACATTGCTGATGCTTTTTTTTAATGGCATGAAATTTTATTTTATTCCTTCTCCAGTTCATTTTACAAATGAAGAAACTGAGGCAGACAAGTGATTTGCCCAAGGTCACACAGACAGTAAATGTCTTAAATATAATTAATTCACAACGAATTGCTGATACTTTCAAAGAAATACAGATCAACTTCCATGAGGTCTTACCATGGGGAGATGGACTCAGTTTGTTTATTTAATATGTGTAAAACTTGTAGAGGGGTTAGGGTTAGGAAGTTACTTCGAGATTTTTTTTTTCTTACAAACACATTTTCTTTCCATTCGAGATAATAAAAACCAAGGGGTTTTTTGTTCATGTGAATGTTTGTGGAAAGTCTTACAACTCCCTTATTTATGTGTGATTTCATTTTAAAATAAATGGTTTTTTCGTGTTTTTACCTTTGAATAGGCACAGGTCCAGAAGGTCCGTGTAATTTGCTTACAGTCTTCTTGATCAATTGATGGTGGTCATTTTGCGGACACATTGAGGCTCTTGTTTTGGAGTGAGGACAAGGAGATCCAGAATGCTCTGGGAACTGTATCACACGAGAGACTAGAGATATTTAGAAAAGAAGGACTGGGGGGTGGGCTTGAAAATTCGGTTCAAATCTTTTAAGAGTAGCCCCCTGGAAGAGAAACTAGACTCACCTGTATAGTTCCAGAGGGAAGAACTAGAATCTATGGTTAGACATTATAAGAATGCAGATCCTGGTTCAACGTAAAGAACTTCCCCATGCTTAGAGCTTGCCTCTGGTGATCGGGTTCCAGCAGAGGCTGACTCTTTTGCAGAAGCAGTTAGGCTAAATGGCCCCTTCCAACAATAAACTTGTAATCTAGATTTTAGCCCTTTCCGTGGCTCCCCTACCCTGCTGCCTCCTGAAACTTGGACAAATATTCCACTCATGGATCTGGAAATAATCAAGGAATGGCTATTTGTGGAATTAATACTTCTATATTAGTGTTAATTATTCAGCCCCGATGTCTTATCTTTTTTCTTGCCTCCCAGATTTCTAGCTCCCAAAATTTTACATTCTAAACCAAAGCCTGTGCTGCTGGTGTACACACTTTTTGGTAGAACCAGGATTTGTCCATTAAATCATAATGTTGACCCAACCCTCTTTTCTCAAGGGCTTTTGTTTCCATTCACTCAAGCCTAGACCTTAGAGGGCAAGTGATGGGATTTTTTCTAAATCCTTAATCTTCCACTTTAGAACCTATACTAAGTGTTGACTCCAAGGCAGAAGAGTAGTAAGAGCTGAACAATTGTGGTTAAATGACTTGCCCAGGGTCACACAGCTAGGAAGTGTCAGAGGTCAAATTTGAACCCAGGATTTCCCATCTTCAGGCCTGTCACTCATTGAGCCAGGTAGCTGCCCTTCAAATGATGTGATTTTAAGAGACACATTATAATGCCTAGAAAGAGGGAGATGATGGTCCTGTGCCAATGTGGAATTCCTGTAGAATACTTATACAAAGAACTTGTACTTAAAACTGTTAGTACATCTGGAGTTCTGTCCCAGTTTTGAATAGCACATTTTAGAAGGGTCAGAGGAAGGTGACCAGGGTTGTAAGAGGACTCTAACTCACGCCATCTCAGGATTTGCTAAAAATAAATTCAGTTTTGGGGCTGGAGGAGAGAAACCTTTGGAGCCATCAAGTATTTGTGGAAGAAATGAGATTTGTTCCCCCTGACTCCAGAGAGCAAGACTGGGATTGCAAAACAATTAGTGCTATCCAAAAAGTAGAATGGGTTCTTTTCGGAGGTCAGTGAGGCCACATGCATCAATCCAGGATGCCCCCCTTTGCCTACTTTATGTTCCAAGGGTCTCCTGGAGCTCAGTTTATTTCCCTCTGTCTATTGTTCTAATTAACTGTAAGCTGTTCTACTAGACTCTAAGCTCTCTGAGCATTGGGTATATGTTTCTAAATCCCCACAGTACCTAGGAAAATGCTTTGTAGATAGTAGACTCCTTTAAAATCACTATACAAATATTTGGGAGTGGAGAGTAGGGTGGATCAAACTCGTGACTTCCTGGGCATAGGGAACTCCCAATAAGGAAACCAATCATCTAGATGGACACATTTTCTGCAATTTTAAAGCCTTGGAGATTTACTTGGGACACTGAGAAGCTAATTAACTTGCTCAGTCTTACACAGCTAGTATCCTAGCTTTCCAAATCCCCCACCATATCTAGGAAAATGCCTTACACATGTGACTCCTTTTACGGCACTATAAGATGTTTGGGAAGTGGGGACTTGTGGTTTCATCACTTTAAAAAAGGACCCCCTAGTAAAGGAACTCCCCCTATTAATGTAGATTGGCACCTTTTCTACAACTTTGAATCCTAGAATGGAGCCTGGAACAGAGGTTCAGTGACTTGCAGTATTGTCAAGGTGGACCTTGAACCCAGGTCCTTCTGACTCTAGGCTGGTTCTATCCACTACACCGAGGCTGCCCTTCATTAATAGGGAATTAGTGTTTGTTTAGAATAGATGAATGGATTTTTCATTCAGCTTTAAATGATGATAAATGCAAACACAGAATGCCAACTCGGTAAATGCCCTCCTCATTTAACTCGAACAATAAGGAAACACATCCTGATGTTTTGATCATGACTAATCAAATCTAAGCAAAAGAAATGGACTCTCACCAGCTGTTTACAATGGAGCAGAAAACCCTGTGGAAAGTGAGTCAATATTGCCAAAACATCTTAACGGGTTAGCAAACAGTGTCCTAATCTGATGGAAGTGTTAAGATTGCTATCTCCTGGACTCTGGGCTTGCCTTTGCTTTGTGCCAATAATACAGTCGCATTGCCTCACTCAAGTTGCTTTGGGTCTTCCACTTTTAATTGGTGGAATGAGTTCCATAACTTTTTAATTGTTTTATCCATTCAGTACCCCCTATTGAATCCATACCATGTTCAAGACTAGCTGCTGCTCAAATTCATGATGATCGTTCTGTTTCCAAATAAAGAGGGGAAACCGAGGTAGTCTACTAGGGAGAACTAGGGTGTCTCTTCCAGCCTCACCCACTTCCATGGCATTGGGGCTTGGTTTTCCTAAAGCTGGTGCCAATGGTGAAGGAGGGGCCTCTTCCTCTGGAGTTGACAGTTCTGGCTTTTGTTGACCTCCATCTAGGGGGCACAAGTTTCAGAACCTAAATGCAGAAGCAAAATGGCATGTGGAGGCTGCTTTGTGCATGGACTTGCTATGAAGGCATGATGAAGTGATGTACGGTGACAAGAAAACATTTCTGCTGTTTTGGTCACACTAGGAGCCCAGGATTCTGGGATAGAGAGCCAGCCCCTATAAAAGTTGGTCTAAAGTTGGTCTCCAGCACGCCATGCTCCAAGCTGCTCTGCCAATGGAGTAGATCCCCTAAACAAATATCCTTTGTTATCACTTCTCCACATGCCACAATCAGCACATGGAGCTTAGTTTAGGAGCTTCTGGGTAAGAGCAAAGGAGCTGATTTTCCAATCTTTGGCTCTGCTCTATGAGCCTTTGTTCAGGGGCTCCCAACCTGTCTCTCCCACCCCCCATTTTTCTCCAGTTCACTGATAAAAGGAGCTCCTTGGGAAGGAAACTTTCATTACCAAGTTAATTAGCACCTCCTCTTTATGGTCCAATCTCTGCCTAAAGTGCTGAGCGTGTGACTGGCTCTAGTTGGGTCAGACACTATCTTGCATAGTCATATGATAATTCATTTTTTTCATTAAAAACACTATTAGGTACATAACATTTTTAGTATCACAAAGTTCTCTCCAATCAATAATATGTTTCACCAATGACATAATCCTTTTCCACACCCTTACCTTCTATCTTGAGTCAATACTGTGTATTGGTTCCAAAGCAGAAGAGTGGTAAGGACTTGGCAATGGGGGACATAGTCAGGAAGTGTCTGAGGCCAAATTTGAACCCAGAACCTCTCTTCTCTAGGACTGGCTCTCAATCTACTGAGTCACCTAGCTCCCCCTGACATAGTCATTCTGTTTTGATATTTAATAAATACTTCTGTTTTGCCATGAACTTTGAGATCTGAGCCTTGAATAGAAGGCCAAACTTCCTGAATGGAGCCAAGATCTGGGTAGAGAGATTTGGAACAAAGCATGGTGATGGAAAGAGATTGGACAGATTTCAGGATTCGTTTTTCCATTTTTCTTCTATGGAAGGTCTCAGCTGTTAAACACAGGCTTTCCTTTGGCAAGAGAGTGCATCCTCCTTGGACCATGACCAGAAAAAGCTGGATTGGTGGTAATAGTTTTTATAGCAGTTGACAGTGATGTTATAGCAAGTTAGTCAGCCTCGTGGCTGAGACAAAAAAGTTTAAATGGAGGGTTGTAGGAGTCAAAGGACTCTAGATAGAGCTTTAGGGATCTCAAAGGTCATCAAGTCCAAATCCCTCACTTTACAAATGAAGAAATTGAGACCCAGGAAAGTTTGGTGATTGGCCCAAGGTCACACAGGTCAGAGATAGGATTGGAACCCAAATCCTTTGATTCCCAAGGTCAGTGCTCTTTCCACTGTGTTATAAGAGACATGCCCTTCACCTAGCTGGCATTTATAGGGTATTTAAGATCTACAAATCAGTCTCCTTGGAGTCTTACCACAATCCTGCTAGGTAGGTACGAGTAATCTTATCCTCCTTTTACAAATGAGGACACTGAGGCTCACAAAAGCCAAAGGACTTGCCCATGGTCCCTCAGTTTGTAAGTGTTGAAGGGAGAATTGCTCTGTTGTGTAGCCAGTAGACTCTTTGCTTTCCTATTTAAACCAAAGAACAGTGTCAACAGAAATTTCTGAGAAGCAACCATCAACTTTAGAGCTATGGACTGTAAGAAACAAGGAACACGAGGAATTTAAAATCATGAGAAGATTTGTATGAAATGATGTAGAGATGTGGTATCAAACCCAAATAGAAATGGAGGCCATGAAACCATCCATAAGAATCCCTATGGACCGACCTCGTATTGACTTTTTAAAAACTGTGCATATACGTTATGTTCTTTCTGTTGTATTTGTATTTCTTTTATTAAAAAGTTTGCCCAGAAACTTTTGAGTCAGGATCTAGCCATTCTGGGGAGTGTGTAGGAGTGAGCAGCCTGACACCTATATAGAATGAAGGAAGTAGAACCAGGAAAACAGCAAATACAATGATTCCTGCAGTATAAACAAAAAGACCAATTGAACACAGTATGATTCTAATAAGCAACCTTGACCTCGGGGAAGACGTGAACCTTCTTTTGGTGGAGAGGTAGAAGACTGGCTGTGAAATCTGGTCTAACACTTGATTTGCCTTGACTGTTTTTCTTCTTTGTTCCAAAAGAAGGTTCTCATGGAGGGGGTATTCAGAAATGGTTATGATGTGAAAACAAAAGACAAAAAGGCATCCATGAGACGTTTGGTTTGGTTTTTTTAAATGGAACTATGGGAGAACAGGAAATAAGGCAGGCAGGCTGATAAAACTCAATAGACAAACTGAGCTGGGGACCTCGGTGCTCTCCTCCATCCCACACTTAGACTGTGATGCTGGAATTTTAAGGTGGTGGTGGGAGAGTAGAGGGTTGCCTTGGGACTCATCCACAATATATTCTGTCTGCCAGATGCAAACATAAGCATAAGATGCCTCCTCAGTGGGGTCTTATGGAAAGAGCACTAACTCAAGTCAGAGGACCTGAGCTCAATTCTTACATCTCATGCTATCTTCGGCAAGTCACTAGATCTCCATGGGTCTCAGTTTCTCAATCTGTAAATGTTTGGCCAATACTAAATGTCCCCTGGAGTCATTTCTTTCTCTATACTTATGATCCTATGATCCTTCTATTCAGTTTTTTCTAGGCAGGGACGGACCAGAAAAGATGTAGGAGAGCCCAGAAGGTCATGAATTTTTGCCTGTTGTCAACTCTTAAGAGCAAGATCTGTTTTTGAAAGCAAGTGATTAAATTACAGGAGAGCTCCCTGTCCTGGGACAATGTCTTGTACAGGTATCCCTTCCACATCCCAACTCTTGTCGCTGTGGTTTTGATAGCCTGTGGGTCAGGCTAAGATATCATATGGGAATTGTTTTTTGCAGGGGGAGAGTTTTGCAGAAGTCACAAATGACAAAAGAAAAGTTAAGAAACTTGGAAATGTAGAAAATGTGCATATGGTATAATATCAACATATTTTATCTTTTAATACCATAAATATACACCATTTCTTTTACTTTAAATACCTCATAAAAGAAAGAGAAAAATTCAGACTTCTTCTCTGGTAGGAAGGGAGGGCCAAAAAAATTTAGGTAGATATTCCAGATCACAGATACCCCATGCTCCTGAACCCTACAATGTGGAAAGGATCCCTGCACTCTGTAAGTGTTTCAGCAGCAAAGAACCACCTCTGTTGGAGGTAGCTAGGAGTATTAGAAACAGATACAACACCTTTCAAGTGCTGAGGTTCCAGTCAAGGGCACGTGACTTCTGGGGACATTTCCTAATAGAATCTGGAGCAAGAAGCCAGAAGGAGCTTCAGAAGCAATCTATTCCAACTCCATCTGTTTACAAATAGGGAAACAAAAAGACTCAGGAAAGTAAAATAATATATATGGAGGCAGGATTTGAACTCAGGTTCTTTGACTCCAGTGTAAGCACGCTTTCCCCTGAGGAGTTTACTGCTGTTGGCAAAATGTGCCTTTAGAAGGCAGTTTTGAGTATGTCCATCTACATTTGTGAAGATGGTGAGAATTCTCCCACAGATCTTTCCCAAAGGAGTCTGATATTTTATTTTTCTCTTCAAAATGACCCAAATGGTGTTTTCTTGCAATAGAACAGAGGGTTTACTAGTATTATTGTCTGATACTGGGAGGTAGAGCCTTGAAAATAAATCCCAAATGGCCCTTTTCCCCCACAAAGTTTTCAGATGCAAGACTTGATGCTGATTCTTTTGTATGTTGGGACTAGGGCTTATGTCACTGAAAAGAGATTCCTCGGTAGACCTGGCTTCCCTTGCTTGCAAATACAGCCAAGTTGTTCCCCTTAGGTACAAGTAAGTTGTTCATCTTCAACTGGTTGCTTAATAATGCAATGACGGAGCTTCTCTCCACTGGACTGTCTCACTCCTGAGCAAAGAGGTATAAGACTGGAGGTGGACTGTGGTATGTTTTCAGAAATGGTTAATGGGTTCCATTTTGCTTAATCAGTTAACACGCCTTTATTAAGTGTCTGCTGTGCGTCCAGCACTGGCCATTCAAAGACAAAGTCCAAATGTCTTGGCCCTGAAGAGTTTCTAGCTAGCTGGTGGCAAGTTCGTGCATAGGTGCATAAAAAATAGATAAAAGATGACAAAGAGAGACTGTACCGATGACTGAGTATTTCAGGAAAGGCTTCATGTAGAAAGAAGGTTGTGCTTCATCTCAGCCTTCAGGGAACAGGGGATTCTGAGAAGGAGAGAGGTAAGGAGGAAGTGCATTCCAGGCATGGGAGATGGAGGGTGTGTATGAGGAACAGCAAGGTCAGTTTGACCAAAACTAGTGCAGATGGGGAGGAGTGTGGAATAAAAAAAGCTAAAAGGTAGCTTGGGGTCAGGCTTAAAGAGCTCTTACTAACAAAAGGAGGAACATGTTTTATTCTAGAGTTCATAATGAATAACTGAAACATATTTTGTAAAGGGAGTGACATAGTCATTCCTACAGTTTATGAAAATCACTTTGGCAATTGTGTGATTGTCAGTCAATAAGCAGCAAGTATCTATTAAGGGTTTACTGTCTATCAGGCATTGTGCTAAGTGCTGGAGTTACAGAGTAAAGCAAAAAAAAAAAAAAGCATTCCCTGACTTCTAGAAGCAAACATTCCAATGAAAGAGACAACATGGGGAAAATGAGGTGCAAAGAAGAGACGGGAATGAGAGCAGTTAAGAGACTGCTGCAATAGTTCAGGTAGAAGATGCTTCTGACTGCCTGAAGCTCATGCCTGGTGGGCATGAATTAGATGGATGCAGGAGAGAGTGAGTAGCTATCAACATTAGGCAATTTTGAGTGGATGTGTGGGGAGAGCGAAAGTGAGAAGTCCAGCTTGACACTGAGGCCTCCAACCTGGGTACCATCACCAGTAACTGTAAAGAGGCCATTTTAGTTGAGTGATGAGGACACAAGGCAGATTACAAAGTATAAAGAAAAAATAGATGACTTCAGACACTTCCTAGCTGTGTGACCCTGGGCAAGTCATTTAACCCCCATTGCTTAGCCCTTACCACTCTTTTGCCTTGGAACCAATTCACAGTATTGATTTTTACATGGAAGATAAGTGTTTTAGGTGAGGAAAGAAGAGAGAAGTAAAAGTAACTAAGAGTAGCTAAGAAAAGCAAAAGTAACAAGTATAGAAAACTTTCTGGAAGTTAGAAAAAAGAAAGAGATAGGATGATAGCTTAAGAGTATGACAGGGTCTAATAATGGTTTGTTTTTGTAAATGGGGGAAACATGGGCATGTTTTGTAGGCAGGAGGGAAGGAGTGTAAAAGTTAAAATTAATGTGAAATAATAAAAATGTTATATTTTAAGAGATTTTTAAATAATTATTAGAAGTAAAGGATTAAAAGGTTATCAAAATAAAAACCACATGCCCATGGCTAATCAGTTTGTTCAAAACCCCAGTGCTTACCACCACCATGCTGGCGATAGGAAGCCCAAGAGGCCAGAGGAGTAACACCCACTGAGTTTATCCCCTTTCTACAGGAAGTACACAATGACAAGAAGTCAGTGGGCTCACGGGTAATGAACTTTTTAGGGTAACAGATTTCCAATTACACGAGGAGCTGGTAGATAGGGAAAGAATTAATTTTAGAGAAAGAATAATTAAGGGGATAATCTGGAGAAGAAGACAGAAGGGGTTGGAATTAGGGGCACATGTAGAGAGGCTGACCTTGATAAAGAGGTGACCGTCCTCATCAAAGACAAGAATGAAGGAAGAGAGTAGAAAATAATGTCAAAGGATTGTAGCCATACTTTTTTGTTTTGGAGAAAACTGATCAGGGAGGGATCAGAGTCATCCCAAATTTATAGCATCTAGTCAACATATATGTATAAATTTAATGAACTGAATTTTTTTACCCTTCTTTGGATCTTTCCCATTTTCTAAAAATTAAGTATCCATTCCCCTTCCCCACCAAGAGCTGGTCCTATACCTTCTTCACCTCCCTTACGTGCTACTAGACTATAAACACCTTAGAGGAAGAGACCTTGTCATATCTCAATTTGATATCTCCTCCAGAGCCTCACACATGTTCTGTACACAGAAGACACTTTAACAAACGTTTCTTGTATTGTATCCCCTCTCCCTGGATGGTTTCATCTATTCCTATGACTTCAGCTATCAGTCAATCAATGATTACCTGGTACTGGGATAGTCTTAGATCTGAACTCACTTTGACTGGGCTCCATCTTTTTGGTCCCTCAATAATGATGCAAAAATGGCTCTAACCACTCAGATTTCAGCCCCTACACTAATGTGGCTCATTGAAGGAGCCATGTTACCCTCAGGGTAACTCAGGGGAGTTTTGGGGAGTTTATAAAACCCCTTAGCAAGGAACAGCTTTTTTAGGATCATAGAACTAGAATTGGAAAGGAACTTAGAGGTCATCCAGTCCAACCTCCCAATTTTACAGACCAGGAAACTGAGACCCAGAGAGGCCAGATCAGGTGATAAGTGGCAGAGTTAGGATTTGACCTTGAGTTCTATAGTTTCTGTCCTCAAAGTGCTCCCTTTTAAATAAGGGAAACAAACATGAAAACAATATAGGTCCAATCAAAAAATATACTAAAAAGATGGGAGATAATCTTAGAAGGGAAAGAGAAGAAATAATATGTGCCATCACTTCAAAGTCCAGCACTCTTTCCATTACTCAACAAGCTTTATTAAGAAAGCAATTATGTGGAGGCAGTTGGGTGGCTCTGGATTGAGAGTCAGACCCAGAGAGGGGAGGTCCTGGGTTCAAATTTGGCCTCAGACACTTCCCAGCTATGTGACCCTGGGCAAGTCACTTAACCCCCATTGCCTAGCCCTTACCGCTCTTCTGCCTTAGAACCAATTCCCAGTATTGATTCTAAGATTAAAGGTATGGGTTAAAAAAAAAAGCGCACTTTGGTGCCTTGAGGGGCAGCATGCTATGGAGGGTACAGAGTATGCTATACTACTATAGAGGGTAGCCTTTAATCCAAAAAGACCTAGGACAAAGGCCCACCTCTGATTTATATAGACTGTAGAAGCCTAAGCAAGACATTTAGTCTTTAAGTGATCTAGGCAAGTCTCCAAGACTAAAAGTTGAAGAGAAAGTACCGACCTACATTGGTGCAGAGAAAGTTTCCTTAATGGGAAGTTCCCAAGAAAATTACAGGTCCAGTCTCTATTCCTACTCTATATGCCAGATGCTCAACGATGGGGGCACGAAGAAAGGCACAGATAGTTTCTGCCCTCAAAATGCTCCCATTTTAATAGGGGAGACAAACATGAAAATAATTAGGTCCATTAAAGATCTATAGAATAGATGGGAAGTCATCTCAGAATGGAAAGAAAAGAGATAATGAGTCATGGAAATAAAGTGTCCTCACTTGTGGATATGAAGGTCTCCCATTAAAGATTAACTCTAATAACAAAGGGGGAGGTTGAGGTCCTGGAAAGGTACCCAACTCTTGACAGATCTCAAGATCTGTTGTGCAAAAATGTGCTAGTCACTTGAAATAAGGGCAGATTTTTTAAAATTCTCAATGAATAATAATCAGTTTTGTCTTCCTCCTCCTGTCCTGACCATTGAAAAGAAAAGAGTTGTAACAAATATAATTAAACAAAACAAATTCCCAATCTTGCTGTGTCTAAAAAAAAAAATGTATCACACTTTGCACCCCATGGCCATCCTCAGTGAAGATTGCTCTTTAAGAAACAGGGATTTGGGGGTAGTTGGGTGTCTCAGTGGATTGAGAGCCAGGCCCAGAGACGGGAGGTCCTGGGAATGAATCTGGCCTCAGATACTTCCCAGCTGTGTGACCCTGGGCAAGTCACTTAACCCCCATTGCCTAGCCCTTACCATTCTTTTGCCTTGGAACCAATACCCACTATTGATTCCAAGACGGAAGGTAAGGGTTAAAAAAAAATAAAAGAAGAAAAGATTTCAATTGAATACTGAAGAAGCAGTACAAAAAATGAGGTGTAGTGGTTTTTTAAAATAATATTAAATATTAAATAAATAAAAAATAAAGATTGCATTGATTTCAGACCAAGAAACAAGGAAATGATGAACTTTAAGTGGCCCGGGTTTATTGACGTTTTTATTAAAGAATAATATGGTATGTGATAGAGTAGCTACTTTGAATTGGGTAATGAGATTTTTGTTCCCATTCATGTTCCCATTCATCCAAACTCAATAGAAAGAATTCTGTCCCTCCAATTCTCTCCTTGGCCTTCATCACAGACTACCTTGTGTAATATTTACTGAGCAATGTATTTAGAGTCCACCCCATGATTTCAGAGATGAGGATAATGAAATTTCACTATGCAGACATTCACATTTTACTAATTTTTTACTTTTTTTTTGAACAGATCTTGTCCTAGGAGCATAGGTCTAGAGCTAGATGGGACCTATGGTACTAACCCCCTCATTTTACAGATCAGGAAATGGATATCTAGGAGGGTTAATGTAGCATTTGAACTCATTTTCCCAACCTGGAGCCAGTGCTCGTGGTCCAAGCTTCTAATGCATTACACATCCATAGAATAAAGTTTATCTAATAGCTTAGACACCCTGAACAATAATAGCTTCATGTTTAATCTCTTTTGGGAGGCCCACAGGTCATTGGGGCCTTTTTTGAATTTGATTTCTGTTAAACTAGCCTACTCGTCCTGGGAGTGGATGAGTCAAGCTCCCCATTTGGAATGTCCTGTGTGTTGAAGAGAGGGAGCCAAAGAAGATGTTTCTGGTGTCTTATGTGCCACGGGGACACACCAGAAATTGTTTTGTCTGGGACTCCATTTGGAATGCCCTGTAGTTTACTGGGGTTCACTGATAAACTGTATGAATTTGCAGTGTGCTAAAAGGACTGAGTAGATTGATTTCAGTGGGGTTCTGATAACATGAATGGGAAAAACGTATGTGTTTTGTTAGGGGTAAATTTAGGCATTTTTGACTAATATATTATACTAATGGTCTCCAGGGATTAATCCAAATCCCAATAAAAATACTCAAGTCAGTTTCGGGATTTTATGGTGGTTTAATTAATATAGAGGGAAGGAATGAAGAAGAAGAGAGAGAGAAAGAGGCATAAGATTTCTCCAACCAGCCTAAGCCAAGGGGAGTTCAGAGACCTCAGCCACAAGGCCTCCTCTAAGATTTAATCTAGCTCAGCTTCCAGCCACAAGGCCTCCTCTGAGATGAGGGGCCTCCTAGGAGGATAACATTTAGGAAAGATAAAGGAAAAAAGGAATCAACCTAAACTCCTAGAGAGCTCAGGGAAGATGCCTTACCTGACCCATGCTATTGAGTTTCTCCCAGTCACCACACCAAGGATGCTCACAGCCAAACTCAGACAAGAGCTACAGGCACACCAAGACACCCAGCACACTGCCACCAGCCACACCGCTGCTGAACCCAACATCTCTGAGAGAGAGACCCAGAGCTCAAGGCCTCCACCACCAAAGAGACCTGCAAGAGGAAGTCATGCAAATATATAGACTTTTTTTTACATCACTTCCTGCATTTCACATCTACCAATGGTAGCTTAAGCTTGACTTAGGACAGCCCAGGGATCTGTCAGTTGTTTCTGATTTGTCACTTGTTATCACATGTCTGTCATAGGCCATCCTCCTCAACACGGAAGGGGTGTATACATTCCTGATTGCTAGACTAAGCAGGGTGGAGTAAATCTAAAATTCACAGTTTACTTTCACTGACATCCAACTGAAATCTAAAATTTCCTTCAATTATTTTTTGAAAAGACATTATTCTTGAGAAGCAATCCATAGACTTTACCAGACTTGTGATATCTTTCCTGTCCTAATTATTTCCTATCTATCCTGTAGAGCTTGTCTTTAAATGATTGTTTTCATGTTGTCTTCCCCCATTAGATCTTAAGTTCCTAAAGGGCGGGGCCAGTTTTATGGCTTTCTTTGCAACTTTAGCTCTTAGCCCAATGCCTAGAACATAGCAATAAATTCTTGCTTTCCATCTCAGAATCAATACCATGTATTGGTTCCAAGACAGAAGAGCAGTAAGGGCTAGGAAATGGGAGTTAAGTGACTTGCATAGGGTCACACAGTTAGGAAGTGTCTGAGGCCAGATTTGAACCCAGGCTCTTATTCCACTGAGCTATCTCCCACTTAATATTTATCGATTAATCCAAGAAAGTTTAAGAATCCCTCTTGTCATGGAATGCTTACCCAGAACAGCTCAATTTGGTTTCTCATTTCTCTGGATCTTAGCTTCCTCACCTATAAATGAAAGAGTTGGACTAAATATCAACCTTTGTTATCCCTTCCATGTCAAGTTTGATGACTCTACGATCTAACTAATATTCCATCCTAGACTGCATTTTATTTTAACCAAGATAGCAGCACAAATCAAAAAGTTCATGCAGCAACAAGTGTCCCTATGGCCCTCAAGTTGAAGGGAACACTGTCAGGACAAGATTAAGATGGAATTTGAAATGTTGACATGTTTTCACCTTCTTTCTCATATTCACCCACTTCAAGTACATAAAATCACACTTCCCAGGGAGTCACAGGTCAACCTCAAGCCAAGGCACGGAATTGCCTTCTTCTTGCTTCATATGTTGTTTGTCAGGAATGGACATGAAGTGAACATTCCAGAACATGGTGCCCAACACCTCCAGATGTGGTGGCGCCAGTGCCCTCTCGAGCTAAATTCCAAGCACCAGGAACATTTCTTCTGTAGTGCAACTGGCTCTGCCCAGCTACATCTGCTGATTGGGAGGGAGGAGGAAATGATAAAAGAAAGATGGTAGGAAGTCTGGGGGAACATGCAGGGCCTTAATGGGATATTAGGCTAGATTACCTCAAGAGAGCTTTGGTTGTTGTGATTAGGTAAGAAGACTGCCGTATCTACAAGCTAACTCCTGGAGTTCTGTGTTGTTTTAAGCACCACATTTTAGAAAGGACATTGATAAACTGGGAGATGTCCAGAGAAGGACATGTGAGGGGCCTTGAGTTTATGCCATGTATGCACTGATTGAAAAAAAAAAGGGAAATATTTAATTTGGAGTACCCTGTTCCTGACAGAGGTGATAGACAAATAAGTAGGATAAGACACATGATGATTAATATGGGAATTTACTTTGATAAGTTTTGTTTTTATTTTTCATATTTCTATTTTACTTATATATTTTTAATTTACACTTATATATATTTCTATTTCCATTTTATTTTGTAAATCTTGAAATCTCTCAGACTTGTGAATGTTAAAAATTTCCCCATCGGGGAATTTCTAATTGTAACAAATTCCCTACTGAGAAACATTCCCCATTTTGATGTGAGAACTCACCAGGATCAGAAATGGGAGGACCTCTACTCCATCCCTACTTAAGACTGCTTTAGGAGAGAAAACTCCTTGTTAAACAATGAAAGTACTTGGACCCATGCTTATAATAAAGCAAGGAGTTCTTTGAGCCAGGCCTGTTTTTAGAATTGATACAATGGGATGCTAGGTACCTAAAAGGGTCGAGCAAGTTTTCTCTTGATGAGATTAGTTGACTCAGCTGTGTTTTCTCTAGTTCAGACCTACTGAGGAGATTGGTCGACACAGCAGCATTTTTTCTGATTCAGACTTATTGAGGATATTGGTCGACTTAGCAGGAATTTAGATGGGCAGTCCTTTGGAAAGCGTCTACAGTGATTGGTAGATGTAGGGACTTAGGGGAGGTGACATGGGAGAAAAACCCCTATATAAGAAAAAGCAGAATCTCTTGAGGATATATCCTTTTGGAGGAATTCCTTTTGGAGGATCTCTGATGAGGACCGCTTGGGAAGAATCTCTTGAGAGAGGCTCTGGAGAAGGGAAGCTCTTGGAGGACAATCACTAAGGAGGTCTCGCTGGAGCTCTCTCTGGTGAAGTCAGCTGAGATGGAGCTGGCCTGGTGTCACTAGAATCCTTGTTTAGGCAGACCTTGTGGTGAGTGTTAAAAAAGACTAACTGACTGATTCTCTCTCTTAAGACTCAGGTCTAGGCCATATTGGCTTGAGGCCCTTCATAATTATTCTTTTCCTACTCTTTCTCTAATTCCTCATTATATTATTAATTAAAATCTCTATAAAACCCAGTTGACTTGGGTATTTGAATAATTGGGAATATTTCCCTGGTGACCACCTTATATTTGATTAAAAAACCAAGACACTGTAGTGAAACATTTTCTGCGGTCAATTTTACTCACCCTCTCTTATATCTATCACAATTTATATCTTCCACTATTTTAATCACTACAGTTTAAGACCTCAACCATTTTAAATCTAACAATTTCTATATTTATTTTATATTTATAGTTTGTATAGATTGCATTTCTATTTTATTTCTATATTTATTTTATATACATTCCTATTTCTATTTATTTATCTAGTCATTTTTTCTTCTGAAATGTGGGGGGGGGAAAGGGATATATATATAGGAGGGAGGAAAAAATCTTGATAATTGAATTTTTTCTATTTAAAAAAATAGTACGGAGAAGAGAAGACTTTTAGCAATGGGGTATGGTAGGGATAGATATATGGAAAAGAGATCCTTTGGCACCTCAAGAACTCTCTCCCATCTGGCAGAAAGAATGAACAGACCTTTTCTTATGGGCCAGAGGGTAAAATCAGAATCAATGAATGAACATTTCAGAGAAACATATTTAGATTTGGGAGAAAAAAACTTCCCAATAGAGTCAGAGTTGTTGTGTGCCCCCCTCCCCATCCCAAGTGGAATAGACTGCTTCCTGCAAAGGTAGTATGCTACCTGTAATAGGGAAATTATAGAGAGAAGCATAAGATGGATAATTGGCTTTAAGAAACTGGCATTTGGTACATGCCAAGAACTTTGGAGTATTCTAGAAGCCAGAGCGTAGAGGTCCAGCAAAGGTTGGAAAGTCACTTATTCAATTCATTTTAGGAAAGATTTTTATTTAAATAAGAGTTGGGCTAGATGTTCAACTTTGAGGTTTTATAATCCAGGCCCAAATTGCAAATGAGAGATTTCCAGTTTTAAATGGAACTCCACTACCACTTCTAGGACCATAATGAAAGTCCCTGTTACATAGTCAACCCCTTGAGGTCTAATGCTACCCGGTTCAGCCATTAAATAGGTTCTGACCACAGCTCCTCTCTCTGGCTTAGCATAGGGTTAAACTGAATGCCTAAAAAAGAATGTAGACTTTGGGTGGCCATACTGGGGCCAGGCAAATAGAAGAGAAAATGACTGCCTTCAAGGTCTATGGCACAAGGACAGAATAAGTGAGATTTGAGTAGATGATGGAAGCAGCTAAGTGGTACTCTGGATAAAAGTGCTGAATTTCAGAATCCAGAAGAATTGAATTCACGTTTTCTCTCAGACACTTAGCTGTGCGAACTGGGGCAAGTCACCTAAACACAAAATGGGGACAATACTAGCCAGGTTTTTTTTTTTTTAAACATTATTTTATTTGGTCATTTCCAAACATTATTCACTGGAAACAAAGATCATTTTCTTTTCCTCCCCCCACCCCCCACCGTTCATGCTCCCATAGCCGACGCACGATTCCACTGGTTATCACATGTGTTCCTGTTTTTAACCCATTTCCATGTTGTTGGTATTTGCATTAGAGTGTTCATTTAGAGTCTCTCCTCAGTCCTATCACCTCCACCCCTATAGTCAGGCAGTTGCTTTTCCTCATTGTTTTTACTCCCACAGTTTATCCTTTGCTTGTGGATAGAATTTTTTAGATCCCTGCAGATTGTTCAGGAACATTGCATTGACACTAATGGAGAAGTCCATTACCTTCGATTGTACCACAGTGTATCAGTCTCTGTGTACAATGTTTTCCTGGTTCTGCTCCTTTCGCTCTGCATCACTTCCTGGAGGTCATTCCAGTCTCCACGGAATTCCTCTACTTTATTATTCCTTTTAGCACAATAGTATTCCATCACCAACATATACCACAATTTGTTCAGCCGTTCCCCAATTGACAGGCATCCCTCGTTTTCCAATTTTTGGCCACCACAAAGAGTGCAGCTATGAATATTCTTGTACAAGTCTTTTTCCTTATTATCTCTTTGGGGTACAAACCCAGCAGTGCTATGGCTGGATCAAAGGGCACACAGACTTTTAGTGCCCTTTGGGCATAGTTCCAAATTGCCCTCCAGAATGGTTGGATCAATTCACAACTCCACCAACAATGAATTAATGTCCCTACTTTGCCACATCCCCTCCAGCATTCACTATTTTCCATAGCTGTCATGTGAGCCAATCTGCTAGGTGTGAGGTGATACCTCAGAGTTGTTTTGATTTGCACCTCTCTGATTATAAGAGATTTAGAACACTTCTTCATGTGCTTATTAATCATTTTGATTTCTTTGGCTGAGAACTGCCTGTGCCAGGTCTTTCTTAAGTGGAGGATTGGGATGGATGTAATTTTCTGAGAAACAGCTGGGCTCCCAATTTAAAGAGTAAGGCAGAGTCCTTCCTTTCTTTTCATAAGCAAGAGATAGTCAAAGTTTTATGCTGGAAGCAAGGGAAGTGCCACAGCTATGTGCCCATCCATGGGGATTGTGCCTAATGGTGTCTGGTGGAAACAACACAAATGGAGGAGTAAGCTCTAACAAGGAAAATATTATTTGATGACCACCAGAAATCCTTTTGTTAACTGTTGAATGGTCTATGTGTGTCTAATTTTGTTTCCATTTTTTTTTTAGTTGAAATTTGTCAGTGGAAGGAGAACTAGGGATAAAAATGTTTTTGAATGAATGCTCTGACAGAATCACAGATAAACAGGATAGCTTTGAAAGTCAAATTTATACTCACAAAAAAGCAAACTTTTCATAATAGATTTCATAGTGCATGTATAATCTTTTCCTGCTCTATTGTGTATAGGAAATATTCACTAGTTTGGAATTTAAGTTCAGAATTAATTAATTAATGTAGCCTTCTTTAGAGTTTCTCTCCCCCCCCCCCCAATTGTACATTGTGAATTTTAAAATTTCTCAGACTCTACCTTGGAACATTATCTTAAGGTTATGGTTAGGTTATTCCCCATTGAAACAAAGCAGGTAATTGGTCAGGAATGTATTGAGAACTTAACCTTACTCCACCCATATATAGGCATACCTTAAGGGGAAGATAAAGTTGTAAAACTCCTTACTGAACAATGAGAAAAGTCCCCAACCCATACTTACAGTGAGGCCAAAAAGCCCTTAAGCTAGGTCTAGTTTTAGATCTAATACAAAAGGGTGCTAAGTACTTATGAAGGTCAAATTAATCACTAAAAGGGCAAGCTTAGCAAAGAGATGTGAAATACTCAGAAGTTTTAGTCTACCCAGAGAAGGTGATAACAAGATGTGAATTAAGAATGGTCAGTTCTTTGGAAAATGTCTACTGTGATTGGTAGACGTGAAAACTTAGAGGAGGTGACATAGGAGAAAAATTTTCTTTAAAAGGAGCTGTCTGAACCAGTTCAGGGGAGTTCGGCTCAGTTGAGCTCAGAAGCTGAACTGCTGCTGAGGGTCTCTCTGAACACTAGAGTTTTGCTTAAAAAGATCTTGTGTTGAGTGATTAAAGACTGACTTAGTTTCTCTCCTAAAGAGAAAGGCCTAGGCAATTGGCCTAGGCCCTAGCCTTTTCCTACAATTTCTTCTTACTTTGTCTCTTTCCCTTTCCTTAATTCCTTCATTTATATTAATTAAAATCTCCATTAAACACAGCTGACTTGGGTAGTTCATATTTGGGAATTTTTCCCATGGCAACCACTTATTTTTTATATAAAATCAAGACGCTAAAAATTATCTTTACAGTTTGGGCAATTCGCAGTCTTGAAACCCACTCTTTTGACTGTAACAACATAGAGAAAGAGGAATGGTTAGAACCAATTTTGCAGAGTCCATGATATAGTGGAAAGAAAGCAGGTTTTGGAGCCAGAGAACCTGGGTAGAAATCTTGGGTCTGCCCTTGTATTAATTAGAATTTTGAATTCTTGGACTTCATCCCCCAATATTTCCCAGCACCTCTCTTCCTACGCCTCCACGTTTGCGTGGTCACATTATTGTTTTATAAGTTCTATAGCTCCTCCCTCTTCCCCTCTCTTCTCTCACAACCAGGCTAGGTTTAAGTAGTTCTTTTACTTTAGTTATTATTAATAAAACTTTTAAAATATAATACTTAGTTATTGAATATTAATTTTAATCTTTACATTTTTAATGACCACTTCAGGAAACAAATTCACAAATATTTTTTAAGATAGCCTTGCAGTAAAGATACTAAGTTTGCCGGGTGCTGCAGATCTGCCCCCAAGAGAGTGGGAGAGGGGGACATATTCAGTCTCTACCCACCACTACTGCCGCATTCAAAATTCTAATTAATACACACTTATAACTTGGGTGACTTTTGAGCTAGTCCTTTAACCTCTCTGGGGTCTCAAAAGGGCCTAGATAATCTAATAAAGCCCCTCCCAGCTCCAAATCTATAATCATACCAAAAAAAAAAACCTCTTTCCTTTCTTTGTCCCTTTCTTCTCCTAGTCACTCGCCACGCTTTCTAGTCCCAACTTTGGAATTTCCTATTAGCCATCATCCTACAACCTCCTCTCAGGAAGGGATTTTATTTTTCAGGGTTTTTTTATGTTCTTCTTAAACCACCATCCCCATTTTACACTTAATTACCCCTCAGTTCCTCTGACTCCAACTAGTATGAATATGACTCCAGTCTGCAATTATTGAGGGGAGGGTGGGCAGGAGATGGAGTAGGTTAGGAATAAGAGAGCCACACCTTGGTAATGTTTCTATTGCTCTTTCTCAACACTTGAACAATCACTCATGCAAAGGAGACGCCCCTGGGGGTCACATATTCCCCATAGACCTTCCAGAGCCAGGATGTTAGGACAAGTCAATGAGTATCACACAATAAAAAGTGAGTCAATGATTCAATTCAACAAATGAGATGTTATAACAAAACCAATTCTTTCTCAATCCCTCAATTAGTACTTAGTTCTTGTATATTTGAGCCTGGAGAGGCTGGGGAGCTCCTGGAGCTCACTAAGGAGGAGGTGAGAAGGTAGGAGGAACTTGGCTTCAGAAAAACCATCTTCCCAAACAACTAGAGACTTGAGAAAAGGGAGACGAGGCAGGGAGGCCAGTTAGAAAGCTATACTTTTACTCGTGGTCTTATGGTGAGAGAGAACTGGGTCCAAATACCCTCTCAGATGCTCCTTAATGTGACCTCGGGAGAATCGCTTCACTCTCTCAACCTCAGTTTCCTCATGTCGAACAAAGGTAGCAATACTTGTAATATCTGTTTCACAAAAGTGCGAGGAAAATGCTTTGTAAACATTGTTTTAGAAAGGTGGTTGTGATTATTAGCTAAGGTAAGACACAGCCTCATGATTTCTTCTCTGAGAATAAATAGCAAAATGGAAAATACGGCTATTGTTCAGCCTTACCCCACTTTCCAGGTTTGAGTGGCTTGTATCTCCATTTTTAAAAATTAATTTATTTAGTCAATTTAGAACATTATTCCTTGGCTACAATAATCACATTATTTCCCTCCCTCCCCTCTACCCACTCTTCCCTTAGCCAACCACAATTTCATTGGGTATTACTTCTGTCCTTGATCAGACAGCTATTTCCATGCTGTTGTTTACAGTAGGATATTCATTTAGAGTCTACAACCCCAGTCATATCCCCTCTACACATGTCATCAAGCAGTTGTTTTTCTTCTGTGTTTCTGCTCCCACAGTGTTTCCTCAGGATGTGGATAGTGGTTTTTCTCATACATTTCTCCAAGTTGTTCAGGATCACTGCATTGCCACTAATGGAGAAGTCCGTTACATTAGGTTGTACCACAGTGTATCAGTCTGTGTACAATGTTTTCCTGGTTCTGCTCCTCTCACTCTGCATCAATTCCTGGAGTTTGTTCCAGTTCCCATGAAATTCCTCCACTTTATTCTTCCTTTAAGCACAATAGTATTCCTTCACCATCATATACCACAATTTGTTTAGCCATTCCCCAATTGAAGGGCATCCCCTTATTTTCCAATTTTTGTCACCACAAAGAGTGCAGCTATGAATGTTCTTGTACAAGTCTTTTTCCTTATTATCTCTCTGGGGTACAAACCCAGCAGTGCTATGGCTGGATCAAAGGGCTTTTTATCACCCTTTAGGCATAGTTCCAAATTGCCCTCCAGAATGGTTGGATCAATTCACAACTCCACCAGCAATGCGTTAATGTCCCAACTTTGCCACATCCCCTCCAGCATTCATTACTTTCCTTTGCTGTCATGTTAGCCAATCTGCTAGGTGTGAGTTGTTTTGATTTGCATCTCTCTGATTATAAGAGATTTAGAACATCTTTTCATGTGCTTGTTAATAGTTTTGATTTCTTTAACTGAAAACTGCCTATTTATGTCCCTTGCCCATTTATCAGTTGGAGAGTGGCCTGATGTTTTTGTACAATTGGTTTAGTTCCTTATAAATTTGGGTAATTAGACCTTTGTCAGAGGTTTTTTAAATGAGAATTGTTCCCAATTTGTTGCCTCCCTTCTAATTTTGGATGCATTAGTTTTGTTTCTACAAAAACATTTAAATTTTATGTAATCAAAATTATTGATTTTATATTTTGTGATTTTTTTTCTAGCTCTTGCTTGTTTTTAAAGTCTTTCCTTTCCCAAAGATCTGACAAGTATACTATTGTGCGTTCACCTAATTTGCTTATACTTTCCTTCTTTATATTCAGGTCATTCACCCATTCTGAGTTTATCTTGGTGTAGGGTGTGAGATGTTGATCCACACCTAATCTCTCCCACACTGTCTTACAATTTTCCTGGCAGTTTTTATCAAATAGTGAATTTTTGGTCCCCAAATCTGGAATCTTTGGGCTTATTATAGACTGTCTTACTGAGGTCATTTACCCCAAGTCTATTCCACTGATCCTCCTTTCTGTCTCTTAGACAGTACCAAATTGTTTTGATGACCACTGTGGAAAGGAAACAATATTCCCTCTCTTCCCTCAACTCCTACTATGAACCTCACTTTATCCCCCCATTTCATCCTTTCCCAAATAAATATTACACCACTGCTTTATAGTATAGTTTGAGATCTGGGACTGCAAGTCCTCCTTCCTTCCCATTTTTTTTTCATGATTTCCCTGGATATTCTTGATCTTTTGTTCCTCCAAAGGAACTTTGTTATGTTTTTTTCTAATTCAGGAAAAAAGTTTTTTGGTAGTTCAATGGGTATGGCACTAAATAATTAAATTAATTTGGGCAAGATTGTCATTTTTATTATGTTAGCTTGTCCTACCCATGAGCAAGCAATGCTTTTCCAATTGTTTAGATCTAGTTTTGATTGTGTGGAGAATGTTTTGTAGTTCTGTTCATATAGTTCCTATGTTTGTCTCAGCAGATAGATTCCTAAGTATTTTATATTGTCTCGGGTGATTTTGAATGGCATTTCTCTTTCTAATTCTTGCTGCTGAAATGGGTTAGAGATATATAGAAATGCTGATGACTTATGCGGGTTTATTTTGTATCCTGCAACTTTGCTAAAGTTGTTGATTATTTCGACTAGCTTTTTTGTTGATTCTCTAGGATTCTGTAAGTAGACCCATTATATCATCCACAAAGAGTGATCGCTTGGTCTCCTCATTGCCAATTTTAATACCTTCAATTTCTTTTTCTTCTCTAATTGCTACTGCTAGTGTTTCTAGTACAATGTTAAATAGTAAAGGTGCTAATGGGCATCCTTGTTTCACTCCTGATCTTATTGGGAAGGCTTCTAGTTTATCCCCATTGCAGATGATATTTGCTGATGGTTTTAGATATATACTGTTTATTTTTTTTTTAGGAAAAGCCCTTCAATTCCTATGCTTTATAGTGTTTTCAAAGGAAATGAGTGTTGTATTTTGTCAAAGACTTTTTCTGCATCTATTGAAATAATCATGTGATTTTTGTTGGTTTGCTTGTTAATGTGGTCAATTATGTGGATGGTTTTTCTAATATTGAACCATCCTTGCATTCCTGGTATGAATCCTACCTGGTCATAATGAATAACCCTTGTGATGATTTGCTGGAGTCTTTTTGCTAGTATCCTATTTAAGATTTTTGCATTGATATTCATTAAGGAGATTGATTTGTAGTTTTGTTTCTCTGTTTTTGACCTGCCTGGCTTTGGAATCAGAACCATATTTGTTTCATAAAAGGAATTTGGTAGAACTCCTTCTTTGCTTATTCTGTCAAATAGTTGGTATAATATTGGGATTAGTTGTTCTTTGAATGTTTGATGGAATTCATTTGTGAATCCATCTGGACCTGGGGATTTTACCCCCTTCAGTTTCTTTTCCCATTTCTTTTAGTATTAACCTCTTTTTTTAGCTCTCGAGTATATATATGTGTATATGTACATACACACACACACACACACACACACATATATGTATTTCTGCATACATATTTATGTCTTATCATTTCATTCTATACAGTTTGTCACTGTTCTCTCTAAGTGTAGTTCTTCTAACTGCCCTGGTGGTAATAATAATTTTTAAGAGTTACCAATGGCCTCTTTTCTTATAGGGATACATATCATTTTAACTTATTGGATCTCTTTTTAAAAAAGGGTTTTTTTTGTTTTGTTTTCTTTTTCCCCCTTTTTTAATTACCTTTTGATGATTCTCTTGAATTCTGTGCTTGGACATAAAATTTTCAGTTCAGGTCTGGTCTTTTCTTTACCAATGTTTGGAATTTTTCTATTTTGTTGAATGACCATAATTTTCCCTGTAAGAATATAGTTAGTTTTACTGCGTAGTTGATTTTTGGTTGTAAACCTCATTCCCTTGCTTTCCGGAATATCATATTCCATGCCTTTTGGTCCTTCAGTGTAGATGCAGCCAGATCCAGTGTTATCCTCACTATGGTTTCGTGGTATCTGAATGACTTCTTCTTAGCAGCTTGTAATTTTTTCCCCTTGGTCTAATAGTTCTTTAATTTGGCTATAACATTCCTGGATATTGTCAGTTGGGGATTAAGTACAGGAGGTGATTTGTGGATTCTTTCGATCTCCACCTTTCCCTCTTGTTCTAGAATATCAGGGCAGTTTTCTTGAATAATTTCCTGTAGTATGATGTCCAGGCTTTTCCTTTTGTCATGGTCTTCTGATAGGCCAATGATTCTTAAGTTTTCTCTCCTGGAACGATTTTCTAAATCTTTTGTTTTGTGAATGAGATGCTTCATATTTTCCTCAATTTTTTCATTCTTTTGATTTTGTTTCATAGTGTCCTGCTGCCTTGTGAAGTCATTTCATTCTAGTTGTTGTATTCTGGTTCTTAAAGACTGGATTTTATCCCTGGCTTTTTGGTCATCCTTCTCCTTCTGGTCTGATTTTCTTTGGAGGTCATCTTTCATCCTCTTTACCTCATCTTTCATCTCCTTTGCCTCATCTTTCATCTTCTTTGCCTTATGTTTCATCTCCTTTGCCTCATTTTCAATCTGGTTGACTTTGGCTTTCAAGACACTATTTTCTCATTTTAGTTCAAGTGCCTCTGTTTCCAGATGACTTATCTTAGTTTTTAAATTCTTTCTCCAATTGTCTTCAGCCTCTCTTAATTGTGTTTTGAATTGTATTTTGAGTTCTTCCAAAGCCTTTTCCAATTCGCTGGGATTTCTGTTTTATTGTTTGGTATTTCCTCTTACTCTGTTCCATTTGCTCTTTGTTCATTGCCTATATAGAAGCTGTTGATTGTAATTTCTTTTTTCTTTTTCTGTTGTTTGCTCAAATTTGTCCCTTCTTTTCTCCCTGTAGTTGCCTGCACTCTTGCTTCTCTCATTATGTGCTGGATCTTTGGGTTTGGGCTTTTCTGTCAGTCTTTCCTCTTGGAGTTTTGTCAGCAAGTCTCTCAGTGCAATCTGTGGGGGAGGGGTATTGGAGCTTTTGATTTCCTGTGTGCTGGAGGCTTCGATTGGATTAAGTCCAACAGTCTGTGGGGGACTGGTATTGGAGCTTGAGCTTCTCTGCCCTCTGAAGACTGTTGATGGGATTAAGTCCTATTGGGTTGGGCTAGATGTGCCCTGAGGCCAAAACCTCCTGGAAGGGGAGAGCAATATGGAGGGTCTCTGCTGCTGCAACCAGACTGCCCACTCTGTGCTCCCTCTCCAATTCCTTCCCTACCATCTGTGCTTAACACCCTGAGCCTGGCACAACCCTGTCTATAAGGTACTACCTCCAGACCAGCACCATTGCCCACCCAGAGGTTCCAGCTGCCGCTGGAGGCTTAGCGCTCTGGGGTGGGGGGGTGGGGGTCCTGGGACCTTTCTTCTCCCTTCCCCTTAAACCCTAGTGTTCTCAAATTATGGCTTTTGAGGGGTTTACCTTTTAAATTGAGTCCAGCAGGAGGGTTCCTTGGCTCTGTCTTATTGTTAGGTTTGATTTTCAGTTCCCTGGGAGCATTTAGTTTGTAATTGGCAATGAAGGGTTTTCAGAGGTCTGAACTTTCACTGCCTCTATGCTGCCATCTTGACTCCGCCTCCTGTATCTCCATTTTATATTACAAGATATAGGAGTAGAGACCGAATCCTCTAGTCTAAGTGATTTCACTGATGTTGGGAACTCTCAGAAAAGAAAGCTTCCATTGTACAAAAGCAAGTTAGGACTTTGTTTTAGATATATGTTTTTTTTTTTCTCATCTTTACCTTTCATCTTAGAATCAATACTGTGCGTTTGTTTCAAGATAGAAGAGTGGTAGGAGCTAGGCAGTGAGGGTTAAATGACTTACCCAGGGTCACACTGCTAAGAAGTATCTGAAGCTAGATTCAAACCTAGGGCATAGGTTCAATCTCTAGGCTGGACACTCAATCCACTGATTTGCCTAGCTGCCCCATAAAACTTGGTTTTTAAGTTACCTAGATCACCCCACCCCACAATGGTGCAACTAGGTAGTACAGAGACAGACAGACAGAGAGAGAGACAGACAGAGAGAGAGAGAGAGAGAGAGAGAGAGACACAGAGACAGACACAGAGAGAGACAGAGACAGAGAGGGAGAGACAGAGAAAGAGGGAGGAAGGGAGGGAGGGAGAAAGAGAGAGACTTACTAAACACTTTATTATCTAAAGGCAGAGATGTATGCTAATGCAGAGCCTTGGAGACAACAGAGGCTAGTGAAAGGAAAGGATACATAGGACAACCCACAGATCTATGTTTATTGCCATTAAAGCTGAAGATGAGGTAATAAGAGTACTTGATAAGTAACATTTAAGGAAGTCTTAAGTGCCTCTGGGAAGTGGATGTTCAAAATATAAATGCTAGCAACATAGAAATCTTAGCCATTGTGTGGGGGTGAGATCTAAGCATGAAGCATTTAGTTCAAATTAACAGCATTTTTATATTTTTGTTATTATCCCCACCTGGTGAAGAAGATCTCCATACTCAGGTCTTACAAAAAGGGCGAATGACTGGCCATGGGCACACCCTTCTGACAAAGTGTTAGAACTAAATATGCTGGTTTTCATTAACTATGTGACCTCAGGCAAAGTCACTTCATCCATAAAATGAGGGGTTTGAGCTAAGTCTCTCAGGCACCTTCCACTTCTCTGATCTTGTTCTATGAACAAGGGAATACATGTCATGGATAGATTATTTACTTAGCTTCTGTTAAGCCAAATTTAGTTCCTTTTGCTTTACTAAGAGACATCATCAAGGACTTGTAGTAACAGAGTAGTACAATAGACAGTGTATAGGATTTGGAGTCACAGGACTGGAGTTCAAATTCTGAGTCTGCCATTTACTAGTTATATGACCTTTGTCAAATGACTTAACCTGAGACTCAGTTTGGTGCTTGCTTTGGCAGCATATCTACTGTGACTCAGTTTGCTCCACTGTAAAATGAAGGGGCTGAACTAGATGTCTTCTCAGGTCAGTTCGAGCTCTAAAGCTATGATTCTATGCTCAGTCAGAATGCTGTTTCATCCTTAAATCGATGGTTCTATCATCTCCATCTTCTCTGGCACCTCTCTGTAGGGCTCACTCAGCATAATGCTCCGCACTCCACAAACATTGACTGATTACGGTGATGATGATGGCTATTCCAGGGCTTGCTGGCATCTCAAGGGAGAATGAGATAGACTGTAGAACAGACTCGTTATGCTCAGTGAACTCTTGGATGCAGCAAGGTCTCCTAGAAGTAGATAAAGAGAACCCCCATTCCATTTGCCAAATGCAAAGTGTTCATGAACACCACCAAAAGCTGAAGACAAGGAAGTGAGATTTTGGAAAAATAGCAGGGAAGAAGGTAGAAAAGCTTCAATGTTGTGTAGTGGGCTTGAGAGGTGATAGGAGGAAGGTTGGAAATGTGTTTCCAGGCTTATGAGTTTCCTAGAAAGGCTGCAATCCGAACAGCAAAGATGTGTTCTCTGAAACAGCAGGGCCAATAGATGCCAGATCACTGATTCTGCATGGGGGGAAGGAGAATAGTGTGGCCAGTGTTGTCACAAAGATGGATCATTTACGAAGATAAGATCAACGTTTCCCAGGCCATGCAATAAATGGAATTTCTGATCAAGCAGACGACCACTCTGAGGGGGTTTGGTTTAGGAAAATAAAAGAGATTTGAAATGTAAGAGTGGTCAAGCAGCTTTCAGAATGCCTTCCACTGCTAAAAGGAGAGAAATTACAGTATCTCTTCTGCAGCGCTAGAATTTACATGGAAAATCCATGTGATGTTTTTTGGCCCTCTCTTTGTACCAAGGAAGTCTCAATTTGTCTTTTTTCTTTTCTGGGTATTTACAGTAACTTATTGTGAATTTTGGGTGAAGTATGTATTTCTGAGTTTTTATGTTTTTTCTGTGTCATCTGCTGGCCTTCATGTGCCATCTGTAGGTAGGTAGGACGCTGGATAGAGTGCCAGCCTGAAGTCAGAAAGATTGATATTCCTGAATTCAAATGATCTTAGACAACTAGCTGTGGGGCCCTGGGCAAGTCACTGAAACCTATTAGCCTCAGTTTCCTCATCTGTAAGACTTATTATGTAATTACACAGCAGCTATGTAATCATGTGATTAAAATGTTATGAACATTTGGGTTCTTGCTGCATGAATGTCAGCTGGTTTGAAAATATGATTTCTGGGTGTGTATATTACAAGCCATCTTGAAACCATCAGAGACCATCACAAACATTCTGCAAAAATCTTATATCATCTCTCAAAAATAAAAGGAGTAAGTATATCATGGGGAACATCATTGTACTGTATTAATGCCCATTTTTTTGTTATTGTTGCTAGTTTGGCTCATAAAAATAATGAGGAAAAAGAAGGCAGTCATTATTGAAACATTTGGAGATATAGAAAGTGAAGTAAATAATTGATGGAACCAGAAGGGATAAAAATCAAATGACTATATATTTTTTTTATTCAATCCTCCCTCTCCTCTCCTCTGATACATCTTTCATGTTTCCACTTCTCAGCTCATTCTGTGGAGGTGAACATTAAAAAGTTATTCTTAAAATATTAAGACTGTAGTATATTTTTTCTTGGTTCTATGTATTTCATTCTTCATTATCTAATATAGTTCTTTCCACGTTAAAAAAAAATTTAATTGGCTTATCGTTTCTTATGGCTCATAGTTTTCTATCACAATGATGCCACGATTTGTTTAGCCATTCCCTAGTTGATAGACATTCTCTTAATTTCCAGTTCTTTGCCACCACAAAGAGAACAGCTAAAATATTTTGGAATATATAGGTCCTTTTTCTTTTCCCTTAATCTCTATGAGAAATAGACACATACCTGAACCTAAGGATATACACCATTTTATAGTTCTCTTCCAAATTGCTCTCCAAAATGGTTGGATCAGTTCACAGTTTCACCAACGATGTATTTAGTGCCCCAACTCTTCCACATTCCCTCCAACATTTGCCATTTTAAAAATCTTTTTAGTCAATCTAATGGTGGTGAGATGATACCTCAGATTTGTTTTGATTTGCATTTCCCTAAATAGCAGAGATTTAGAGCACTATTTCAGGTACTTGCAAATGGCCTTGATTTCTTCATCCAAAAACTGTTCATCTCTTTTACCCATTTATCAATTGGGAGATGGCATGACTACATTTTTGAAGATAGAGAAGGCTGTCAGTTGTTTACATGTAAAAAGGCACAAGCCCAACCAGTAGAAGAAACAGAAGATACTAGAGCTGGAGGAGACAGTTGTGGAGTGGAGTCCCAGAAGAGAGTCTATAACAGAGGTGAAGGAGTTAGCATAAAAAAGGGGAGAACCTCTCCTACTGAGTCTGAAGGTAAAGGCTAAGAGGATAGATGTAAGGTCAATGATGAGAACACGTTGAACTAAAGATGCAAGTACCATGTGGTCTAAGAAGAAGCAAATTAAGAGACCTCAGAGGTAGAACTTGCTCACATGGGGTTGTCTCCATTTCTCTGTAAAGCCTGTGAAATCAGATCATTTACCTCGAATGATGATTGAGACAGGGGGTCAATAGGAGTTGGGAATTTAAAAGTTGAATAGGTTTTCCCTATGAGCAGTCAATGGCAAGCAAAAAAAAAAAGATTATTAAGCAGCCAAATTCAATATCAGAATCTATAATGGGTCAAATGTTTTGGTAATTTATAGAGACATTTATTCCAACCCCCTAAATCTATGGGTAAGCCTGGAGCATTTTGCATCGACTCTACTAAATGGAGGAAAGAATGATGACTTGAAACTGTGTATCTGAGTAAAGAACGAGGTTAAGAAGAGAAACGTTCTTCCGGCTTCCTACTTGCTTGTGGAAATATTTCAGGAAAGATATCTGGGTAGAGAAACAAAGGCTTTGAGAAGTTACAGACATGTAGAGGAATCTGTGCCTCAACAGGTCCAGGATTTCCAGCTTGCTTTTCTAGAGGCTTCAGGGAATTTCCTCTTGGGTGAGATTGGGGTCTTTCTTTTGTTGAGCTGAGATATCTCATTCATATTTGGAATTTTCTTTCAGTTCACTTTCTGGTATATTTTAACGTAAATATCTTCTCCAACTTATTTGCTTTCTTTTTGGATAAATGGGTTTATTTATTATTCACTATTTGTGATACAATAGTCTTTTGAATAACTAGCACATGGTGGGGATGAATCAAGCCTACAAGGATAAGATTGGGCTACTTCTTTGCCATTATGGAATAGTAACCCTGTGAGAGATATGAATTTAATCATCATGCTCCTGGAACAGCAATATTTAAGAGGAATGTGATAGATATAATAAGAACTGGAAGAGACCTTAGGAGTTATTTCATCTACTCTCCTTACATTACTAATGAAGAAATGGAGGCCAGAAATACTCTAACTCCAAGTCCAGCATTCCTCACCATGCACAGGACCAATGGATGATGGCAGAAGATGCAGTGCAGGAGGAAAATGTGAGTAAGGTACAAGAATAATTCTTGGGAGGTGGTAGAGAAAGACATTCATCAGTTATTCAAAGAGAAGGGCAAAAAAAGAGAATTTGGATTACAAAGAAGTAAAAGTGGAATAGAAAAAGCATTTCTAGGGATTCGGGAGATCTATTTTCTAATATCAGTTCTGCCATTAACTAGTTGTGTGACTGAACAAATGGTAAGTTAAATTAGTTCAGATGACCTTGAAGGTCCCTTCCAGCTCCAGAATTCTATGATTTTATTAGAGAGAAGATGACGTAGTACTAAGTAGTGAGGAGAAAGTTGGCTTCACTTCACCTATTGAGTTTCCAAGGTTGAGGTCAAGTGGGAAGCAGAAATAAGAGAAAGTTAAGGACCCCATGAATGTAAACAAAATTATATGTAGTGTTTTGGGGATTTTTTTTGTTTTTTTTCCCCTTAGTTTTAGTCTTTTAATTAGGGCAAGGAAATAAAGGGGAAAAGTGAGAAATCGGTTTGTGGGAAGTTTACCACAATGGATTTAGGTTTCTATGATATAGAGTGGTAAGAAAATATTCAGGAAGTAAGATAGTAAACATGGGTGGAGTGAAGAGAGTAAAGGGTTCAGGATAAGAGAGCAGTGATGAGTAGTGGGAGCCAACAGTGGAAACAGGACCAGAAAAGATTATGGAAACATTTGGGGACATGTGTGAGAGGCTAATGGAGACAAGCCATGAGGCTGACCAGGTGCTGTTACTTTTGGAGTAGAAGGAAAAAAATGAGTTAAAGAGGACTGGAACTCTTTCACTAAAATGAGGGAGGAAGTGGCAGATAAACACAAAAAGCCAATGAGGTCCAAACATGTAAGGACACAGTGAAGTCAGACCTAGCACTAGACTGACACAATATCCCAGGCTACCAAAATCTAAAGTATGCCAATAGCATCAGGCCTGAGTGCCCTTCCTTCTCAGAGATGACAGCGTCCCATCCCCTAGGGAGCAGCCAGTCCAGAAATATAAAACCCTCACACTATCACAAGGTCTATTTCCTTTCTCCCTTTCCACATCCCAGCCTTCCCCCCTACACTCCATGCAGGCACATAATTTCCCAGGGAAATGGGCCTGAATACCTGGTTGCTTCACTTAGTTTTGACACAGAGAACCCAAGACTCATCAAAGAATAACTGGGCCTTGGCCTCAGTTCTAAAGTTCCAGCATCATTTCACAAAAGACATGAAGAAATGTCAAAAATCAAGTGGACATGTATTCTGAATGGCCCAGGGACAGGAAGAAGAAAGCTTTGTCTGAGTATCTGAGTCATAACTGCCACTGACTGGAGGGGGAAAGAATCCAACTGAGAGGAAATGGGTGCCCCCATCGGTCCAGGGTTATCATGGACATATCTGAAATCATTGGTAATGAATGGCTCAGGTTAATAAGAGGCCATTCCAATTAGGAAACCCAAGAGGAACTTTAGTAGGGTTTATTTCTGGTCGAAGCACGAGAATGGCTATTATTGTCTCAGGTTCAAGTGGCAAACTTTTCAAAGAGAGAAAGCATTGTCTGGGAGCTCCGATAAGAGCTTGTCTGGAAATGTATGCCAATGTAGGTAGGTTCTAAGAATTGAATTAGTGATTTATTTACTTCATGACATTGGCCTTAACTTGGTTGCATGAAGGTACCAGGGGCAGGGGGGAGCAAGGCAACAATGAAATCACTCATGTGAGTTCACCTCATTGTGATAAATTAACCACAGCGATTTGTTTAGTCATCGCCATCTCTTTGGGAGACAGAGGAAAACAAATAAATGAACAACTGTGTAATGCTTGGATTTAATCCTATTTAGTTGTTTTGGGGAAAGGTCTGTGGCCGCTGAGTTTTTATCCAGCTAATCCTATAACCTAGAATAGAAACAATAACAAGAATAACTAGCATTTATGTAATACCATCTATGTGCCTGGCACAGTGCTAAGCACTTTAGAAATGTTATTTGCTTTGATTCTCACAACAATCTTGTGAGGTAGGTACATTTATAATCCCCATTTTACAATTAAGAAAATGGAGACAAATTAGAAATTAAGTGACTTGCCCAGACTAGTCTATGTAAGTGTATGAGGTTGGATTTGAACTCAAGTTTTCCTGATTCCAAGCCCAGTCTATCCACTGTCATCTAGCTACCTAAGAAAGAAGGACTTTGTCTCCAATATATTTTTCCCTACCACTACAGTTTTTTTTTTTAAGTTATGTCAATGACTTTTGTATTTACATTCTAGTCATTTCTGTCTATGTCCTTATTCACTCCCCAAACTGGAGCCAATTTGAACGAACCCTTAAGAGCCAAATGCTAAATTTTCCCTATGAGCATCTATAACTCAGAACCTAGCAAATGTCACAACCGAGACTTGACTTATTGTTTTGTTGACTGTCTAGACTTAGGAAAAGAATACATAAAATGTTAATAATACATATTAAATGTAAAAGTGTGTCCTGTGTACAATTCTGGAGATCTGGTTGTTAAACATTTACCAGCACATCACTGCCCTCCCTCTTCCAAGGAGACCTTTGTTTATTTGAAATATGCTTAAAATATTTCTATCTAAAGCTTCCTTTATCTTCTAAGCTAAGAAGATGGAGAAACCCCAACAAAATCCCATTTTCATTTTGAGTTGTGGATGAATGAATAAAGATAATAGTTGTAACTGACATGAATGATCAGCCACTTATCTGCTTCTGCCTCTGAAGTAGAGTGTGACCTTGGAAGTTTATTTAAATTTTTTGGAACTTCATGTTATCCATCTATAAGATGCAAGGATGATAGCCAGGAAAATCAGCATGAGCCCAGAAGCTTGAAAAAAGAGCCCAATGGACCATTGAATGGGAGGATTTTCAGTAAAAGTTGGAAATACAAACCACAGGCTTATCATGAGAGTCACCACCTGCCTGGTTATAAGCCTATAAATCTGCAGATCTGTCCTTTGCCAAGGCACCAAGGGCATGCCAGCCATAGTTTGGAAAAAGCCACTCTTGAGCCTTCCCACAGATATGAGTCTGCTTTATGTTGACCATGAGCCACCCCAAGTCTGGCTCTTCTCCTTTGGCACTAACGCCAGCCTGTTCAATACCATAATTCTGAATATTCTGCTGGTCTATACCTTCTGCTTGACTCCTCTGGTTTTTCTGCCAGGCCATTAGGCAGAGTTTCTGCGGCCAGCAGGCCACTGCTATTTCTATTCTCTCCCCACATTGAAAAAGCATTTTTTTAAATGTCAAATGTCTTCAACAGGCCATCAGACAAATACTAGGTTGCCCTCTGGGATAATCTAAGCCAGATGGTACTCAGCTATATCTCTCAAATTAATTTCTTCCTCTTTCCTTCCTATCCCCTAACCATATTAAAGCCTTTGGTGGTAGCTTGTGACTTTGGTCAGAGGAACCTAGATCTAGGGCGAAGAAGAATGATATTGACCAAGCAACTTCCTTAATTTTTTTTTAAGTTTTAAATTAATGTTTTGTTTTGTCTTCATTTCTGAATATATGCCCAACACTCCCTCGTGTAGACAGTCATCTCTTATGTAACAGGGTTACTAAGACAAGGCCCAGTGTATATCAGGAACATATGGAATCATCCACATTCATTTTTGTCAATAATGTTGCATCCTCCAAGGTACATTTGTTAAATTGCTGATTAATTACTAAAATTAGAACATATCTTTTGATTAAAAAAAAAAAAGCTCAGAGCCTCATTCTAGTTCATAAAATATTTATTAAGTAAACTTGAGAGACCTTTCCCAGTAGTAGTTGATTTCATCTATATATCAAAATTCCTCATTTTCTAGGATTAAATAAATGTGAAAGTTATAGGCTATATGAAGTACTAAAAAGCATCATCATAATACAAAGAACAATATTATGATATTTTCACGATAAGGAACGTTCAGCTGGAATAATCTACCCATGACCTCCTGAAAGAGATCCTAAAATGAAAACTCCCAGAAATATCAACCAAATTCCAAATCTTCTAGGTCAAGAAGGTAAAAACAGCCAGAAAGAGACCATTTAAATACCATGGAGCTACCATAAGGAACAGCTTTCATGTTAAAGGGACAGAAAACTTGGAATAAGATATTACAAAAGGCAAAGGAGTTAGGATTATAATCAAGAATAATTTACCCAGCAAAATTAGATATAATCTTGGGGGAGGGAGTGAATATTTAATGAAATACAGGACTTTCAAGTATTCCAATGAAAAAGAACAGAGCTAAATAGAAAAGTTTCTATTTAAATAAAAGATTCAAGAGAAGCAAAAACAAGTAAATGTGAAAGAGAAATCATAAGGGACATAATGGAGAGGTGAGGAAGAGGGATACACAAAGAAAAGGGGAAAGGAAGAGAAAAGAGGAACTGATCTTACATAAAAGAAGCACACAAAGACAAACATTCCTGACATGACACAGTTGAGCCAGGTTTGCGTCCCTCTATGTGCTGTACATCAATAAACATCAAGACTAGGTTTCTGAGAGGAGAACCAAGAAGAGAAGGAAGAAGGAGGAAGTAGGGATCAGAGCAGGCAGGTGAGAGGGAAGGAGGAAGAGACATGAAGGCTAGGGACCACGTGGTCAGGTTACTTCTAGGAATGATAGGTAGACAATAACTTTCCAATAAACTTTATAAAATATATATCTGGGTAGAAATATTATTTCAATTCTTACGGTACAGAAATTCGGCCAATACCAGAGACAGGAGGGGAAAGGGATAAGACAAAGGAAAGGCTGTGATTAGAGGGAGGGTGGATTAAGGTAGCGGTCAGAGACAAATGGACTTTTGAGGAGAGAAGGTAAAAAAAGAGAAAGAAGGAAACATGAGGGGAAATAGACAGCAATCATAATTCATTCATAAAACAAAAGCAGATTGCAGAATGGATTCGAAACTAGAATCCAACAATATGCAGTTCATAAGAAACATAGTTGAAACAGAAGGACATACTCAGACTTAAAAGGAAATGCTTCAGTTGAAAAAATCTGGGGACAGCAGTCATGATCTCAGACAAAACAAAAGCAAAAATAGATCTAATTAAAAGAGATAATCAGGGAAACCACATCTTGCTAAAATGTACCACACACAGTGAAGTACTATCAATACCCAACATATTTGCACCAAATGGTATAGCATCCAAATTCTTAAAGGAATAGTTAACGGAATGAAGGGAGAAAACAGTAAAACTATACTAGTGTAACTTTCCACTCTCAGTCCTAAATATATCTAGCCATGTAATAAATAAGAATTAAGTCAGGAGATGAATCGAACTTGAGAAGAGATATAATAGATTTCAGGGAAAATGAATGGAAATAGAAAAGAACATATCTTTTTCTCAACTATGCCATGGCATCCTCAAAAAATGACTTTGGATTGTGACATAGAAAGCTCACAACCAAATGCTAAAAGCAAAAAAAAAAAGGAAATGTTTTACATGACTTTGTATGTCCAAATCATGTCTCATTGCTTGCCTTCTAAATGGGGGGGGGGGGGAGGCTTCAGGGAGGGAGAGAAATGGGAACTCAAAAATGTTTTAAATGAATGTTAAAGTATGATTATGAAAAAGATTCCATTTTGCTCTTAAAGATACAATAACAATATCTGCAGTCTCTATGGCAGAGCATAGCATACATATACTATAATATATAGTACTTATATTGATAATATGTTATAAAATATAATAAGAATTTAATACATGAACCAGGAATTACACCTTTAATGAAGACCCAAATAAGAAAAAGACAATTCAGCAAAATGAATCTATATTATCTACTCAACCTCATAGTCTATGATGCTCTGCCCCCGTGGTCTCCTTACTCCTGCAAAGAAAGGAAAGAAATGCATTCTGTCCCAGGAGGAGCAGCTTCAAGTCCAAGATAAGGCCTGCCTGTGCAAGACACGGCTTTTACTAGCATGTGCTCATGCCCACTCTCATCAGCTGGCATGGAGGATAGAGCAATCCTCACCACCTCACAAGAAGCAGCTCAGAACAGTCATAATAAGGATGGGAAGAGAGGGGAGGACAGAATAAAAGAAGGAAGAAGAGGGGGAGGGAAAGAGAGGAATGAGGTCATTCCCTTTTAAAAATGCCCACTGTCACTGCTTCTTCCTGCTCAGGGGCCAATGAAGGATTGCTTTGTTATCTTAAATCACAAGAATGTTGAATCACACAGGACCATCTCACAATTAATTCAGGCCCCTCATTAGATAAACAAAGCAACTGAAGCTGAACAGTTCAATGAACATGCTCCAACACACATAAGTGTTAAGTAACAGCGGTAAGACTTGAACTCAGGTCTACCAACTCAAAATTCTACATTCTTTCTGCTGTGTACCACATTGCTTCTGAGGGCCTATATCCAGAAACCACCAGTCAAAGCTGTAACAAGCAGTTTTTGCATTTGGGACGGCATGGTACAGAATGTTCTTCAAATATAGTTTAATATAAATTCAGGTGGAGGAAGTTGTTGAGAGAAAATCCAGAACACTGTGAGGCCACAGAAAGAGAAGATCACAGCTGGAAATAGGATACAAGTAAAAGTATTAATTATGCCTGGGACAATAATTAAATGCTAAGCTCATTTGTTTTCATATTACTAATGAATTTCAGGTACTGTTAGCACTGTCTCTTTTGTCACCCTAGAAATCCTGCCGTAGATATGCCTATGCCACTAGGTTGTGGACAGGGGACACTGTAAAACCAAATAGCTAATGAGAGTAGAATTGTGGAGTATTTGGTCCAGTTGGACACTTGTGGGGGGTTTCAGACAGACTTTGCTTCAGAAGCATGGTAAAAAGTAAATAAAATGACCCCTTTCCAGGGCAGCAAAATTCTAACTTCATTCATTACAAGATAGAAAGATTTTTCTCCAACCACAACTGTCAGAAAAGTCACTAACAGAAAAGAGAAATTCACTAAGGATCCTACTATCATTTCCTATGAGTATTACTTGTCCCAAACAGGCCATCCCTCCCACAATTCTTATCCAGAATTTGTGACAATCCATGACTCATCAGTGGACTCCTCAAATATCCACATCTCTGATTTTTTTCCTTGGGAAGCATTAGCTTGTACCTGCTGGTTGACTTTTGTTCATTTTTTTCTCATTTACAGGTACTCCATCCAATCTACAAAGAGACCAGTGACTCTATTTTTCTATCTGGTCTCTCTGAATTTGGTCATGTTTTTCAGAATCATTCAGAAGTATCATTTGGCTGCATCATCCTCATATTTATTTTTTAAATGTTCTTGTCATTCAGTTGGTCTCGAGGCTATCATTTTCTATCATTTATCTTTTCTTTGTGTTTAAAGCTCAGGTCAAACACCACATTCTACAGAACACTTTCCAGAGCTCCTTTCTTCTCCATCCCCCTGCCAATTACTCTGAATTTACTATAAGTACAGTTTGTATATGGAGTCAATGACATGTCAGGCAAAGATCAGACACAAAGGACAGATGTGTATGTAGCCTACAGTTCTTCTGGGTGAGAACCAGATTAAAATGTAATGGAGAAATATTGAACTTAATTTTCAAAAAATATATTAGATAATGTTAATATGTGGTTTTCTAACTCAATATGGTGCCTATAGGGATCATATATGGGTTAGTGGCCCTGTTTCTATTTGAGTTTGACACCACTGGTATAGTTGGTAGAAAACTGGCCTGAAATTGGGAGGATCTGAGTTTAAAAAAACTGCCTCTGGTGCCTAATGGTCATATGATCCAAGGAAAGTCATTTAACTTCACAATGCAAGTTTCTAAAATTGTAGCACCCTGAGAAAATACCAGCCTAAATTTGGAATGATGCCCAAATTACTTTAAAAGAATGCATGCCATTTGATCCAGCAATA
This sequence comes from Monodelphis domestica, assembly GCF_027887165.1. NCBI lineage: Eukaryota > Metazoa > Chordata > Mammalia > Didelphimorphia > Didelphidae > Monodelphis > Monodelphis domestica. The sequence goes on from NC_077232.1 coordinate 230,712,322, forward strand.
CCACTACTGGAGTTTTATCCCAGAGACATTTTTTTAAAAATGGGGATGGATCTGTTTGTACAAAAATATTTATAGTTATACTTTTCGTGGAGGCAAAAAAATTGGAAACTGAGGGAGTGCCCCTCAATTGGGGAATGGCTGAACAAATTGTGGTATATGATGGTGATAGAAGACTATTATGCTATGAGGGATGATGAATTGGATGATTTCTTTAAGAACTGGAAAGACCTCCATGAACTGATGCAGAGTGAAATGAGCAGAACCAGGAGAACACTGTACACAGAAACTGATACACTGTGGCACAATCAAATATCATAGACTTTGTTATCAAGGACAATAACTTATGAAAAGAATGTTGAGAACTGTTGGAGTAGAAACACAGACGAAAACATGATTTATCACTTGTTTATATGGGTATATGGTTTGGGGTTTTGGTTTTAAAAGATTACTCTATTACAAAAAATGAACAATATGGAAATAGGTTGTGTAATAATACATGCATAACCCAGTTGAATTGCTTGTCAATTCTGGGAGTGAGGAGGGAAGAGGGGAGGGAGACAACATAAATCATGTAACCATGGAAAAAAAATTTTAAATTAAAAATAAAAAAAAAGAAAATATAAGCCTATGTTGGGAGAGTAGTTCCTCATTGGCAGCATTCCAATATCATTGTAAATTGCCAAACTAATTTTTAAAATATGATAGATGGATAAAGAAACAGAGAGAGAAGTAAGAGGAGGAGGAGAAGAAGGAAAAGGAAGCAAGGAGGAGGAGGAGGAGAAGGAGGAGGAGGAGAAGAAGAAATTTATTAAACTATTATGTGCTAAGCACCGGGAATAGACACCTAAGCAAGCAAGCCAGTCCCTGCCCTCAAGGAACTTACATTTGTGTGTGTGTGTGTGTGTGTGTGTTGGGGGGGGGGGGAATAACATCAAAAGGAGTTAGAAAATGGAGCTAACAAGGTAAGTGAGGTGAAGAAAAAACAGCCAAGAAAGAAAGAAGGTAAGAGTGAGACCTCAAGGTCAGGAACCTTTCTGGTCTTTTTCCTACTAGAAGACTTTGAAACAGAGTTGCTTGCTTTTTTTCTGACCTAGGTTCATGAAGTCTGAGATAGTTTCACATTTGTCTTCATATCCTCATTATCTGGCACATCTAAGACACTTGCTACATACTTACTGATTGATCGATTGACTAGTAAGGATGGATGCCTTCAAGCAGACAGGTGGGATCTTGTCAGATTCTTTTTTTCTGAAGGGGTTTATCTGCTAACCCCGTGCACACATGTGAGAGAGTCTCTTCTTCACACAAGCATACAACTGAATTCAAATCTCTAGTATTTATATAGTGTTTCAGGGTTTGCACTTTTAGTTTTATAACTGGGTTTGTTTGTTTTTTAGCATTACAAATTGTTACAAATTAGTCTTGGCTTCATCACAGGTCTTTTGTAATAAAGTAAAACAGTCAAGTTTTAACAATATACAATATACTAACAATATACAATACTATATACAATAACTCCATCTGAAAGTTTATACAACATTTCATCATCCCTCCTCTACTTTTTTTAATGAACAGAAATTGATTTCTTCTCCTCCTACTTCCTCCCAATGGAAATTTCTTACAAGAAATTAGAGTCAAACAAAACAAATTCCTGAACTATCCTTGTCTCAGAAATGTTTGTCTCAGGCAGGTAGCATGTTTCCTCTTTAGTGTTCTGGAACCGTTGTTGATCATTGTATTAATCAGAGTTCTTAAGTCTTTCAAAGTTCTTTGACTTTACAATTTCATTATCTTATAAATTGTTCTCCTTGGTTCTGCTTACTTCATTCTGCATCAGTTCATACAAGTCTCCCCATATTTCTTGTCTCCTTAATCATTTCTTATAGCACAATTGTATTCCATTATGGAATTATATACCATAAATTGTTCAGACATTCACTAATTAATGGACATCCCTTAGTTTTCAATTCCCTTCCATAACAAAAGGCATCACTATAAATATTTTTTAACATATGAGACCCTTTTCATCTTTATTTTATCTCCTTGGGGTATAGGCCTAGAAGTGAGTTACTTTTGGGATAGAGTTTCAAAATGCTTTTCAGAATGACTGAACCAATTCATAACTCCATCAACCATGTATTAATGTGTCTGTTTTTTCCAATGTGCCTCTCTGGTGTTTGCCATTTTCCTTTTGCCAATCTGATGGGTATGAAGTAGAACCTCAGAGTTATTTTAATTTGTATTTCTCTAATTCTTAGTGATTTTGAGCATTTTTTTAAACCTTTGCCTTCCATATTGGAATCCATACTGTATATTGGTTCCAAGGGTAAAGAATGGTAAGGTTTAGACAATGGAGGTTAAGTGACTTGCCCAAAATCACACAGTTACGAAGCATCCGAGGGCAGATATGAATGCAGGACCCTCAGTTTCTAGGTCTGCTTTTAAATTAACTAAGCCATCTAACTCTTCCTGAGTATTTTAAAAACAGATATTGATAACTTTGATTGCTTCCTCTGAAAATGTTCTTTTCATATCCTTTGACCAATTGGGCAATGATTGTTACTCTTACAAATTTGAATCTGTTCCACATATATATATGTACATATATCTTGGAATTGAGATCTTTATCAGAGAAACTGACCAGATGTTTAAAATTCAGGCTGTGGAGTTTGTATTTTAACCTATAGACAATAGGAAGCCATTGGAAGTTTCAGAGGGAAAAATGTTTCTTAGGATTTTCTCTTTCCACATACCCAAAGACTCATATATTCTATGTAAGCATACACACTCCTTTTAGATATTGTCTCATGTATAAATCAATACTTTCCCCTAGTATTTGTTCTCATCCTGGTCATGTAAGAGAAGACTAGAGAATTGAAAAAGGACAACCATTGGAAAAGGGGAATACAAAGAAACAGCTGTATGATTTAAATTAAATGTATAATTCTTCAAATATTATTTTTATAAAGTTTATTATCTAACATAATAGGATCATGTGACTACACTTTTTCTACCTGCTCAAAAAACCTGCTCCACCAAAGCCACAGCAGGAAGGAAAGGGGGGGGGGGAGGGTGGACCTCTACCAGATTTATATCCCATCTTCATTAGCATGTAACAAGAAGAAGTGAGTGTGGTTCTAGGGATCATAATTTTGCTGGGGATTGTAGTTTTTAGGGTAACAGGTTTTAATTATACACAGTTCACATGAAATATTACAAATGTGTTCTTCAAAAATGGATCTCCAGCTTTTGTGGGGTCTGGATTAGAATAGCTGGCCATCTCATCACCGAGCTGGAGTCCCCTGGCTCCATGATGTCTTTAAAAACTCTTGGGGATTTCTGCCCTGCACATCACTGCTCTTTATGTGTTTTTCAAGGAGTCAGGAATCCCCAAGTTAAGCAAGGAACCTCTGACCTCTGACTCTTAGCTGACCTCTTCTTGGCTAAAATATATAAAGCTGACCTTGCCTAATGAATGTTCTTTCCTATAAACTCCTACCATTCTTATCATCTAAATCATCTAAATCCCAAATTTATTTCTGTTTGGGGATAATTCCTGAATTCCATGTACCTTATCATCCCAAGATCTCAGAGAAAGTTGAAAGAATGAACAGAGAACTTAAGACCATCATTGGCAAATTAGGCACTGAGATGCATTTAAAATGGCCTGAAGCTCTCCCTCTAGCTCTATTTTATCTCTGCAGCAGGCCCAGGGGAGATCTACACATTTCACCATTTGAGATGCTTTTTGGACATTCTCTTATACAGGCTAAGCCTTTTTCTCCTGCATATACATCATTATTGGGGGAAATGGGGGGGGGCACTTCTATTGCTTTATATATATAAGACCTGCAGATCAAATCAAGAGAACTCCATGAATCTGGAGCTGCCATACAAGCAGGACCTATAGACTTTTCACTTCATGACCTAAACCCAGGAGGCAAATTGTACATAAAGAACTTCCAGTATACTGGAGCAATTTAGCCTACCTGGGAAAGTTCATTTCAAATACTGTTAACCACTTCAACAGCTATAAAAATTGGAGAAAACAACTCTTGCATTCATTGCTCACATGTAAAGAAAGAACCTTTTATTGACACTGATTGAATGCATTCTGTCACAGGCATTGAAGATAAAAGTCCATAGACAAGTGTACACTGTTTGGGCTGACACATTGAATTCCTGAATTTTTAAAAAATTTATTTTATTATTGTTTTTCTTTTTATTTTCACTAGAATGTTGATTTTTCCCTTTCTTATTTCTGTACTTAAAGTACATATACTCAATATTATTCTTTTTTTAATTTTGTAGTAGAATAAGTTTAAATATCCATTTGCTCTAATATCGATATATATCAAAAAGTTTTAGACTATGGAAACCTACCATTCATTCTTAAATATTGTGTTATTGTGATTAATAATTGTTTCTGATTCCAAGAGAAGGTATCACAAAAAGAGCCATTGTACAGTATAAAGAAGCACAAGGTCAAGGAGACTAACAATCCTAGTGAGATTAATGATATCTGTGTCAAGACAGAGGACTTGTTTGAGGTTTGAGGTAGTGACTGTCTGACATACATCAGATGGAGGTCTTCCCCATGCCACATTTTGACAAGTACCTTAGTTTGGCTGCCATTTTTGTCCCTTGAGAGTGAAGGTAAAATCAAATCAAGGAATGATACTTCCTTTTTACATCAAAATCCAGTCTTTCTTTTTTCTCTCTTACAGTATGGCAACTTTCTGTAGTCCCAGCTGCCAATGGGTGAGTGCAATATTACTGCAATGGTCCTACAGGCTTGTGAGAGATAAGTCACTTTATTGGGCTCTGATTCCAGGACCTGTTATAGGCTTATTGTTGCTTACTCAGAATTTTTATATACTATTTAATTTTGATTTTTTTTCTTTTCTTCAATTTGTTTTGTTGTTGTTGTTGTTTTGGACTTCCTTTTAACAATTGATTTGCATACCTCAAAACTCCGTCATGTATTTTAGGGTGATCTGTGTATTTGTCAACACCATCTTTGGGGAGATTGTATAATTGTAATAAAATTCTAGATTTATAAAAATTTTTCTTTTTTGAGAGTAATTCTAGGATAAGAAACTTGCTACCTCTCTGAATCCAGAAAGTCAACTGTTTGGAGAAGGAGCCATGGAGATGCCTGCAGAAACCACACACTGCACCAAGGGATCCAGAATGAACTTTGGAATATAATGAAATTGATCTGTGGTGGGTTGAACACATTCATTTTGAATGTAAACTCTTACGCCAACGGGGCCTGCCCCCGCAATCATTAGTTTTCTTCTCTTTCTCTTTTATTTCCCTCTTATCCCCAAACTATTGTAATTTCTCCTTAGAGAGTGAAATATTGTATGTATCTCTATTTGAAGATCTTTAGAGATATAAGTTGGTGATGTGTACTGATTCCATGGGGAAACTAGGCATGTAAACCTAGGAGATTTCTACATGCTCGTTTTCCATGGGAATCACAGATGGATTGTGTAACTGGAATCAGAACTCCAGAACTACAATTCCCAGCACCCCACTCTCCTTCTCATGTTAAGTACTGATATAGGCAGGATATAAATTTTGTGTAGCCCCTCCTCTCACTCTTTCCTTTTGTGATTGTGGGCAGCTGCGGATATGGGCTTTTTGAGAACGAGGAGAACTTACTCACATGGGTTTACTTTGTTTAGATAATTAGGTTTTTTTATATTTCTATTTCCATTTTATTCCTTCTACTTCAAGTTAGTATTAATAATCTTTATAAAATTAATATGTGGAGTGTTAGACATTAATTTAAATCTTATATTTCTCTGCTGTTTGTTTATTGAATTGTTCCCTCATTTGGATTTTTGATGTCCTAGGTTGTTGAAATAGCTGGAATTGTTTTATCTCTTGAGCATAATTCTTATTTGGAGAAGTTTGAGAAATCGTCTGGATCAGAGAAACGGTCTGGTTCAGCAGGATCCATCAAATGGCTTCTAAGTCAATGTCATATACTCTAAAGCCTTCTTTCACCATCCTTGCCCAATGAACTCCCATCATCCTTATCATCTAAATCAACCAATCAACAAAAACTTCCCGAGGGTCTTCTATTCACAGTGCACATAGCTGAGTACTTAACAAGATACTGTCTTGTATTGTCTAACAACTATGGATTTGGACATTTTCTCTCTGATAGGATCATGGAAAGGTCCTAGAGATCGTGTCTATCTCCTGTACTTTTTTCTAAAGTACTCTACAGAATCTTCAGGTGACTAGGATTGTTCTTGGTTGCCTTGGAATGTGATGTGATTTCAATATGGTTCTTTCCAGAGAGACCAGTGGATGTTAAACCTGGTATGCTTTAACAGAAAAAGAGCTGGTCCTAGAATCAGAGAACCTTAGTTTAAATGCCAGCTTACTTACTTGAGCTTGAATATGTCATCTGTAAAATGACTGGTCTAAAACTGAATAATCTCTAAGATCCCTTGCAGTTCTAAATTCTTGATCCTGGGATTCTGAAACTGAGCTCCTGTCTTAGGATTGATTATGATTGCTAGGAGGCTTCCACTGAGAGCTGTTACTAGCATGAGGCTTACAGGGCTTTGCCTTGGGGTGCCAACAGCTTGGAAAGGGTGCATGTCCCTTTCACAATGACTACCATTGCACCTTGTACATACATCCTCTCCATGATCCCCCCACTGGCTCCTGTAAGGTTTGACCACCCTGTCCTTCTGGGTCCTTTCATAGACATCTTTCTTTCTCTGAGTGCCTTGCCCCCAAATTCCATGTCATTCTCTTCTCAAGCGGCTTCTCTAATCGAACTGTTTGCTTCAAGTAAAAATGTTCCTTGCTCCGTTGCTTCCATTTAGGGGCTCTTATGGAACAGACAATGTCCCAGGGACCTTCCCTGAAATGGAAATGGTCTTGGGCAGAGGAGAATTAGCATCAGCTCTTGGACTTTACCCATTACTCTCCCTGGATTTGATGCTACTGATGGGAGAATAATACCTTCCTTGACTCTTTCATGCATGAATTTCCCCCCAATTGTGCCAGGGAGCAATGAGAAAACAGAGTATTCCAAAGAGACACGGTCACTGCCACCCTGATCCATATGAATAGATCTGTCACAGGTTTTTAATTAATCTTGAGCTAGTTCCTGTTATTATGGTACTTTTCCTTGTGTTTTTGTCAAAGAATCTGTCGTGGATGGCTGAGCTTTTTGTGCTCTGACTTTGGCCAGACACATTTAGTTCATTGTCTGCCTAGGAGCAGCCCAGCAAGTCTGAGCCTGAAGCAAATCGATGCAAAGTAGGAAATGAAATCTATGGACCAGGATGGCTGGCAGACCTAGAGTCCAAACAGGATTGCTCTAGAAGGGAGAGTGAAGTATGGGCTAAGGGGTGGGGAGGGGAGGGAGGTGAAGGCCACCAATCCAAATACAAAAGCAGTTTGTTGTCAAGCAGTTAGAAACAATTTGTGGTGATCCAGACAAAATTTCCGGGTGTTCAGGTTACTGTAGCTTCACAGTCCTTATTATGTGGAGAGGCACTTGTATTTTTAGACCTTTAAAAAGTGCCCATTGTTGACCTTCCTCCTGGGCATTTGCACAGTAGCAACAAGATTATACAACTAAGGTGCTAACAAAAGTCAACCAAAAGGCCAACTCCAAAAATGGTGGAAAGACAACCTCTGAGAAGCCTTTTTCAGACTGCTACTCTAATCCAGAATAAATATCTCTATTCATAACTGGGCTACTAAAGGTCAGGATATACTGTAGATTTGTACACGCCAATGACTCAACTATACTTTAGAGCTGATACTATTGTTTTATATTTATGGAGAAGAAGGGAGAGGAGAAGAAGAAAGTGGAGAAAAAGAGGAAGAGGAGAAGGAATAAAAAGGGAAAGAAAAAGAAGAGAAGCAGGAAGAAGAGATGCAGGAATACAACACCAAAAACTGTTAGGAGAGGCACCATGGGATAGAGAAAAAAGTAACAGTCTCCCAGTCTAGTGGACCAGATTTCAAGTCCTGAGGTTTTTTGTTTGTTTGGTTGGTTTGGTTTGGTTTTGATACTGGGTCTCTTATTTTGCCCAGTTTAGAAGTGTATTGACCACTCTTGAGCCTTAACCCACTACTGACCAGCATGGCAACTTTGACCTGCTCTCTTTCCGCCCTGGGCTAGTTTGCCCCTTTGTGGATAGCCTTCCAGGCTTGGGAACTGACCATAATCAGCTGAACTTAGTGTAGAAACTCAGCTCAGAACTCACAGATTCATTGTATCCACAGCCTTGGTCTCCTTAGTCTCAGGGATAATAAGCCTGGTCCACCAAGAATGACTCAAGTCCTAGTTTTGATCTATATTCACTGGCTGCCCATGGGCAAATCATTTGACTTGCGAATGTGTGAGGTAAAACTCTGTAAGTCAATAAATTGCTTAATGATTGTATCCCACTTAAGCTCTCTGGATCCTGAAATCATTTCCTACTTTCTCAGGTGAGTCCCAGAGCAAGGCTGTATCTCCCCCGCAAAGTCCTAGGGATACCTCAGAGGTGCTGGTGCTCATATCATCGCCTCAAACCTCTTCCATTTCAGAATCATTTTTGTCAGTTAGCTTCATGTGAATTTTAGAAAGGATTAACTCTGCCCTCAAAGTTATGACGCTGGGCATCCCCTTGGACCCAGAAACACCACTACTCCAACTAAGGTCTGTATGACCAAAGAGATCAAAGAAAAAAATTGCTGTACCTTTCTGTCGATCAATATTTATGCTGAGCATAAAAAGCAAAAGAGAATAACTGCCCTCAAACATCTAATAGGTGTGCAAGCATGAATCAACTATAGAAGATATACACAGGATAAATTGGAGATAGTTAAGAAGGGAAGTCACTGGAATTATGGGAAATCCAAAAAGACTTCTTTTGTTGTGGCAAAGAATTGAAAGCTAAGGGAGAACCTGTCAACTAGGGAATGATTTAAGAAATGTAGACAGTCTTTATTTTTAACCCCTTACCTTCCATCTTAGAATTGATACTAAGAATTGGTTCCAAGCTATGCCCAAAGGGTGATAAAAGAATGTCTACCCTTTGATCCAGCCATAGCACTGCTGGGTTTGTACCCCAAAGAGATAATGGACAAAAAGACTTGTACAAGAATATTCATAGCTGCGCTCTTTGTGGCGGCCAAAAATTGGAAAATGAGGGGATGCCCTTCAATTGGGGAATGGCTGAACAAACTGTGGTATATGTTGGTGATGGAATACTATTGAGCTCAAAGGAATAATAAAGTGGAGGAATTCCATGTGAACTGGAACAACCTCCAGGAAGTGATGCAGAGCCAGGAGAACATTGTACACAGAGACTGATACACTGTGGTATAGTCGAACGTAATGCACTTCTCCATTAGTGGAGGTATAATGTCCCTGAACAATCTGCAGGGATCTAGGAGAAAAAACACTATCCATAAGCAGAGGACAAACTGTGTGAGTAGAAACACCGAGGAAAAGCAACTGCTTGACTACAGAGGTTGAGGGGACATCACAGAGGAGAGACTCTAAATGAACACTCTAATGCAAATAACAACATGGCAATGGGTTTGAATCAAGAACACACGTGATACCCAGTGGAATCACTTGTTGGCTATGGGGGGGGGGGGGAGGAAAAGAAAATGATCTTTGTCTCTAATGAATAATGCTTGGAAATGATCAAATAAAATATTATTTTAAAAAAGAGTGGATAGATATTCTTAAAGCATATTAAAAATGAGCAAGATAAGTTTATTTCTATTTGAATTTGTTTAAATGATTTAAAATAAAAATTAGCATTTATTTCTAAAAAAAAAAAAATTGGTTCCAAGGCAGAAGAGCAGAAAGGACTAGGCAGTTGGGGTGGTGACTTGCACAGGGACACAAACCTAGAAAGTGTCTAAGGCAAGATTTGAACCCAGTGCCTCTCTTCTCTAGGTCTGGCTCTCTATCCACTGAGCCACCTAGCTGCCCCTGAATGTAGACATGCTGTAACTATGTGGTGGAGAAACTCTGACTGGCTATAGAAGCTTCAAAAAGACCTATTGCATGAATCACCTCCTTTTTTTCACTGCATTCTCCCTTGGGGGATCTCAGGGAATCTTGCTCACAACTTCTGGTAAGAGATCACGATAGTAAGCAGAAAAGTCTCTCAGACTTTCTGAGGTCATTTGGACTCTGAGCAATAACTTTTGTGGTCCTTGGCTTCTGTCTTTGTCCTCTATTCTAGGTGAAGGGTGCAGACTCTGTGACCTTCATCAGCCCCCAGAATTGCAAGCCAGGCTTTGTATTCAGGCCAGCATCAATGCCTCAAGGAGCAAGGAAAGACCATTCAGGCCCATGCCAGTGAAACCAGAAATGAGAACTCATCTAGCAACTATGCTAATTTTGGACCAATTCTATGCTCCCCAGAGACCAAATGGAAATGGGTCTTGGGGGGTCTTGGGAGAAAGCCTTGAGTAGTTTGTTCTTGATATAGCTATGAAGTAACTATTCCTTTGAAAGAGCTAAATCATGTCAACTGATTGCATGGAATTGGGGAACTAGCTGGAGGCCCCTAATAATGGAGGGAGAATTCAGATAGTGGGTAATCAAGCAGGAGTAAAAGAAATCCCGTATCCCTTAGGATTCTGGAACCCTGAGAAATTGTACGGCAGGCCTGCCTTTAAAAAATAATAATTGATTTATTTGTTGGAAAATAAGAATTCCCAAATATTTCTCTCTCCTTCCCTCCCTGCACCAGAGAAGGCATCACTTACCTCAAAAATGTATGTGTAAACTATGTCTTTCACGTTTCTACTCTTCAGTCCTTTCTCTGGAAGTAGATATTCACAACTTGTTCTTCAAATGTTAGTTCTCTCGTTGTCTATAATGCTTTCTTGGTTCTACTCATTTCATTTTTCATAATTTCATATAGGTCTTTCCATGTTTTTTTAATTAACCTGCTTGTAATTTCTTACCACACAGTAGTATTCTAACACAATCAAGTGCCACAACTTGTTCAGTCATTCTCCAACTGATGGACATCCCCTCAATTTCCAGTTGTTTGCCATCACAAAGAGAACTGTTATAAATATTTGAGAGCATATAGGTTCTTTTCCCTTTCCCCTGATCTCCTTGGGAAACAGATCGAACAGTGGTATTGCTGGGTACTACAGTATACACAGTTTCATAAGTCTCTCGGCTAATTTCACTTTGTTCTCCAAAATGGATGGATTAATTCAGTTCCACCAACAGTATTAATGTTCCCATTTTTCCACATTCCCTCCAGCATTTATCATTTTAGCCAATCTGATAAGTGTGAAATGATATCAAAGAGTTGTTTTGATGTGCTTTTCTCTAATCTGTAATTATTTAGAGCTTTTTTTCCCCCTATGGCTATGATGTCTTCATCCCAAAACTGTCTTTTCATATTCTTTGACCATTTATCATTTGGGGAATTGTCCATATTCTTGTAAATTTGACAAAGTTCTCTATGTTTTTTAGATATGATCTATTTGAGAAACACTATAAAATCTGCCTCTTCCCTCCCATTTCTACTTTCCTTTTCATCTTGGCCATATTAGTTTTACTCGTACAAAAAATTTTCAATTTAATGTAAGCAAAATTATCCATTTTTTATCTCACAATGCTCTCTATCTCTTGGTTATTCACAAACTCTTCTCCTATTCATAAATCTGATATGTTCGCTGTTTTTCTAATTGGCTTAGGATATTTTCCATTGTCTAGATCACATATCCATTTTGATCTTATCTTAGAAAATAGTGTAAGATATTGGTTTCTACCTAGTTTCTGCCAAACTGCTTTTCAGTTAACCCATCAATTTTTACCAAATAGTGAATTCTTTCCCCCAAAACTCGAATCTATATTTTTGTCAAATACAAGGGCACTATAATCTTTTATAACTCTTTGTTGTATGTTGGTCCTATTCTAGTGATCTACCTTTCTATTTTTTTAGCTGGTAACAGGCAGTTTTAGTAATCACTGCTTTGGAATACAGTTTAAATTGCTAGAGTTCCTTCCTTTAGACCCCCTCCCCCATTAATTCCTTTGATGTTTTTGACCTTTCATTTTTCCCAATGAATTTTGCTATTATTTTCTCCAGCTTAATAAATTAATGTTTTGGTAATTTACTTGGGATGGCACAGCACCTTTTTGATAGGGAGCCAGGATATGCACACTGAAGATACAAAAGCAAGATCAGGGTAATGAGATATCAGACACACAGAATCCCAGAATTTCAGAATCTTTGAATTGTAAAGGACTTTGATAGTGAAGTGGGGCACTTCATAAAGCGAGTCCAGACACCCAGAAATTCAATTATTGGAACCGTTATTTATCGATTAATAAAGAATCTACCAGCTGGGACAGCCTCCCCTAGGGGAAGCTGCATCAGACTGACATCACAGGATAGCTTATATAGGTTACAAGATACAAAGTTATTTCCTTTCACATACAGGTTCTTATTTGAGGATCAAACAAACCTCACAAAAACCTCTCAGTGACAATATTCCGGTTATTGGGGGTTGTTACCTTTCACTTGTACTTAATTCACTTATCCCTAGTTAACTGTTACCTTGCATTCCATCCTGACCTCTTTGATATTCCTGATGTTCCTAGGTTTCTTGACCTTCCTGATTCTCATCTTTATGCTAATTAGAGTCTAGTCTGTAGCCTGCATAAGCTACTTGACCTCCTGGGGAAACTGAGTCAGTTTCCCAAAAAATGCAGGAAGGTATTAATCTGCTTTATCTACTCCAATTTTATTATCTAACCTACTTCCTTTATTCAGACTACTTCAACAGTTATCTAGCCTAGACCCCTCTCTCTCACACCCTTTGTCCCCCATATCCACGCTATTGCCAAGGCCTGTCTAATTCAACTTTGTAATATCTCTCACATATACCTTCTTCTCTCTTCTGACATAGACTTACCTCTGGCACAGGCTTTCACCACCTCACACCTAGACTATTGCCATAGCCTGCTGATAGGGTGTGCCTGCTTCAAGTGCTGCCATACTGCAATTCATGCTTCATCTAGACACTAAAGTGGTTTTCTTGAAGTGCAAGTATGATCATATCACTCCTTTACTCAATAAACTACAGTGGCTCCCTATTGCCTCCAGGAGCAAATACAAAATGCTCTGTTTGATATTCAAAGCCCTTCATAAACTAGCCCCTTCCTACCTTTCCAGGCTTCTTATACCTTACTTCCCAATATGTACTCTTCTATCCAGTGGCCTCCTGGTTGTTTTGCAGAAGACTCTCTTCTTCTAGATTCCAGGCATTTTCTCTGGCTCTCCCAGATGCCTGTAGGACCTTCCTAGTTTCCATTGAGTCCCATCTAAAATCTCTTCTTTTATTGACAGTCTTCCCCCATCCCTCTAAATCATAGTATCTTCCCATTGTTATTTACTTCTTAAGGGACAGCTTAGTGGCCCACTGTATAGGGCTCTGGATTAGAGTCTGGAAGATTCAACTTTATGAGGTCGAATCTTGCCTCAGGACACTTACTCACTCACGTGACCCAGGCAAGTCATTTCACTCTGTTTGCCTGTCTCCTCCTCTATAAAATGAGCCAGAGAAGGAAATGGCAAACTACTCCAATATCTTCTCCAAGAAAAAAATGGGGTCAGAGAGTCAGAAATGACTAATCAACAAAAACAACATGGTGGTGCCAGGCACTGTGCGAAGGTCTGAGGATAGAAAAAGAGGCAGAAGACAGTCTTCAAGGGGCTCACAATCTAATGAGTTGAAAGACCTCAGAGATCATCTAATTCAAACCTCTGATTTTATAGCTAAGGAAAGCTGCTCGCTCTCAGGGTAGCTACATGGTTTGCACAAGATCACACACAGTAACACCAATGAGAGGCAGGAGCTGAAACTGAGTTCTCTAGCTCCAGAGCCAGTGACGAGATTTAAGAGGAAGGAAGATCATCTTACTGCCCCTGTTAGTATTTATTGCTGTATGACAGGGCCAAGTCACTCCACCTCCCCACACTTAAGTAGTTTTCTCATTTGTAAAATCCGAGACTTGTGCTAAATGGTTTCTGAGGTCTCGTCTAGTTCTGTCTGTGATCCAAGACTTCATCAGAATTGAGACAAGGAAAAAAGCAAAGCATGTAGGCAGCCACCTAGGGTGCAACAACTGCTGGAGTAGAATGGAAGACAGCATTAGAATGACTCAATAAAGGCCTGGATTCTGAAGTCCAGAGCATTTGCTCTACAATACGCAGCATGCTCTGGTTGGATTTTATGGCACGTCCCATGGGTTAGTCATAATGAAGTCGCAAAGCCTGTGGCAGAGCTGTAGAGGGGCACTATTTCCAAACAGGCTGGAGAACAGGGAAGCAGAAGAGGAAAGGAAGTAATGAACATTAAAGATTCAAACCTGGCCTTCGCCCACCCAGCTCTGGTGACAGAGGACAGAAGCTTGGGAGCAGAGGGATGGAAACTATTAGGAACAGCTGCCAATGGAAAGGCGAATCACCAGCAAATGTAAAGTATCCGGGAGTGTCATGTCAGCTGAGGGGAAATGATGCCATTGATAAAAAAGCAATTACTCTATTGGCCTGAGTATGGGCCAGATTAATACACGCACACAGTCCTCCTAAAACTGGTTTATAGAACATGGTACAGAATGAGAGCTTTGTCTTCAGGCACACTGAATGAATGAATTGAGTTGTTTTGATTTTATAGATTTTTTTATTACAAGGGGAAAGGTTTTTGAGAGGAGGAGAGTTTACATGTAGTGAGAGGGATGCCAAAAAAAAGAAGAAAAGAAAGTCTACAGACTCAATGAAATGGTTTAAAAATGATGACATAGGAAGAACAGAGCAGAGGGGAGTTAAAGGGAGACCCAGAGAAGCCAGGTTACTTTGTTGATACTGTGTCGGTTTTAATCGATACTTTAAAAAATTATTTTTCAGATTCATGATTTCACATATAATCTTTTTTCAACTTTGAAAACTGATATGTCAATGCTTGTTCATTCATAAAAAATAAATTTGTGGAGCAGCTAAGTGGCTCAGTGAATAGAGAGGAACTGGGTTCAAATTTAGCTTCAGTCACTTTCTAGCTATGTGACTCTGGGCAAGTCACTGAACCCCATTCGCCTAGCCCTTGCTCTTTCATCTTAGAGATATTACGAAGACAGAAAGGGTTTGCAATTAATAAACAAATTTGGAAAAATAAAAGCCCTAGGGAAGTGCTTATGTACTATTTTGAGGTTTGCAAAAACTTAATATTTGAGATCTCATTTGAGCCTCACTATAACACAGTGACGTAATTGCTTTTATTGTCCCCATTTTTTTAGATGAGGAAATTGAGGCTGAAGGACTAGACCAAGGTCATATAGCTGCTAACTGTGTGAAGTAGGATTTGAACTCAGGACTGCCTTATTCCAAGTATAGCACACTGTGATAAGCTGCCCTCTATAATTGTCCAAGGCATCAAACATAGACCAGATCTTATTTAACACAGCAAAGGACACAGAAAGACCTCTTTATCCAAGCCTATAAATAGTTTAGAAACCCAACCCTGCCCCTTCCCTATCCAGGGAGATGGCACCATGGATAAGCCACTCAGGTGGCCTGGAGATAGGAAGGCCTGTGCTCATCTAGAACCTCAGATACTTTCTAGCTTTTTGACCATTGCTAAGTCACCTACATTCTGCTTGTCTCCGTTTTCCTCAATTGTAAAATGAAGATCATAATACCTCAAGGGTGTTGTGAGGATCAAATGAGAAAATATTTATAAAGAACTTACTTAGCACATAGTAGGTGCTATATAAATATTTATCCCTTTCCCCTTATTCCAGCATCCTTAACTTATACTATGACCCTGCATTTTCTCAGTTGAGGAAAATGAGGCAAATAGAAATTTAGTGACTTGCCCAGGATTACACAGCATATAAACATTTGAACTCAGATCTTCTTTACTCCAGACCTAGCTTTTTATCCACTAAGCCCCCAGCTGCCTCTACCCAATGTGGTATTTATATAGTAATTTTATTATAACAAACCAATACGAGGGGGTGTCAGAGTGGTTCAGTAGATTGAGATCGAGACCCAGAAATGGAAGGTCCTGGGTTCAAATTTGATCTCAGAAACTTCCTAGCTGTGTAACCCTGAGCAAGTCATTTAACCCCCATTGCCTAGCCCTCACTGCTCTTCTGCCTTGGAGCCATATTAATTCTAAGACAAAAGGTAAGAGGTTTTTTTTTCTTCTTAGCAATACAAATATTTCATTTTATGTCTTATAATAACTATGGATGTGTGAGAGACCATGTGATCCTGAAGTTAAGAAGCTATGGGTTCAAGAACAACCTCTGACTTTTGGTATTAACTGGATAGATCATATATTTTCTCAATGTCCCAAGGACTCATCTAAGACTAAAAATTGCAAAGGAAGCCAGATTTGCATTGTTTTCTCACCCAGGAGTTCCCTCAACTAATGAAATTTGATGTCTATTTGGTAGAAGGAGGAATGAGGAAATAATGGCAAAGCCCAAAGTGACTTGCCCAAGGTCATTCAAACTTTATATTCATTCAGCAATTCAACATTCATTCAACAAATATTTATTTACTAGGAGCCTACCACAGTTCTTTCTACTAGACCAATATGAGTTTATTTGTATTAATGCAAAGATATAACAGCCAACAAATGAATACATTTACATCCTGAAATTTATCAGTTAGATGAATATTTGACCACTCCTTGGTGGAATAGCATTGCTTAAAAGTGAACTACAGAGTTTGTAAGATGATTTCTAATGTAGGAAAGGCTCTCAACCAAACGTCAGCCAGGATGGTGTAAAGTCTGAAGCGTCATTCCTAGCAGAGTTGTATGTGTGTGCTCAGAATCCCTCATTTTGGCTCTACTGAAATGCTTGTTTTGGTATTAGTATCCGTAACATGTTCAGGACTGTGCAGTGGGTCCCCTTTCAGCTGGGTACACTATGGAACTAGACTTCTCCAAAATTAAAATCCCTTTTCAAAGATTCTTCAGGTCTAAAAAGAGCCTAGCAAAAAGTGTATCCATTGAGAAATACTTTTCCCACAATACTTAAGCAAACATAGAAGCTGGGTATGTCTTTGTATGCTATGTGGAATGATCAGTTACTACTAAAATATGGTATGATTTAGAGACTGAAAATAAATGCAGATGAGTGCTACATCTTTCCTAGTGCTTATAGTCTTCAAATATGCAGCACAAATTAGCAGCACTTTTATTTGTACATACCAGGCACAAATTTCATACATCTTAGTGATATCTACAGCCAACTTAGGCCATCAAATCGCTTGGTAAGGACTATCTCTAAGGTCCTCACTTGAGCCATCCATCCAGAGTTATCTTGTAAGGCTATAGTGCAGTATGCTCTGGGTAGCACTGACTTCTCCCTAGCACCAGATGGAGGTTAATGGCAGCTCGATACAGTCCCCCATTGTTCAATTCCAACTTCTGCCACTGTCTCAGCAGTAGGGTACCTTTGAAGGTCCTCTAACCCCATTTTCTTGTCTGTTTGTTTTTTGCCCAAGTCACATCTTTTAGTTCACTCAACACTAACAAAGAATAATCTAGAAAGATCTCTTCTCAGAGATAACAGGAGTTGAGCCTTGAAAGAAGAAAATTTAGAAAATGGCTTAATAGGGGCAAGTAGGAGGTTCAGTGGATTGCGAGCCAGACCTAGAGATGGGAAGTCCTGGATTCAAATCTTCCCTGAGACCCTTCCTAGTTGTGTGACCTTGGGCAAGTCACTTAACCCCAATTGTCTAGTCCTTAACCATTCTTTTGTCTTGGAACTGATACTTAGAATCAATTCTAAAATGGAAGGGAAAGATTTTTTTAAATGGCTGAACAAATTGTGGCACATTATTGTGATGGAATTATTACTGTGCCATAAAAAACAATGAGCGGGTTTACTTTATTTTTTTAATGTTTTTTTTTCAAGTTAACTTTTAAAAAATCTTGGAAAAATCCTATGTGAAAGTAAAATTATCAAAATCAAGAGAACATTATATGCAGCAACAGAAATATTGTTTGAAGAAAGGCTTGTATATACCCACCTCCAGAGAAAGAACTGATAATTAGAAAATAAACAAGACAGTTTTATATATCTATATCTATATATCTTTTTGTTAGATGATGCTTTCTCTAGTACTCAAAGGGGAGGGAAAGTGGGAGATACCTAGGAATTCTAACACAGGGTACAAACAAATTAATCATTTATTTATTTTATAAAAGAAAGTGTGGCTCAGTTTTCTACCACAATATAATGTAGGATAATAGTTTGCTAAGTAGAAATATAACTAGGAACCATGCTATTCTGTACCATTCTCTACTCCTTGTCTACTTTGTGAACTAAAATAAATCACTATGTCTATTCTTTCAACTACAAAAGATTAGAGAATAAAAGAGCTGAATGGGATCTTAAAAGTCAACTCTCCCAACCCCATAATTTTGTAGAACAATACCCTGGAATTCAAACCCAGGCCCTTGGGCTCTAAATCCAGCTTTCCTTTCAATAATTGTGCCATCTTGAAATCAAATTTAAAGTGACTTATTGAGTATGTAATGTATACAAAGTGTTTACTATCGACTTGGATGCCACATGGAAACTGAGCACTATCGGTGCTAAGAGATTTGATTGGCCCAGTTGGTTGAAGATGTTCCTAAGATGTATGAAATTTGTGCCTGGTATGAAAAGAGTCTGGCATGGGCCCTGATTTCACAAAGTTTATGACTCAACCTAAGAAAACGAAACAATTGCAAAATAAAATAAGATGCTAAAAAAAATGGTTGCTTAGAGGGTAATAAGAATACAAAGAAGGAAAGGAGCCCCATGGACTGTCCTAGCTAGCTATAGAAGACCTCATAAATTAGTTAGTATTGAGATTGGATCTTGAAAACAAATTATGTTTGGATTGGCAGGGGGAAGGAGCAATAGACATTTCAAGAGGGTGGGAATGAAGGAAGAAAACAGGCATCTAACCCCAAAGAGATAATGGACAAAAAGACTTGTACAAAAATATTCATAGCTGCGCTCTTTGTGGTGGCCAAAAATTGGAAAATGAGGGGATGCCCATCAATTGGGGAATGGCTGAACAAATTGTGGTATATGTTGGTGATGGAATACTATTGTGCTAAAAGGAATAATAAAGTGGAGGAGTTCCATGGAGACTGGAACGACCTCCAGGAAGTGATGCAGAGCAAGAGGAGCAGAACCAGGAGAACATTGTACACAGAAACAAACACACTGTGGTATAATCGAACGTAATGGACTTCTCCATTAGTGGCGGTGTAATGTCACTGCACAATCTGCAGGGATCAAGGAGAAAAAAACACTATCCAAAAGCAGAGGACAAACTGAGGGAATAGAAACACCAAGGAAAAGCAACTGCCTGACTACAATGGCTGAGGGGACATGACAGAGGAAAGACTCAGAGCGAACACTCTGATGCAAATACTAACAACATGGCAATGGGTTCAAGTCAAGAACACATATGATACCAGTGGAATCACACGTCGGCCACGGGGGGTGGGAGGGAGGAAAAGAAAATGATCTTTGTCTTTAATGAAAAATGCATGGAAATGATCAAATAAAATACTATAAAATTAAAAAAAAAAAACAGGCATCTATTAAACATTCACTATATGTGCCAGGCCCTGTGCTAAGTATTTTACAAATATTATTACAACCAGTCTGGGAAGCATTGTTATTCTTATTATTTTTATTTTTAAAAAATTATTTATTTTTATTTTATTATTATTATTTTTAAACCCTTACCTTCTGACTTAGAATTAACACTGTGTATTGATTCTAAGGCAGAAGAACAATGAGGGCTGGGCAATTGGTTAAAGAGTTTGTCCAGGGTCACACAGCTAGGAACCCCAACTGCCTTGCTGCTCTTCTGTCTTAGAATCTACACTAAAACAGAAGGAAAAGATTAAAAGAAAACACCACTATGGAGGTTACCAAAACCTTGTATTCCTGTATTCCAAAATTCTTATCTATAACCCCAAGCCTATTGTAGTGTGTCCTGAATATCATGAGGGAAAAGAACTGGACTTTTTGAGAACTGTTTGAGAACGGGACTGTCTAGATTGGCTGTCTTCTACCTAGCCCCAATTCACTGAAAAGCGGCCAAGCTTCCACCTCCTCTAACTTGGTTGGAAAGCAAGAGAGCTCAATAAGCTTCCTGGGAACAATCACTGCTGTATCTCCCAGGAGTCCAACTAAGCTTGTAAGAGAAGAAGCGAGGCTAACTGAACCTTTAGAGAAGCCTATGAGGGAGGAATCTAAGACTCTAGGGAACCTATCACCTGTGAATTAATGTAGTTCCGAACCAGAAGAGAACTCAGAGACCAACCCTTCAAAGAGAGGCTTTGCTCAGATCCTGAGAAAAACAGCCCTGAATGAATCAAACATTAGTTTGTATTCTGGGAAAGAAGTGATTTTGAGGGTTGGGAAAAACCAGAGAGAAGATTCTTTGATGTTTTATTTAAAGGTACTGCTTAATCATTCAATAAGAAGGTCCATGAAAACCATGAAATTGCCAAAAATGTGCCATGCATGCATGTGATAAAAATTATAAATTTCCCCCTAAATTGTAAAACATGTAGAAAACACTCATTCACTTGTTTTTACCATAATCAACAGAACCACTCTCCTCCTCAAATGAATAAGGAAAAAAAAAAGAGAAAAGTGAGTAGAGAAAAAAAAGTTTAATGAATAAGTGACTTCTGGGAATAGGGATGAGATATTCTTGTCATTAGGGTCTTTTACATATTCTTATTGGTAAATTGAAGAGGGAGATGGTGAGTAAAAGAATACAAGACAGCCTACCTTCAATAGCCTCCTCAAAAATAACATCAGAAATTCCACAGAGAAACCAGGATATCTGAATTCCTTTAAAAAAAAGAAAGGTAATTACTCAAAGATATAAGCAAAGAAAATATCTATCATGATGAAGAATTTATGGACTAAAAGTAACAATTACAAAAATTTTTAAAAATGTACTCTGAAATTTCATCAATGATGTATATCATGGGGGCAGCTGGGTGGCTCAGTGGATTGAGAGCCAGGCCTAGAGATGGGAGGTCCTAGGTTCAAATATGGCCTCAGATACTTCCCAGCTGTGTGACCCTGGGCAAGTCACTTGACCCCCATTGCCTAGCCCTTACCACTCTTCTGCCTGGGAGCCAATGCACAGTATTGACTCCAAGATGGAAGGTAAGGGTTGTAAATTCAAAAAAAAAATGATGTATATCATAAATAAAGCAAATTTTCTCAAGGTACAATAAAATTTATAACAAATGCTTAAATAAGGAACTAAATATATGAAAAATAAAATAGATAATTTTGATTACATTAAGTTAAAAAGTTTTTGTACAAATAAAACTAAGGCAACCAAGATTAGAAGGGAAATGACAGTTTGGGGGAAATACTTTATAGTATATATATCTCTGCAAAAGCCTATTTCTTAACTCTATAGAGAATGGAATCAAATTTATAAGCACTCCCCAATCAAAAAATGGTCAAAAGATAAGAACAGGCATTTCTAAGAGGAAGAAATTAAAACCATCCATTGTCACATAAAAATATGATTCAAATCACTATTGATTAGAGAAATGCAAATTAAAACAACTCTGAAATACCAACTCATACCTACCAGATAGACTAGCATGACCAAAAAAGAAAATGATAAATGTTGGAGAGGATGTGGGAAAATTGGGATACTAATATATTGTTGATGGAACTATGAACTGATATAACCATTCTGGAGAACAATATGGAATCATGCTCCTTAAAGAGTCACAAAACTATGCATATGCTCTGACCCAGCAATACCACTACTGGATCAGTATCCCAAAGAGATCAGAGATAAGGGAAAGGACCTACCTGTATCAAAATCTTTATAGTAGCTCTTTTTTGTACTGGCAAAGAACTGGAAACAGAGGGGTTGTCCATCACTTAGGGAATGGATGAGCAAGTTGTGATATATGGTTGTGATGGAATACTATTATGCCATTAGGAACAATGAACAGAATAAGTTCAGAAAAAATTGAAAAGACTTATATGAATTGGTACAAAGTGAAGCGAGCAGAACCAGAAGAACAATGTGTATAGTAATAGAAATTCTATACAATGATTAACTGTGAAGAATTAAACAATTATCAGTAAAGCAAGTCTCCAAGATAACTACAAGGGACTTATGATGAAAATTACATCCACAGCCAACAAAGAAACTTTTGGAGTCTGAGGGCAGATCAAAGTGTAATATCTTCCATTATATTTCCTTCATGAAATTTTTGATGTATGTGTGATATGTGTCTTCTATCATGACATGAACAAAATGGAAATATGTATTACATAAAAATATGGGTTCAACCTATATCATACTATTCACTGTCCTGGTAGAGGGCAGGGTAGGGAAGAAGAATATCTGAGTTATAAATGTCAAAAAACAATTATCAAAAATTGTTTCTACATGGACCTAGAGAGATTTTTAAAATTGGGGGAAAATAAAAATAGAAAAGAAGGAACTAAATGAGAAAGAAGATTGAAAAATAAGAGATAGCATTAAGGAAGTTCAGGTCATGGTGATGATGAATCTTAGTGGTTTAGATATATCTATGGGGAATATAAACAAAATACCTGGATTAATTAAAATAGAATTTCTTTACTAGTGGACTGAATGCCAAAAAGAATATTACCCAAAAAAAGTCCAGAAAATTATTCAACAAAAAAATTTGGAAGCAATGCAAACTAAAGTGATGGATCTGAAAGACAAATTAAATGGGGAAAAATTTAAATAATCACATTTACCAAAACCTTTGAAAAAGGAAACAATCTGACATATTTAACAAAAGCATATGAGCAAATCTCAGAAATATTTTAATTTGACATATTACAAAATAGAATTCAAAAGATAAAATAAACCCAAAATTTAGTTCATCCAGACACTTTGTTGTCTAGGATACAATGACAGATTATCATATAAGTAGCCAAGAACATAGGTATCATATATCATAAGGCACAAATTTGAATTGCATTGACTTTTATTTATGAAAGTGAGAAATGGAATTTCTGTAAAAAAGTCAAAATATGTTTGGCTTGATCTCCAACTAGTTAGATATTTAAAAAATCAAGATGACTATGGGTGGGTCAGCTAGGTGGCTTAGTGGATTGAGAGCCAAGTCCAGAGACAGGAGATCTTGGGTTCAAATCTGGCCTGAGACACTTCTTAAGTGTGTGACACTGGACAGGTCACTTAACCTCCATTGTCTAGCCCAGGTATGGTGAACCTTTTAGAGATGAAATGCCAGGCTCCACTCCTACCCCAACCCCTAGACCAAGAGCTGTGCCAGCCCCCCATCAGAGACCAAGTACTGTGCCATGCCCCACCCCCTAACCCCAGAGAGAGGAGGGAGGAAGCACTCCCATTGGGCTGCTAGGCAGAGGCATGGGTGATATGAAAAAATTTTGTCAGACAAGGTGGAGAAGGGGAGGGGAAAAGCTGTGCTTGAGTTCCTCTGCCTTTCTAAGTAACAAATTCTAGGGGGGGGGGGGAGAGGTGACCCATGTGCCCACAGAGAGCACTCTGATGCCATCTTTGGCACCTGTGCCATAGGTTTGCCATCACTGGCCTAGCCCTTATCTACTTCTGCCTCAGAACCAGTACACAGTATTGATTCTAAGATGGAAGGTAAGAGTTTAAGAGAGAGAGAAAGAGAAAGAGAAAGAGAGAGAGAGAGAGAGAGAGAGAGAGAGAGAGAGAGAGAGAGAGAGAGAGAGAGAGAAACAGATGACTACAAAAAAATTCACAGACAATAGATTTGACTTCAACAAAGTCTTTGACTCATAAAATTGGCAAGATAATTCTCTCTGTGCATGTCTCTCTCTCTTTGTCTTTACATATCTGTGTTTTTATAATAACCCAAATGAATGCATCTATCCAATGTAATACCAATCAAAGCATCAAGGGATTACTTCATAGAATTAAAAATGGTTGGATTCATAAAGAGTAACAACTGGACAAGAATATCAAGGAATTAATGGATAGAAGAATGGCTTGTACCCTTGGATTTCAAATTATTTTATAAAGAAATAATAATCTATTAAGGGATAAAAAAAGAAAAATATACCAATAGAATAGATAAACAGAATTAGAATCAAAGGGGTATAGTAGACTGGAGTTTGAGGAACTCAAGATTACAAAATTTTGCTGAAGAGAATTCAATAAAAATTATTTGAGAAATAGGATAGTGGTATGTTTAAATAATAAAAAAAAGACTGTGGAGGAACTAAATCCACATGTTATATCATATTCAGTATTTTAAGCACATAAAATTAGAAGAAAAAAATTTTATGTGATTAAATGCATCTAAATTTTAGATCAATACTGTAAAGGATTGAGAAGAGACTCTAAATAGAATCCTGCTGTTTGATGGACAGACTAGTTTGGTGGCAGTTGAGAGTCAGCTGAGGATTCTGGGAGAGAACTGTAAGCTGAGGGAAATTCTGACCAGTTCATCATTTCCAGCCTTGGAAGAAAAATGGAGAGGAGCTCTTCCTGGGGGCAGAGGAGAACCAAAGTCCCATGAGGGAGAAGAGCCTGACTTTCTTACTTGTTGGTGTACCTGCTTCATCTAGAAATCCTTCCACAACCCCTCCATCACTTGACTACAACTACCCAAGACTCAGAAGGAGTTGGGTTGGACTCTTTGATCAGAGCCAATTTACCCTCTTCTTTTGGGTCTCTCACTCTCTTGCTTTTCCTTGAACTGATTGCTAAGATTTAGTTAAGTTATAGTAGTATAGAGATTATAAGAAGCAGTCAGTTGGGAAGGGGGCTAAGGCACAGAAGCTTCAAGCCTGAGCCCTTGAAATCCAGCTGCTGTGGTAACAGTTTTGCAGGGCATCCTCTCCCACCATCCTTCTCCCTTATTCCTCAACCTTTCCCTTTCAATAAAGCCTTTGGTGTAAGTTAGATCTGGGTCTGGGCCTGTCTTCATATAAGGGAAAGGATTAGGCAAATTGAAGATAAGATTTCAAAGCTGAATCCTGTCCTTTGTCTGTGGCTAACCTGACCTGGGTTGCCACAACCCTCCACAAAAAAAGGGTTTGGTTACAGACTCTTTGCTCAGTACTGCTGGCAAGGAAACCTGACATCTTTCCTTCCAATTTGTGCCATTACAGTGCTCAAAGGAAACAGCCAGTTAATTTATCCTTTGAGAAGAGAGTCAAAGAAGTTCTTCCTGTCTCTCTAAGGTTGCTTTAAGCCCTGGTGTCAACTAATCTTGAGAAGGGAGAGATACTGCCATCTTTTCCTCAACCTTTATGCTTGATCCATATCCCTTTCTCCACATTTCCCTTCAACCTGTCACAGGAGTTATAGCCTTCCAGTTGGGACAAAACCTACTCACCCCTCTCCATATAAAAGAGAAGAAAAGAGAGTCTCCCTTTCTTCTCTTTTACAATACTTTAATTCCTTTTGTTTTTTAATTAATAGGAAGTTCCCTCCTCCCAATAACTGGAAAAATCAGAGGACATTTACTCAACATAAAAACAATGCACCTAAAACAAAATGAAAAAATAGCTTGTAGAAAATCTTTACCAGAAATATTTTGCATAAAAAATAGAATACCCAGAATTAATAAGGAATTGACCCAAAATTTATCAATAAGAACCATTTGAGGAATGTCCCAGTGGGTAAGTAGTCAAAGATTATGGACAGATAATTCTTAAAGAAGGGGAAAAATATAAAAAAACACCTAAAATGGCTCAAACTTTTTAATAATAAAAGAAATGCAATAAAAACAATTCTAAGACACCACCATGCACCCATTAAATTATCAAAGAGGCAACTTACCAGAATCAGGAAGACCCAAGTTCAATTCATGTTTATGAGAAAAATTGAGAAAGATGACATTCTGGGGAATATATATATATATAAATGACACTCACCGTTCCATACAACTTGGATTATTTTAAAGTATATTTTTAATTTAGCATGGTAGCTCTAATACTTTTCTGAACTGCCTTCTCTTTTCTATATATTTTTAATTATTCATTGATATTATTTCCTTTCCTTCCCCCCCTTGTCTCACTATCACTATTTCTGTGTCAACTGTGACCCAGAAAAATATAGGAGTTATGCTAGGAGAGTGGCAAGATTAAGTTAATTTCTATACCTTACACTCTGCCCCACTCTATCCTTTTCCCCTACAAAAGCCTTCTTCTCTTAAAATAGATATAAATACATACATTGACCATGCCTGAAAGTGAATATCTCATTCTGTATCTCTATTCCATCACTTCCATAGCAAGAGGAAAGCACCTTATTTCATTATTGGTCTTCTGGTGCCACAGTTGGTCATTGCATTGATGAGAATCCTTAACTACTGTATTTCAAATTATAAATCAATGCAATTTTTAATAATCATTTTCTTACATTTTGTAATCTAGCTCTCTCTTTCCATCCCACTCTCCCTCCTCCCCAAGATGGCAGGTAATATGACATAAGCTGTACATGTATTATCATATCGTGCATAGTTTCATGTTTGTTATGTTGTAAAAGAAGTTATATATTGCTTATACTAGAGAAAAATTCATGGAGAAAGTAAAGGATGGCTATTTTTCAATTTGTATTCAGACTCTGTTCCTTCTGTGGCAGTGGGCATGCTTTCTTTTCATGAATCTCTTGGAATGGTCCTAGATCCTTCCTGGTATTGATGTTCATTCATTCATTCATTCACAGTTGATCATTATACTTTATTGCTGTTACTGTGCACAGTATTCTCCTGATTCTGCTTACTTTATTTTGTATCAGTTCACTAAACCTTTCTAGAATTCTTTTTGTGATTATCTTGTTTATTATTTCTTATGGCACAATAGTATTCCATTATAATCAGACCACAACTTATTTAGTCAGCCCCAATTGATGGATATTCCTTCAGTTTCTAGCTCTTTGCCACCACAAAAAAAGAGCAGCTCTGAATATTTTTTGTACAAGTTCCCCTGACTTTCTGATTGGAAAACTTCTACCATATCTAGCTCAGCGCAGATCTCCATAATGTTATTTCTCAGCTATCTTCATCTCCTTACCACTACAAACATTCCCTGTACTCCCTCCTTTCCACTTCTACCCATAAGAACAATAATATAATCAACACCATTGTGAAGTGTGTGGTTCTTTACTACAGGCTGATGGTTAAATTTTCAGTGTGAGCATTTTCACTCTGGGCTTAGTTTATTGTTTTCCTAATTGTTTAGAGTTGAGAAAGTGATGGAATAAGGTTCATAATAGATATTAAACTTAAAAGTATGTCACATATAATTTTTTCTAGAGAGACAGTTGTTAATCATTTATCAGCATATTCTTTTCCTGGAAAGGCTGTCAATTAGTTGATATCACTAACCATCTCCTGGACTGCTTTGATCAAAATACTCTTTCCTGTCCATCACATCCCCTATAGACGTGCTTTCTTCCACTAGCTGGGCAGCTAAATGGCTCAGTGGATGCTCAGTGGATAAAGAACCAGGTCTGGAGGTCCTGGGTTCAAATGCGACCTCAGACACTTTCCAGATGTGTAATCCTAGGCAAGTCACTTAAACCTAATTAGTTAGCCTTTATCACTCTTCTGCCTATGAACTGATACTTAGTATTAGAATACTTTGTATTCTAAGATGGAATGTAAGGGTTTAAAAAAAGGAATGATAACAGTTTGAGAAAAGCTATGTCCTTTTTTCTATTTGTATCCCCAGCGTTTAGTATAATGCTTTACACATAGTAAGTACTGAAAATAAGCTTTTTCCCTGATTGATTCTTAAATGATTCAATAATATTCTGTTATAGTCATAGACCATGTTGTATTCAAGCATTCCCCATTTAATAGACAACCACTTTGTTTCCAGTTCTTTGCTGCAACAAAATTTTCTCTCATAAATTTTTTTGTACATATGGGACCATTCTTTGCACTCTTTTTGGAATATGCAATAGTGGTATTGCTGCTGAGTCAAAGGATATTCACAGCTTAGTGACTCTGAGTATAGTTCCAATTTTTTTTTTCACAATGGATGGATCAATTCACAACTCTATCAAGAGAATAGCAGCATGCCTTTCCACTAGCCTTTCATCCCTTTTAAGTCAATTTATTTATTTGTTTGTTTGCTTATTTATTTATTTGTTTATTTATTTGTTTGTTTGTTTTTAAAACCCTTACCACCTTCCTCCTGGAGTCAATACTGTGTATTGGTTCCAAGGCAGGAGAGTGGTAAGGGCTAGGCAATAGGGGTTAAGTGACTTGCCCAGGGTCACACAGCTGGGAAGTGTCTGAGGCCATATTTGAACCTAGGACCTCCCATCTCTAGGCCTGGCTCTCAATCCACTGAGATACCCAGCTGCCCCCAAGCCCATTTATTTTTAAAATCTCAGGATTTGAGTTCCTACATATTGGAGAAATAACTAGGGTAGAGCAATGGAGCTTTACCCAGGGTACCAAATATAGAGATGTGTTAATAGTATTTGTTTTCTAGTTACATATTAATAATTGACCTTAGAATAATTAGTTAAAATATGGCGCTACCAGATGGTATACTCTTTAGTTCTGTTGGATGCACTCTAGGTAAGCTTCTGAAGGCTAGTCCCTACTGTGTTCCTGATTGATGGTTTCCCTTCTCTAGCAAGGATTTCACAGGATCCAGGCATCTCTAATTCCCTGCCATGGGGCTTTGAATTCACTGCCTCTCCCTTTATTCTCATTGAATTTCGTCATAAAAAGTCCATTTGAAAATGAGTTTTAGGACACTTTTGCCTGTCACCAAGGTTATTCATTAGAACTCTAGACTCCTTGGAATCCACTCTCTGAAAGCAATTGCACCCATTTTGATCTCCCTGAGCCTAGATCATTCAACACACTTTGCTCCAGCTTGTCTGAGGGGATGTCATAGAAGCCGGCTGGTCAAAGGTACTGCTGAAATTCAATTGCACTTTGATCTCCTGCCTCTCCAAGCCCAGGATTCTTTCAGAGCTCCTTTCGTTGAGAAAAGGAACATGCATTTCCCAGAGCCCTGGGTACAGGAAGGAGTATGCCTTTACCTACAAGGTCTGCACAACTGCGGAGACAGGAAGACAGTGACCAGAAGGGGCAAATTATCGGTGTCCTAAACCAACTGTAAACTGGGTGTCAGTTGAACTAAAGTTCCTCCTTTCAGAAAAGGAGCTGCCTCTGCCTTCAACCTTCAATGTGTGCTGTAAGATGAATTGGAAATAAAAACAAAAACAAAACCCCCCAAAGGGGACTACAAGGCTGCCCACTGCCATTTCAAATGCAAATGCAAAATCTCCAAAGCAAACTATACAAATGCATTGCCAAGGGGAGGCAGAGGGACAAGCCAGGGGCACCTGGCAAGCCACCCTGGCTCAGAAAGGAGGGCTCATCCCTTAGAGCCCTTGAGCCTTTTAATTCTCAACTTTGGAAAGCTAGAATAGAACTTTCTCTCTCTTCTCTTCTCCACCCCCACCCCCCAATGTCCCTGCAGGGCCAGAAATATTCAAATCAGAAAATGTTCTTTGACTTGCCACAAAACCTTTGATCTGAAGGAGCCAGCAGTTTTACTTAGAGGAACAGCAGGGGGTCCGGGTGGGGGAAGGGGTCCTCATTTCAATCTACAATTTGAAAGCCGGAATCTGAGATCAGAGAAAAATGAGTGAAACCAAAGTTGTTGGTCCCCAAGAATTCTGGAGCATTGATGTGTAGTGGCTGTGAACATGGTATCTCTCTTGTGAATGTTTCAGCTTTCCTGCCTCTTACTCTGGACACAGCAGAGCTACCCACTTCTGGTATGATGGGGAAGCACATTAGGGCATCTGGAATGGGATGTGCAAATCCTGTCATGGGTGGGATCCGAGGTGAGACAAAGAGGGACTTCGCAGTACACATTGGTTTGGTGTGGGATGCTCTGGAGATTCGTCCTTCCTCCAATGCTCCAGGGCCCTTTCACAGGGCTCTGGGTATGTAGCCTTCCCATAGTGAATTTCCTCATTAATAAAATGAAGGGATTAGAATAGGTGGCTAGTTCTAGATCTGCAAGTCTAATAAAAGCTGCTTTTATTTGGCCTTTTAGGGTTTACAAATCACTTTAGGCATTTTCTCCTTGGAGTCTTACAACAGCCCTGTGAGGTAGGTATTATGGAGAGAGAAGAGAGGGCAATAGAGAAAAAAGGACTTGGGAAGGGGCTTCTTTTTTACATGGGCTTCATGAACTTTTTTAAAAAAGATTTTTATTGTTATATTTCAGTATAATTGTTTTCTTTTTAAATTTTATGTATTTGATTTTCTCTGTTTAAAAGCATAATTCTGAGGACTAGAGACTTCATTAGGCTGCCAAAAAGGTACAACACACAAATGGCTAAAAATCCCTGACTGAAAAGTAGAAAGATCTGAATTCAGACCCTTCTTGGACAATATCTAGGCAACCTTGGGCAAATCAACCTCTCAGTCTCAGGGTTTTTTGTTGTTTTTTTTTTTAAATCCATAAAATGTGGAGAACAGACCAAGATGGTAGAGTAAAATGGAGCAATGCAGCTGAGTTCCTTTCTGCCACTCTAACAAATCTATAAAATGAATAAGACCAAAGCCTAATAGAAAAAACAGAAAAAGACACAATGAGTCCTTTGCCCAATTCAGGTCAAATAGGGAGACAGACAGGCAAGTCTATAGACACTGGAGGGGTGGGGGTGGGGAGGGAAGGAGGAGTATTAGAGTCCGGTCAAGGTTAAGAAGAAGCATACCATGCAGAAGATACTCCAATGCTTCATATAAGCACAAAAGAAGTCCTAGACCCATAATAGGACACTCCCAGACCCATACTGGGGCACTACAACAGGTTCAGGTGACAAGCAGCATCTTTGGGAACCCCTACCTAATCCAGGATTGTAGATCTAGGGTGGTGGGAGGAGCTCAGCATGGTAGCATTTCCTTTCTCAGGTAAGAAGACCTTAGAATACGAAGAAAGAAAGAAGTTCCAAAGGCAGCAGCAACAATAGTATGGCTCAGATCCTAAACTCAGAGCAGGTCTCCCTTCATCTAGCCCAGCTTGCGGAATTAACAAGGCAGGAAACTCAGGCCAAAGGAAAGTCTAGAGGTCCACAATGAGATTTTGCTCTGGATCAGACCCCTTTGGGAGAATTCAAAGCCTCCAAGTCCCCAGCCTGAGATCCTGGAATAACACAAGTAATTGTAAACCTCAAAATTCCTTAGACTTATAAATGTTGGAAATTTCACCATTGGGAAATTTCATACTTGGAAAATTTCTTACTGATAGTCTATTGGAATGTGAACCCCATTGGCATGGGAGGTTCCTCCTCCTCCCTTCTTAAGATTACTTTAGGACAGAAACCTTTTGCTGAACAATGGAAAGGACTTTGACCTATGCTTAAGCATAGAACAGGAATTTCTTTGAGTCATGATTGATTTTAGAATTGATACAATGGAGATACTTGGAATCAATCTCCACCCTACTCAGTCCTAACAGGATTGAGGAAGGGCTGCAGCATAGATCAAAATTTAATTATTCCAATCTCTACCCTACTCAGGTTAACAGGATTTAGGAAGGGCTGTAGCAAAGGATCAAAGATTTAATTATTTGAAAATATGACCTTCAACAGACATGTGCAAAGCCAGAGACCTCTGGGCGGTCCTGGGTTAAGCTAGAGCCTCCATTGGCACAGGGAAATTGATGGACAGTGATTGGTAGATGTGAGAACTGAGGGGAGGGAACTTGAATGGTTTCCTTAAAGAGAGAGGGGTCTGAAGACTCAGGGTGGTGGTTGAGGAGTTTGTCTGAGTGGTTGGAGTGTGCTCTGAGAAGCTTGCTCTGAAGGAAGCTGAAGGTGGGGGCCTCTGAGACTTTCTCCATTTTGGTCACATGAGTAATAGGGACTGATCTCTTTTCTTTGCCCCAGCTATCTAAGGGCTTGGGCCTTTTGGCCCAGCCTAAACAGAAGGGGTATTTAAGCCCTATTCCCTTCTCTCCCTTTTCTTTCTCTCATCTCTAATTCCTTTCTTCCTCCTGTTGTAATTAAACTCCATAAAAGGTTGACTGCTGACTTGAGTTTTCATTTAGGAATTACATAGCTGAATTCCTTGGCGACCTTAAATTAATATATATCAGTCTTTTAAAGTGATTTCCTTGTCACATGATCAGAACTTTTTCTCCAGGTGCTAAAATTTAGAAGGTGAAATACATAAACAAAGAAAGAAATATAAAAGAATGCTATTTACCTCCAAAGAAAGAACTGCTGGAGTCAGAATGCAGATCAAAACACACAATTTTTCATTTTATGATTTGATTATTGATGTGATTGTTCTCTTACAAAAATGAACAATATGGACATTAAAAATAAATAAATACAATTTAGAAGGTGCTAAATAGCAGCTGTACTCCTATTGTGGAAACAAATCAGCTTAGGTAGTTAGTAATCATAATTAGTTAAAGTGAGTTACCAGGAGGTGAAACACCTGAACAGAGTTCTTCCCCATTGTGGTCTTGCTGTCCTACTTCTCTCCCAGACAGCATGCAGTATCTCAAGATCTCTGCCCATGTTAGGCTTTCTGTTCCAAAGACTGCAATTTCTTCAATCTTCTTCCAATCTTTTCCCAATACATTTCATAGTGCTTGCCCCATTTCCCAAGAGTGCTAGCCATGGCTCTGGCACACCTGAACTTATGTAGAAATCTCCTCTGAAATCTCATCCCTGACAAGTAGTCCCTCAACCTTTGTTTAAAAAATACTTTTGGTAAGTGGAATTGTGCGTGGGCTACAGGAAGGGTGGGGGAGGGGAAGAATATGATTCTTGTCACCAAAGAATAATATTCTAAATTGACTAAATAAAACTAAACTTAAAAAAAAAAAAACCTTCTGGTAAGGGGAAACCCATTAGTTCTCCATTCCAGTTTTGTGTGGTTCTCATCATTAAAGAGTTTACCCCTTCATATTAACACTCAATTAGCATTTCTACCTCTTCTAATCATTGCCCTTAGCTCTACTCTTTCCTCTTTCACACAACAATGCCTCAAATACCTGAAAACAGTCATTATGCACTTTTCCCAGACCCTAATACTCTCAGTTCCTTCAGTTGGTTCTTTTATGCTATTGGATTTTTTTTCCAAAGGAAAAAAAAACTATTTTTTTCTCCTTCCCATCATCCCTGACCCTTTGAAGAAAAGAAAAAGGGGGGGGGGGATCTTTAATAAACATAGATAGTTCATGCCCAAAGGGTGATAAAAGACTGTCTGCCCTTTGACCCAGCTATAGCACTGCTGGGTCTGTACCCCAAAGAGATAATAAGGAAAAAGACTTGTACAAGAATATTCATAGCTGCGCTCTTTGTGGTGGCCAAAAATTGGAAAATGAGGGGATGCCCTTCAATTGGGGAATGGCTGAACAAATTGTAGTAATTGTTGGTGATGGAATACTATTGTGCTAAAAGGAATAATAAAGTGGAAGAGTTCCATGGAGACTGGAACAACCTCCAGGAAGTAATGCAGAGCGAGAGGAGCAGAACCAGGAGAACATTGTACACAGAGACTGATACACTGTGGTATAGTAGAATGTAATGCACTTCTCCATTAGTGGCGGTGTAATGACCGGGAACAATCTGCAGGGATCTAGGAGAAAAAACACTATCCATAAGCAGAGGATAAATTGTGGGAGTAAAAACACCGAGGAAAAGCAACTGCTTGACTACAGAGGTTGAGGGGATATGACAGGAGAGACTCTAAATGAACACTCTAATGCAAATTCCAACAGCAGGGAAATGGGTTTGAGTCAAGAACACATGTGATAACCAGTGGAATCGTGCATCGACTATGGGAGAGAGAAAGGTGGGGGGGGGGGGGGGGGGGAGGAAAAGAAAATGATCTTTGTTTCCAGTGAATAATGTTCGGAAATGACCAAATAAAATAATGTTTAAAATTTAAAAAACAAAAACAAAAAAAAATAAAATAAACATAGATAGTTCAGCAAACTAGATCATCACAACATTTTCAAAAATATGTCTCATTCTGCATCATGAATCCATTACCTCTCTGTTAGGAGGTGGGAAGGAGGTGCCACCATTCCTTCCAAGGAATAAGTTGGGTCATTGTATAGATCCGAGGTCTTAGGTATTTCAAAGTTGTTTGTCATTACAATGATGTTATTATTGTACAAATTGTTCTCCTGGTTCTTCTCTCTTCACTCTGAATCCATTTGTACAAATCTTCATTGCAGTCACAGACCACAATTTGTTCAGCCATTCTGAATACCCTTTAACTTTCCAGTTCTCTGACATTCTGAAAATGAATGCTACAAATATCTCTTGTACACATGGGTCCTTTTTCTCTTTCTTTGAGTT
This sequence comes from Monodelphis domestica, assembly GCF_027887165.1. NCBI lineage: Eukaryota > Metazoa > Chordata > Mammalia > Didelphimorphia > Didelphidae > Monodelphis > Monodelphis domestica. The sequence continues at coordinate 230,746,731 of NC_077232.1, forward strand.
CTTTGGATAATAGATCCAGTAGAGATGTCTTTGGGTCAAAGCTATACAAAAACTAGTGGCTTTGAGGGCATGACCCCGAATATCTCTCTGGAATTACTAGACCAATACACAATTCCACCATGAAGGTACTAGTGTGTCTGTTTTCCCATAACCCTTCCACTATCTGGCATTTAAAAAATCATCTTTGCCCATTTTATGAGTATGAGGCAGAACCTCAAAGTTGTTTTAATTTAGATTTTCTAAAATTATTTTTTATTTGGAGCCTTTTTTAATATGGTTATTGATAGCTTGGATTTCATTCTTTGGGAATTTTCTATTCCTATCTCTTGATCTAGCATGATTTCCAGACCCTGTATAAATGGAGATTTTGAACCTTAGACTTTATTCCCCAGAAGTCCTTGGCATTTCCCAGAATTTCCTATAATCTCTCCTGCATCTCCATGTTGGCGAGATCACGTTATTGGTATTTAGCTGGCAGTAATGCCCCTCCCCCATCTCTCTTCCTTTGCAATGATGCAGGAAGTATGGTGGTAAGGTGGGGATGGCTGAAATGGCTAACTAGCTATGGGAACATGGCTTTTATTTTGTGTCCTCTTTATTCCTTGATTTCTAATGATCCTTAATAAACCTCATAAAATATGTTTTTATTATTAGAAATATAATTTTAATTTTTACACCCTTCCCCTGAGATTTTGCTGGAGCCAACTCACTATGCTGCCAACCATCTATCTCTAAACCAAAATGCCTTGTACTTTGACCTTCCTCTGTCTCCCACAGAAACTCAGATTTCTGCCTTCAGGACCTCAGTGTTCTCCTTGTCTTGCCCAGGATACTTCCCATCTATCTCTAAGCCATGCAACATGACCTAATGCTAGCTCCCCTCGTGTGTTGGCTGCCCTAATTAGAATATATTTGCCTCTTTTCTTTTTATCTGTATCTCCAACACTTCACACAGTGCTTAGCACATAGTAAGAAATTAAGAAATTACCTTTCTTCCTTCCTTCTTTCCTTCCTTCTATTCATCCTCTGTCCTTATGGAAATGACATCCAAAATGAGATAAAACATTTCTGATATAGTTGAACAGGGTAAAGTATTGCAGATATTCCTCTTTATTTGAACACTGCCTCACTTAGCATTGGCCAATATGGTTCCATCAACAGTCAATTAGATTGGCCCCATTTTCTATTTTCAAAGGGTTCCTAGAATGGTGGGTTGAACAGGGAAACAGCAGAGATTGGGTATATCTTGATATCATTTGACAAAATCTTTCATACTACCCTTGAGGAAAATATGGAAATATGTGAGTTAGATAATAATTACAGTTAGTAGAACTTAGAACCAGTCCAGTGAGTAAAGAGTGGTTATAAATGGGTTTATGTCACCTTGGAAAGAATCAATCCTCCTTTAGTTTTCTTCCTTTTTCCCCCTCCTTCCCAATGGGGCAAGAGTCCTAGTTCATTCATACTGTTTATTTGTCTATAGTTATAAGCTAGAAACATTAAGTACCTTTCATCCTCTTTCCTTTTCTCTCTCTCTGGGTGGTATGCACATGTTAGTGAGGAGCCTGAAGGCCTCATCTGACAGAGTGACACAATCTCATAGCTTCTGAGACTCAGGGACCTGGCATCTGAGTATATATGTAGAGTTAATATTCATATGCATGCTTTTTTGCAATTCTGAACTAGGTTGTATTTTTAGAGGTGAGTGTCCAAAAGTTGACTGCCTACCCATAAAAAAACAATGCTCTCACAAACAAGATTTGCATTTTCTATGAAGCTAAAATCTCCTCAAAGCAGACAATCTGCATTTTAGCCTCCTGTGTACATTTGATAAACATTCCTCTAGCTTTTAAATTAATTTTTGGATCTTTTGTTTTTATATGACATTAATGTTTCCTTTCCTTTGCCTACCCAATAAGCTATCACATGTAACAAAGAATAAAAGAGAGAAAAAATAATTCAGCAAAACCAACCAAAATATCAACCATGCTTGATAGTATGTGAAATATTCCAATCGCATATAACAAATATGACAAAAGGTATATTTTCTCAACTTTTCTCCAGGACCAGTTTTGGTCATAATTAGTGTTCAGTTTTATTTGTTTTTGTTTTTTCTAATTATGATATTATATTTGCATATATTTCTTTCCTGCAATGAGGCACCATACAAGTTTACCAATACTTCTTTGAATTCTCCATTTTCATTATTTCTTACAATAAAGCAATACACTATTATTTACTTAACCAATTTTCCCAATCAATATGTAGATAGAACAGTTATTAAGCACTTCTTATATTCCAATTATTGTGCTAAGTATTGCAGATACCAAATAGAAGAAAAAGAGCAGTACCCTTAAGGAACTTACATTATAATGGCAGAGGTTAACATATAAAGAAGGACTTGAAAAGAGAAGGGGGATCATACCCACTTAGGGGCAAAATGGCTGCCAAGGAAGAGCAAAAGTCCAGAAAGTAAACTGGAGCTTGAGTGGGGTCCTTTCTGAAATGGTGGTCCCATCAAGGGAGTCACCAATCAGGAAGGGGACCTCAGGGGAAGGTTTCTCCAGGGTGGAGACCTTGGACTTCTGCTTTATTTCTCTCTGTCTTTCAAAGAGATCTGTGCAAGGGTGACTAGGCTGATAATATATCCTATGGCCAATTTTCTTAAGATACTAATGGCTTCAGGATATAATAAATATAACTTTTTCAATAAAAGTGAGAGTAAAGCAAGATATTTTCTTTACCATTATATAATATAGTGCTGGAAATACTCTCAATATCAATAAGACAAGAGAAACAAATTAAAGACATAAATATAGGTAAAAAGAAGATAAAATTATACCTATTTGCTAATGATATGATGGTGTACTTGGAAAATTGTAGGTAATCAGCAAAGATAGTAATTGAGACAATAATTTCCACAAAGTTGTGGGCTATAACATATATCCTCAAAAATCAACAGCATTTATATTTATATCATATTAACAGTATTATAGTTCCACATCATACAAGTTAGGGGTATGGTGTCCCCACAATCAGGAAAACCCACATAAAAAATTTTGGTCTTTTCTTCACACCAGAGAAGTCTGATTTTTTTCTTTTTCTTTTATGGGATGTTTCTAGTAACTTATTGTAAAATTTGGGTTAAGTATTTGTTCATAAGCTATATATATAGGTCAATGTTGTGAATTTCAAAACTACTCCACCCTGTTCAGACCATTCTTTGGAGGATGGGATTTAGCTATTTCCTGATCAATGACAATGGAGATACTTGGAGTAACAGAGTCAGGTCTTGGAAACTGCAATCTCCACCCTACTCAGGTAGAGATTAGGAAGAGCTGCAGCAAAAAAATTAAAATTTAATTATTTGAGAATATAGCCCTCAACAGACATGTGCAAAAAAGGACAGACCTCTGGGCAGTCCTAGGTCAAGCCAGAGCCACCATTGGCACTTGTGAGGCACAAGAAGTGAGGTAGGGAACAGCCTTGGGAATTCATTCACTTCCTGTAGACAGGGCGAGATGCAGTTCGTGCTAGGAGCTTGAGCAGGGAGGAGGCTTGCAGACAGCTTCTTTCAGATCGGTCACGTGAGTCAAGGACTGATTCCCTTCTCTACCTTGGCCTTCCAAGCCTAAAACTCCTCTAACAGAAGGTTGAGTTAACCTCTTTCCCTTTCCTCCTCTCTCCTTCTCTCCCTCTCCCTTTTCTTATTCCCATTGTGATTAAACCACCATAAATTCCATTCTGACTTGAGTGTTTCATTTAGGGAATTACATAGCTAAATTCCCTGGCGACCATAAATTAATATTTTAACAATCTTTAAAGGTGATTTTCACCATAACAATTTTGGCAACCACGAAGGGATTATAGAGTTCCCTCAATAAATTTCCTGAATTTTCTTGCCTGTTACTCTACTTCCTCCTCATCCATTTAGTCCTTTTAACAGCTAACTTGGCTTAAAGACACAGCTGCTAGAACAAGTGAGTATAAAAAACTTTTTCTCTCTTCTCTTTTCTCCTTAAGTTAAAATTGGAATCAGCAGTTTTTTTTCTTCCCTTTTAATCTTAAGGGGCAGCTGGGTAGCTCAGTGGATTGAGAGCAAGGCCTAGAGATGGAAGCAAGGAAACTCTGGGAAACAGAGCCCTTGCTTCAATCTCGCAACAACAACAAAAAAAAACATCTAGACCACCAGAGTACAAAGCCCATTTTCCTGCTTTCTGGCTTCTCTCCTTAAATTAGATAGAACACAGCTGTTTTAAATCTTAGCAACAGGGCCCTAAGGCCCTGGCTGGGAGAGCTGTTTCTAAATCTCCTTTCTTTTAGGAAAAAACTGCCTAGATTAGGAGTGAAAACAATCAAACAAACCTGTAGAAACTTTTGGCTTTGTCCTGCTCCCCATGTGTTTTGTGAAGACCGTTAGAAAAATAATCACAAAACATATACATGTATATATATAAATGAATACTACATTCTTTGACATTTATATGGTGGTTGAAGAATTAGGGGCATTGAGGAATACAGGATACCTCCAATATTTTATATTAATAGGTAATATCATTTTTGTACTCCTCAGTACTGTATTTAGAGATGCTGACATACAAAAATTAATTGAAGCTGCAGTTCAGAAAAACCCTCAAAAAATTGAGGATAAAATGCAAGCCAAATTAGAAGATCTAAAATGTTTCTTACAGGATCAATTGGCAAACATCCACCATACCAGAAACAGACCTGTTTCAGAACCTTTAAATGAGGAAATTTCCTTCCCTGAAATAGAGATGGAAAACACCTTCCCTTATCATTGGAAGTACCGGAGGAATCTTTAAATTTACTCCCTGTAATTCTCTCAGAGAGTCAGGAGAATAAGGAGCATCCCACCTTTGCAATACCTGAAGATATACCAGAGTCTCTTTGGGCCACATCTTCTTCTGATGTAGGCTTACTTAAGTCAGCTGTTCCTGTGCAGATAAAAACTAAATCTAGCCCACCTCCTTTCATTCCTCAGTATCCCCTCTCAAAAGAGGCAATTGAGGGAATTACCCCAGTAATTAACTCATTAATTGATCAGGGAATAATAATCCCTTGTAAATCTGAATACAACACGCCCATCCTGCCTGTTAAAAAACCAAAAAGAGGGCCCGATGGCAAACACCTCTATAGATTCATGCAGGATTTGAGGGCTGTGAACAATCATGTTATAAAGAGACACTCCGTAGTTTCCCATATCAATACTATTATTTCCTCTATTCCTAGCACAGCTACATATTTTATAGTAGTAGACTTGTGCTCAGCCTTCTTTTCCATACCCATACATGAGAACTCGAGACATATCTTTGCTTTCACCTGGCAGGGCCGTAAATACTCCTGGAGTCATTTGCCACAAGGTTTTGTAGATAACCTGAGCTTATTTGAGCAAATTTTGAGCCAAGATACAGATAATATAACATTTAAAAACAGCAAATTAATCAAGTACGTAGATGACCTACTCTTGGCTTCAACAGATGCAGAAACATGTCAGGAAGATAGCAAACACCTTCTTTTGGAATTGCACAAAAAAGGGCATAAGATCTCAAAGGATAAGGTTCAGTGGTGCCTCCCTAAAGTAGAATATTTGGGGTTCATACTGACTGCAGGTGCCCGCTTGATTTCTCCCAAATGAATTGAGAATATTCAAAATTTAAGTGCTCTAAGAAATAGTTGAGAGCAATTTTGGGAGCAACAGGTTTTGTAGACAATGGATTCCTTGCTATGGGGAAATTACAAAACCCCTTATAGCACTAACAAGGGATTCGGTCCCTGAACCCCTCAAATTAGAACCAGAACACCTGTCAGCTCTATCAGATCTAAAAAGGCTATCCTGTCTGCCCCCACTCTAGGCATCCCAGATTACAACAAGCCATTTACTTTGTACTTACATGAGCAAAGAGGGAGCAAAGAGGAATAGCTTCAGGTGTTTTAACTCAGCGTTTGGGGCCTTCTCAGCACCCAATTGCTTATTATTCTGCCCAACTGGACCCAGTAGCATCAGGAGCACCAACATGTCTTAGAGGAGTAGCTGGTACAGCCTTATTAGTGACAAAAACTGTTTATCTAGTATTGGGATGCCCATTAACAATTATGTGCCCACATGAGGTAGAAGCATTGTTGCTAAGGCATAGAACACAGGCATTCTTGGAGCAGTGAATTACAAGGTATGAAATAACCTTGTTAAATATCTAAAGCTTTACCTCAAAATGCCGTACAACCCTTAACCCTGCCACCTTGCTTCCAGATTTACCAACTTCAGGAGAACCGTTACATAACTGTGAAACATTAGTGTCCATGGCAGAAAAGCCTTGAGATGATCTCTGGGACACTCCCTTAGACAATCCAGATCTGGTCTTATTTACTGATGGTTCCTCTGTTATGAGGGATGGCATACGCTGCACTGGAGCTGCAGTAGTCTCAGAATTTGCCACTGATTGGTCAGCTTCGCTACCTTCTACTTTAGTGCTCAAGGAGCAGAACTCTTAGTTTTCAAGAATGCTTGTATAATTGCAAGGATAAAAAGGCAACAATTTATATGGATTCTAGATACGCTTTTGGCTTTGTCACTCAGTCAGAATGCTATGGCTCCAGAGAGGATTTTTAACATCAGCTGGAAAATCTATAGCTAATGCAGAAATTATTAATGAAGTTCTTTCTGCTCTCCAGCATCCTGAAGTCCTAGCTGTAGTTCATTTCTCTGCCCATACAGGTGGCACTGACCCTGTCTCTAGGGGAAATGATTGAGCATATGCCGCTGCAAAGCTAGCAGCCATAGAATGGCCTGAATTAATTTTAACATTAACAACCACTGATGATTTAAATTTCTCACTTTCCTATAATGAAAAGGAAGTGGAAAAATGGTAACAAAAATTCAAAGCAAAACAAATTAATGGAGTATGGGTGTCATCTAAAGGAAACCCCTGCTCCCTAGAAGTTTCTATCACCAAATTTGCCAATCTGTTCACAAAAATGGTCACTTTGGTACCCAGGGCATCATGGACTCTGTTAAGAGAGTATGGATAGCCCCTGGTATGACTACTATAGCCTCTAAAGTGTGTTCAGCCTGTTCTACCTACCAGGCATATAACCAACATGCCTTTCATGGCAAAGTCTTTGGTGGGCATCCTCTGACTTACACACCTTTTGAGCATCTACAGATAGATTTTATAACAATGCCAAAGGCTGGACATTTTAAATTTTGTCTAGTCATAGTAGATCAACTGACCAGATGGCTGGAAGCATTTCCTGTGACCCAAGCCACAGTGACTTTTGTTGATAAGGTACTTAAAAAAAAAAAACACTTATCTTCCATCTTGGAGTCAATATTGTGTATTGGATCCAAGGCAGAAGAGTGGTAAAGGCTAGGCAATGGGGGTCAATTGACTTGCCCAGGGTCACACAGCTGAGAAGTGTCTGAGGCCAAATTTGAGCCTAGGACCTCCCGTCTCTAGGCCTGACTCTCAATCCACTGAGCTACACAGCTATCCCTGCTAAGGCACTTTTAAAAGAAATTATTCCTTGCTTTGGCCTGCCAGCACGTATTGATTCAGATAGAGGAAGTCATTTTACTGATTCTGTCTTAAATCAGATGTATTCTTGCTTAGGGATAACTCCCAAATTCCATGTTCCATATCATCCCCAGATCTCAGGCCAAGTGGAAAAAATGAATAAAGAACTTAAAACTATGATTGGAAAATTATGCACTGAGACACATTTAAAATGGCCTGAAATTCTCCCTCTGGCCCTATTTTATCTTAGAAGCAGGCCTAGAGGAGACCTACACATCTCACCATTTGAGATGCTTTTTGGACATCCGCCTATACAGGCTAAACCTTTTTCCCCTGCATATACATCACTATTAGGGGGAGATGCTACTATTGCTTCCTATATACAGGAATTACAGCACAAACTATGTGAACTTCATGAATCCAGAGCTGCAGTACAAGTCGGACCACTAGACTTTTCTCTTCATGACCTGAAACCAGGAGATAAAGTGTATATTAAGAGTTTCAAGAGTACTGGAGCAACTCAGCCTTCCTGGAAAGGACCGTTCCAAATATTGTTAACTACTCCAACATCTATAAAGATTGGAGAGAAGGACTCTTGGATTCATTGCTCACATGTGAAGAAAGCATCTTCTGTTGAGACTGATTGACTGTATCCTATCACATGTATTGGAGATAATAATCCATTGACAAGTGGATGATGTTTTTTGAGAACACATTGAATTCCTGATTTTCCCCCTTATTTATTATTGCTTTTCTTTTATTTTGATTAGAATATTTTATTTTTTTCTTATTTCTGATACTAAAAGTACATACAATTAATATTCCTTTCCTGCAGTAATATAAGTTTAACATATATATATATATATATATATATATATATATATACTTGCTATAATATCAATGCATACCCAAAAGTTTTAAACTATGGGAACCTGCCATTTATTGATAAAATATTATGGGATTTTGATTGTTTGTGTCTGATTCTAGGAAATGGGATAAAAAACAAGGAGCATAGACTTAACCTAAATAGTGCCAAAAAGAGCACACAGAAAATACTGTGAGACTCAAGGTTGCGATGCTTGACGTATGTTAAGTCGTAGGACTTCCTTGTATCTATACTCTTTGTAAAGTACTCATAGAAGTACAAAGTTTGACTATCTTGCTGGCTCCCTATATCTCTGAGAATGATAAAAATCAGACCAAGGAATGACACTTCCCTATCAATATAGAATTCTAGTTTCTTTCCTTCTTATATTATGGCAATTTCCTGTAGTCTTGGCTGTAAATGAGTAAGTGAAATATTACTGCATTATGTCCTACAGACTTGTGGGATAGAAATTACTTTAAATTGCACCTATACAAGGGCCTATTTTGAATTTTTTTTCCTTATGTTTTTGGTTGTATTTTTCTCTTCTTTTGATAATTGACTCATACAACCCCATAACTCAACATTGCATCCTGAGCTGAACTGGGTGTTTTTTAACACCCACTTCAGGGTGGGGGGGATTGTATTTTAATATAAAATCCAAGATTTTTTTTTGTTCGGGATTGTATTTTAATAAAAATCCAAACTTTTGATTTTGGTTCGAGAAAGATCTTCAAGGAAGAAGCTTGCTAACTCCTAAAACCAGAGAATGAACTGTTGCAGAAAGATGCCAGAAAACCCACGCTACATCAAGAATATCAAGAATGGACTTTGGGTGTGGTTGATTGAACTTTGAAGTTTGATTGAACATTTATTGTAAATGTACACTTTTATGCCAAGGAGACTGCCCCTAATTTGGCTTTCTGTCAATGTGCCTAGCAAAACATTGGTTTTGCTTTCTTTCTTTTCTATTCCTCCCTCACTACTGTAATTTCTTTTTATAAAATTGAATATTGTATACATCTGTAGTTAGAAGTAGGTTTAGGACTACAAGATAATTATGTTAAATGATCAATGGGGAGACTAGTCTCCCAATGATCATCAGGGGAGATTGTGAATCTTAAAACTGCTCAGACTCTACTTCAAAAGATTTGATTAAGCTATTCCCCATTTTCTACAGTGGAGGTACTTAGTCAGGAATGTATTGAGAACTTTAAAATTACTCCACCCTGCTCAGACAGTGCCTTAGGGAAGATAAAGTTGCAAATTCCTGATTGAATAATGAAAAGTCCCCAACTCATACTTATAGTGAAGCAAAAACCCTAAGCTAGGTGGTCTATTTTTAGATCTAATACAAAAGGGTGCTAAGTACCTATAAAGGTTAAATTAATCACTAAAAGGTCAAGCAACTTATAAAAGGCACGCTTAACAAAAGAGGTGTGAAGTTTTAGTCTACCCAGAGAAGGTGAGAACTAAAGAGTGGTGAGAACTAAGAATGGACAGTCCTGGGGAAAAGTGTCTACTGTGATTGGTAGGTGTGAAAATTTAGGGGAGGTGACATTAGAGAAATTTTTCTTTAAAAGGAGAATTCAGTTCAGTTTGAGTGTAGTTCAGTTTGGAAGCTGAATTGGAAATCTGAACTCAGTTCAGGAGCTCAGGAGTTCAGTGGAGGACTGGAGCTGGCTGGAGACGATCTTGTGGTGAGTGATCAAGACTGACTCTCTCTCCCTTAAGGCTCAGGCTTAGGTCATTTGGCCTCTCTTCCCTTAATTCCTTCATTTGTATTAATTAAAATCTCCATAAAACCCAGATGACTTGGGTATTTTCATATTTGGGAATTTTCCCATGGCAACCACTTATTTTTAAATTTTTAAATCAAGACACTAAAAACTATCTTTACAGTTTGGCTGAAACCTTTACAGTTTTGGCAATTCACAGTCTTGGAAACCCACATTTTCATGGTTACATGAGGGAGAATCAAAACTCAATATCTCAGTGCTTGATAAAATAGAAAACATAAATAGGAGAAAATTCTTTATTGGATTAAAAAAAACTTCTGGAAAAACTGGAAAGCAGTCTGATAGAAATTAGACTTAAATCAACACATTATTCTGCATTATATATTCTACAGTATATTCTGTATTAAGCTTAATAGTAAAGATTGTATTATTAAAATTAGAGATCATATTTATCTCCCAGCTATAAGGGGGAGATTTTTTTAAACCCTTACCTTCCATCTTGGAATCAATACTGTGTATCACTTCCAAGGTAGAATTGCAGTAAGGTCCAGGCAATGGGGGTTAAGTAACTTGCCCAGTCACATGTCTAGAAAGTACCTGAGGCTAGATTTGAACCCAGGACCTCCTGTCTCCAAGCTTGGCTCTCAATCCACTGAGTCACCTACCTGCCCTTTAAGTTATTTGCTTAGGGTCACTCAGTAAGTAGCAAAGCTGGATTCCAAACCTAGGTCTCTTGACTCCAAGTATATGCGTACATAAACTTCTTGTTGTTCAGTTGTGTCTGACTCTTGTGCTCTTGTCTGGAGTTTTCTTGGCAAAGATACTGGGTTATTTAGTATTCCTTATTCAATTCATTTTACAGATGAGGAAACTGAGCAAGCAGAGTGAAGTGACTTGCCCAGAGTCATACAACTAGGAAGTATCTGAGGTCAATTATGTCTTCCTGACCTCAGGTACAGTTCTCTATCTACTGCAACACCTAATTGCCTAAAGATTTATTCTTAAAAAAAAATAGAGAGGCAATTACAAAAATAACATGTATAACTTTGATTATATGAAACTAAAAAGCTGCTGTACAGACAAAATCAATGTATCAAGGATAAGAAAGGAAGTGGTAAAATGGAGAAAAAAAATCTTTCTATCAAATTTCTCTGTTATTGGCTTGGTAACCAAGATATGTAAACAATAATTATATGTAATAAATAAATAAGACATAGCCATTCCTCAACAGATAAGTGATCAAAGGGTATGAAAAATTAGTTTTCAAAATAAGAATTACAAAGTGCTTACAACCACATAAAATGGAATGACCCTACATCCCTGATAATAAGGGAAATACAAATCAAAACAACCCTGAGGTTTCATGACACACCATGCAGATCTGCAAAAATGACAAAAAAATTGGAGGGGTTGTAAAATGATTGGCATGCTAATATATTATTGGTGGAGCTGTGAAATGGAATAACCATTATGGAAAGCTATTTTAAATTATGCAAATAAAGTGACTCAAATGTCTGTATCCTTTGAACTAGTAACTCCATTTCTAGGTTTATAGCAAAAGGAAGCTGTTGATAAGAAGAAAGTCCCCAGATACATTGAAATATTTCTAGCAGCTCTTTTGTGACAGTAAAAAATCAGAAACAAAGTTCCCAACCAATTGGGTTATGACCAAACAAATTATGGTAGACTAATGTAATGGAATACAACTGTGCTCCAAGAAGTATGTGCCATGAAGATAGGGAAAGCATGAAAGATACACCTGAACTGATACAGAATAAAGTGAGCAAAGCTAAGAAAGCAATGAACATACAGTGATCCCTCACCTTGTGATAATTAAAATGTTTGGGAGCAAGGGAAATATATATATCAATTATGACCGCTGAAATATGTTTTCTACTGTGTCTTGGTTTTATATAAATATAAGATGGTCGCCAGGGAATATATTCCCAATTTATGAATATGCCCAAGCCAACTAGGTTTTATAGAGAAATTTAATTTATAATACACTGATTAATCAATAGAAAAAGAGAGAAAGTAAGAAAGGAATAAGAATGAATAAATCAGTCAGTTGGTTTTATCACTCACCCAAGATCTCTCTAGGTAAGGCTTCTCATGCCAACCTCAGGCTCCACCTTCAAGAGAGCCTCCTTTCAAGAAATGTTTCCAGATAATTCTCCTTCAGAGCCAGCCTTCTCTCCTGGTCCTCCCACAGAGCAACCTCCTCAGTCCTCATTCAGAGCCACCTCGCTCAGAGCAAAACCTCTTCTGGCCCTTCCCCCTGTCCTCAGACCCTGCTATCTTTAAGGAAACCATCTAAGTCCCCTCCCCTCAGTTCTCACATCTACCAATCACTGTCCATGTCTCCCCTGTGGCAATGGTGGCTCTAGCTTAACCCAGGACCGCCCAGAGGTCTGCCCCCCTTTGCACATGTCTGTTGAAGGTGATATTCTCAAATAATTAAATCTTGATCTTTGCTGCAGCCCTTCCTAAATCCTGTTACCCTGAGTAGGGTGGAGATTGGAAGTTCCAAGACCTGGTTCTGTCATTCCAAGTATCTCTATTGTATCAATTCTAAAATCAATCATGACTCAAAGAACTTCCTGTTCTATGCTTAAGCATAGGTCAAAGCCCTTTCCATTGTTTAGCAAAAGGTTTCTGTCCTAAGGTAGTCTTAGGTAGGGAGGAGAAGGATCCTCACATGCCAAGGTGGTTCACATTCCAATAGAGTTCTTACTATCAGTAGGAAATTTTTCCAGTATGAGATTTCCCAATGGGGAAATTTCCAACATTCATAAGTCTAAGAAATTTTAAGGTTTACAACCTGCTGTGGGAGTTAAGTTCCAGAGGCCCCTGTGATCTGTGAAAATCCATGAAGAAGGGGAGTTATTTTATTTTATTATTCTTTTTATTCTTTGATGGTAAGCAGCTTCCCCTCACGCTCGGGTTCACTGCCAGAAGCCTTAGAAGGCACAGAACATTTGGGTGGCACAGGGCTAATTCAAACTTTTACAAAAATGTCACAAAAGCGCAACACTGCAGAGCAACAATTACGCACAGCAATCAGACATGGATATGAAGTTGACAAGGAGAGATACTGAACCTATGGACATAGTGCAGGAAAGCGAACAGACTGATGCTACTACAGTCACTGAGCCAATCAGCACCCAGGATACAGAACACAGAGCTGTGGTTGGTCACTTTTCATTCCATCAGCCAATAGTGTGCGAATACAATCTCATGTTAGCAAACTTGTGCAAGTGGTAGTGTAGTACTGCATATCCATTGTGTACAGTGTGATATTCATCCACAAAATCCCACAATATAGCAAAAACTCCATGATACAGAATTAGATTTTTTTTTAAACTTGAGATACAGTGAAGCTGTGATAAGTGAACCACGATATAGTGAGGGATGATGGTAACTACAAAAATGTAAATTGAAAGTCCCCCATTGCCTAGCCCTCTTGGAAATGATACACAGTGTGTGAATACCACACACCAAGAAATCACAAGAGAATGCAACAAAGTTATAAAGATCAAGGACACAAAGGAAGAAATAAAGATGATACCCCCAGGCAGCAAGGTTTGTGAGCCAGACCTAGAGATTGGGTTCAAATCTGGCTTCACACATTTCTTAGTGTGACACTGGCCCAGTCATTTCACCTGTACTGCCTAGCCTATACCACTCTTCTGTCTTAGAACCAATGTTTAGTATTGATTCTAAGATGGAAGGAAAAGTGTTTTTGTTTTTGTTTTTTAATAAATAAATAAAAAGAAGACACCTCCAAGCAAACCCTTTGTGGAGGTAAAAGGTCCACAAGTTTAATGCATTGCATGTTTTCAGACTTTTTCAACTGTATGTATCAGTCATGCAGATTTTTTTCCTCTTTTAAAAAATGTTATAGTTATCTCTTCCACATCTTGAGGTTTAGGGTACAGTGCCCCTGTGATCTGGAAAATCAGTGGAAAAAAATTTGGACCTACCTTCTAAGTACCAGAGAAGTCTGAATTTTTTCTTTTTCTTTTACGAGATGTTTATAGTATCTTATTGTAAATTTTTGATTAATTATGCATTCCTGAGGTTTAAAACTTTTTCTGTGTCACCTTCTGGCTTTTGTGTGTTGTCTGCAACATCTGCAAAATTCCCCCCAAATTCTCATTTAAAATCTTATGGCAATCCATGATATATCAAAGCCATGATGGGGAGTCACAATGTAGAAGGGGTAATGTATTTGTTAAATGGGATGGCTCTTTGGGAGAGGGAACAAATGATACTGGAGATAACTGTAACAGTATAAGAAACAGAAAGCATCAATAAAATTTAATTTAAAACAAAACATGAGCTTTCAAGAGGCTGGCTCAAATAAAAAAATGAGGCATAATCTTATTAGAGACAGGAGATTCTTTGCTGACTCTTCCTCTTTGAACCCCAACAATCCACATGACAAGTAAGTTGTTTTTACTTTTATTATTTTTCTACCTGAGGTGGTACAATGTATGAACTGCTATTCCTAGAATCAGGAAGCCCTGAATTCAAATCCAGTCTCAGATACTTACTAGCTGTATGACCCTGGGCATGTTTCTTAACATCTGTTTGCCTCAAGTTTCTCAAGTGTAAAATGGGGTTAATAATATTATCTCTCTCCAAGGGTTACTGTGAGGCTTCTGTGGGATAATAGTTATAAAACAGCATGGTACCTGACACAGAGTAAGCCCTTAATAGATGCTCCCCCCCCCCCATTCTATATGTAATAGTTTAAGGATGAGGCAAATTCCACTTAGATGCTCTCATGGTAATAGATTAGGTCTTAGATTAACTTAATTAGTACACCAAGAAAAGAATGAAATGAAATTGACTGTGAATTTACAGATACTTGGTGTCTGGAGTCTCTGTAAATAATATATTACCTTGCTATAAATATTAACTCTACATCAGTTTAGCTCTTTAAACAAATTAACAAGGAGCTAGAGTAAATGGAAACAGTCTGCTCCTAACGATCTTTCTTAAACACTTATTTTCAGGTACTTAGGACCCTGAAGGGAGTTCTTGAAATGTCTTGTCATCCTCAAGATAACTGGTTGACAACGTGGAGGAGGCTGCAAAAGTCAGAAGGCAATAGACTTCACCAATTTTAGCCTTTCAAAACACAAAAGCACTTTAGCAGCAGCCCACAGACCCAGAGACTTGAAAACATTCCATGAGCAAATTTAAAATTTATTAAAGTGGAAGCATTCATGCTGTCACTCTCCGGTGGGATGGATGCTTCATTTTGGAAGTCTATTCCTTCTTCCACAGTCTTACAAATACCTGAAAGCAGCCATTGCATTCTTCCTCATCATCTCCAAGTTAAACACCTCTAGTTCCTTTCATTTTTTTAACCAAACTTTTTTTTTCAATTATCAAACATTTCCCCCTTCCTTTCCACAATGAAAATAAAAATTAAGTCAGTCAATAAACATTGTTAAGCACCTACTACATACCAGGTATGGTACAGAGAGACAAAAAAAAAAGATAAAAGACAATCTCATCCTCAAAGAATTCATAGTCTAATGGGAGAGATAACAAGCAAACACATTTGGATAAATGAGCTATATACAATTATAAACAGAAAATATTTATATTTTAATTTATTAAAGTAAATCATTAAAATAAACAGAAAATAATTAAAAGAGAAGGCATTAGATTAAGGAGGGTTGGGAAGTGCTTTCTATAGATGATGGGATTTTAGTTGGAAATTAAAGGAAGCCAGAGAAGGCAGAGACAAAGAAGATGAGCTTAGAATTGAGTCTTCTTCAAGGAACAGCTAGGAAGCTAATATACTTAGTATGAAGAACAGATAGTTTTATATATGATCCTGGAGGCAGTGGAAGGCACTTGGAGTTTCTTGAAAAGAGAGGTGACATGATCGGACCTTCAGTTTAGGAAAATCACTCTAGGATTGAGCCAGAAGGCTATAGCAATGGTTCAAGTGTGAGTTAAAGAGAGCTTGAGAATAAGGAATTCAAGAAATATTGCAAAGCTGATATAATTTATGTCAGACTCTTTAATGCCTCAGGGAGCAGGGGAGGGAGGGAGAGAATCTGAATTGCAAAATGTCAGAAAACAATTGTAAAAATTGTTTCTATGTATAATTAAAAAATAAAGTTGAATTTTTAAAAAGATGTAACAAAGGTGAAATCTTCAGGTATTAGTAATAAATTGAATAAATAGGCTGAGAGATAATGAGGAGTTAAGGATGGCACCTAAGGAAGTGGATGCTAGGGGATTTATGGGGAAAGATGAGTTCTACTTTGGATTTGTTCAAGATATTTAATATATCTATTGGACATGTACTTCAAGATGTCTGAAAGATTGTTGGGGCTAGAAGAGTGAAGGCCAGCAAAGAGTTTGGGTAAGATAAGGTAAATTTGAAAATCATTGGCAAAGAAATGGAAATTAAATCCAGGGAGCTGATAAGATAGTCAAATGAAGTAGCTGTATAGAGGTAGAAGAGAGCCCAGGACAGAAACCTGAGGGACCGAAGGCATGACCTGGATGAATATCCGGCAAAGATAATTGAGAAGGGGCAGTCTCATAGGTAGGATGAGAACCAGAGGAAAACAGTGTCTTGAAAACCCAGAGAGAGAAGGAAGGGTCCAGAAGAAGCAGATGATCTACAAAGTCGAAGGCTGCCAAGAGGTCAAGTAGAATGAAGATTGAGAAAATGCCATTGGATCTGGCAATTAAAAGAGGTCATTGGTAAACTTTGGAGGTAGCATTTCCAGTGGACAATGAAGTCAGAAGCCAAAATGTGAGGGGTTTAGAAGAGAGTGAGAGGAGAGAAAAATGGAGCTGCCTATAATAGATGGTCTTTTGGGACACAAAAAGCAGAAGAAATATAGCACAATAGTTAATGGGGATGGAAAGATGAATGAGAGTTTTTTTGTTTTTTTTTTTTGTGGGGGCATAGGGAGATGGGCATTTTCATAGAGAGTAAGAAGACTCTAGACAAGAAGAGACTGAATATAAGTGATAGAATAGTGATGATAAAAGGGGGGACAATCTCTTAGAGGAGATAAGATGGAATGGGATCATTTTTTCAGGGGAGAGGTAGGTTCTTTGTAATGACTAAGGTCACTCCTTTGTGTGAGACAGAGGTGAAGGAAGAGATTATGGCAGATGGCATCTGAGTGATGAGGAAAGGAAGAGAGGAAAAGAAAGAGCTCATGGCAAATGACCTCAATTTTTTTTTGGTAAAACATAAGGTAAATTTGTCAGCTGAAAGGGTTGGGGGGTGAGAAGACACAGGATGTTTGAGGAAAGATTAAAAGTCTTAGAAGAGACACTGTGGATAGGAGGATAGTGATTTGAAGTACAAGGTATAAAAGGATTGCTTAGTGGCTGTGAGAACTCAGTTGAAGTTTTATAACACAAATTTTGTAGTATACTCCATCAGAGCAGCTACATGATTTTCTCTACCTTCATTCAACAGCATGCTAATAAGAGTAAAGGCAGCAGATGATGGACATAATCTAAGGCTAAGGGTGGCAAGGTGGAATTGACAATATTATTAAGGAGGCTAGGAACTCCAGAGAAGAAGATAGTATGAAGCTGAACTGGTCAAGATGGAGAAAAGAGGAGAGAGTAATTAGTGTAGAGGAGATAACCTGGGAGAGAACTAAATAATTGAAGCACTGAAGGTATGGATATAAATGAAATGCAGAGTTTGGTAAGGGAAGGCATAGGAAAAGATAGAAAACTAATAGGTTATATTTAGATAAGGTGATTTCAGAATTCTCGAATGCAAAAAATTAAAACAAAATCATTAACAAATAAACATAGTCAATCACAACAAAATCTCATGTTGAGAATTGTCCAAAAATGTGTCATATTTTGCATATTAGTCTGTCACCTTTCTAATCAGAAAGTGGATGGCATTCTTTATCGTCAGTACCCTAGAATCATGACTGATCTTTGCATTGATCAAATTTCTTAAATTTTTTTCAAAATTCTTCAGTTTTACAATGTTGATGTTGTCAACATGGAAATCTAGAGATCCCCAGTTTATTTAGTTTGAGTGTAGAAACCCCAGGTTTTGACCTTGTCACAGGAGAGGTTTCCCCCTGAGGGAAAGGTCCCTCTTCACCAGACAGTGAACTTCCTGGTAGTTTGGGTGGGAACAGCTAATCCCATCCAATATTAAGTATCTCCTTTCTCCCAATGGTTTCTCCCCCTAGGCTAAGGTCCACTACCAAGGTGGCCCAGCCCTAGGTTTGGTCTTTCCTTTTTGTGTCCATTATAGGGCATCAGCCCCTCACTATTATTCCTGTCTGGAACTCGGAGGTAGGACTTGCATCTCGTGTTTGTGAGTAATTCGCTCTTTAATTAAGGGATCCTTAGAAAAAACACAGAACTATTAAATTAACTGATTCCACTGGGTATCACATGTATTCTTGATTCGAACCCATTGCCATGTTGTTAATATTTGCATTAGAGTGTTTGTTTAGAGTCTCTCCTCTGTCATGTCCCCTCAACCGCTGTAGTCAGGCAGTTGCTTTTCCTCGGTGTTTCTACTCCCACAGTTTGTCCTTTGCTTATGGATAGTGTTTTTTCTGTTGGATCCCTGCAGATTGTTCAGGGACATTACACCGCCACTAATGGAGAAGTCCATTACGTTTGATTATACCACAGTGTGTTTGTCTCTGTGTACAATGTTCTCCTGGTTCTGCTCCTCTCGCTCTGCATCACTTCCTGGAGGTTGTTCCAGTCTCCATGGAACTCCTCCACTTTATTATTCCTTTGAGCACAATAGTATTCCATCACCAACATATACCACAGTTTGTTCAGCCATTCCCCAATTGAAGGGCATCCCCTCGTTTTCCAATTTTTGGCCACCACAAAGAGTGCAGCTATGAATATTTTTGTACATGTCTTTTTGTCCATTATCTCTTTGGGGTACAAACCCAGAAGTGCTATGGCTGGATCAAAGGGTAGACATTCTTTTATCGCCCTTTGTGCATAGTTCCAAATCTGCAGTCTGTTTTAAGCAAAGCAGGTCGAGAGATTGAAGGAGATGAAAGAGAAGTCTTCAACCAATGACTCGAGGAGTACACCCAGAGAAAATCCAGGTCAGAACGATCCATAGAACAAGAGATGGGTAAGAACAAGAGAAAGGTAAGGGAGGAGGAGGAGGAGAATCAAGGTGAACAAGGAGAACAACCGGAGGAACAGAGCAGGGAAGCCACTAAAAAGCAAATAGCTGATTTACAGAAGGAGGTAGAGAGCCTTAAGGAACTCCTGAAAGGCTCTAGCAACCCAGCAACCTCTTTAGACAGTGTATCTGAGCCCCTAGAATCACCTGAGGCACCCATCCCTCAATTCCCCTTTAAAATTAAGGGAAGGGAAGGAACCAAAACAATGCAGGTATCTTTTACTCCTTGGACAAAAACAGAGCTCAGAGCCATGGCCAAGGAATTCCCTAAGGCTAGAGAAAACCCCATAGAATTTGCCAAGGAATTTGAATTAACTCTCTCTACATACCAGCCTGGCCTCTCAGACCTTTACCAGCTAGCTCACATACTAGTAGGTTCAGGAGATGCAGCCCACTGGTTTAAAACTGCAAGTTGGGAGAACCCTTTAGAATATATTAATCAGTTAATGGCCAGAAAGGAAGGACCTGAAATTCACCTCCAGGAGGCAAAGAAGATGGGAGAGGCTTTGTTAGAAGCAATCCCCAAGGCTTTTCCAAAATCTGTAAATTGGGGAAAAATCCAAACTTTCACTCAGAAAGAAGGAGAATCCGTATTTGATTTTTATAATAGATTTTTAGATACCTTCAGGGCAAATTCTGGACTTTCCCCAGATAGCCCAGACACCTTAATTACCTTTAACACCCTCTATGTGGAAGGGTTAAATAAGGCCCTTGCAAATCTCCTCAAGAGAGGGAAAATAGACTGGAATTTAACTCCCACCCCTGACCTAGTCTATCTAGCAAGTAAATTCCAACAAACACGGACAGAAGAAAAGGAAAAGGCAGCAGAGGAAATGACAAAAAAACCCAAACAGATCATGAATTTGCAGTTAAAACACTGGGAGCAGAAGGAGAAAAGACCGACTGAACCCTATTCTGCTGAAAAAGCAGGCAGGAGGCAAAGAGCCTGGAGATGTCACTTTTGCCACCAGACTGGGCACTTTAAAAAAGACTGCCATCGGCTCCTGGGTAAGAGGGGGAGACGCCAAGGTAAGTTTCAATACCACTCAGGAAAGTTCCCCCGAAAGAAACATCATGATGAAGCCTCACAATGACGGGGCTCCGAGGGTATCAAGGGGGTTTTCACTGTGGTGTCCGCCTCCCCAGTGGGCATCACTCACATTGTGATTGTATCCCATCCTATTGAGATTCTCATAGATACTGGGGCCACAATGTCAGTTTTAAACCCCACGGCCTTTCCTAGCCCCCTTCCTCGGGGTGACCAAAAGTTTCAATAGTGGGGATCACAAACCACGTGCAATCTGTTTGCTTGTCTCAACCCCTCCCATTTATTCTGGGAGAAGTGAAAGATATGCACTCCTTTCTTCTTTCCTCAGATGCCCCCCTGCATCTTTTGGGTAGAGATTTCTTAGACAAATACAAAGCCACAATTGAATTTTCCCCAGGAAAGGAAATAAGGCTTTCCCTATTCCCATTGGAAGCCCCTCCCACCTTCCAAATACTTACAGCTCCCATTATAGCCTATGATCTTCCACAGCTAGAGGAAGTTCCTTCCTCTCTGTGGGCCGCTGATTCTTCCCACATTGGGAGAATTTTAAGAGCTCCCCCAATACAAGTTCAGTTAGACCCATCCAAACCCCTTCCAAGGATCCCTCAATATTCCTTTTCACAGGAAGCGACAGAAGGAATTAGACCATTAATTGACAGTTATATAGAGGCAGGTATTTTGATAAAATGTTCCAGCCCTTGCAATTCACCCATACTGGGTGTCCGAAAGCCTGGAGGCTGAGGGTGGCGCCTAGTTTAGGATCTAAGAGCAGTAAATGCCTGTGTTATCCCCAGAGCTCCAGTAGTCCCCAACCCCCACAACCTTTTAAATCAAATCCCACATAGTGCAAAAATTTTTACTGTAGTTGATTTATGCAGTGCTTATTTCAGTGTGCCACTACATGCAGACAGCCAATTCCTTTTTGCTTTCACCTGGGAAGGAATTTAGCTCTGCTGGACTGTTCTGCCCCAGGGCTATACAGAGAGTGCCACATATTTCTCCCAAGTATTAAAAGCAGACCTTGCTGGCCTTAAATTTCAATTTGGGTCTACCTTACTCCAGTACGTGGATGACCTACTTCTGTGTTCCCCAGATGCCCAGTCCTTGAGGGAAGACTCGATTGTGCTCCTCAAGTCCTTAGCACAAAAAGGCCATAAGGTTTCTAAAGAAAAAATGCAGTTTGTCTCCTCACAGGTGAAGTTTCTGGGACATCTAATATCAGCTGAAGGGTGTAGCCTGGACCCCCCAGAGTAGCTGCAATATTGAATTTCCTGAGGCCCAAAACAAAAAGACAGCTTCAGGGGTTTATGGGATTAGCTGGTTACTGAAGGTTATGGGTCCCATCTTTCTCTTTAGTAGCCAAGCCCCTTTTTGATCTCCTCAAGGCCTCATCCCCAGAACCTCTGATTTGGAACAAGGCTGCAAAAACTACTTTCACAGACTTAAAGTCAGCTCTTTCTAGCTCCCCAGCCCTGGGGCATCCAAATTATTCACTGCCTTTTCAACTTTTCCTTTTAGAAAGAAACGGGATTAGCCTGGGAGTTTTGAGCCAGAAACATGGAGACCACTTTAGGTCTCTTGGATACTACAGTAAAAGTCTAGATTCGGTGGCAAGAGGGCTGCCATCATGCCTAAGAGCAGTAGTGGCAGCTTCTGATTTACTAGAACTAGCAGAAGAAGTGACATTAGAATCTCCTTTAACACTGCATGTCCCACATGCAATAGAGGTGCTTTTGAACTCTCATCACACTCAGCATTTTTCCACAAGCCGCCTTGCAAAGCTAGAAGCCTCTCTCCTGGCTAGGTCCAACATCACCATTTCTAGGTGTAAAACCCTTAATCCAGCCACTTTCCTGCCAGATATAGAGGAAAGTGACAGGGATTGTACTGAAGGGCATGATTGTGTTAACATTGTTGATTCTGTTTTAAGTCCACGGGAAGATCTCCAGGAAAAAGAACTGGAGAATCCAGATTTTTTCCTGGTATACAGATGGCTCTTGTCTCCGAAATGAATCTGGCATTTTAGTGGCCAGATATGCCATCACTACCACTGCAGAAGTCATTGAAGCCGGGAATCTCCCTTCAGCATCTTCTGCTCAGCAAGCTGAATTGGAAGCAGTAACCAGAGCCTGTGAGCTGGCCAAAGGGAAGTGGGTAAACATATACACGGATAGCAGGTATGCATTCGGGGTGGCTCATGATTTTGGAATGTTATGGCAGCATAGGGGATACCTAACTTCCTCTGGAACCCCCATCAAGAATGGGGCACAAGTCCGGAGACTGTTAGAAGCCCTCTTACTACCAAAGGCAATAGCAATCATTAAAATCCCAGGGCACTCAAGAGAGAATTCTATCCATGCAAAGGGAAATGCCCTAGCGGATCAGTATGCCAAAGAAGCTGCCAGGAAGACCCCAGCTGCAATAGGTCTGACACTTTCAGATAAGGAAGAACCTATTTTTGAGAATAAACTGACCCAGGCAGAAATTGTTTCAGCCCAAGAAATCATGTCTCGAGCTATTCAAGAAAAACTAGAGAAGGAAGGATGTGTTAGAAACAGGGATACTGGATTGTGGCAGGGACCAAATGGGTGTGTAGTCCTACCTGACCCCCTACACCGTCCCACGATGGAGTACTTACATTCCATAAGTCACTGGGGACCAGACAAATTGGTCAGCATCGCTCACAAATATTGGTGGGGGAGGTTGAGGTGAGCAACAGAGGATGTGTATTTGCAATGTCAAATTTGCCCTAAATATAATATCAGCAAGCCTCTAAAACCTACGCCAGGTAAATTCCCAGTACCTGAGGCCCCTTTTCAAGTATGGCAAATCGATTTCATTCAGTTACCACCTCATGCTGGATACAAATTTGTTTTAGTAATGGTTTGCATGTTTTCTCGCTGGGTGGAAGCATTTCCATGCAGGCAGGCCACAGCAACAGCAGTAGCCAAATGCTTACTGGAAAAGATATTTCCAGTGTGGGGAATTCCTAGGGAAATACATAGTGATAGAGGAACACATTTCACTGGTTAGGTAGTGTCACAGCTGTGAACAGCATGGCCTGTATTACATCATCTACATTGTGCATATCACCCACAAACCTCAGGATTAGTGGAACGTGTGAATGGTATCATTAAAGTACAATTAGCCAAATTTATGGAGGACTTAAACATACCTTGGCCCAAAGCCCTTCCAATAGTTCTGTTGAACTTGAGAGCCACACCTTTTGGCAAGCTCTCACTCTCACCATTTGAGATAATCACAGGTTGGCCAATGTCTCTTTTTCCACCCTATACTGACTCCATGAGCACAAAAGTTTCCCTCTTATCATACTGCCAGGGACTAGCAAAAACTCTTCAAGGCCTTAACCACCTTATATCTCAGTCGGTTTCCAGGAATTCTTCCTCAGAAACACCCTCAACATCTAAATTGAAGCCCGGGGATTAGGTATACAGAAAGAGGAATCTACGAAAGGATGCTCTACAAGTCAGATGGGATGGACCTCATCAGGTATTGCTGGTAAATCCATCTGCAGCAAAACTAAAAGGAATTGAAAGTTGGATACATCTATCCCATCTAAAGAAAGCCCCAACTCCAAAATGGTCAGTAAAGTCAATGAGTGGCTCAAAAATACGGCTGACCAGAAAAAGAAGATAAAAAAAAAAGAAGTTTGAACTGGCTAAGTATCCTTTTCCTTTTTAAATTTCTTTCATTCATATGTTATCTCTCTGAACCATAGAGGTATTGGTAAGTTTATTTCCCCTGAAAATTCTATTTACCCTGAGCAAAGTCCCTTTAAGTAGAGAACCTAGAAAGGACAGAGCTATTCCCCCAACTTAGTTGAAATAGGAAAAGTTTAAACAGGAGTATTTTACCTGGTTAAGAAGTTTGAAGGTAACATCTGTTAATTTGAGAATTTGCAGCAAAGATTCCAGAGTGCTAGTTTGTCTCAAAGTAGTATCAGAAGAAGTTAGGAAGAACGATGGAGCCTAGAAATAATTGTTAGTAATAGAAGATAAATTTATTTTAAATCCGGAGCATGGTTATGGTTAAGTAGCTAAAAAGGAATGAAATCAATTTCAAAATCCCTAGCATCTCAACCTCCCTAAAGGGGGGGGTGTGGGTTGAGTGTATAAGGTTTTAAATTTAGGAAAATTTAGAAGCATTTTTAATAGTGAGAATTTTTGGAGTTTATTTCAATATTGAAACTTAAATTTGATTTTTAAAATAGTTTTGAGGATGAAGTTGTCATTCTAATGTGGTTTTGGATTTTTGGATGATAAAATATCTAGTTAGAAGCTTACTTGGTGCTAAACAATATTTTTAATTTTTGGCCACAAACAGGAGGTAGGGCCATTTCCAGATTTACCAAGTATTGAGTAACCTGTGATGAATTTTGTTTCTGCTTTTATATTTCTACAGTTTGTAGGGTTTTTATATTTTGGTAAAGTAAGGCAATCTTTCTGATTAAGCATGTAAATTACCTAATTTTATAATTTGTGTGGAAAAGGCAATACTAGAAATAATAAGATGGGATTGCAGATTTAAGGTTGGCAGTGTGGATAATCTTTGTAGTGAGTAAGCATATGGGGAGTTGGTTAAGTCCTGTTAAAGAATGTGTTTATGGATTTCTCTGAAGTTTTCTCTTGCAGCAGCAAGGAAGCTGGCGGATACCAAAGGAGGAGCCTGCCAGAGGACAGAAGTCTGTGAGAGAGGAGGCTGAAGGCATCATCAGGACCCACCAAATGTGAGAGACTTAAGACTTTGGGAATTGGGGTAGTGTTTTGATTGTTAGTCAGTTTTTGGCCAAAGGCAGACTGCCTGCCTTTCTGGCTCAATTGTCAATGCGCAGGTGGCATTGGGGAACGCCCCCAAAGGCCAATCACCAATATCTATGTCCCTAGACTTTCCCACCAGTAGGGGATGGAGTACAATCCCATATAGCATTACTCATTTGTCCATATGTTTGGTCAGTGACGTTTGGTCTTGACCAAAAGGGGGGTGTGTTAACATGGAAATATAGAGATCCCCAGTTTATTTAGTTTGAGTGTAGAAACCCCAGGTTTTGACCTTGTCACAGGAGAGGTTTCCCCCTGAGGGAAGGTCCCTCTTCACCAGACAGTGAACTTCCTGGTAGTTTGGGTGGGAACAGCTAATCCCATCCAATATTGAACATCCCTTTTGTCCCAATGGTTTCTCCCCCTAGGCTAAGGTCCACTACCAAGGTGGCCCAGCCCTAGGTTTGGTCTTTCCCTTTTGTGTCCATTATAGGGCATCAGCCCCTCACTATTATTCCTGTCTGGAACTCTTCATTTTCCTTTCTCACCATTGTAAAGTCAATCAACTGTCCCTCTAACTCCAAGCCCCCAGGTCATCTAGAGTGGTATATAGGTTCTCCAAGTTCTTTTGTTCCTCAGAGTCCATCCTGAGTCAGTGGCACTCCCAGGGGCTGGTGACCAGGGCATCTTGACTCTGTGCAGTCTTGGGAAGCAGCTCTGTTGTCCTATTAGTAGCTCTAACCCCTTTTCCCTTGATTAAAGAGTGATTTTTGACTATTTAATAGTTCTGTGTTTTTTCTAGTTGACAATGTTATAGGAGAAATTGTTCCTCATTTTATGCACTTCACTCTGAACCAGTTCATATCTTTCATGTTTCTCTGAAACCATCTTTCTTCATTTCTTACAATAAAATTATAGTCATCATATATATATATATTCATCATATATCCATTATATTCATACACCATAATTTGTTCATCCATTTCTGAATTGGCAAGCAGCCCCTTAGTTTTAGTTTAAGGTCACTGCAACAACAGCTACTAAATGTCTGAGGCTGGATTTGAACTCAGATCTTTTTTATTTCAAGCCAGGTGCCCTACCTGTGGTGCTAGTGAGCACCCTTTACCTCCCTTTCAGTGCCACAGAATAGTTTTGTCAGACTGAGCAATTCAATGGCCTTTGCTATGAAAATTGGCTTCACTTATTTGAGAAGCTGAAGTTCAAATATATTTAAGGCTCTCTGGTTCCCATTTTGACCTTTCTGGGCATTGGCATCTAAACTGTGATGGCCTGATATAGTAGCCTACATCTCTTCCCTCCTTGTGACATTTCTGCTCCTTGTCCTTTGCAGATGGAAGAGAGAAAATAGAAAAGAGACAAATAAGATAAACTCCAGAGGAAGCAGACATAAAATCTGAACTTGAGTGCTGCCTGTGAATAAATGGAGAACTAGATAGGGCATTCATTGAGATAGTCCATCAGTTTTCCACCCAGAATAGCAAATAGATAAGGAGCTGGGCCTGAACTGAATGGAAAATAAAGAGGGCTTGGTCTCACCGGGGCAATTATACAGCACCTTAAATGATCTCAGATTGCTCCTAAACACAAAAGCCTATCTTTTAACCATATTTTTTATTGTTATATTCTATTTTTACCTCATCTTCTTTCCCAAACTTCTCTCCTTGCTCTCTTCCCCACCAAGTCATCCTTTCATCAGAGATTTTTAAAAGGAGGGGAAAAAGTTGTTCTGGGAAATCAGTCAATGTGCCATTTGGGTCTCCTAGTATATACAACATTCCACACCCATAATCCTCCCTCCACTTCTGCCAAGACAAGAGGAACAAAGTATTTTACATATGTAGTCATTTGATCTTCATAATAATCTTGTGATTTAGATGCTATTTTCAATCTCCATTTGACAGATGAAAAACAGGTTTAGAGTTTAAATGGCAGGGTGAAGGAAGGGGAGTGAAGGAGAAGGGAAGGGAGCAGAGGGGATGAAAGAAAAAGGATAGATTGGAACTTGATAAGACTTTGATAGCCACTGAATCCAGTAAGATCTACCCAGGGCCATACAAAGTTTAGGTATCTGAGGCAGGACTTGAACCAGGTACTCCTGGTTCAGTACCTTAGCCATGATGTCATAATGTCTCAAAGGAAAAAAAGAAGTCTAAGATATAGAAATAAAATTGAGAGGAATCTTAGAGGTTATGTAGTTCAGAGATATCAGTAACACTCCCAACTGTAGTCAAAACTAGATTAAAATGTATTTGGGAACTACTTAGCAAAATAAATTAAAATATAATAAAGCATAGATAACAAAATTTCATTTTAAAACTAATATTCCACTTCTCTTAATTATTTACCTCTCACAGCTGATTTCAAAAAATGATAGACACAAAGAATGGTTCAACAAATTGTGGAACACAAACACGATGGAATATTGCTGTGCTATAAGAATGATGATTATGATGAATACAGATAAAACATGGAAAGACATTAATAGATGCAAAATGAAATAAGCAAAATCTGGAAAACAATATATATACTCCATTATGACTATGTAAATGGAAAGGAAAACAATTGGAATGGAATACTGTGAAATTATAATGGTGAGATGTGAAAAGGTCCCCTAGCCCTATTTCTTTGGAGAGGTAGGGAAACCATAGGTGTGGAATATTACATATAACAGCAGACTATTTCAATATGTCTGTTAGTTTTGCTAAATTGTTTTATTCCTCTTTTTAAATTCTTTATTATAAGGAATAGCTCCCTTATAAAAAGGCATGCATTGGGTTATATAGGTAACATAAAAGGTTTCAATTAAACACTTATTTAAATAAAGGAGGGGGAAATGGACAATAAATGATATGTTTTTATAGCTTCTGACACTTATTATTTGTGAGATCTCAGGCAAGTTTTCATTATCTTATCAACTTTTAAAAAAGATAGAAAAGAAATCCTTCCTGCCCTTGATCTATGGTCCTGTGACCCTAAAACAAGTGGTGCCATTATTGTTCAGTTGTTTCCAGCTCTTGGCAAGGATAGTGGAGTGGCTTACCATCTTCTTCTCCAGTGGATCCTTTTTTTTTTTGTAATCAGAGGCTAGGAGACTTGCCTAGGGTAACACAGCTATGAATTATCAGAAGTCAAATTTGAACTCAAGTCTTCCTGACTCTAGACAGAACTCTAACCACAATGCCACAGCTACCTCTATTAATAGGTGACAAATTTATATCATAACTCTTCTATTTACAACCTTGGTTAAGTTATTCCACCTCAGTTTCATCATTTTCATTTTTTTTAATACAGGGTTGGAGAAGATGGTCATATGAACTGTTTTACATAAATTATTTTACAAGCTTTCCTTGACAGATTAAAACAATGAACTCCATCTGATCAAGCACTTTTTTGGTTTTAGGAGACTAAATTGAGACAAGAGAACAAGCGAAGTAAGGGTGGTGGCGATTGGTTCTGTTTATTGCTATTATCTGGAAAGGGCTATTTTGTTCTATCAAATGAAATAAAAACAAAGAAATTTTTAAAATAAAGGTCATGAGAAATTTCTAGAAAAGGGGAAGGTGGGGGCATCTTAAGTAAATGTACCAGAATAAATTGGATTCATCTTGCCACTCTTTCCAAGTGTTAAGATCATTGTCAGGTCTAACCAGTCTAATGTAGTCTGTGAATGTTATTGTCATTTGAATGAAAGATTATCAAGTCTCTAGCGCATCCAGGAAATTGAACTCTTGTTTCAATGGCATGTCTCAGCTAGCTGTTCCAGACAAAAAGAAACTAGGGCATCGGAAGCCCCCCAGATCATAAGGAATGGATTGCAGTTATTTTGATTCTGGGAAATGACACATTGTGGCTTCAATTCCTTTAGAAGCCTTAATGTGTGAGCTTCAGAACACCAACTAATGCTCACAGCTCCTTGCTTAGTAATGCCACAGTACAACAATGCCTTTGCATTAACATCTGCTTATCATTTAGGATATTCTTCAGGAATTCTTCAGAAAATCACCAACATTGAGATAGGCTTGCCTTTTCTCTCTGCTTTATTATATGTAACAATCCTATAATTTCTAGCTTTTTTTTATGTTTTTGAATGATTTTTAAAAACTCTTACGTTCCATACCTACCACAATACTGTGTATTGGTTCCAAAGCAAAAAAGTGTAAGGACTAGGCAATGAGGGTCAAATGACTTGTTCAGGGTCAAATAGCTAGTAAGTGTCTGAGGCCAGATTTTAACCTAGGACCTTTCATCTCTAGATTGGCTCTCAATCATTGAGCTACCTGACTGATCCAAGTTTCATGAATGTTTAAAAAATATATATTTTTTGCACCACAGGGATTTCCTACCACACTCACCAAACCCTATCACACTTTCCCCAAAATCCTCCCTTATAAAAAGCAAAACTATGATGTGAGTGAGTCAACATTGTCAATATATACCATACCCATTGTGCTCTGCCTCTCTCTTCCCCGAAGGACTTAAGTATTTTCTTGTTTTAAGTTATTTTTAGTTAAGTATATTTTTATCATTTTTCCTCTGATCACATTTGGTCATTTTATTTCACCATGGATCAACCAAACTCAAGAATTTAATTAAGATCAGTTATATTACACTGTTGTACTCACTATAGATCCTATCATGGTTCAACTTTCTTTGTTCTGAATTAACACATAGCAATCACCCTGTGTTTCTCTGAATTCTTCCAATCTGTCATTTCTTGACTACCAATCATATATCATTACATTCCTATACCTCTGCTTATTTAGTTGTTCCTCCATCAGTGCACATAGACTTTGTTTCTGGTATTTTTTTAAGTCCTTATCTTCTGCCTTAGGATAGTTATCAATTCCAAGGCAAAAGACTGGTAAGGGTTAGGCTAGTAAGTGACACTCCCAGGGTCAGTTTTATTTTTAGTATTTATACTTAATACTGAGTTGCTAGTCAAAAACCCATTAATAACATTTCTCATACAATTCCAAATTGTCGTCCAGAATGGGGGACTATTTCAAAGCTCTTTCTCATGATCTTTCCTATACTGTTTCCATCTTTTATCATCTTTGCCAATTTCAGAATGTATAATTGGAAATCTGTTATCCTAAAAACTCCATTTCCCAGGAGCCCACTGACTTTATGTTGTTATATGCTGATGTAGACAAGGGGATATATTGTGTGGGGTTACTGGTCTGGGGCTCTTTGCTTCCTCTTATGACTTGGTGGAGTGGGCTTTTTGAACAGGTAGATTAGCCATGGGCATGTGGTTTTATTTTGTTACCTTTTTATTCCTTTACTACTTACTGAGAAAAAGGGCTAGACCAGCCTAGGCCAGCATGAGCCAGCCTAGGCTGAAAACCCTAAGAGAGAGATCAGTCAGTCTTTTATCCACTCACCACAAGATTTGTCCAAGCAAGATTCTAGTGTTCAGAGAGACACCAGCTGACTCCTCCAATTCAGCTTTTCCTAGCTGAATCTCTGGAGACCTCCTTTTAAAGGGAATTTTCTCCTATGTCACCTCCCCTAAGTTCTCACATCTACCAATCACAGTAGGTGTTTTTCCGAAGGACAGACCATTCTTAATTCACACCTGAGTAGATTTAAACTTTTGATTAAGTTCACACCTGAAAAAACCTCTGAGTAAGTTCTCACCTCTTTGCTCCTCATAAATTCACAAGTTGCCTGACCTTTATAGGTACTTAGCACCCTTTTGTATTAAATCTAAAAATAGGCACAGCTTAAGAACTTTTGCCTTACTATAAGTATGGGTTTAAGTATTTTTCATTGTTCAGCAAGGAGTTTCTTCCCCTAAAGCAGGCTTAAGTAGGGGTGGAGTAGAGGTCTCACATTCCTGATCTAAGTTCCTTCATTGTTTAAAATGGGGAATGGTCTTAACCAAATCTTATGAAGTAGGGTCTGAGAATTTTTAAGATTCACAATATAAAATAAGAGTTTCAAAGCCACACATGAAGAAGTAGTAAGAGTAAGACTTTCTACTTAGAATACTAGATGCGAAGCTAAAAGGATGTAGGTTAGGCAAATCATTTGATCTCAGACTCTGAATTTCCTCATCTTTAAACTGAGAATAAGAGCAGGCCATGTAGTCAGGAAGCCTTTCAGAGAGAAACAGGTTGTGTAGCCCTGGACAAGTCACAACCTCTCAGTTATTTTCCCCCAACCAGCCCCTTCCCTTCCACTTAAAAAAAAAAAAAGACTAAGTTTAGAGTAGGCACTGGTCCTATTCCAAAAAAGTGCTTATGCCCAATTCACAAAGCAATCCTGAAGGAAATTTTGTAAACTTTAAAGTACAAATGTGTATTGTTATTCATACCCTTTGACACAATCATCTCATTATTATCGCTGTACCCTAAAAGTATTATTGAAAAGAGGAAAGGCCTACCTATACAAAAACCACTTATAAACAGCTTGATACATAATAGCAAACAAATAAAACACACCTGAAAATAACTCCATACAACTGGGAATGGCTAAACAAATCAGCGTCTGAACAGATTGAGAAATTACAGCACCAAAAGAAATGGCAGCTGGGAAGAATGCAAAGAAATATAAGTAATACAGAAAGAAGAAAACAGAATCAGAACAATTACATAAATACTTACTGGGGAAAGGCAGAAAAATGAAAAAGCATCAGAAAAATAGCAAAAGAAAGAGATCAGGAGGGAGACCTAGATGGTTTTGCTCTTATTTTGTTAATGTTATTAAACATTTAAAAAACTTGTAGATCATTTGGCATATATTGCATTTTGTATGATCTTTTTAATTTTGTTTCTTTGTTTTTATAGATGGTTATTAAACAAAAATTAAAAAGAAATTAAGGCAGCAACCATTTTCATCAATAATGATAAATATTCTGAGTACTCAACACAAATGTGACCTTATATTAAGTATTCCCTGGGTTTTACAGATTATGAAGGATATGAAATCTCTGTTCTCAAAGAGTTTACAATAATAATCATAACAAAGAAGATATGGCTGTTATATCAGGTAATCAAGTGATTATTGATTGCTAACATGAGCTAATTATATTCTCAACTTCCCACTTAGCAGTGCCTCTCCTAGTTGGAGGGAGCTTAGAAAAGTGGGTCAAATAGTTCCAAATCCCTGACATACTGAGAGGACCTCCCCCTTCTATGTCCCCCCCACTCCCTCCTGCCTCCAAGTTTCAGAGTGGTTTATAGCCTTAAAAGCTCTGGAGTGTGCAGGTCAGAGCTTACACACTTCAGCTGATTTAAAAAGGAAAGTAAGATTTGTAAGAGACAAGAATGAGAAGGGAGTTTATGCCAGGCATGGGGGGCAGCCGGTACAGAAATACTAAAACTGGGAGGAAGTGTCAAGTGTAAGGAATAGCAACAACAATTGCCTGGATGAAAGAGGGGAAGGGAGTAAGGTATAAGGTGGGAAAGGTAGGTTGAGGCTGGACTGTGAAGGATTTTGATTGCCAAAAGAGTTTATCTTTGGTCCTAAAAGTAATGGGGAGCCACTGTAGTTCAGTGAGAGAGTAGAAGGTTAAGTGTACTCCTATGTTACTTATGCTAAACACTAATTAGACTTATACTTCTCAGTGTACATACTGTATTAATTAAAGCATGTTAACAATACCCTCTAAAACAATCTCCATCCACCATCCTCAACCCAAACATTTTAAGGTTTCTTTCTTACCAGACCATAGAAGTTTCCCACTCTTTCCAGATGAAGACCACAAATCTCCCACCTCCCTGATCTTCTGGTCAGTCTCCAAATCTCCATCAGTCAATCAATACTGCCCCCCCCCCCCCATCTACCAGTCAGCACTGCCATTCAGCCCCAGGGACTTGGTCAAATCTCAGGTGTAGGAAGAGAAGGAACCAGCTCTACTGATGGCTTGGGAATGACTGATGACTGGGATCTCAAGTGGGTTTGCCTACTTTTAGCCAGTTACTGACTACATAATGGGATTGGTAGTTAACCTCAAAATTACTGATAGAATTGTTTATGATATTTTCTTATTGGTAAGTCTATCTTACTGGTCTATGTATGTATATCAATTTTTTAAAATCCTTACCTTCTTCTTGGAATCAATACTAATTATTTGTTCCAAGGTAGTAGAGCAGAAAGGGCTAGGCAATTGGGGTTAAGTGACT
The DNA here is from genome assembly GCF_027887165.1 of Monodelphis domestica. NCBI lineage: Eukaryota > Metazoa > Chordata > Mammalia > Didelphimorphia > Didelphidae > Monodelphis > Monodelphis domestica. Next base: position 230,780,033 of record NC_077232.1, read on the forward strand.
TGCCCAGGGTTACACAGCTAAGGAGTGTTGGAGGTCACATTTGAACCCATAACCTCCTGTCTCCAGGTCTGGCTCTCTATCCACTGAGCCACCTAGCTGCCTCTATCAATTGTTTTTAAGAACACACATGTTTTTATTTACTACCTCATATCACACAGGTGCCTATCATGTTACTGGAGGGGAAAAGGGCTTACTCAAGACAGCTTAATCACAAAATGAAGATAAACAAAATGAAATCAGCTAGGTTGATGAAATCTCTTATGGTAATAGAACTTATTTTCACTATAATTGGGGAATGATATGAGTCACCTAACTCACCTGATAGAATGGAGGATTTGAAGTTAGGAAGGCTCTAAGTTCAATTTGGCCTCAGATAGTTGCTGCCTGTGTGATTCTGGGCAAATTTAAGTGACTTTTGTCTGCCTCAGTTTCTTCATCTATAAAATGGGAGTAAGAATGGCATCGACCTTTCAAAGATATTTTGAAGATCATATCTGGAAAGAGTTTTATGAACCTTAAAGCACTCTCTCTATATATATCATTATAATTATTGTTAGACTTTATAATTAACATTTATTTATTATTATTACTATAGAAAATCACTCCCCATCCAAAATATTTCTGAGTATCTCCTGTGGTATGGGGACAGGAGTGAGACCAAGGCACAGTGCCTGGCACATTGTAGATGATTAATAAATGTTTGGAGAATTGAATTATGCTCAATTCATGTGCATTCAGTTTGTATGCATTGTACCGTAGTGGTCATCAGAAATGTAACAATGAAATAATCAAATCCACCAGCTTTAGGAGCTTATAAAATAGGGAGCTAAGTCACATGTGCACACAAACATCTCTACTACAATTAAGAATGTGATAGAGGTTGAAAAAGAATGAGAGACTGGGGAAAGATGCATCATTTCAAGGCAAGGGAGCCTTTTGACAGAGGCTGGCTCATAAGAAAAGTGCCAGGATCAAGAGTGTGTGAAACTGATCACCTCAAAAGGGGGAGGGACTCCAGAAGGGGGGAATCTGGAGGAGCAGAAGATTCTGGTGGAAGAGCAGTTGGGCTCTCAGTTGGGAGAGAGAAGTTGAAGAGAGAAGGTTGAAAAAGACTTTCTCCTGAGGGTTACTCACTTTTTCCTGCTTGTGACTGGAAATCTTTTCCCACAACATTCCCCAATTGAAAAGACTATTGCAGAGGAAACCTGAGAAAGACGTTTTTAATCTCTGTCTGACTTTACTTCAGCTCCCGTTGCCCTGAGTCTGAACTGTGGCCAAGGGGCTAAACCCAGGGTGAGTCAACCTGACTTTCTCTCAGGGGGCTCAAGATGCCAAGGCCCCCCAAACTCGAGGAGGGAGGGAAAAGAGTTTTAGATAGAGACAGGGACTCCTTTTTCCCCACTTTACTTTTTCATTCTTTCCCTGCCAGTTATTCTTTGTATTATCCTGATTGAGTTAAGTTGACATTAAATAGTTATCTTTTCCCCCAAGCTGTGAATCAAGTGTGAGTGAACAGATCAAGGGGAGATCCTATGGTCTTGAGTAGTGGAGTGGGGACAAGAGGGACAAGAGCAAATCTGGAAGAACAGTCATAGCTAAGGAGGGAAGGCAGAAGGGGGGAAATCTTCAAACCCCCTCTCCTCTCTCTGAGTCAACTCATTATATCTGCTGTCTCCCCAGAACCCTGCTTTGAGAATGGGGGTTTCCACTCTTCTCTGCTCTCTTTATTTATTCAGAAAGACTGAATCCCTTGGTAACAACTAAACAATCCCTCAAATACAGACCACACTGTGCTAGGTACTAGGGATTCAAATACAAAAGTGGGATGATCCTTGCTCCCAAGGAAACAACACACGTGTAAATTACAGATGTTATAACCATGGGAAGAAGACAGCTTGGGGCTAGGGAGCATTATGAGTAAAATTATCTCAAGACTGATTTTTAATAAGAATATCAATTTGTTGATTGTATCCATTTATTGGTTAGACCAACATCATAACTGAAAAAGGGATATAGTTCTCCATAGTTGTCTCTTAAAGACTAGGGACAAGCCAGAAACTGGGTCAGGCAGCTTAATAGACTTTTAGGTACTATAAAGAATGATGATCAGGATGATTTCAGAAAGAGCTGGAAAGACCTACATGAATTGATGCAGAATGAAATAAGCAGAACCAGGAGAACATTATACACAGCAACTGAAATATCATGGAACTATCAAATATAACAGACTTTGCTACTAACAGCAATGCAATGATCCAGAACAATTCTGAGAGACTTGGGAGAAAGAATGCTGTCTACCTCCAAAGAAAGAACTGTTGGAGTAGGAATGCAGATGAAAACATGAGATTTATCACTTATTTATTTGGGTAGATCATTTGGGGTTTTGATTTTATAAGATTATTCATTTACAAAAATGAATAATATCAAAATGTTTTGCATGATGATATAAGTACAACTGAGATTGAAATGCAACTCTAGGAGGAACGAGGGAAGAAGGGAGGGAGACAACATGAATCATATAACTCTGGAAAACTTATGTGTAAATTTGTTATTAAAATAAAATAAAGATAAAACTAAAAATAGAACTTTGGGAACTCATTATTCCTCTCTCTTGAATATCCCAATACTTAATTGGCAAATGGCTAATTAAGAACACTCCTCCCTATACTGTCATCATGAGAAACACTCACATAGGAAATTGTCACTTCCATTTATAGCCAAATTCTGGTTAAAAGGAAGATATTTCTTGAGATTCCTAAAGGCAAAGAAAATGCAAAAAGCAGTAGACTGAATGGAATCTCTGACCCAAATCCTATACATAGGAATACATAGTAATTCTCCCTAATATGATATAAGAATTAATACAGCATATAAAAATAAATTCTCACAGGAGCTACAAGGAAGATGAATAGAATCAAAGGGCAGTCACTCCCTTTCTCATAGCAATGTTTTGTTGTACAGTCATTTAGCTGTGTCTGACTTTTCGTGACCCTGTATGGATTTTTCTTGGCAGACACTGGAGTGGTTTCCCATTTCCTTCTCCACGTAACAGTAGTTATCAACTTAATTACTATTCCCAAAATGAGGGGGAATGGAGGGGGGAAGTAAGAGATGGAAGAGAAGGGCTGCGGTGGCTTTCCAAGCAGGTGGCGAGATTCTCAGGTTTCCTGATAGTTGAGTGGATGGGCTCTGAAATGTGTTGTGGGACACGTTAAATGTAGGTGAGTTTCTGCTCACTGGCTAACTAATCGGAACAGCTCAGGCCTACAACTGAGTTCCTGGAAGATGGTTTCTGAACCTGTTCTGTAAACAGAGGCCCACCTGGGACTTGCCCGTGGCTGGACAACCCATCCCAAGATGTCTTTCACAGTGAGAGGCCAGTTTCCCAAAAGACAAAAAGGAAATGTTTTAAAATGGGAGGAAAGCTAAGAAGGACCACAGAACAAATTGTGGTGAACTGTTTCCCAAAGCCTCCAGCCATAGCCTGCTCACTCCTATGAAAGCCAAAGCAGGATCTGGTCTTGGCAACCAGCCCTCATCCTTGGGGCATGTAGCTAAACAGAATGAAACTGAAGGAGCTGGATGGCACAGGAAGCTGGATGGCATCCCCTGCCATCAGCAGCTTGAAAGAACTGATTTGGTGAAAAGACAAATAAGCAGAATAATCCTCAAGCTGTAGTATTAGGGGGAGAAGTTATCACAGAAGCTCAAATCAATCTGGTGCAATGTGCCTGTGGGCATAAGGCATCCCTTAGAGACGAAAGGCTTTAGATCTGAGGCAAGAGTCAGTAAATACACCACCCCACGTTTGCATTTATTCATCTTAGAGCTTCAGGAAAGTAATAGCCACCCCCAGCCCCAGCCCCAACTCAAAAGTCTTTTTAAAATTTTTTAATTGATTAATTAAGAAAAAATTTCTGTGGTTATGTCAACATGGAATCTAGAAACCCCAAACTTGTAGCCCAGTAAGATCTGGTGAACCCCAAGTTTTAGGACTAGCTTGTAAGTTGGAGATGCCAAAGTTTGCGCTTGATCCCTGTTCCCTGAGAATCCACCCTGAGGGGAATCTCAGGCTGGCAGTTGCAGACTGAATAACAGACCCTAAGGTAAAGACAGTCTCTGTCAGGTGGAGGCTAAGCCCAAGCCCAGTGACTCTTCCTGTCTCCAGAAGCCTCTCCCACTATATCACACCCTCCTTCAGAGGACCAAACTCAGGACCTTCAGCTTTCAAGACTCACGTACTGCCTACTTAGCTAAAGAGGCACCTAAGTGGGATTGTCTTTACCTGAGGGTCCGTTATTCAGTTTGAAACTGCTAGCCTCGGATTCCCTTCAGGGTGGATTCTCAGGGAACAGGGGTCAAGCACAAACTTTGGGGTCTCCAACTTACAAGCCAGTCCTGAAACTTGGGGTTCATCAGATCTTACTAAGCTACAAGTTTGGGATTTCTAGATTCCATGTTGACAGTTACATGATTCATGTTCCCTCTCCTCTCACCCCCCTCATGTGGTCAACGCTCAATTCCACTGGGCAACTCAAAAGTCTTTATGGAATAAGAGTAAGCATAGAGGCATAGTGGATAGAGAACCAGACCTGGAGACTGGGAGGTCTTGGGTTCAAATCTGTCCTCAGATACTTCCTAGCTCTGTGATCTGAGACAAATCATTTAACTTCAACTGCCTATCCCTGAGCACTTTTCTGCCTCGTAATTGATATTTAGCATTAATTCTAAGGTAAAAGGTAAGGTTTTTTTGTTGTTGTTTTTTTAAGGGAAAGTATTAGAAATAACAGGGATAATGAAAGCTTTCTTATAGGAGGGAGTCTAAAGAATCCATAGGCTATAAAACAGAGGAAGGATGAAGAAGTTGTGAAATGAACAGCTTAGAAATGCTGAAGGGTTAGGGTTAGGGTTAATAATAGTTAACATTTATATAGTGCCTACTATGTGTCAGGCACTGTGCTATTTTACAATTATTTCATTAGATCCTCAGCAATCCTGCAAGGTAGGGGCTATTATTATCCCCATTTTACAGATGAGGAGGCACATAGAGGTGAAATGACTTGCCCAGCTAGTAAATGTTTGAGGGAAGATTTGAACTCAGGTTTTGTTTTGTTTTTCTGGTGCAGTGCTCTCTGCACTGAGCTACCTAAGAAAGGAGTAGACAATCACTCATTACTATTAGTTTTGTTGTTTTCTGAACCAACTCAAGGTCAAAGAGTCAATATCTAATCCTGGGGGACCAGTTTAATTCTGTTTTGTGACCAGAAAGTAAACTCTTAAACACTAATTAAAAATGTATGCTATTGGTCACAAGGGGTTGTAGAGAAGAGTTTGTACAGAACTGTGCAACTAATGGAAGCTTAGGAGCATCATCTTCCAATGGGGGAAGCTAGCCATACATGCAAACACTGTTTCAGGGTTTATCAAGCATCCCTTCTTTATTTATTGCTGCTTTTTATAGAGTAAGAGATCAATTTCCCCACTTTTCTGATGTGGAAATGAAGAGGAAAGGTTAAATGAGTTATCCCAGGTCACCCTATAAATGTTTGGCTAAGCTTCAATTCACATTCTCTAATAATAATAATTATAATAATTAATAATAATGGCAACAACAAAAACAAATAACATTTATATAGTGTTTACTATGCGCTAGGCACTGAGCTATCTTACCTGGTGTTCCATTTCTTACCCTTTTACGTAAAGAGAAACTAATGAAGTTTGGCCCTCAATCTAACTGAAATGGATGAATATTTACAAAATTATTTATAAACAATAATATAAAATGTCCACATTAGAGGGGAAAAATTGAACAAGCCATTAATGAATTCCCAAAGAAAAACCTCTGGGACTAAGACTTACAAGAGAATTCTATCAAATATTTAAAGAACCTTTAATTCCAAAATTGTATAAACTGTTTGGAAAAAAATAAGTCAAATCATACCAAATTCCTTTTATGACACAAATTGTTCTTGATATCAAAACAGAGAAAGAAAACTATAGATCACTATGCTTAATGCAAAATTTTTAAGTAAAATATTAATAAGCAGACCATAGTAACTCATCACAAAGCTTATGTACTATCACCAGTTTGAATTTATATTAGGAATTTTTATTCCTATAAATAATAATAGTTTATATTAGGAATTGTAAAACTAATTTGATATTAGAAAACTATAAATATAATTGACTGTATAACAAAAACAATAAAATCATGTGATTGTATCAATTGATTCAGAAAAGGCTTTTGACAAGATTCAACACCCATTCCTGTTTAAACATGTGCACATGCACACACACATACACACACACAAACTTGAGAATAGATGACTCTTTCCTTAATGTGAAAAATATTGTCTATATAAAATCAAGAACCAGTATTATTTGTAATGAGAATAAACTGATGCTTTTCCAAGAAGATCAGGGGTAAAACAAGGATTTCCTTTATCACCATCACTATTTAATACAGTATTAGAAATTTTAGTTCTAACTGTAAGACAGGAAAAAGAAATTGAAGGCATAAGCAAAGAGGAAACAGAATTATCATTTTTTGCAGATGATATGATGTTTACTTGCAGAACTCTAGAGAATCATTAAAAAACTAAACAATGTAAAACTTTCAGCAAAATTGCTGGATATAAATTGTTACCATTACTGTATATTGCCAATAAAATTCAATAGCAATTTATAATAAAAGAATTTCATTTAAAATAAATATAGAAAAAATAACTACTCTTTATAAAAAGTAAAGACATCTAAATAATTGGAGAAATATTAATTGCTCATGGGTAGGCCAAATAAATTTTAAAACGTCTATACTAACTATATTAATTTACCTATTCAGTGTCATACCAATTAAACTACCAAATTATCACTCTGTAGAGCTGGGGGAAAAATTAATCTGGAGGATCAAAAGGTCAAAAAGCTCAAGGGAAATGAAAAAAGTAGAAAGGAAGGTAGCCAGACTGCAAACTATACTATGAAGTAGTAATTATCAAAATAATTTACTGGTTAGAAATTAGAGAGGTTGATCAATCGATCAGTTGATTAGGTATTCAATACGTGGAAGCAAAAATAACAGTAGCCTGAACGATCCCAGATACTAGGGTGTATGACCAAAACTGCTGAGAAAATTGGAAAGCAATCTCTTAGAAACTAGGTATTGATCAGTATCTCAAAATGTATGCCAAGATAAGCTTCAAATAGGGATATAACTCAGAGATAAAAGTGACATAATAATATGAATATGCAAAGTGAAGTGAGCAGAACCAAGAGAACAATATATACAGTAGCAGAAATATTATACAATGATCAACTGTGAAGGACTGAACTATTATCAGGAAAACAAGTTCCCAAAATTTACACAAAGGACTCATGATGAAAAATGCTATCTACAGCCAAAGAAGGAACAATTGGAGTCTGATGATAGATCAAAGTATGTCATCTTCCACTTTATTTCCTCCCTGAGGTTTTTTATTGTGTGTGATAAATATCTTTTGTAACAGCATGAGCAATATGGAAATATGTATTTCATGAAAACATTTATAACTTAGACTATTTACCACTTTGGGGAGGGAGAAAAAGGAGGGAGGGAAACAGAGAGGGAGAAAATTCAAATCCTAAAATGTCAGAATACAATTCTGAAAAATTGTTTCTAAGTATAAATGAAAAAAATTAAAGAAATTAGAAAAAAAGAAAAAAAATTACAATAAGCAAATCAGAGGCATAAAGAAGAATGAATTATGGAGAAGGGAAGAGTACATGACTAAACTCATAGTCTTCCCTTCCCCATAATTAATGATCACAGAAGGTAAAAGGGGATAATTTTGATTATATACAATTTAAAAGTTTTTGCACAAATGAAATCAATGCAACAAAAACTAGAAGATAAGCAGATAAATGAGAGGACAATACAGCAAATTTCTCTGCTAAAGATCTCATTTCTAAAATATACATGATATCTCAAAGCTTTAAATTGTATTAAGAGGGGAATCTAGGTAACACAGTGGATAGAATGTCAGGCCTTGAACTGGAAAGACCTGGGTTCAAATTGTGAAGAAAGAATAAATTCTCTATTTATTTTTAATGTAATAAATCAGTGAGCTTTAATTTAATCTATCAAGAATTTAAAGTACCCCTACTGTAAGATTTAAATTAATGTTCAACACTTCAAGTATTATTTTTATAACGTTTATCATCTGACAAAATAGCACCACATAACTAAGTTTTTCTACCTGCTCAAATATCCCTGCTCCAGCAAAGTCACTACAGGAAGGACAGAGCAAGAGGCAGGGCTACGCTGCCTATGTCAGCACTTAAGTGAGTAGGGTGCTGGGAATTGTAGTCTTGCTGGGGATTGTAGTTTTTTAAGGTAACCGAGTCTAGTTACACACCACTTAACACTTAGTAAGTCACTAAGTAAGAGAGTTCACAAGTCACTTACTAGAAAAAAAAAAGTTCACACCCCCAAAGGCCACAAGCACTTCTCCCCTTGGGCAGTACTAGACAAATTCAGAGGTTGTAATTAGTTCCTGTGAAGGGGGAGAGAGATGGGAAATGATGTGGGAAAATGACTATAAAAGGCAAGACAGAGAAGATTCATTTATTCCTTTCTTGGCTCTTCTGTGAGGACTCTTTATTGGCACTTGGAAGATTTTTCCGCATCTCCTGGCTCTTCTGATTTCAGCTTCCTAAGTAGGACTTTGGAGTCTGGCGAGATTTGCTTTCAGGTTTGCATTTGTGGTCTGGGAGCATCAGGATTAGGATTTAGGGTATTTGTAGCTAGGTGATTTTTTTCTACCTCTTTACTAATATTTCCCACTTTAATAGCTCTACCTTGCGGTAAATAAAAGCTGCCAACAGTCATTTTGACTTAAGAAGTTAATTATTTTTTTTATAAATGGCAACCACAATAATTTTTTTAACTCACAAAATTTAGTCAAACCAATTTTAATTATTATAAAATCTGGCCTCACACGCCTAGCTATGTGATACCAGGCAAGTCACTTAATCCAGATTGCCTAGCCTTTGTTGTTCTTCTGTCTTAGAATTAATGTTAAGGGGAAAATTAAGGGTTTTAGAAGAAAAAATTGTATTAAGACTTTTGGGGATGCCTTATATAGAGAATGGATTCAAATTTATTCTTATAAAAGTAATTTCTCAATTAACTTGTTGAGAGATATAATTAGGCAGTTTTAAGTGAGGAAATTCAAACTACTAATAACTATGAAAACTGCATTAAGTTGCTAACAACTAGAGAAATGCAAATTAAAGCAGCTATGAGGTTTTATCTCCTCTTCCCCCATTGACAAAGTTGACAAATAAAGGAAAATGGCAAATGTTGGAAAGGCTATGGGAAAACAGGTACATTAATGAACTGTTGGTAGAGCTGGACTGATCCAATCATTCTAGAAAGAAGTTTGAAATTATGCCTATAAAGCTTTGACCTAGCAATACCACTATTAGGTAAATACCCCAAAGAAATTAAATAAAGAAGAAAAGGACCTGTATGTGCAAACATATTTATAATAGCTCTTTTTGTAGTGGCAAAGAATTTAAAATTGAGATGGTGCCCATCAACTGAGGAATAACTAAAAAAACCTATAGTAAATTAATGTGATCAAATGCTATTTTGCTTTAAGAGATAATGGGGATGGCTTTAGAAAAACCAGGAAAGATGTATAGGAATAGCTGCAGAGTGAAGAAAGCAGAACCAGAAGAACAATTTATATAATAACAATATTATAAGTAAAAACAACTTGTAAAGATTTAGTTACTTTGATCAACAAAATGATCAAACCTGACTCCATAACATTCATGATGAAATTTGCCACTCACATCTGGATTGAGAGGTAATAGACTCAGAAGTATAGAATGAGAATATTTTTTGACATGGCTGATGCAAGAATTTGTTTTGCTCAACTAGTGTGTGTTTATAACAGGTTTCAAGTTTTTTTGTGCTTGCTTTATCAATCCAGGAGTAGGAGTAGGAAGGAGGGAAGGCAGATTTTTATCGATTGAAATTTTTTTTTAAATTTAGTTTAAAAAAGAAATCATTAAAAAAATTTAAATAAACAAAGACAAGCAATTTTTGTTGTGGTGTTAGAGAGGTATATAGAATGAAAGCAGATTTTTAGATGGAATTTGTAGCTCCATCTCCTTTATCCAACCCTTTTGTATTTTCTCTAGAGATTTATTTGCATAGCTGGCAGGAAAATTATGGCAATGTTGGAAGGATTTGCAATTAGGGGTGGGGAGGTGAGGGGGATGATGTTAGCTGAGAGAAGAACCCTCCTCAATCCAGCTTCACCAGTTCCTTTGAAGTTTTGTTGAGTAGTTTCTCCGAAATGGTTTGTGGGAACCACAGACTGACAGAAAGAAATTTGATAAGAATGAAAAAAGGATTTTCTTAACTCCAAGTCTTGACTCTAGCCCATTGATTAGAGCCAAGAACTTTGGCACCAGAAAAGCAATCAAAGGAACAGGCAATTCTAGTCTAAAGGCTTCTTCTGACTTTGTTGATTATCTCAATGGTTGTGGCTCTTGTGGCCTGAAATTATGTAGACCAAAAGAACTTTTTAGTCTTTGTCTACAGTGGAGGGCCTTGTTAGCCAATGAAATCTAGCAAAGCGTTGGCAGAAAGCAGCAGTTAGACCAGAGGCTGAATACTTGAAAACCAATAAATGGTTACAGAGTGAAACTTGGAGAATACCGCATCTAGAAACGAACAGACATGTCCAACAGAGAAGACATAACACTTAGTAAAGAGCAGAAACATGATGTCTTGCAGAAAACAGGATGTTATCACCAGCTCTTTAGTAATTAGAGATGCTTTAGCCCTGACTATAATAATAACTAGCATATATAGATTGAAAAAGGCCTTACATCTGTTATCTCATTTGATCCTCCCTGTGAGATAGATGCTATTATTATTATTCCCACTTTATAAATGAGAAAACTGAGGCTAACAGAGGTTAAGTGACTTGCCCAGGATCATATAGCTAGTAAAAGAGGTAGGATTTAAACTCATCTTCCTGCCTTTAAACATAATACCCTTTCCCCTGTACCACCTAGCTGCCTTCTATACATTCTTCCTTTACGCTTGCTCTCCTTGCATGCTATTTGGTCTAAATATATACTTTCTTTCACTGCTAGTACTAGAGCTTATGGGAAAGTATCCCCCTGAGGATATGGGGAGATCTTGTCACTTAATCTGCTACAGTATCCTGTTTGATGAGGTGTTTTTTTTTTTTGTTTTGAATTAATGTATCCTTTCTGGCTGACTTATTGAAAGTAAGGATACTAGTAGAGGTTCCAGAATTGTTGTTTGGGTGGTTTTTGAATGGATACTGACCTACATTTACAATGTGTTAAACCCAGTCTAGCTTTCAGAGTGGGACCATGTGTGAGGGAGTGTTTCATATTGATGTAGGAAGCTTTAGTTTTCTATGCAAGTTGTGTTGAGACACACTTGAAAAATAAAATTAGGAAATCAAAGCTGAGGTATTCCTGAACAGCTGAGCCTTGATTTTTCTGTTCCTTCTCCTCTTGCCCTTCTCTTCTCTCCCTTCTCTTGTCTCTCCTTCCCTTTCCTCTCCTTTTTCTCCTCTCTCCTCTCTCTGCCTCTTGTCTGCTTTTCTTTCTTGCTATGATTGAGGAGATAATTTCTGGCATCTAGTAATAAATCTTACTTTCCAAGGAATCTAGTTAGTCTTCAAACTGAACTAAAATGACTTTGTCCTAAAGGGAGAACAATGGATAGAAAATGAATAATACAAATTTGATTTCACCTTTTAATATGTATACAGAGAAATGTATTTGCAATCAGGTTTAACCACACTAGATGAGACTAGAATTGTAATTGAACCATCAAAGCACCAGCTCAGTGTGCAAGTGGAATTCTCTGTTCTTTACCATCTCCAGGACTCTGCTTCAGGTCTCCAACATTTCTGTGTCCTTTTTAGAGTTTTAATCCTCCTGGCACCAGCAACACCCAACAACAAAAGCAGCAACCACTCACCCTAAGCCTGAAAAAGTATGTCACAGGTGTGAAGATGGGATTAACTCTCCCCTGCCCATTTTTAGATTTAATCACCAGAAGTGTATACACCCCATTTGTCCTTAAGTGGGGGAGCTCTGTGACCCATGTGTACTATAGTGGGTGACGAATCAGAAACCCACTGACTGTCCCCTGGGCAGTAGTAGGAAATTTTATAGGCTATAATTGGTCCACATAAAGTGGAAGGAAGGCACAGGAAGTGCCAAAAGGAAGGGGCTTTAAAAGTGGCAAGAACTTCCTGTGATGAGGTCTTTTGCCTTCAACTTGGCCCTGGAAGAGCTCCACTTTAGACTTTTGACTGCTCTTCAATTTTCCTTTAGGACTACCACATGCATGAGTAAAAAAGGCTGATTCCCTTTCCTGGATTTTTTGGAGGTACTAACCTCTAGAGAGGACCCTTGCCTTGAAGGAGGCTTTGTGGCTAGAACCCTTGTTTAATTTACCTCTGGGTCCCCCTTTGCTGAGGCCTCTGAAGCCCCTCTTGGTTTGGACAGGGCCAGAATAATTATCTACTCTCTCTCTCTGATTTCATTACTTTCACTCCTTCTCCTTTTGTAAATAAACTACCATAAAAAGTCATTCTGACTTGAGTAATAATTTCTGGCGACCATATTTCTCATATATTTAGTCCAACCTTTTAATTTTCACCCCTTACACAGGGAAACAGCCCCCTGTAAAAGACCTCATGAAACTACTTTGTTCCTACTTCTGTCCTACTAGGAATCCCCTTAGATATACAGTCCAAGACAGTGTTCATCTTCTTTGTGCTGGAGTTATTGTCAGCTTCTATTTCCAATAAGTCATTCCCCACTACTGCTGCCAGGTCCTTTCTCTGCATTCCTGATTTCTAAATAGCAGCCTCCCATTTGATATTGTTGCTGATTGCTATTTCTCCCCAGATGAATTACCTTACATTTATCTATATTAAATCTCATCTCATTTACTCCCACCACCCTGTCAACCCTCTCCAACCCCCTGTTTGCTAGATTGTTTTGCAATTAGAATTCATCTTTTGCTTTTGTTCTTTAAAAATGGAAAGGAGGAAGAGGGGGAGGAACATACTATAACTCCCAATTCAGAGTCATCAGCAAATTTCATAGATGGGGCACTTGTGTTTCCCTGAAGCTCATTAGTGGGTATATTGAAAAGCAAGGGTCTTAGCCAAGATGGATCCCCACAGTGTTGCACTTCATCCTCCCCACTCTCCTTTGAGATTGAACCGTTAATAATTACTCACTACTTATGGTCTATTTACCAGCAGACATTGTGCTCTTGTATTGTGGGGGATAATAGATGTGACCATGGATGTGGTTTTATTGGAAAGGGATTAACTTTCATATCCTAAACACTCGACAGTTGCTGGGATTTTTTTTTCTTGTAGCTTGATTTTTCCCCCTCCTGTTACTGTATTCACAAATTAGAAGCTGTTGTGTTTTCCTTTCTTTAGCAACTGAGGCTATCAACATGAGGAAAAGGCTACTGAATCTGCAATCAGACTAGAATCCCAGGTTTGACACTTATTGTGTGACCCTAGGCAAGTCCATTAACCCCTCTGAGCCTCATTTCCTCCATGAATAATACAATAATAAGTGCTTAATAAATGTTTATTGCTTGACCTTAAAATGAAGCTAATAATTCTTCTGTCCACATCAAAAGGTTGTTGAGAGGAAAGCAATATAGGAGCATGCATTCTTATTATATGTTTATGTGAGTATGCTTGTAAATGTTTCTATGTTTTCATGTGTTGGTATAGGGTAAAATTGCATGGCTACATGTATGGCCTTATTTCTCAATCAGTGGATGACAGTGCCAGATTACCTGGTAAACCCATTAGGTCCATGGCTAGGAACCCCAAGTTTGGTAAAAGAAAAACAGAAAGCCTAAATCCTTTCCCTTATGTCCTAGGGGGAAATTTTTTTTCCCCTCTCACATTTTAACATCCTAGGCACTTGAGATAGATGCTTTGAAAGAGAAGAGCTGGAGATGATATTTTGAACCTCAGGGCCTCAGAGAGTTCTAATCTGCCCCTCATAGAAGAAATCCAAGAAAAGAACAGTGCACAATGTTTGTACCCATTATTTGGGGTCAGGATTCTTTTATTTTCTATTCTATTCCAAGTTTAAGTACTGATTTGTATTACATAGATCTTCATTCTGTATATGGAGACCACATTCTCTAGGAATCCTGCTTGAAAAGGAAGGAAAATCATAATCTAGTGTTTATAAATGAAAAATGTTTATCAAGGAAAAATCAATATGGTGGTGACTCTGGAATATACCCATTGAATTAACTTCACAGAGCTGGTAATTGAGAATACCAGAGTCTGGATCCAAACAATCAGGCTATGCTCAATCATAAATCTCTTTTGGTCATACGGAAGTTCTCTTCCAAGATTTTTTTTAGGGCTCAAAACTTCTATATTTGGTCACAAGTTTGTGTGTGAGAGACAGACAGGCAGACAGACAAACAGATAGACAGACAGACAGACAGAATGTGGGTGGGTGTGGATGTGTTTTAGGAACCAAGCTGAAGATGACTAAATTCACTTTCTTCTATTCTCCAAAGTGTGATCTTAGTGAACCCATTCAACATAAAATAGACGAATACTGGTCTCGTTTGGGGCAATATTAAAGAACTCAGCAAAGATGAAAAAAATGAACCGAATGTGATACAAAATTAAGATGCCTTAAAAGTGAGAAAGGGTTCAACAACAGGTCAGACTGGACATGCATGCTGTAACCACTCTCTGTTCCATTTCCTTCAGCAGCTCAGTAAGGGTAACTGATACATCGAAGGGCTTAAGGAGTGCCCAAGTTAAGCCTGGAAATCCCTCGGAATCCTATGTAGGAAAAGTAATGCCACTGTGGAACACCCAGGCAGGATGTGCCTTAGATTCTTGTTGCTTTAGGCATCAAAGCTTGTATTTCCTGATGATAGAGGGCTTTGACTTTCAGCCCCAGTCATGGGGCTTTACAGTACAGTATTTCATAGAATCCTAGAAGCCGAGTTGGTGTCTTCAGAGGTCATTTTAGTCCAACTCTTACCTGAAGTGGAGACCTCTTTTATAACATCTGGCAAGTGGTCAGCCAGCTTCTGCTCAAAGACCTCCATAAATGGAAAGCCCACTGCTTCATGAGATGACACATTCCATTTTTATATAGCTCTAAGTAGTGGGAATTTTTCCTTATGTTTAGTTCATGCTGGGGTATTCCATGTTTAGGTCCCAATTTGGGTAACACAGATCTTCTTCATCTATATATGGAGACCACTTTCTCTGGGAACCTATTTAATAAGAAAGGAAAGTCATAACCTTGAGATATTGTGATGGAATGTTCACCAAGAAAAATCAATATGGTGGCAATGGGATTCAGAGGATATTGGCAGGTACTTTGCCATAGCTTCAGGAATACAGAGCAAAGGCTGCCGACTCTTCTCTGCAGTATTGCTAAATGCTTTCTTTGAGACTTATCAGAGCTTCAGAATAATTTGTATTGCCCTGGTAGCCAATGGTATGATAGGAATTGGCCCTAACCTGTGCAAGAAGCTGACCCTAACTTAACTATTGGAGATGCTGGGGATGATTTCAAATTGGTGGGGATTTGTTACCAAGGTGAAAAAAGGTCTCAACAACTTCCTCAAAAGTCTTTTTGCATGCCAGTTAGGAGAGATTCTGGACATTGCTAATAAGAGAACTGAAAATATGTTGATTAGCCCTGAGCATGTTGCCTGGGAAGTATATCAAAAGTGTGGTAACCCTTTCTTCAAGAAGCCTTGGCAATAGGTGGTAATTCCAGCAGATGGCAGCAATTGCTTAGTGGTGAAGCAGCAAATGGCACTTTTGGAGATGGAGAAGGATAGGATGGGTTATAGGGAGAGAATTTATGGGAGAGGGTTCAAATATTCCAGCTACAGGGAAGTTATGAGTTAGCTAGAGTGGATTCTTTGTTGAACCTAGGTGAGAATCTAGGTAATTATACCTCTTTAGTATAGAAATAACAATTGAGTCCTACTCCATCCCCTTCTTAGTCCTTTCTTCTTCAGTCTCTGGTTTGCTTACCATTTTGTTCTCCTCCTTCTACACAGATTCCAGCTTGTCAGTGTATAGTGCCCCAAACTGCATGCAATATTCCAGATGGTGTCTGATTTGGGCAAAGTATAGTTTGGGGAAAAATAGGAACCACAATCATTTCACAACACCTCAATGGACTAACAATGTAGAAAGCTCCCAAATATCTATTGGCCCAATAGTAGAATGTCACTAGCTGCTGTGGAAGGAGAAAGAAAAGATAACAAACCATGCAAGGACCTGGTGAAACAGATGGCCTCATCCATTGTGGAAACAACTCTTTTTGCTCTTAGAAAAACACTTATAGTTTTGTCTAAATGGATTTCTTCACCTTATGAAAGTATTTGGTAACCTACCCTTGTCTCTGTCCCTAAACAAAGAATATTTTCGCTCTAGAAATCCCCTTTTTCCTAGACTGGTTTTTCCTTCCTCTGTCTCTTTCCTGTTAACTCCTTGACTTTATCAATCCTAAATTGCAACAAATTGCTACTGATTCACTGGGTATTCTGAGTGGCTTGAAAAGTTATAAAACTAAATTTGTCTAGGAAATTGAAACTACTATCAGTAAACAGTCTTCCTTAGCATACTAATAAGTTTCTTGACTTTCAATTGGCCTTGGGTCTTTGACCCCACCATCAGTGGGTATACTTCTCCCAAGAGATCCCATTCCTCTTAGTCAAGAGAATTCTCTAGCAATGGCATACTGTTGCCTCTTTCATTTGGATGCTAACTTTCTATTAATGCAGTTTAAAATTACTTCTATTAATATTCTATTAATGCAGCATACCATTACACAAAGTGTTTTGCTGACCACCTTATGTCAATGATGCAAATTGAGTTTATAATTCCCTAAAACTTTCAGTCCATTCTAGAATATTTCCTGCTCAAGCCTTGCCCATGCTATGATTAAATTTTTTTAACCTAAGCAAAGGTCTTTACATTTTTTTTTAACCCTTACCTTCCATCTTGGAATCAATACTGTGTATTTGTTCCAAGGCAGAAGAGTGGTAAGGGCTAGGCAATGGGGGTCAAGTGACTTGCCCAGCTGTGTCTGACGCCAGATTTGAACCTAGGACATCCAGTCTCTAGGCCTGGCTCTCAATTCACTGAGCTACCCAGTTGTCCCCTTTACTTTTTTTTTCTAATAAAATCTTGTCTTTTCTCAGGTTCAGCACATCATTTCACCCTACTGCAATATTTTTGAATCTCATTTCTTTCATCCAACATGAGGTATCTAGGTAAATACAATCAGATATTGGCCTTGATGTCAAGAAAATCTGAGTTCAGATTCTGCCTCAGACATTTTGTGACTTTGTGACCTTGGGGAAGTCACTTAATAGTTGTCAACCCAAGTTGTAAAATAAGTCTGTAAAATAAGGATAATAAATAGTTTCTGCTTCAAAGAGTTATTGTGAGAATCAAATGCCTTTGTATATTGAAAGTGCCTTACAAACTTTAAAGTGCTATATCAATGCAAACTATCATCATCATTATTGTATTAATGCACCGGTTATCCCTCATGCCATTTACCTAACTATATTTATTCCCTTCTGGCTATACCATTCATACCTTCATCTAAATTATTGATAAAAATGTTACTAGGACAAAATGAAGGGGCCCTAGAATAATCCACTACAGATATCCCTCCAAGTTGATATTGCTCCCCTAATCACATTGTTTTGTGTTTGGTTATTCAACCAGTTCTAAATCATTTTTACGCTGCTATTGTCTAGCTCAGAGGTGTCAAACCCTTGGCCCAACACTTCTCAGTTCTGTTCAACCAGATTAAATTATTCTTGAGAAATATTTAACAAAATAAGTAAAATGTACAATAGAACATAGATAATGCTAACATGTGGTTTTCTAAGTCAACATAGAATTCTTTATGTACTGTAGTAGCCCACAAGTCTAGCATATACCTCTCTATTGTCATCCATGAAAATATCTTAAAATACTAAACATATATTTTTGAAATCCCTGAGGTATTATGTCTGGGGCATTCTCCTAATTTATTAGATTAATAATTTTGTCAGAAAGAGAAATGAGTTCAAAACACAGAATGGCTTGTGGTTTTCTTTCCAAATACTCTTAAACTGTTCCTTAATACTTCATTCTGCAATTTTCCCAGGAATTTCTGTCACATTTACAAGCTCATAGTTGAAGTTCATTATTAAGCATCCCCTAGTTACTGGAGTCCATTTGTCATTTCCTTTTTGAACATGAGGACATTTGACTATTCGTATTTGCTTTGCTACATGAAACATGAAGAAATGGCTGGCTTGTACCTAAAGGACCAGCTAATTTTCTATGTCAGGCTTATAGATAAATAGAAACATCTCATCAATCCACATAATTCCTGAACTGGTTAAATGATAGTGTAGATGGTTAAATGATAGCTTCGAATGGTGGATAAATGCATTGGACTTTGAGTCAAAAAGATTTGGTTCAAATCCTGCCTCAGACACTTACTGGCTATCTGTCCCTGGGCAAGTTCCTTGGTCCTTCTGAGCCTAAGATTCTTCCTCTGTAAAATGAAGCAGTTGGACTCATTCTCTAAGGTCTTTTGGAGCTCCCAAACTATGATCCTATGATGCATTCTCCCCAAGAAATAATTGAGTTTGATAGAAAGTAAATCATCATTTAGAGTATCCAGAAAAAATTCATTATAGTAAACTATCTGAATTCCAAGGAAATGGAAGGAATCAATCAATCAACATTTATTAAGCACCTACTATGTGCCAGGCATTTTGCTAAGTGCTAGGAAAACAAGATGAAGCAAAGTCAGTCCCTGTTGTTGAGAAACTTATAATCTAATGAAAAAAATTATAATTGACATTTATATAGGGCTTACTCTGTGGCAGGCACTGTACTAAGTGCTTTATAAATATTATTACATTTGATCATCACAATCACTTGAAGAGGACTATACTATTATTATCTCCATTTTACAAAAGAAGAAATGAGGCAAACAGGTTAAGTGACTTATCCAGAGTCACACAACTAGTAAATGTCAGAGGTTGTGTATGAACTCATGGAAAGGTAATACTGTCCCTCTCTGCTTCCAGCTTTTGGAATCCTACCCATCTTTCAAAGTCCAATTCAAATCTTCCTTTTTTTTTTTTTCAAAGCTTTCATTAAGGACCCTAGCCCCTATTGAACTACTGCTTTAACTGACCTCTTATTGCATGTTTTTATTTAGTTCCTATCACATGATACCTTGTGTTTATTATCCTTCTATGTTCATTATCTTTCCTTTTTGAAAAAAAATTTTTTTTTCAATTAACAAATGTTTATTTTCTCTACCCACTTCTGCCTCTCCTCACTCAGTTGAGAGAAGAGAAAAAAGACCTCTTCTAACAAATATACATTGTCAAGCAAAACAAATTCCTTTATTGGCTGTGGTCACAAATATAGGTCTTATTCCACAGCTTGAGTTCATTCCTTCTCTGTCAAGAAGAGGATAGCAGGCTTCTTCATCATTCTGGAATCATGATTTTTCACTGCATTGATCCCAGTTCTTCAGTCTTTCAGACGTTTTTATTACTTCCTTCTGCATCAGTTAATTCAAGTCTTTCCAGGTTTCTCTGAATCTGTCTCATCATTTGTTTGGCCCTTTGATATTAGAACGAAAATTGACATACATCACTCTTTCCCTAGAGTATTCTAAACATTTAGGAGAGAGGTGCATGGAGGACATTCTTTCTGCCAAATGAAAATAGCACCCTCTCAGCAGCTCATAGTTGTAGAGAATTTCCTAGAACACTAAGAGATTAAGCAACTTGTCCAGGTTCACCCAATCAGTATGTGTTAAGAGGCGTTACATGAACACAGGTCCTCCTGAATCCCAGGCTCACTTTTTATCCATTATTCTACATTTTCTGTTGTTCTCAGTAAGTACTTGAGTATTGCAGATAAAAGTCCTCTCTGATTAGTGTGCTTTGCTTTTCCTTACCCAACTAGGACTCATTATTGATATACTTCCCACACCCTGACTAAAATAATAACTCACATTCCTGTTTTATTATAAAGATATTTTATTTTACCAATTACATATAATAACAATTTTCCACATAAGGTTTCTGAAGTTATATGATCCAAATTCTCTTCCTCCCTCTATCCCTCCCAGAATTGGCAAGTAATTCAATATGGGTTTTACATATGTTATCATGCAAAACATTTCCATATTGATCATTTTTGTAAGAGAATAATCAGATAAAACTGACCCCCCCCAAATAAACCCAAATAAACTAAAGTGAAAACAATCACATGCTTTGATCTTCATCTTGACTCCAACCGTTTTTTCTCTGGAGGTAGATAAGCATTCTTTGCTATAAGTCCCTCAGAACTGTCCTAGATCATTGTATTGCAGAGAATAGTAAAGTCTATCATAGTTAATCATTTAACAATATCTTATCTCCTCCATTTTCACATTTATTGATTTGTCATCCCTACCCTGGCTATTCTGGAGACAATTCTACTTTTGGCTTTAGCTGAGGAGTACCCTCAAAAGGAATGGAGAACAAAAGAAGTACTCAATGTAGAAAGATGAATTGGGTATGGAGCAGATCCTTTATTATCATACTGAAAAAGGAATTCTAGACACAAAAGAATCATAGTATAAATATCAGAATGATTAGAACAGAATTCAACAACATATTCCTGTCAGCACAATGAAAAGGGAGGCTAGCATTTAAGCTTCACTAGGACATGAAACAATTTTTGTGAGACTGATAAATTGGCCATTGCAGATTTGACTTCTATTGAGCACAGTCTGATTCCACTTTAATCTTCTTCTTTTGGTTGTTTTGTTTTTCTTTCTGATACCTATTCTTCCTTTGACCCCAGCTCACTCTTGTTACTTAGAAACTCTTTCCTGGCAGTGATCATAGTGCCTGATGAAGGTGTATCTACCCTCAACTAGTATGCCTAAGGGACATCTCTGCTGC
The DNA here is from genome assembly GCF_027887165.1 of Monodelphis domestica. Lineage (NCBI taxonomy): Eukaryota > Metazoa > Chordata > Mammalia > Didelphimorphia > Didelphidae > Monodelphis > Monodelphis domestica. The sequence continues at coordinate 230,801,100 of NC_077232.1, forward strand.
TGCCACCTTCCTGGTGGAAGATGCTACTACTGGGACCATAGTTCCCTGAGCTCTGTATGAAAGGAAAAAAAGACACAAAAAGAAAGGGAGCTTCACCTCCACATCAGCTTGCCTAATCATACATACATGTATTCAAAGCTTGAGGCTAGGTAAACGGAAGGGTACTCACCTTCTGAACAGCTTAGGAGTGTCTTTCACTTTGAAGCCAGAAGGAAGAATGTGAGCATAAGGACAGATAGCCCCTTTAGTATAACTAGAGTTTTAGCTCTAAAATTAGGACATTCAGCTCCATGATGAATCATATATGGCCAAAAGCTGCCTCCTGCCCACTATATCAGTTTTTGCCTTCCACATGATTAACAATAATATTGATAACCATGCTTCAAAAGGATGAGGAGGACAAAGACATATAAAGGTCACCTGTAACACTAGGGTCTTATACCTAGAACTAAAAAGGACTCAGAAATCATTTAGACCAACTTGCACATTTTATAGGCGAGGCAACTGAGATATTAAGTGACTTGCCCAAAGTCACACAAGGAATGTCAGACTTAGAATTTGAACCAATGTCCTCTGTCTCCAGATGCAGTGTTCTAACCACTAAATTACACTGCCTCTCTAACTTAATCTCTTGAGTTCAGCTTCCTCATCTATAAAATTGCCATAATAATATTTGTATACCATACAAGGTTTGTGAGTACCAAATGAGATAATATATTAATATGTCACATATTAATATATATAATACGTATGCAGAGCTAGGTTTACTATCCCAAGCCATGCTGCTATATCTCCCCCTCATGGTTCAGAGGTACCTGTGAAGAGTTGGAATATTTTTCTCTAATGCTTGAACCCCTACTGGCAGTGTTTCCCTCAGCTGTTAGCTGCCAATGAGTTACTAGCACTCTAGTTCTCTTTAACCAAATAAAATCAATTGACTCTTACAAATGGACATTTACTTCAAAGATATAGCAGGAATAGAAAAACAAACATTTCTTCCATCACCTTGAGGGCATGCTCTCCTCTATATCAACTTGGTCTCTGGGAAGAGTGGACTAAGACAACAGTTTCTACATATTATAGGTCCCACCAAGTTCACATCCAAATACATCATTGTTGTTGAATGAGTTGTCTCAGCTCTCTCTAGCTTGGATCCAAAGCTTGTTCATCAGGCCACTGATGCTGACTTCGCTATAAAACCTAGCATGGGTTTGACTCTCAGATTTCCAGACCCCTAGGACTTCCAAACATTGGGTGGCTCATTCTCCTGATTTTGAAACTCACAAGATCATCATCTCCAACATCTCCAACATCCTTCACCTAAAAAGAAATAAACTCCAAGGTAAAGAACTGAGGTACATGTTCATGGAGTCATGTCAGGCTCAGAGGGTAGAAGACCTGAAGTGTCTCCCCTTAGAGAATTGTTTCTCAGGGAAGAAGTCAAGCCCACAGGAGAGAAATATCCAAGCAAGAGAGGAAGGAGCTAATGTCAGATGAAGTCTTTTGAAAGTACCACCAGTTCTGGCTTTGTAACTGTAGTCAAAAAAGGTTATGATTTACCAATTGTTTAAAAAACCAGAAAGAGTTATAAAATGTCTACATATGCTTCAAATTCCCACCAAGGCAATTCCATTACACATTATCACGATTCTCCCAGCAGCAGTCTCCTCATCTTCTTCCACATAGAGAAAGGCAGCAGCAATGCCCTGCACATGATCATAAGGACTGGGCCCATTGACTGAAGTCTCCCACTATGCATGTAAAACATGTTGTGAACCTTAAACTGCTTCATAAAAATTTCTTAATGTGATTACATTGTATTATGTTCATCAATATGCCTGTTTTATCTCATATTCCCCCACTCTCAAGAACATAAGGTATTACGTTTGATGCCTTTAATCTTTGCTATCTCCAGTTCCTGGTACTATGTGTGGCACAAAGTGGGCACTTAACTTCGAATCCAATTGAAAATAGTGGAATTGAAAGAAATAAGAACTGTGAGAGGCATTATTTAATTTTAGAGAATGTAGGAGTCCTTCATCTATTTTCTAGTGTCTTTGGTTTATATAGGGGAATTCCAGTCTGTCGGCATAATTAGAGGATATACCCTATCCAACCAAGGATATACCCTAAATTAGATTCTACTTTGCATTAGCATTGGGACCAAGAGGAGGGGACCAATGATAAAAGCAAGAATGCCCCATAACTGGTAGCATGACTGGCCACCAGTCCAGAAACATGAGAGTCTAGTGGCAGCCAAATAAGGCTGAGTTGTCAGTGCAGGTCACTAGGGTAAGAGGAGGGGAATTGATGGAGAGCTTACAGCCGAATCTGGGGCTGTGTTGGGGTTAAGACTCCATTCATATCAAAAGCAGCCTCTGTTACCCCATGAACACTATGATAATCAAGTTCTGTACGGACTCACTGGCTCATTTTCCAAATGAAATATCTTGGGCTCTCTTCCAGACTCTTTCAGCATCCTCATCCCAATACAGTTGGTGTGTTTTTTTTTAATAAAGGAAATTAAACACACACAGACACAAACACACTCACTCACACACACAGAGCTGTGTTTAAATAATTAACAAATCAAGGATTAAGGATAGAGATTTCCTGGATTTTCCTGGTTTAAAGCCAACTGCTTAACAAAGATCAGAATAATAAATGGGCTATGGGGGAGTATTAGAAAGTGGGCTGATGCCAGTTTGGGGGGCCCTCACTGGTGCCAGGCCCATGTCATTGCTTACAAAAAGAGCCATAGCAAGACATTCAATCCTTTGCTAGGAAACCCGGGGTTTCACAATTCCTCTTGCTCCAGCAACTGAGAATGATAAACTTGGAAGATGGTACCCTTGTGATGTGCCAAGACCACGTTGTCCAAGACTCATGACCCCACAGAGTAGCCAAGGTGGGCATTCGATCCTTAGTCTCCCTTGTTTGAAGCAGGTGTGTGTCATCTTAGCAACAAGAGATGTTAGATACCATTTATTTGCTCCCTCAAAACCAGGAGTTTTTGCCTATTTCAGCCTTTACAGCATCTGCCTACATTTGGCAGGCTTCCTTCCCATTTTTACACACATGTTTCTCTTTCTCATGTGCCCCAAAGGCAGTACTACTTTATCTTCCCAGGATCTCTAAGCATCCACTCTTCCCCTCTCATGATTCCCATAGGCAACCATATGGCTTGGATGATTAAACTCTAGACCTTCCTAGAGGTAGCAGGTGTTTTAAGGCTCTCTACTAGTTGCTCTTGTCCTAATTACCTCTTATTTCTCATTGCTTGCTGGCTCAGACTTGCCATTTCAACTAACCAAACTGAAATAGGACTAGCTAGCTTCTACAGAATGTTCATCCTCAGGAAGGACATCCTCTTTCCTTTGGCCTGCCAAGCTTCCGTCTTTCAGGTTCAGACTGCAGATTTGTTGCTTACTACTTTGGGCAAGTTAAGTAACCTCTCTAGGCTTCATCTGTAAAATGAAGGTTTTGGACGGAGTGGTCTCTTAGGTTCTTCCCAGCGCTAACATTCTGGGATCCTGTTTCACTAAAACCCTGCTCTCATTTCACTTTCTTCATAAAACTTTCCATGTTCATCTAGTCTAGTCTCTTGGTCTACAACAAATTACTCGATGCAGCTGATAGTTTATCCGAGTTTTCAAGCTCTCCAGAGAGAAAGATTTCACAGACATCCTCAGTGAGTTGTACACTGCTAAATGACCCTTTAGATAAAGAACTGTCTGATTTAATCACTCCAATCACTCCAGCATCTCCTCGGCACTTACATGTATACTATAGTTAAATCGTCTATAGGACCCCGCTTGGTAGTGCCCTAAAATATAGCCCTGGGCTGTGTACTGCCTATGTGAAGGGAGTTCAACTTCTTGCTTGGCTAAAGGAACGTTGAGTGTCAGGCTGCCATGACTTACTTGAATTGGCTGGAGAGACAATTTGAGAGAGAACTTCCATGAAGACAGTTACGAGAGAAAGAAAGATAAAGAATGAGCTTCTGAATGGTGGTCTAGAGTCCTCAGAGCTCTGGATGTGTTCAAGAAATTGGACACATCCTATCTCTTGACTCTCAGGGCTTATAGCCAAAGAACTACTAAAAGTAGGTCTCCCTTGGATGAGATTAGACTGTCTTAAAGCATTTCTCCAACCAACTGACGTAGGTCCTTTACAGCAGGGATAGAGCATAGGCTCAGCATTCTCTCAACCAACCAGAAATCACATTTTCTTCTGCATATGTAGGACACCCATCTCCTAAGGCACTTGCTCAAGGGGTTGTTACTCATAGAATGATAGATTTTAGAGCAAGAATGGAGCTTAGTTACATCTAGTCTAATGTTATGCATTACAGAAGAGGAAGCCAAGGCCTAGAAAGATTGAGCAGATTATCCAAGATCAACTTGGAAAATGATAGAAGCAGAATTTCATAGACTGACAGAATCATAGCTAGAAGAAACCTGAGAGTTCATCTAGTGATTAGAACTCAGGCCCACTAGTCCTAACTCTGGAGCTCTTAATAGCTTTCTTCATTTTTATTTAGTATGGATTTTTTTTAAACCCTTACCTTCTGTCTTAGAATCAATACTAGGTATTGGTTCCAAGGCAGAAGAGTGGTAAGGGCTAGGCAATGGGGGTTAAGTGACTTGCCCAGAATCACACAGGTGGGAAGTGTCTGAGGCCATATTTGAACCCAGGACCTCCTGTCTCTTGGCCTGGTTCTCAATCCACTGAGCCACACAGCTGTCCCCAGTATGGATTCTTGTAGCTTCTTCAACTTTAGTGACTTAGCGTATACTGTCTTCTCCTTTAGATTGTGAATGGGTTTCTTCTTATACACAAAGGACACTCCAGGGGGCATCTGGGTAGCTCAGTGGATTGAGAGTCAGGCCTAGAGATGGGAGGTCCTGGGTTCAAATATGGCCTCAGACACTTCCCAGCTGTGTTACTCTGGGCAAGTCACTTGACCCCCACTGCCTAGCCCTTACCACTCTTCTGCCTTGGAACCAATACACAGTATTGATTCCAAGACAGAAGGTGAGGGTTTAAAACAAACAAACAAAAAAACAAAGGACACTCCATAATATTAGAGGTTGGTGGGCTGACAGACATTGCAATAGTAGAAGAAGTTTTCCCCCTGGGAGTTCCTTATACCAATGATATTAGAGGTCCAATAAAAAAATAAATTCCTATGGCACGTCCCACATAAAGATGAAAACAACATTTCTGTGTTCTACATAGTATTCTAAATCTTCAAGGAAATAAAGCGTAAAATATCTCAAACTGTATAGATCTCACTGGAGGATTTTCTTTTTCAAATGAAACTTAAGATTGAAAGGTTCCTCAGATGCTCCTTTCAATACCTTTGGACTTTGTTCTCTGGGCACAATGCCTCTTGTTTAATAGCCCTTGGAATTTCACTGTGGGTTAGGAGAGGTAAAGTGTACTGGGAAGAGAAGATAAAACAAAGCTTTTGCCTATGGACAAGAATAATTACATGAAAAGGGAAGTCCGTTTCAAAGCTAATGATGTACTGGCTACCACACACACACACACACACACACACACACACACACACACACACACACACACACACACACACACACAGATAGGAGCCCTGGAAGGAAGGACAGCCCTCCTGTACCACCAGCTCCGCTCCCAGCCCAAGCCCTACAGCTATCATCCAGAAGCCTCGCAGCTTCCCTCTCAACTATTACCCATAAGGCAGGCAAACCACCCGCGCTGAAGTCAGACAGTCTCCATCCCCATTAGTGCCTGATGGAGACTGCTCAGGACCCTGGGAATAGCAGCGCATCCAGCCCAAATCCCTCAGCCATCTTCCTGTGAAACAATCTCATTGGGGATAAAGCCTGGCAATTGCTCCTACAGGTGTTATAGCGACAGATGTGTAATTGAAAGTTCTTGCACCAAAGTCCTTAGCACTGCCAAATGGTTCAACATGGAAAACTGGTATCATTTTTTCAGTGGAAAAGACATCAAAGAAAAGGCATTACCATCTACTTACCCCTGCTATCCTAAGGACCACTGTGCCTTTCCATTGGCTTTGCAGCTGAAACCTTCCAGGTGTTCTGCCCCCATTAGGATAGGATCTCCTGAGAGCAGGAATTGTCTGACTCTTCCCTTTCAATCTGTAGCACTTAGCACGATGTTTTGTAAACAGAAAACACTTAATAAATGCTTTATTTCTTCATTCATTTGGATCTTCACATAGGCACAAATCCATCCCTATTTATGATAAGATGGATAAAAGCCAAGTCTTGGCATTCATCTGTGTGTGTGTGCATACATATCTATCTATAGCTATGTACTAGCTGATGTAGACGTGTGCATTGTGTATGTGCATACATATATTTGGTGTTGGAGTATAACATGTAGAACATAGATATTTCTTAGACAATGAAGTGACACAGTGAAAAGAGTTCAGGACCTGCAGTCAGGAAGATTCCTCTTCCTGAGTTCAAATCTGGATTCAGGTACTGTGTGATCCTGGCCAAGTCACTTAACCCTGTTTGCCTCAGTTTCCTCATCTATAAAATAAGCTGGAGAAGAAAATAGCAAACCACTCCAGTATCTTTGCCAAGAAACCCCCAAATGGGATCATGAAGAGTCAGACATGACTGAGAAATGACCAAACGACTGCTAAGAGGCTGTGGATACAGCAGAACAGGTCTTAGAGGCAGGAAGACCTAAGTTCAAGTCCCACTTCTGACACATACTAACTGTGTGATGCTGGACAAGTCAGGACTTTCCAGTCTTCTCCACTCCTAATGCCCTCCCTCCGTGATTACCTTCTTTTTATACTGTGGTTACCATGTGTGGGCATCACTTGCGAGTAGTCTCCTCAATTAGAGTGTGAGTTGCTTTCCTTGAGGGCAAGGATCCTGGTTTTGCCTTTCCATCTCCAACCCTGAGCCCAGTGCCTGACACACAGTAAACAAGACATATCTGTTGATTGACAACCTCTCAGTGAGGCAAGCAACTCTTTAACAATGATAGCTGGCATTTAGAGAATGCTTTAACATTTAATGAGCACCTGCAAACTATCTCTTTGATCCTCCCTACCTGGGAGATGGGTACTTTTAGCATCCCTATTTTACATTTGAGGAAATGGAAGCAGACAGAGGTTAAAGGGTTGCCCAAGGTCACAGGGCTAGTAAGTGTCTGAGGTAGGACTTGAACTAAACTCTTGTTGGTTCCAGTTTCAGGGCTCTCTCCTACATACCTACCTACCTTGTTCTAAGACTCTTAAGTCACAGGACAATGGCAGATTCGCGTTAGTAGAGGGAGTTTCCTCATTGGAAGCCATGAAAGCACAGGTCCCATTACAAAAATATATCTCTCACGTCCGTTTTGAAGTACATGATCTTTGTTTGATTAAAACATTGCTATTTACAAATTTTGAAAATTCTGGTAGACAACCTGCACTCTAAAAGCTCATTGTGATACTGAAATAAGTGATGGAAGGCAGTCAGCAAAGCTCAGTCTCATAGACCTTGACAAGCTGGTCCCCAAGCTCCCTATCATCTGACATCCTACCTAGCTAAATCCAGAGAGGACTCTCACTCAGAAAGGTGACCACTAGGCGACAAATGTTTCTGGCCACAAAAATGCATGGACATGTTTCCCAGGATGAAGAAACATAGCAAACAGTAATTCTTCTGCTGAAGAAGTTTCCATAGTGACCAAATCCCATCCTCAAGAGTTGGGAGAAGAAGAAATATGCAGATTTGAAGAGCTTTTGGCATGCTCCAGATGTGCAAAACCACCATTTTGGCCAGGTCTTCTGTGGTCACAGATGGTTCTAGAGTACTGCTTCTTAATCTTTTCTGTGTCATGGACCCCTTTGGTCAGGTGAAGTCAGGTGAAGCATTTGGACCCCTTCTCAAAATCATGTTTTTTAATGTAGAAAATAAATGCTAACAAAGAAAAACAATGATATGAAATCAAATGATCAAAATATTCAAAAAGCCAGCTCCAAACCCTAGATCCAAAATCTCAGACACACCTTGGTAGCTCCTAAGACATTCTCATGCTCTTTTCCAGAGACCTCATTTTCCCTTATGGCCAAAAACAGCCCTTGAAAAGGTAGGATTCCTTAAAGTTTCATCTAATTACTCATGAGTCAAAATGTAACCACCCTTCCCCGACCCACAACAAACACGTACTGTCAACGGATCATTTTCAACGAGGCCCATGGGAAGCAAGCTAACAAGATTTCTTTCTCTTATTTATTATTTTGGAAGATCAAGTAGACCTTTTGTCAGCTTTTCTCTGTTGCTTCACATCACTTGATAGGCAGGCAAGATAGAAATGTTATTAGAATTTAGTGAACCATCAAGAATTAGTTCATGGAAAGTCAGCATAGGGGTATGCAATGTAATATGCCTGGGCACAAGAGATTACCACTGGATGCTTCTATGAAACCAGTGAAAAATGATAGCTTCCTGGTGCTTTTCTGACTTGTTCCTGCTGTTATGTAATCCATGGAATTTCTCAAAGGGGAGGAATTGGAGAGCAGGGAGGGGGGGTGGGGAAGGTCTGTCATCTTTCAGGTGGAGGCCAACCATGAAGTAGTTTGATCAAAAATGGCCCTAATAGTAGCAAAAGTAGGTGAAGACTCAATCGACTCAATGTGATATGAGGGGCACTACAAGTTCAGTTTTTCCCAAAGTACCCTGAGCCTGGCTTCCTAGGGTGCCATTTTTCCTTTCTACTTAATTAGAAATTCACATAAATTCCCACTGTTAGACTATAGAATTTTAGAGCTGGAGGAGAACTTAGAGCTCATTAACCACCACCCTCCCTACCCTCCATTTTATTGGTAAGAAATGGTCCAGAAATGAAATGACTTGTCTGAGGTTACCCAGGTAGAATTCTTTCTTTGGGCTAAACAACTGAGGTCACCTACATATGGGATTTAGGAGGATTTCTTAGGAATTAATTAGGAAAAGAGAATTTCTAAAAAGGAGCATAGGGTTGTATATTTTAGAGATTTTCTAGTACAAATAAAACTATATGTGTGTGTGTGTATATACTGTGTAGAACTTTGCAAGCATAAAACTCCATATAAATATTAGTAATTATTATATGGAGTACCCTTTACAACCCTTTTGTTTTACAGATGGGGAAACTGAGGGCCAGAGATATTGAGTGATTTGCCCAGCTAGCTACAAAAGTCAGGATTCGAAACTAAGGCATTTGATTCCAAATACAATACTCCACCCACCACAGAAATGATGATTCAATAGGCTACTGATTTCATCATAGAGGATTGAACCTTCCAAGAAATGATCTGTGAGTCAAGCTTCATAGGACTGTTTTAAGGATCAAATGAGGTATTTGTAAAGTGCTTAGCACAGGGCCTGCCTGGCACATAGTAGGTATGTAATAAGTGTTTGTTCCCTTCCCTCAAATCCATACCAAAACTATTAAAGAAAAATGATTGTTGATTCTTTATGAAAATTTCCTGGAGACAAGGAGCTAAGTGATTCAGTGGATGCAAGCCAGGTCTAGAGAGGGGAGGTCCTGGGTTCAGATTTGACCTTAGGCACTTCCTAGCTGTGTGACCCTGGGAAAGTCCCTTAACTCTTGTTGCCTAGCTCTTAATGCTCTTCTGCCTTGGAACCAATACAGAGGAGTGATTCTAAGATGGAATGTAAGGATTAAAAAAACTATATATATATATATATATATATATATATATATATATATATATATATATATATATATATATATATAGTAGCTGCTAGCATGTGGCAGCGGCCACACCCCGGGCAACAGCTTTGACAGGCCAGCTAAACCTTGTGAGGGTAGCCATCAGGTGGCCGACCTCTGGTGAACTAAGGCTTTACCTAGCATGTGAAGACTGCTTCGGCGGAACAGGTGGAAGAAACCAACAAGAAGGTTCAACGGCTGAGAGGGCGACGCAGCAAAGCACTGTGAAGTGCTCAGGGCATGTTGGAGCACAAAAGACAACGCAGCATTCCAATGCAGCTGAGGAAGTCTCCAGGTGTAATGACTTTTCGTGCCACTGGACCCAGGCTTCCAACACCGAGAGTGTGGGACTGTCTCTGTGCATCGACTCTTCCACTTAAATCTCCTTCACACACAAGTATCTTTGTGCACACTCATCTACATCACAGATGAAAGTGCACAAAGATAAACATCATCCTCGGTTACCAAGAGACTACTACTATATATATATATATATATATATATATATATCTCACTTCAGAACTCAGAAAGGCTCTTCTATAGGGAGGTGCAGTACAGCCTGTTTAACAGCCCTTTGTCTTTGGAATGTGCTGTTTCTGCCAAAACAAACTGGGGGATATGACAACTACTGGGGGACCTGCTGTGGGAAACAAAGCCCTGGCTTTTTTTTTTTTTTGCAGCGTTGGAAGCCAGACCCAGCTTCCTTCCGCAGGGGATTAAGACTTTATTGATTCTGGTGGGGTATGTCATCTTATTCCACATTGACCCAACGCCATCCATACTCTGACGATGATGGGGGTGGAGGGAGGTGGATATTTAAGCTCTTCCAGTGATTTTAATAAAGAAAAAGAAAATCCTATGGAGACAAAAGATTGCATACACATACACTGCCGTCCCTATCCCCCAGCTCCCAGACTACTCAATATGGTTGCTACAGTACTGAATTACTCTTTTGAAAAAAAAAAATCTCATGTCTTGCCAGGTTTTTTCTTGCTTCACAATTTTAAAGCACATTTATTGAATTCCTACAATGTGCTAAGCCTTCTAGGGGATACAAGGGAAGCAGAAGACACAGCCCTTTTCCGCATGGACCTTGCAATCTAATGGGGCAAGGAAAACAGTTTAAACTATGCCACTCTCTAGCCAATCAATTTCAACTGTTAAGGCCTTAATTTCTAGAAAATGACATTGAAGATCTCTTTAAGGAGACTCTCCCAATTTTCACAAGAAAGATTTCCCTTCATATACCCAGAGATACACACAGGTATACAGGTTAACCAGGTATGTGCTGGTAAATGTTTAACAAAAGGCTCCCTAGGGGAAAAAAATGAACACTAATGAACACTGACCTTTCTTTAAATTTAATCTACATTATCAACATTTTCTCCATCGCTTTCTTAGGTGCATATAATCAACAAAACAATGAATCAAGTCCTGACTTGAAGCTTTCCTAGGAGATATAAATGCTCACACCAAAATTTAGCAATTTGCTCTGTGTTTGAACTGGCTCCAAAAGGGCTAGTCTAAGCCATATGCAGAGAATTTTGTGGTTGACAATGATGAATAAGAAAAGTAGGAATGATGACTAAAGCAACTAGGCTAGGTTTGAGGCCACAAGATTCTAGTTCTATTGGACCCACCTGGTTCTTTCAGTTTTACCCTAAAGCAATGATGTTCATGGCCTCCTGTGACATGATGAGGTTAAAAATAACCTCTTCATCCCAACTGCCCCTATCTCCTTGGTAGTTTTGCTAAGTAAAAGCCTTTAGTTTTTTTTAGAAAGTTTTGATAGGAGCAGCTGGGTGGCTCAGTGGTCTGAGAGCCAGGTCTAGAGAGGGGAGGTCCTAGGTTCAAATCTAGCCTCAGGCGCTTCCCAGCAGTGTGACCCTGGGCAAGTCACTTGACCCTCATTGCCTAACCCTTACCACTCTTCTGCCTTGGAGCCAATTCACGGTATTGACTCCAAGATGGAGGGTAAGGGTTTAAAAAAAAAATCAATATTAGTATAAGGCAAATACTTCCCATCTTTAGGCCTAGCTCTCAATCCACCAAGCTACCCAGCTGCCCCACTAATATTAATTCTAAGACACAATGGAAAAGGTATTTTTGTTTTTTTAAAGTATTTGATTTTGTTGTTCAGTTGTTTCGGTCACGTCTGACTCTTCATGAACCCATTTAGGGGTTTCTTGGTAAAGGTACTATTCTGGTTTGCCATTTCTTTCTCCAGTTCATTTAACAAGTGAGGAAACTGAGGCCAACAGGATTAAGTGACTTGGCCAGGGTCACACAGCTAGTAGGAGTCCCAGGTCAGATTTGAACTCAGGAAGATTAGTCTTTCTAACTCCAAGCCTGGTGCTATCTCCACTATACTGCCTAACAAATCAAGGGGATATAATAGGAGTTGAAAAGAATTTTTTAATTCTAGGTTGGAAAAGAGCCTGGGAATCAGGAAGCTCAAATCAAGAAGGAGGGAAAGATATTCAAAAGATAGACTCAAACATGCTCAAATATCTCCATCAGCAATATCTCACACCCTTTACCAGACAGGGTCAAAATGGGTGTATGATTTACACATTAAGGGTGATACTATAACTAAATTAGGGGAATATAGAATAGTTTATCTGGCAGATCTATGGAGAAAGGGAAGAATTTATGACCAAACATGCGAGAAGAGAGAGAGAGAGAGAGAGAGAGAGAGAGAGAGAGAGAGAGAGAGAGAGAGAGAGAGAGAGAGAGAGAGAGAGAGAGAGGGAGGGAGGGAGGGAGAGAGGGAGGGAGGGAGAGAGAGAGAGAGAGGGAGGGAGAGAGAGAGAGAGAGAGAGAGAGAGAGAGAGAGAGAGAGAGAGAGAGAGAGAGAGAGAGAGAGGGAGAGAGGGAGAGAGAGAGAGGGAGGGAGAGAGAGAGAGGAAGGGAGAGAGAGAGAGCATTACAAGATGTAAAATGAATAATTATGACTATATTAAGTTAAAAAGGTTTCATACAAACAAAACCAGTATAACCCAGGTTAAAAGGGAAACAATAAACTGGGAAAACATTTTTATAACATATTTCTGGTAGACCCATGCCACTGCAGAGATGAAGCCCCCAAAGGGTAGCAGCAATGCAGCATGTGGTAGCAGTAGCAACGCTAAAAATATTCAGCAAAAAATATTAAGGAACTCAGCAGAGACAAAGAGAGAGTAGTATCATGGAGGAAATAAACAGAGGAAAAGCTCAGCTCAGCAAAGAAAGCACATTGTCTGCTGACATAACCAGAGAACATCAGTGACTTCATAGCATTGGGGACACCAATTGCTTTGTCCACACGTGTTCTCTATGTGTGTTTCTGTCAGACATGTTTCTTAAATACGTGCTCCTCCAATATGTCTTTGGTTACTCTGTTCTCTCCTCTACTGATGCTGTCATAACCTTAGGAGAGTCTATCTACCTCTTGTATATATAGAAAGAAATCTTTCTTGGCATTTATTTTACTATGATGTATAATTTAATGGGGCAGCTAGGTGACACAGTGGATAAAACACTAGCCCCAGAATCAGGAGGACCTGAGTTCAAATCTAGTTGCCAACAATTATAAGCTGTGTGACCCTATTCATATCTCTTAACCCTGTTTGCCTCAGTTCCTAATATGTAAAATGACCTACAAAAACAAACAGCAAGAATAATATGAATATAGGTATCAAATGATAATACTTGTATAACCCAATGGAATTGCTTGTCAGCTCTGGGAAAGGGGAGGGAAAAAGGGAGCGAAAGAGCATGAGTAACCATGGGAAACTATTTAAAAATAAATAGGTAATAAATAAAAAGAAAGAAAAAAGAAATAGCAAACTACTCCAGTATATTTGCCAAGAAAACTCCAGATGAGGTCACAAAATATCGAACAAGCCTGAAATGACCCAACAACAACAATAATATTTTTTTTTTTGCTTTGAACTAATCTATGGCCATAGTTAAACTAGCAAAAGTAAACACACTGGCAAGAGCTCATGAGTTATGTTTTTGAATAGATACTAACCTATAAGATTTTTTAAAAGTTTAATTAATTAATTAATTAGGAATATTTTTCCATGTTTATACGATTCATGTTCTTTCCCTCCACTCCAGCCAATGTGCAATTCCACTGGGTTTTACATGTGTCATTGAACAAGACCTATTTCCATATAATTGATATTTTCATTAGGATGATCGTTTAGAGTCTACATCACCAGTCATATCCCCACTGACCCATGTGATCAAGCAGTTGTTTTTCTTCTGTTTCCACCCCCACAGTTCTTCCTCTGGATGTGAATAGTGTTCTTTCTCATAAGTCCCTCAAAATTATCCTGGATCATTGCATTGCTGCTTGTAGAGAAGTCCATTAAGTTCAATTGTATTACAGTGTATCAGTCTCTGTATACAAGGTTCTCCTGGTTCCCCTCCTTTCACTCTGCTTCAATTCCTGGAGGTCATTCCAAGTCCCCATGGAATCCCTCCAGTTCATCATTCCTTTGAGTACAATAGTATTCCATAACCAACATATACCACAATTTGTTCAGCCATTCCCCAATTGAAGGGCATCCCCTCATTTTACAATGTTTTGCCACCACAAAGAGCACAGCTATGAATATTCTTGTACAAGTCTTTTCCCTTATTGCCTCTTTGAGGTATAAACCCAGCTGTGCTATGGCTGGATCAAAGGTCAGACTGTCTTTTAGTGCCCTTTGGGCATAGTTCCAAATTGCCCTCCAGAATGTTTGGATCAATTCACAACTCTACCAGAAGTGCATTAATGTCCCAACTTTGCCACATCCCCTCCAACATTTATTACTTTCCTTTGCTGTCATATTAGCCAATCTGCTAGATGTGAGGTGATACCTCAGAGTTGTTTTGATTTGCATCTCTCTGATTATAAGAGATTTAGAACACTTTTTCATGTGCTTATTGATGGTTTTTATTTCTTTATCTGAAAACTGCCTTTTCATGTCCCTTGTCCATCTATCAATTGTAGAATGGCTTGATTTTTTGTACATTTGATTTGGCTCCTTATAAATTTGAGTAATTAGATCTTTGTCAGAGGTTTCTGTTATAAAGATTTTTTCCCAATTTGCCTCTTCCCTTCTAATTTTGGTTGCATTGGTTTTGTTTGTACAAAACCCTTTTAATTTAATGTCATCAAAATTATTTATTTTATATTTTGTAATAACCTATGAGATTTTTGATGAGCCATGTGTAAGGGGTCCCCTAGTACTATAGGTCTTTTGTAGTTCTACCATTTTAGATTTTAAAGCCTACCATCATCCATGCCCAGCTATCTTATTTCCACCTTAATTCCTATTACCTTATGCCTAAACTCTTCACACCCCACATCCCCAATATTTCTCACTGTTTCTCAAACAAAAGTTCTTAAACAAATAAATATTTATACCCATTGTTATATCTTTGTTCATATCAAAATTCCACCAGAAATGTCCTACTCCTCTCCTCCACCTGTTTAAATTTTCTCCACCCTTACAATACACTTGGACTCTGAATCTCAGTTCTTTCTTAAAAACTACTCAAATAATTGTGCGTTGGCTGGGGGGGGGGGCAGGGGAGAGGAGGGAAAGAATATGCATCATGTAGTCATGGAAAAACATTCTAAATTAATTAATTAAACAAAAATTTTCAATTAAAAACTACCCACATGCTTCTTGGTCATCTCTAATGAATGACTGAGAAATCTGAGTTAGCTTTTTGACAGTGCTATCTTTCTAGTAAGTTGGGTGCAGAGTTAGGAGGAGACCTGAGGATAAATTCCTGAACCCAGGATGATTTTAAGTTAAGTCATTCAGGCAGTCAACAAGTATTTATTAAGTTTTCACTATTTTCCAGGTTATTAACTAAGTACTGAAAATACAAAGAAAATCAAAAACAGTTCCTGCCCTCAGGGAGCCTACATTCTAATGGCAATCCTACTTCTGAGGGTTAGAAATATTTTAATAAAATCATTTGCCATCTCCCTAATCTGCATGAGCATCTGGCTTCAGTAGGAATCATGTGAATAGTTTGTCAAGTAAATGTACCTTATTACACCTAAAAAGGCTACTGATATTTCTGGCCTTGAGACATCCTGCTCTTGCAGCATTAGTATTTAACTGTATTTTTATCTTCTTTCCCCTTCATAATAGGGGAGGAGTTATCTTCTTGGTTCTCTGTAACTGTACATTTATAAAACAACTAGGGGAGTTATACTACAACAAAAGGTCAGGATTATTCCCATTCTGGGGTAAGATAGTCATTACCATCTGACATTGTTTGGCAATTTTTGCTAGGTAAATTATTGGCTTCAATGGAGATGTCTACACAAGTTGGCATCAGGCCTCTGTTGCCAGTCTCAGAAGAAGGCAACCTGATTACCTTTGCCCATCATGAGTCTTCATATTATGAAGTCATAGCACTTACTGTCAATACCCTGGATTTAACACAGAATCACATATAAGCAGTCTGCCAGATACTGTGATTGGGATTTATGTTACAGAATAATGCCAATCATATCCATGTTGTTACCTAGGGCATTTAGAGCAAGCACAAATAAACATATGCTACCCAACCAAGTTTCTTTTGAATACAAAATAAAATCCAATAACTCGATCTCAAAAGTCTATACTTCCCATAGGGAAGCTCAGAGAATTAGATTCCTGGAAGGGACCCCAGAGGGCCCCCAAACAACCCATGCCTGAAGCACAAATCTTCTGGAATATCCCTAACATGTGTTCATTTAGCCTCATCCCCTTGAAGGCTTCTAGAGGGAAGCAATTCCTCACTTATTCTTAATGTAATTATTAGGAAATTTTTAGTTATATTGAGGAGAAATGTTCTTCTTTATAACTTCCACAATCTGCCCTTTGAAACTAAGAAGTGTGATCCACCTCATCCATCACATATTTGTAAACAGTAACCATGGTCCTTTCATTCTAAGTTAAACTTCTGGGGTCACTTTCTATTCTAGAATACTAGAATTTGTTTTTAGATTTAAGCTATCCTTCTAACTTGACAAGATCTTTTTGGATCCCAATTCTATTATCCAGTATTGATCTATCCCTTTCACCTTCATGTAATATATATATTTCACAAGCAAATCATCCATGTAAATCATTGATAAAAATATTGAACAGAACACAGCCAAGGACAGATGCCTGTGGCTCTCAAATAGAAGCCCCACCTCCAGTTTGTCAAAGATAACTTTTAAATGTCCACCAAAAATGTCTCCAGAATTTCATGACCCTGACGAAGGTACCCCTTTGACTCTCTTCCCTTTTTCCTTAACTCTGTTCTGAATTCCAGACTCACAATTCTAGGGGTCTATTTGCTATCTCCACTGGATGTGCCTTTGACTATTCAAATTCAGTGTCTAAATCTGAACTCACTTTTTTCCCCCTCAAATACTTCTCTTTTCTATTGTCCCGCTCACTTTGGCCACCCCCTTCAGGCTAAACAGTCTCATTACCTTCAACTAATCCTCCTATTGCATGGTCTTGAGGTATGTCATAAATGTTGTTTCTAGAATGTGGCATGCATTATTGAGCACCATCCTCCATAAGGGATCTGACCAGAGCCAAGAATACTGGGGAAATGACCTACTTAATTCTGAGCAGCTTAAATTGGCATTAAGGTATATAGGAGGAATGAGTGGGGAGTGGAGAGAGAAATAAGACAGCCACATTGCATTCTTGACACTCAGGTTTAATTCTTGTTTCTCCTCCAATTCCATTCCACATTCCATTGACAAACGGATCCTCCTGGCACAGAGGTATGGTCATATTGTTCCTCTGATGCAAGGGTTTTCCAGATTCCAGAAAAGCAAAGATTAAAGTACTTAAAATATTAGAAATCCATCCAAATTGTATTATTTGTTATCCCATATATCCCACTCTCTAAGTCTTTTTCATCCTATTCCTTCTGCCTAAAAGACTGCACACCATAAAGCATTCATTTCTGTCTTTTGACTTAGATCAATTACATCTTTCATTAGTTTAAATATTAACTCCTCCTGAAAGACTTTCTCAGTCTTCCTGGAAGCAATTTCTCCTTCTTCTGGTCTCATGGCATTTTTTTTTTGTATCTCCCATATATTTATAATTCTATGTTTATCTTAGTACACCTCCTATCTCCCCTTGTCCTTCCCTCCCATGCATGCCTTGCACAAAGTAGATACTTAATAAAATTTTTAAAATCATTTATTTATTTATTTTAAAGTATTTTTCCACGGTTACACGATTCATGTTCTTTCCCTCCTCGCTCCCAGAGCTCACCAGCAGTTCCACTGGGTTATACACATATTTTCATTCAATACCTATTTCCATATTATTCATTTTTTTATTAATCTTTTAAAAACCAAACCCCACATCCTATACCCATGTAACCAAATGATAAATTATGTTTTCTCCTGGATTTCTACTCCCACAGTTTTTCCTCTGGATATGGATAGCATTCTTTCTCATAAACCCCTTGGGATTGTCCTGTATCATTGCATTGCGATTACTAGCAAAGTCTATTACATTTGATTGTTCCACAATGTTAATAAATATTTTTGAATAAATGACTCTACAACATTTCCCCGTTTGCTTACAACTCATTTAGCTCCCCAATAGGATATTAGTTTGCTTGGGACATTTCCAAGACACCTGGCTACTTCATTCAAAACTGAGATATCTAATGACAGTGGAGGAAGGTTATTGACTCCCCTGCCTCAGGATTTTTTTCAGCAGGACTAGAAGTTCATGGTTTCACCACGGATATTTTGTTGTTGTTGTTCTGTTCACACACTCCCCCAACATTCAACAATTCCTGCTTTTGGCAATCAGATCTGTTTTTCCACACTGTCCATGATAACTGCTATCTTGCCTACACCCTTTCCTGTATCTTGGTTCATGATGCTTCCCCTTCCTGAAACAGCATTCTTCTGCCTTGTTCTTATTAACCTCTTACAGTGTAAAGCACAGATACTATGATGCCTAGTTCTAGCTTTGCTACTAATTATGGGACCCTCCCTAGGCAAGTAGCAGTAGATACCCCAGGGTATTAGGGTAGGAGCAGTATGTCAGATGGGAAGAATTTTCCTTTGAAGAAGTTTGGGTATTTCATTGGTTGAGGGGACTAGAACTTGAACCAATAGTATTGCTTCACTGGGGAAAGCTCAGCATATAAGGAACAGGTGGCACCAGGAATTCTTTCTGACCCAGCATTACCACAGTGGTAAATATGGAGGAGGAAGGAAGCAGTGCTTATTTTAATTAGTAATTCCATCCTTGTAAAATATCTAATTTTTGGAGTAGAAATGCCGATGAAGACATATGACTTATCACTTGTTTTTTTGGGTTTACAATTTGAGGTTTTGGTTTTATAAGATTATTGTCTTACAAAAATGAACAATAGAGAAATGGGTTTCGAGTGATAATATATGTATAATTTTTCATCAACTCTGGAAAGGGGAAGAGATGAGCAAAGGGAGACAACACGAATCCTGTAACTTTGGAAAGTTTATGTGTAAATTTATTATTGGAATAAAATAAAGATGAAATTTAATTTGAAATATCTAATTGTTGTCATTTTATTTTTTAGTACATTTAATGGTCCACAAGTATTTCACTGAGTTTCATTCCTGAGCCTGAAAAACTGCCCTAGCCTGCACATGGTCCTTCAGTCCTTATCTATAAATTGAAGGGATTGCATTAGATAATCACTAAAGATCCCCTCAGGCTCTAAATCGGATGATCCTTCAAGCTCTAAAACCTGCGAATTCCAAAATCCATCCTTTAAGGCAGAGGGCAAGGCCTTCCTCTCATGTGAAGGCTTCTAGTACTCTCACCCATATTGATCCTTTCCTTCTTTGCACTCCCATTGTTACGCTTCAGGTCCATACCATACATTTAATTGTTCTCAAATTATTCTTCCAAGTCTGTATGTATTGTTAAACATTGCTTAAGCTAAGAGCTTACCACTGCAGTAAGACTTCTGGAACATCCTGTAGATAGATTTTTCCAAGGAGCACAAAAATGAATATAAAATGCATTTAGTTCTTTGAGGAGCTCCAATGAGTGTGACAGGAGAAGAAATCTCAAGAAAAGATACTCTACATACTAAAATATCCATTGTGGCACTTTTGTAGAGGGATAGCAAAGAGCTGGGGGAATGGATGCTTATTGAGAAATGTCTAAATAAACAGGCCAAAAAAAAACCTCATAGAATATTATCATGCAGTCAGAAATGATACATATGAAGAATTCAGAGGGACATGGGAAGACTTATTTGAACCTATGAGAGAAGTTGGGGCCAATAAATAATGCAGGAGATAGAGTGCCAGGCCTGGAGTGAGGAAGACTCATCTTCCTGAGTTCAAATCTGTCCTAAGACACTTATTAGTTGTGTATGTCCCTGGGCAAGTCGCTTAACCATGATTACCTCAATGTCCTCATCTGCAAAATGAGCTCCACTCCCGTATCTTTGCCAAGCAAACCTCAAATGTGACCCTGGGCAAGTCACTTTATCTTTTTTGCCTCAGTTCTTCATCTATAAAATGAGCCAGAAAAGGAAATGCTAAACCATGCCAATATCAACCCCAAATGGGTCATAGAGAAACAGGCACAACTACAAAATGACTGAACAATAACAACTTGAAATAAAAAGAACAATACGACAATAAATGTAAATGAAAAGGAAAGGAAAGGAAAACTGAACGCGGAATAATTGTGATTATGGAATCCTGGTCCCAGAGAACAGATAATGAAAAATATTTCTCTTCCCTGAGTTGAGAGATGGGGACAATGGGGACCCGATGTTACACGCATAGTCAGTGTTCCTTTTGTTGGCTAACTGTTTTCCTTATGAGCACTGGATTCAGAGTCGGAGAAGATGGGCTTGAATCTTGCCTCGGATGCTTATTTCCTAAGTGATGCTGGGCTAGTCACAACTGCTTTGAGCCTCAACTCCCTCGTCTATTAAATGGAGGGTTGGATTAGATGACCTCCAAGTTCGCTTCTAACTCTACGTGGGTTTCTAATAGAGGTTTGGGGAGGAGAGGGACAGGCCGCTGGTGAGCGGGGAGCTCCGTCCCAGAATATTTGTGAGGTTAAAACAAAAGGCATTGATAAGAAAACGGAATTTTCAAATACACGATCGAATTAGAAGCTTAGAGCGGCGGTGACAATCGGACGGCTGCTAGAGTAAGCCACATACATTGTAACTGGAACGTGTGGGTCTGTTTACACGCCATCTCATCTCCTTCAGTGCCATCCAGTGGAATTATGGGGAAATATCACCTCAGAAGACAGCAAGGCTCTTCTTTCTATAGCGAGGCGCAATACCGCCTGTTTAACAGCCCTTTGTCTTTGGAATGTGCTGTTTCTGCCAAAGCAAACTGGGGGATATGACAACTTCTGGGGACCTGCTGTGGGAAACAAAGCCCTGGCTTTTTTTTTTTTTTTTTTTTTTGCAGCGTTGGAAGCCAGACCCAGCTTCCTTCCGCAGGGGATTAAGACTTTATTGATTCTGGTGGGGTATGTCATCTTATTCCACATTGACCCAACGCCATCCATACACTGACGATGATGGGGGAAAATGTTTAAGCTCTTCCAGTGATTTTATCAAAGGTTTTCTGTTCTTGTGAACTAGCTGTTACAAAGGACTCTCTTACGGGTAGTTTTTTTTAAGTTTTAAATTAACAGTATTGAGCCTGATTTTCCTTTCCCAGCATGGTCGAGCAGGTATAATGATATCAGGGGTATCCTTATGTGCCCTCCTGGTGGAAAAAAGGAAGAAGGGGAGGGGAAAAAATCCTTTCCCTTCATTATCAGCCTCATTATGTACACAGGGAACAATGCCCAGAGGCCAACATTGTCCTCCAGCGGGGATGGGGATATTCCTCTTGTCCTAGGGAAGTCGGAGTCAGATTGGTGCCCTCTGAACTCCAAGGTCACTGTGATGGAGGGTTTCTTCCTTCCCTCTCCCCCTGCCACTTGACCAACCCCCAAACTGGCAGGACATTTGGATCACTGGCTAGGATGCTGACAAGTACTCCTCAATGAAACAAAGTTGGGAGTTAAGAAATCTCTTTTATATGCAACACATAACTGCTGCTGGTCCAGGCAACTTTAGTTCTCTGAGGCAGGCATAGAAACCAAGTTCAGTTCTAGAAGAAATTGGCCTCTAGAAAGACATCAGTTTGCTCTTCTTGCATTCTCTAGCTCTTTGTGCCCCTGCCTCTGTGAACCCAGAAAGAATAATTTAAAACTCACATTTAGCTCAGATCTAGGGTTCCCACAAAAAGGGTAGTGGAAAGGTACTCACCTTCTAAAATAAATTAGATATGTTTAACACAGAAGTCTTCTAAGTATGCATTGACAAAAATTTAAACTAGAACTAGTGTCTTGAAACTATTATTATACTGTCCCAAAAGATTTAAATTTTCACTATCAGAGCATGTGACATTTATGACAGCTAAGTTTCTTCACTTTTACTTTGTTTCTGTACTATCCTAACAGTTTCCCACAGGTCCATGACTTCTGGAAATCCAAGAATGGGGTTGGACTCCTTTTTCTATTGGTAACTGTCTTCTCCAAGAAGCTATAGGGAGCACGTCCCAATATGCAGCCAACATAGACTAAGGAATCCATGAATTCCTGAACTCTGGAACTCAGAGTTGCCTCCAAGGCTGGAAACAGTCATATCAGGATAGATATTTGGGGAAACAAACGAATCAAAAAAGGCAGCCAAAGACCTAAGCTCAATCACACCTGGCTGAGCCCTTATTCTAGCTACCATTTCTGAGTAGTGACCATTTCTACTAGGAATGGGAGACAGCATCCACCTCTTTTGTAACCTCAGAAAATGAAAGAGAATGAGAGAAAGAGAGGGGAAGAGAAAGCAAGAGAAAGAGAGAGAGAAAGAAACCAAGAGACAAGAGCGAGGAGAGACAGACAAAGAGATTGCCATATGTTACATACTCCAAAGAAGGAAGAGCCAAAGGGTGAAGTCACTCCTTTCAAGTTTACTGAATGGGAAGCTATTCCTGGTTTAGTGGTCAATCCTCTTTTATTCAGTGTTCACTCAAATTCTCCCAGCCTGAAGCCCAGGGGAATGGGATAGGGAACTGGAAGATTATCCAAGATTTATTGTATTTTCCTAATGTTTGAAGCCCTATAGTTTTAAGCTTCATGAGTCTCCAGAAGTTACCAGGAACACTTCTCACATGTCTCATAGAATGACTTCTTTTTTTTTTTTAATTCTCAACTTCCATCTTAGAGTCAATACTATGTTTTAGTTCTAAGGCAAAAGAGTGGTAAGAGCTTGGCAATGGGAGTTAAGTGACTTGCCTAGGGTCACACAGCTAGGAAGTGTCTGAGATCAGATTTGAACTTTGGACCTCCCATCTCCAGGCCTGGCTCTCAATCTACTGAGCCACCCAGCTGCCCCCACAGAATGATTTCTATGGATCCATTCTCACACTGGCCTGTGGGATGTGTTCCAATCTATCTTCACCTACCTGTATAATTGTAGGAGAAGATAAAATAAAGCAGGAAAAATCTGAAGAGATGTCCATGTTTCTTAATTACTAAGAAATATTCTTCTAGTCTGAGTGATTGGGAAGATGGTAGTCCTTAGAACAAGGCAATTCTTTTATATTTTCCTAATCCCCCACAGTGGGTGTTCTGATGTTTCAAATATTCTCATTGTTCCTCAGGCCTCCCATAGCATGGCATCCCCTGTCCTATCAGCTGAGTATCTCACATCAATCTTCACTAAAATGAGCTCATTCTTGGAAAACTCCTTCTCCCTTCTATAGTCTCATATCATCCAATGCCTTCTCTCACTGTGTCTTCCATTCATTTCTCACCTCAAGAGGTGCCCCTTCTCCTTGCCTTTACAAGCATCCTTATAGTAGTATATATAAGGACTTATTACTTTCCACTTTATATGTAATATGTTATAAATAAGGTCTTATTCCTTCCCATTTTCTCCAGTATATTGCTCCCTCTATCATCTTCTTTCTCTCTCTTCTCCCTTCAGTGTCTCCCTACATACCGGCTCTTTCCCTGTTGCCTACAAACAACTAGCGTCTACCCCAGTTTTCAAAACCAAACCAAACCCCTGCTTTCCTTTCCCTCTCTTATACAGGCTATTCTCTAATCTAAAGGTTTAGCCCAAATCTTCTAAACTCCAGTCTCACATCTCCATCTGTCTATTTGGTACCTCAAATTAAATGTCTCAAAAACACCCTAAACCTGACATGGCCAAAACTAAATTCATTCTTTCCCCCAAAATCTTCCTTGCTTAACTTCCCTATTAACTGTTGGAGTTGCTTTACCATTGTCCCATTCACTTAAAGTCTAGGTCCTAGACTCACAATCCAAGTGTCATCTTCTACTCCTTACTTCCTCTCATCCCCTCCCCACAACCCCCTTGTCCCCACCCCACCCCCACCATACACAGTTGTTAATGATGTCTTAATTGCCAAATCTCATTGTTTACTCTCATCCTTACTCTCCTTGACTTCTCTATAGCTTTGGACATTGGCAAGCTTCTCCTTGATAACCTGTTTACACTAGGTTTTTGTAATATTACTCTCCTCTTTTATTCCTCCTTTCCAGCTGACTGCTCCTTCTCAGTTTTACTGGATTTTTTTTCCTAAGCCATGTTTTGTAACAGTGAGTGTCTCCCAAGGGTCTGTGCAGAGCCCTCTTCTTTCTCCCACTATATTTCTCACATTCTTTAAAAAGCAGAATTGGCCAAATGGAGACAGATGTATAAAAAATCATTGAAGAGAAAAATTTAAAAAATAGTGCTGGTTAAATGAAAAAGGAGGAACAGAAGCTCACTGGAGAAAATAATTCCACAAAAATTAGAATTGAACAAGTGTAAGCTAATGACTCCATAAGATAATAAAACAGAATCAAAAGGAGAAAAAAAAGGAGAAAATGTGAAATGTCTCATTGGAAAACAATTGACATGAAAAATAGAGGAAGAAGAGATCATTTAAAATTATTGGACTACCTAAATCCCATGATTAAAAAAATAACCTAGACCATATTTTAAGAAATTATCAAAGGAAACTGCCCTCATATTCTAAAACTAGAGAGTAAAATGAAAATCAAAGACTCCACCTTCTGAAAGAAATCCCAAATGAAAACTCCCAGGAATATTATAGCCAAATTAAAGAACTACCAGACTAAGGAAAAAATATTACAAGCAACCAGAAAGAAACAAATCAAATATTGTGGAACCACAGTCAGGATAACACAAGATTTAGCAGCATCTACATTAAAGGATGGGGGGAGCAAGTTGGAATATCATATTCCAGAAGCAAAGAAACTAAAATTGCAACCAAGAATTATTTATATAGAAAAACTGAAAATAATCCTTCAGGAGGAGAAAATGTATATTTAGTGAAATTGAGGTCTTTCAAGCATTCCTAATGAAAAGACCAGAACTGAATAGAAAATCTGACTTTCAAATACAATACTCAAAAGAAGCATAAAAACATAAATGAAAAAGAGAAAGCAAAGGGGATTCAAAAAAGTTAAACTGTTTACACTCCCACAAGGAAGATAATACTTATAGCTCCTAAGAACTTTATCATTATTAGAGTAGTTAGAAGGAGTGTGCATAGAGGGCATGGGTAAGTTGACTATGATGAGAAAATATCTAAAAAAATAAAATTAAAGGGTGAGAAAAAAAAGGGATGCAATGAGAGAAAGGGGAAGGGAGAGGTGGAATGGGTAAATTATCTTACATAAAAGAGTCAAGAAAGATTTTACAATGGAAGGAAAGATAAGGGGTAGGCAATACTTGAACCTTATTTTCTTTGGAATTGGCTCAAAAAGGAAATAATATGCATGCTTTAGTTGGGTAGAGAAATCTATCTTACCCTACAGGAAAGGAAGAGGGGAGAGGAATAAGAAAAGGGTGGGACTGATAGAAGAGATGGCAGATTAAAGGAGACAGTCATCAGAAACCAAACACTTTTGAGGAGGGACAGGATGAAAGGAGAGATGGAGGGGGATAATGGGGTGGGAAGGTGTGGGGGGGAAGCAAGGTGGAGGAAAATGAACAGTTAGTAATCATAACTGTGAGTGTGAATGGTATAAACTCACCCATAAAATGGAACAGATAATAGAGTGGATCAAAAAACAGAATCCTACAATATATTGTTTATAAGAAACACATTTGAATTAGAGAGACACATACAGATTAAAGGTGAGGAGTTGAAGTAGAATCTATTATGCTTCAGCTGAGGTTAAAAAAAAGCAGGAGTAGCAATCTCAGAAAAACAAGCAAATTGGATTTAATTTAAAAGAGATAAGCAGGGAAATGATATTTTCCTAACAGGTAGCATATACAATGAAACAATATAACTACTAAACATATATTCACCAAATGATATAGAATCCCAATTCTAAAAAGAAAAGTTATGTGAGTTACAGGAGGAAAAAGAAAGTAAAACTATACTGGAAAGGAGGCAGGAAGATTTAACTTTCCCCTTTTAGAACTACCAAATTTTTTTTTATAGAGCTGGAAAAAAAATCATAACAAAATTCAACTGAAAGAACAAAAAGTCAAGGCTATCAAGGGAATACATTTCTAAAAATGTGAAGAAAGGTGGCTTAAGTAGAACCAGACCTCAAACCATATTATAAAGCAGTAATCATCAAACAATTTGCTATTCAATAAGAAGAAGTGGATTAGTGAAATAGAATAGGTATGTAATACACAGTAGTAAATGACCATAGTAATCTAGTGTTTGATAAGCCCATAGATCCAAGCTTTTGGGACAAAAACTCACCATTTGACAAAAATGCTAGGAAAACTGTAAAGCAACTTGACAGAAATTTGGCATATACCAACACCTCAAACCACTTCCCAAAATGGTAGATGAAATCAGACATCAAGGTACAATCATAAGCAAATTAAGGAAGCATAATTTACTTGTCAGGTCTGGGCTAGAGAAAGAATTTATAACCAAACAAGAGATAGCATTAGAGAATGTAAAATGGACCATTTTGATTACATTACATTAAAAAATTTTTGCACAAATGGAGCCAATGCAGCCAATATTATAAAGAAAGCAGAAAACTAAAGGGAAGTTTTTATAGCAAGTTTTTCTGATAAAGGCCTCATTTGCTAAAATATGTAGAGAACAAAGTCAAATTTATAATGAGTCATTTCTCAATTGATAGTCAAAGGATATAGTAAGTTTTAAGAGAAAGAAATCAAGGCTATCTATAATCATATGAGAAAATACTTTAAATCACTATTGATTAGAGAAATGCAAATTGAAACAACTCTGATGTACCACCTCACACTTGTAGGAATAGGGTTATAAGGTTATAAATCCTGACTCACCAACTGAAAAAGAAAAGGTAATGGGAAAGGCCAAGGTGGATTAATGGTGAAAATCCACCCAGGAAATGTTCCTTGGGCCAGTGATCACAAAACCCCAAGAGACTCTCTTTAGAAAAACACACTATCGGGGGCAGCTGGGTAGCTCAGTGGATTGAGAGCCAGACCTAGAGACGGGAGGTCCTAGGTTCAAATCTGGCCTCAGACACTTCCTAGCTGTGTGACCCTGGGCAAGTCACTTAACCCCCATTGCCTAGCCCTTACCACTCTTCTGCCTTGGAGCCAATACACAGTATTGACTCCAAGACAGAAGGTAAGGGTTTAAAAAAAAAAGAAAGAAAAAAGAAAAACACACTATTTCTGTTTATTTGTAGATTAAGGATAGAAAATTGGTAAACAAGATAAGGTGTCCCTAATACTAAGGTCTAACTCTCCAACCCAGCTATGCCACTCTTGTGAGTGAGCTCTTCAGGTCCTCCAAAACTTCCTACCAGCTCCCTGTTCTAGCTCAGAAATCCAAAAATCTACCTAACTACCTAGACTTAATTCCTAGACTATTGTTCAGTTAACCCTCAAGATTATCTCCAAAAAGTTATTGAGAATGGACTCAAAACTGGCTAAGTTGAAATGTAAGCTTTAAAATTAATATACAATAACTCCAAGCATCATATTTAATAATACTTATTAATAATAACTTGAAGTAAAAGGAATAAAAAGACAAAATAGTAAAAGCCTGAGTAAAACCAGCTTTCCCAGCCACACACATGGAAAAAGGAGAGTGAGAGGCAGGGTTACCACAAACTTATTTACAATACACAAGGACACTACATGGATGAAGGGGAAAGGAATTTTGGGATGAGAAAAATAATTATGGGAGATGGAGTCCAAGGGTTCAAGATTTTCTAATTACAAAATTAGAGCCCAAAGCCCAAATGCTAAAATTTTTGGATTACCTTGGCCAAGTTGTCAAAAAGCAGCGAAACTAGATCACTTTCACGATGTTATCCAGTAGCAGGAACCTCTGGCTCCCTCCAAGAAGACAGGTAAAGG
Source organism: Monodelphis domestica (assembly GCF_027887165.1). Classification (NCBI taxonomy): domain Eukaryota; kingdom Metazoa; phylum Chordata; class Mammalia; order Didelphimorphia; family Didelphidae; genus Monodelphis; species Monodelphis domestica. Next base: position 230,829,237 of record NC_077232.1, read on the forward strand.
ATAGCAAATCAGAGCTTCTGCTTCTCTTCTCCTTAGAGTCCAGAAGCAACTGCAATAAGAGTTTTTCTCATAAGCCCCTCCTCAGCAACCCCTCACATTCCAGAATTTTTTTCCAGGCAGGGTCCATGGCTAAACTTTTCCTCAATCTTTTTGGAGACAATTTGCACTTTCTCTTATCCCCTTATAACCCTATTCCTACACACCTATCAGATTGGCTAATATAAAAGAAAAGGAAAGTGACAAATATTGGATGTAGAAAAACTGGGACACTAATACACTATTGGAGTTCTGAACTGATTTGGCAATTCTGGAGAGCAATTTGCAACTATGCCCAAAGGACCATAAAACTGTGAATACCCTTTAAGCCAGAAATAGCACTACTAGGTCGTATCCCAAAGAGATTTTTTTTTAAAAGGGGAATGGGACTATATGTACAAAAATATGTACCCCAAACTACAAAGAATGGGAAATTATGGGAATGATCATGAATCAAGGAATGACTGGACAAGTTGTGGCATACGATTGTGATGGAATACTGTTGTGATCTAAGAAAGGAAGAGCAGAATGATTTTTTAAAAACCTGGAAAACAAATTAACTGATGAAAAATGAAGTGAGCAAAACCCAGAGAATATTGTACACAGTAATAGCAATATTATACCATGATTGGTTGTTAATGATCTAGCTATTCTCAGTAATACAATTATCTAAGACAATTTTGAAAGACTCATAATGAAAATACTATCCATCTCTCCAGAGGGAAAAAAACTGATGGAGTTTTAATGCAGACAAAAATACACTTTTTAAACTTGATTTTTCTTGGGGATTTTTGTTTTTAATTTAATTTTCTTTCACAATGTGACTAATATGGAAGTATACTTTGCATGATTGCACATATATAACCTATATCAGATTACTTGCCTTCTCAATGAGGGAAGAGGGGAAGGAGGAGAGAGAATTTGAAACTCAGATGTTTTTTATTGAATGTTAAAATTTTTTATGTGAAATTGATAAGAAGATTTTTTTAAAGTATATATACCCAGCTCTAATCTTTCTCCTGATATCCATTCTTTCACCAACAACTGACTTTTTTATATCGGGATCTATATGTCCAGGAGGTGTCTCAAACCTGTCAAAAAAAAAAAAAGAACTCTTTATATCACTCCCCCAATTCCAATCCCTTTCTCCTGTCCAACATTTTTTTAATTACTGTTGAGTGTATCACCATCCTTCCAGCCACTTGGGCTTACAGCCTTACTTGTATTCATGCTATGTTTCCATTCTGTTATCAATCTTGTCTGTCATACCTTTATATATCTTATATATATTCCCTTCTCTCCATTCACACAGTCACTATACTGGTGAAAAGTCATCACCAATTGCCGCTTGCTTGGACTTTTACAGTGACCATCTGGTTGATCTCTCTATATCAAATATCAATTCACTTCAATTTATCCTCTACTTAGTGGTCTAATTGAGTTTTCCCAAAGTTCAGGTATGACCATATCATTGACTATTCAGTAAACTATCGTGGCTCCCAATTACCTCTAGGATCAAATATAAAATCCTCTATCTCCATTTAAATACCATGACAGTCTGATCCCTCTCTACCTTTCTAATCTTATTACAGTTTGTTTTCCTCTATGAATTCTACCATCCTGGGACACTGGTCTTCTAACACTGAATAAACACTATATCTCCCAGCTCTATGGCTTCTCTTTCTTCCCCCTCAATTAGATTTAGAAACAATTTTGGACAATTGTTTTCTGACATTTTATGATTCAGATTCTTTCCCTCCCCCACCTCCAAGGCAGTAAATAGTCTGATATAGGTTACACTAGTGATTTCATGTAATACTTCCATATTTCTTGTGACATGAAAAGAAGACACATGATCACACATAAAAAAGCTCATGAAGGAAATAAATTGAAAAATGAAATGCTTTGATCTGCAATCAGACTCCAAAAGTTCCTTCTTTGACTGTGGATAGCATTTTTCATCATGAGTTCTTTGCAGATATCTTGGAACGTGCCTTGATGATAATAGCTTAATTCTTCGCTTTTGATCATTGTACAATATTTCTGTTATGCTGTACAATTTTCTGGTTCTTCTTACTTCACCTTGCATCAGTTCATATAAGTCTTTCCAAGTTTTTCTGAACTCATTCCATTCATCATTTTTTATGGCACAATAGTATTCTGTTACAACCATATACCACAGCTTGTTCAGCCATTCCCCAATGGATGGACATCCCCTCAGTTTCTAATTGTTTGCTACTACAAAAAAAGAGCTGCTAAAATATTTTTGTATAGGGTTTGTCTTTTTCCCTTATCTCTGATTTTTTGGGATACAGACCCAGTAGTAATATTTTTGGGTCACAGGGTATGTGTAATTTTATGTCCCTTTAGGCATGGTTCCAAATTGTTCTCTATAATGGTTGTATCAGTTCACAGTTTCACCAGCAGTGTATTAGTGTCCCAATTTTTCCACATCCCCTCCTACATTTATCATTTTCCTTTTTGCTCCATATCTTTTCACTGGCTTGTCCCTCATTCCTGGAAAGATTTCTTTCTCACTTCTGCCTCCTGCCCTCCCTGGTTTCTTTCAAGTCTCAGTTTAATCTCCCCTTTTGCAAGGGGCCTTTCCCATTCTCCTTCCCTTCCTCACTGCTAATCCCTTTCCTCTAAAATTACCTTCCATTTATACTCCATGTATCCCATATATACATAGTTATTTGCTATTGTTTTTTTCCTGCTAGAATGTGAGTTCCTTGGGACAAGAACCAATTTTTTTTCCTTTCTCTGCAGTCCCAGAATTAGCACAGTGTTTGCCATATAGTTAAGTATTTGTTGATCGACTTGAAGACTACTCACAATCCATGAATGCGTCTGGAATCCTTGGTCCCTGATATACCAAGGCAGAGAGGCCAGAGAGTCTTCCAAAGGTAATTTGGCCTACAAAATTTCTTGCTTTTTTAGATTCCCTGGATGAGTCAATTCTGACAACAAATGCAGTAGCCAGAAACTCTGCCTTTTTTACCAATTTTGTACACTCCACATGAAAAAATAATTGCTAAACTCAACAAAAATGACAAGTTGGGGGGTCATATGTCTCATGAAGCCAAAAGGTCTACAACAAAGTGAGCAGCACCTGTTCTAGGGTCATTAGCTGCTGACCTCTAAAAATCAAAGACAGCAACTAACCAGGAACTCACAGTTTGAGGGTGACAACTACCTTGGTCCCTCCAGAGGTCTTTCATCACTTCATTTTAGCTCTGCTGAACTGGGACTTCATTCTAAGTCTAGGAAAGAGGAGTGAAGGCACAACTGACCCTGCTCCTATCTTGAGCCCTAGAGAGAGTCCAGCTTTGCCACCACACTCCAAATAATCACAGCCCGAGGGTCCATCTAGGTGACCCCCACTCCTTCATAGGGTATTCATTTTTTTTTAGATACAAGAGCTTCTGATGTTCACTGACCTTGACCACATTTTGCCCAGCTCATTCCTTGATTTAGTGAAATAATGACAGCCTAATAAATAATACAATGGGATCTGTCCTTTTGCCCACTTTCAGTACTCCCATTTTCTTGCTGTCACACTTGCTGGTATGTTGCTTTATAAGTGTCTTTAGACTGCTTTAGGTGTGTCTCCCCAAATTTTTTCCAGGATATCAACTTCTCATAGTTGGGAAAAGTGCTCTTCAATTAATTTTATAACCCCTTCTTCACTCCATTATCTGCTCAGTTTCATGACTTATATTCAGCCGGAAGGACTTCCATTTCAATTTGTAAAATTTTGTTGGTTTCTATAAATTTATTTATAAAATAAGAGAAAGGTAGGAATGTTCTTATTCTATCTGCTTTCCTCCTCTCCCCCCCCCCCCCCCACTATTCCTCTCTAAGGAAGATACTGAAAATGATCGACACAAAATTATTAGCACATTTAAGTTCCTTAGTCAATAGGCACCTTCAAGATGTGATTGATATATTTGCTCTCCTACAGAGCTTTGGTTGGGGTGAAGTATGGAGCAGCAGAAAGAACATTGGATGTAGAGTGAGGGAATCTGGGTTTAAATCCTGGCTTGGACACTTCCTAATTGTGCAGCCATGGGCAAGACACTGATCTGGGCCTCAGGTTCCTCATCTATAAAGTGGGGTAGTTGGACTAGCTGACCTCTATGGTTCTTTCCATCTCTAAAGCTCTGATTGTGTGATTGCTCCACCTTGCTGATAGTGATTCAAAAAAGAAATTCAGTATTTTAGAGAAACTAGAAATAAAGTAAGTTGCCCATCAATGGGCAATGCCTATATGAATCACGGCATATGAATGCAGGGGAATATCATTGAACCACAGGAAATCAAATCATAGTAAATGAGGAAAAGGAAGCTTTCAGAGATAGAAAGACTAGGATGAACTGATGCAGACTGAAGTGAGCATGAGCAGAACTAGTAGAACAATATGCTAAATGACTTTAATAATGTAAATGAAAGGAACACTAAAATGAAGTGAACACTAAACAATTGTCAATGTGGACTCCAGAAAAAGGCTGAGAAAATGGGTCCCCCTTTTTTTGTTCTAGAGTGATGGGGGAACTGCAGGTCTAGAATACTATCTATACTGTCAAGCCAAGTTACTGTGCCATCTGGAAGACCCTTTTTCTCTTCTTATAAGGAAAGACTCACTGGATGGGTGGGGACCATATATCTAGAAATTATTATGATGGGATCCCGCCCCCCCCCAATTAATATAATATATATTTAAAACCAATTAATCAGCTTGCCCTGGAGGATGTAAGTATTAGTTAAAATAAAGATCTATAGACACCCAACTACTAACTTTTTGCACTAACTCCTTAAACCATAGGATGACCAGGTCAAAAGTTGTTATGCTTATATTACCATTGTTCTAACCCCTTTGAAAAGACATTCATTCACCAGGTTGTTTTTTAAGTCATGGCAATAAGAGGTAAGTCACAAGGTGGAATTTACAAAGAAGAAAATGTCTTGTCTGATCAGATAGGTTTTTAATACAAAATCCCATGTGCTAAAATCAGTGGTGTAGTTTCAATGTTTATCCATCCATCCATTCATCTGTCTTCCTACCTATCTATTAAAAATTTCTTAGGTGTAGCTTAAAAAAAAAAAGCCTTGAAAAAAGTCATGAGGGTCTTTTTGTTTTTTTAATGTTTTATTGGTGTTCTTTCTTTGTTCTTTTAACATTGCTTTTACTTTCAAATGATTCTTCCTCATCCCTTTTCCCCCTCCCCCAGGTTCTTTTTCTTTTCATCTTCCCCACAAGTACACAATATCTATTCCATCTAGCAGGGTATTGGTTGGGCTGTAAAACAGGAAAGGGTTCTTTATTATTTTCCAGTTCCATTCAAAATGAGGCTGGTGATTTCAGGAAGCTGACAACTTGGTGGTGATAAAGTCTTTCTGATGAAGCCCTTTCTCCTGCAAAGATAAAGGATAAGAGAGATTCTGAGCTGCTCTTGTTGTCTCTTATAGCTTTTCTTTGTCAGGTGGCTGAAAGAGGCAGAGTTTAAAGGCAACTGTAAGGCGGCACATCCAGAACACCAGATTTTGTCCCTTTTTAATAAAGCTGCTATTGTCAGCTGTTGTTATTTCTTGAACCAACATCTCACTTCACTTTAGCAGATCTCATCGAAGGAAATAAGTCAAAAGGCTAGGGGAGCTAACACATCTCTATCTTTCCACCATGTCTCCTCTGCCATCCAGTGCTAGGAGGCAGCAAGTAGGGAAAGGCATGTTAAGGATGCTACAGAATTCTGAGTGCCATGTGAGAGCTCAGTGGTAAGGATTCAGGCAAAGATTTATACCCAGGCCAGCGTTTGGAAACATAACTGGGGGCTGATTCCAAGTCTCTTGTTGTAGTTCAAAGACTTTCCTGAAAGGTGGATATAAGCACTGCTTTTCTTTTCTTTTTAATTTTTAAATGGATTTTTATTAACATCTTTTACTTTGTTGTGTCCAGTCATTTTTCAGTTGTGTCTAACTTTTCATGAACTCATTTGGGGTTTTCTTGGCAAAGATGCTAGAGTGGTTTGCCATTTTCTTCTCCAACTCACTTCACGTTTGGGGAAACTGAGGCTAACGGGGTTTTGTGACTTGTCCAGGGACACATAGCTAGTAAATATCTGAGGCAGGCCAGATTTGAAAGATGAGTCTTCTAACTCTAGACCTGGCTCTCTGTGCCAGCTAATTACTCCCCCCCCTTTTTTAAATCATTACCTTCCGTCTCCGAATTAATATTGATTCTAAGGCAGAATATTAATTCTAAGGGCTAGACAATGGGGGTCAAGTGACTTGCCCAGGACCACAAAACTGGGAAGTGTCTGAGGTCAGATTTGAAGCTAGGACCTCCCATCTCTAGACCTGGCTCTCAATCCATGCTGTCCCCTAGTTACCCTTTTTAAAATATTACCTTAATTTTCCTATGAATTTTTCACTTTTCCCCCTCATATAATAGATAGTATTTTTAAAAGTTGAAAGGAAGGGAAAAAAGAAAGGAGAGAAAGAAAAAGAAAAAGAAAATCTGCACAACCAATTAATATATATTTTTTTAAGTCTGAAAACATGCAGTATAAAACACTTATGGTAGATTTCTCACTTATCCAATAGGGAATTATTTTCGAAGTAAATTCTTTTGATGAGTTTCATTATTTCTTGTTTAGTATAGCCTGCTGATCTAGATTTCTAAACCAGTACCAGATAGTTTTGATGACTGCCACTTTATAATATAATTTGAAGTTTCAAAGTACTATTTTTACTTTTTGTCCCTTTTCCTTTATTTATATGTGTTAAATCTAGAGCTGAAAAAAAAAGCCTAGAGATAAGTCATCTGAGGGTCTTCTTTTTAAATGTATTTTATTGATGTTTTTCCTTTGTCCTTTTTACATGGTTTTTACTTTCAAGCATGGAATTATTATTTTCCTCAAGAATCCAGATTTTTTAATTTTTCCAAATAAATCTTTTTATTACTTTCTCAAGTTCAGTAGAGTATTGCTTTGCTAATTTGATTGGTATGGCATTAAAATTATTAATTAACTTTGGTATTATTATTTTTTTTAATTTTACTGGCACAGGTCAGTTATAAGCACTGAATATACCTATAATTATTTAAGCTGTTTTTTATTTCCTTAAAGAGCACTTTATAAGTGAATCTCTAAAAGCATTTTGTATGTTTGGATAGGTTGAGTCTCCAGATTTTTTGTGCATTTTAAAATGCATTAGAATTAAATTTCTCTTTCAATTATTACCTCTTGTGTTTTTAATATTATTGTCATCATCAATATTTCAAAGAAATGCTTTTATTTTATAGCCTGTAACTTTGAAAATGTTATTAATTGTATCAATTAGGACTTTTGCTGATTCTTTGGGATTTTCTAAGTAAATCATCATATCACAAGCAAATAGAGATTCTTAACTCCTCTTTACCTACCTTTACTTTCTTTCTCTTGCTTTATTGCTATCAGTAGCATTTCTAGAACTACATCACTCAATAGTGGTAAGAATGGACATCCTTGCTTCATTCCTATAGTTAATGGGAACATTTCTATTTTACTATATTTACTATATTTCTATATTACCATTGCATATAATTCTTGCTCTTGGTCTTAGACATTTTTTGTGATGTTAAAAAAGGTTCTCTATACCTATATTTTGCAAATCATTTAGCATTAATTAGTATTATTCTTTGTTAAATATTTTCCCCACATCTAAGATAATCATATGGTTTTGGATGCTTTTGTCTTTAATATGATTGATTATTTTGATGACTTTCCTAATGTTGAAACATCTGTGAATTCCTGAAATAAATTTAACTTGAAAATTGTCTTAAATAAATTGCTATGGTCTATTTGATAGGATTATATATTTAAAATTATAATCTATATTCATTAATGATATTAGTCTTTAGTTCTCCATCAGGGTTTTATCCTTCCCTGGTTTAGGTATTAGTACTATATTCATCTCATAAAAGTAATTTGGTTGAGTGCTTTCTTAGTTTTTGAGAATAATTTATTTAGTATTGCTATATAGAATTCTCTTGTGACTACATTAGGACCAAGAGTTATTTCTTCAGTCATTCCTGTATAGCTAGATCTATTTCCTTTTATGATATTGGCTTATTTAATATGTTATATCTGATCTGTTAGTTTGTCATCTTATAGTTTTTAAAGGTATTTGTGAAGGTATTTCTCTTTTGAGGGTTCTCAATTTTATTAGTATAAAATTGTACATATGTTCTGATTATTCTTTTTATTTCATGTGAATTTTTTATGACTTGGATCATTTACTATTTTGTTAGTTTGATTTGTTGCCATTTCCTTTTTAATCAGTCTCACTAAAGGCTTATCAATTTTAATCATCTTTTCAAAGGACCAGCTTTTCATTTTTATTTATTATTTCTAGTTTCTTAATTTCTAGTTTATTTCTCCTTGAATTTTTTTCCTTTTTTGCTTATTTAAGGTTTAATTGTTGACTTTCTAAATTTTAAAAATGCAGATTTGGTTTCTTAACTTTCTCTTTTTCCTCTTTGTTAATGTACATTTGTAGGGATTAATGTTTTTCTAAGCAGTATTTTGTAGAAAGGCACTTAGTCTGAGTCTTTTCCCCTAACCCTAAAATAGACCTATCAGAGCAAAGGTGGAAGGGAACTTCCCTTCTCTTGAATGCTTCCCTTCACTCATCTGATTGTGCCCCTTTATGCTTAATAAAAGGGAGAATAAATTTGAAGCCCACAGGAACCACAATTAAGGTTGTGCAGCTGCCTAAGGAAGAGGAGAGGTGGGCCAAGCCTGAGGTTACAGTCGCTCAGCAGGAGCCACTACAAGAATGCTATTGACAGCTCTGCCCCTGAATTCAACCTGTTAATGGGGCTACATGACCTAAACAGAGGGAATGGTGGAGAGAGATTCTCCTTCATCTTTCATGTAAAGGGCATACTTTTACTAGATTCCACCCCAAAGAGAATCAGATTCATTTTCTATTAAGAAATCAGGTTGATAGAAAAGCCTTTCATTTATATACAATGATGACTTACTTCTCCAAAGGGCAAAAATAATCCTTTTTAAAAAAAAATAACTGGAAAGAAGGAAGAACAGGAAAAAAGCAACTTGTTTAATAGTAGAAGCTTTGGTCTTGAAGTCAGGGGGCCTGGATTTAGTTTCTGGGTGTCACTTAATACCTGTGTGAACTTGAACAATCCATTCACAAGTATTTATTAACTACCTTCACTGTTCTAGGCACTGCAGATATAAAGACCAAAGTGAAAAAAGACTCTCCCCTCTTTAAGGAGTTTTCATTCTCTTCAAGAAAATAACATGGATGCTTAAAAGTATATATAACATATACAAAAATATTTATAGCTGTGCTTTTTGAAGTGGCAAAAAAATGGAAAATGAGGGGGTGCCCCTTGATTGGGGAATGGCTGAACAAATTGTGGTTTATGATAGTGCTGGAATACTATTGTGCTAAAAGGAATGAAGAAATGCTTGATTTCTATATGAATTGGAAAGACTTCTATGAACTGACATGGAGTGAAATGAGCAGAACCAGGAGAACATTGAACACAGCAACTGAAACATTGTGGGACGATCAAATGTAATCAACTCTGCTACTATTAGCAATGCAATGATCAAGAACACTTCCATGGAACTTATGAAAAAGAATGCTATCCACATCTAGAGAAAGAACTATGGGAGTAGAAATGCAGAAGAAAAACATGATTTATCACTTGGTGATATGGGTATGTGATTTGGGGATGTAGTTTTTAAAAGATTACTCTATTACAAATGTGAATGATAGGGAAATAGGCTTGAGTAATAAGACATGTATAAACCAGTAGAATTGATTATCAGTTCCAGGAAGGGGGTGGAAAGAAGGGAAGGAGAGAACATGAATCATGTAACCATGGGAAAATATTCTAAAAAAACTAAATAATGTGGAAATATATATATATATATATATATATATATATATATATATATATATCATGAGGAACAGTAGGTAGCACAGTAGATAGAACACCAGTCCTGGAGTGGGAAGGACCTAGCTTCAAATCTGGCCTCAGACACTTCCCAGCTGTGTGACCCTGGGCAAGTCATTTAACCCCTATTGCCTATCCCTTAGCAGTCTTCTGATTTGGAACCAAGACTAAGACAGAACGTAAGGGTTCAGTTTTTGTTTTTGTTTTTAGTATATGCAACATGAATACAAGGTCATATCAGAGAAGATATTAGAACTTGGAGAATTATAATAGATCCTAAATAGGGGGTAACCTTTGAACTGAGCTGTAAAGGGAACTGGATATTATAAAAGGGAAAGAGCAATCGAGAGTATATTTCACACATGGGAGACTGTTTGCACAAAGGCATAAAGACAAGAAATGTAGGAAGAATAATGTTGTCAGGAAAGATATCAGATGGTAAAAGGTTTTTGATGCCAAGAGGATTGGATTTTATTTTATCCTAAGGCTAATAGGGATCCATTGGAATTTATTGAGCAAGGGGGATGATATGGTCCAACTTATGCTCTAAGAAAAGCAGTTCAGCAGCCTTGAGGAAGGTGGATTGGGAAGAGGAGAGACTGGAGAAAAGGAAGCTAATTAAGCAAACCATTTACCCTCTAGATGTTTATTCAGTTATAAAATAAAGAAATGGGACTAGCGGTCTCTAAGGTTCCTTTCAGATTAAGATCTTATGATCTTAGAAGTATTATCAAGGACAATTAGGTGCCGCAGTAGATAGAGTGCCAAGCCTGGAGTCAGGAGAATATGGATTCAAATCTGCTCTAAGAATCTTCCTAGCCATGTGTGACCCTGAACAAGTCTTGAAACTCCAATTGCCTGGTCCTTGCATTCTTCTGTTCAAATTGAATTAAGACAGAAGATAAGGGTTTTTTCTTAAAGTATTATTATCTCTGTGTTGCAGATAGGAAAGCTACCACTCAGAAGAAAAGTTAGTTCCTTGAAATCCCTCAATGGCAGACTCCCAGACAGTACCTGTATCCATCTTCTGATTCTTTTCGCCAGACAATGCATCTCAAACTATTTGACCATAGAGCACTCTGAGATATGTTGCTAGGACTCAGAGATACTACCAGTTCATGGAAGCCAAGATTTCACAATTCACAGGCTAGAAGTGTGGGGAAGAGAAGGATTTAAGAGCAAAATTGAGGAAATTAAGCTTATTTTCATGCCCCAAGGCTTCTGCACATACCAAGAATTATCTACCTTCAATGTAATGACTGCACATTTAATATTTTAGAAGGAATAATATAATAAGTATCTAAATATTCTCCTGTCATCACCATTCCCAGTTTGAGTGCTGTCAAAGTTCTGTGGATTGTATTCTAGGGAATGTTGAAGTACATTGCCCCATCAATGACATCTTTCTCTAAGGAACACACTAAAATGGAAACCAGAAGATCTTACGTAACTTTAATCCTTCATTCAACTGTTAATTTTAGACTGATTTTTTCTTTTCTTTTCTTTTTCTTTAAGTATTTTTCCATAGTTACATGATTCATGTTCTTTCCTTCCCCTTTTCACTCCCCCCTCCCAAAGCGATTCCACTGGGTTATACATGTATTATCACTCAATACTTATTTCCATATTATTCATTTTTTGTGAGTCATCTTTTAAAAACCAAAACCCCAAACCACATACCCATATAAACAAGTGATAAATCAAATGTTTTCCTCCTGCATTTCTACTCCCACAGCTCTTTTTCTAGATGTGGATATCATTCTTTCTCATAAGTCACTCAGGATTGAACCGGATCACTGCATTACTGCTAGTAGCAAAGTCAATGACATATGATCCTCCCATAATGTGTCAGTTACTGTGTATAACGTTCTGCTGGTTCTGCTCATTTCACTCCATATCAGTTCATGGAGGTCTTTCCAGCTCATATGGAAATCAAGCAGCTCATCATTCCTTATAGCACAATAATATTCCATCACAATCAGATACAATTTGTTCAGCCATTCCCCAATTGAGGGACCCCCCCCTTTTCCAATTTTTTGCCGACACAAAGAGCATGGCTATGAATATTTTGTACAAGCATTTTTCATTATTATCTCTTTGGGGCACAAACTTAGTAGTGGTATTCCTGGATCAAGAGCATGCATTTTTAAAAGCCCTTTGGGCATAATTCCAAATTGCCTTCCAGAATGGTTGGATCAATTCACTCTACCAGCCGTATATTACTGTCCCAATTTTGTCACATACCCTCCAACATCTATTATTTTCCTTTACTGTCATATTGGTTGATCTGCTAGGTATGAGGTGGTACTTCAGAGTTGTTTTTATTTGCATTCCTCTAATCAGAAGGGATTGAGAACCCTTTTTCATGTGATTATTGATAGTTTTGATTTCTTCATCTGAAAAGTGTCTATTCATATGCTTTGACCATTTGTCAATTGGGGAATGGCTTGATTTCTTGTACATTTGACTTGGTTTCTTATATTTGGTAAGGTTTTTTTTGCCATTTAATTATCATCCTTTATGTTTTATGTGCTGGTTTCAAGAAGGTTCAAGAGACAGTTACACAGGGTGCAAGGGGATAGGGTATTGAGGACTGGAGGGTAGGCAAACAGAGGGATAGATCTGGAGGGTATGGACAAGAGCTGCCCCCCTCCCATGGGAAAAAGGACAATGTAATGGAGGTGGGCAAAAAAAAGGTGATTTCAGGGTCAGAGAGGCCAAGAACTCATACACATGCTAAAACATACTTGCAAAACCTTCTCCCAAGTGGAGCAGCTCCCACCCCCCCACCCCATGCCAACCCCCTCCTTCTCAAAGAGAGGGAGAAATAAGTAAAACTCAGCTTCAGGAAGTGACCACAAGGATGAGCCTCTCATTCCCCCAGAAAGAATCAAGTCAAAGAGACGGCATTATGTACAAAGTTTCCAGTTCACCGTAGTTTCCTTCATGATTCTGCCCTGCCTCCACGTCAAAATTTAGAAAATCCTTGCTTCCTTCCACAGGACCTGCAGAGCCCTGTCCCAACCTTTTTTTTTTTTAATCCTAACCCTAAATTTGTACTGTGTGAAAAAATATTTAATATATATACTTTCCCTACAACTTCATTCTCAGGACCCTTCAGACCCTTCTTCTTTCTTGCCAGGAAAGTCCGAACAAATGATTGTCATCTCAGAATATGCCCCTAATTAAAAAAGATCAAGAAATACATACTTATTGGCCAAATGGATGTCAGCCACTATATTTTCCTACTCTGTGCATTCTGTGATATGAAAATAATTGTACCTACTTGCCCTGCTGTAGATAATAACATTGCCTATTTCTTTTTCATATTTTTTCCCTCATTCCAATAGAAATATATAGCATGGATTGTTTCATTTTGTTCTCTGTGTCTCCAGTGCTCAGAACAGTACTGGGACTTGGAAGTGTTGGTTGAATTGTATGTTGTCAGTTACTCTTAGGAACACAGAATGACATGGAACTGAGCTGAGAGGGAATTCAAAGTTGGGAGAACTCAATGTATCTCACTCAGACCCAAAGATGTCTAACAGAATGAGAAATTGTTAAAACTTAAGGACTTGAAAAAGAATTTTATGTGAAAAAATGTATATGTATAATTGATATCTCCTATTCCTAAATGGGATTCTATGTTCTTTAATTCAGAATGTATTTTTTTAAAAACTACAATGGTGCCTGGATAATTGCCATTAATTCATTTCAGAAGGCAGGTGGAGTACCCACAAAGGTGGTGTGCCAAATGATTATGTAAATTGAATTTGTTCCAGACACCCAGAAAAATCCAGATTTTTGTAAGGCATATGAATTAACGGAATCCTATTTTACAGAAAGTTAATTATACATATACATAAATAAAAAACAATTAGATTAAATAAAATAGTTTTAATTTAACTCTACCTGTATTGAGAAGAGTTCATTACCTAAGGATGTGCCTGGAAGGAGAAATGTTGTCTAGAATAGGAGTCCACTTCCATAATATCTGAGGGCAACTGCCCTTCTGGAATTCTTTCTCATTTCTGTCCCTTATCACTGAACCCTGCTGGAGATTCACCAGGTATAAGCTTCACAATAAACCTATCCAATGATGTTTGTTTTTTCTGCATTTCCAAATTCCTCTGAAGTGGGAAGCAGTCTGGCCATTTAACAAATGTACAATTCTGCTTGTTAAAGCTTTGTCAAGGTGATATTTTTCAATAAAGTTCCACATTTCCATCCACCACCCCCAAAGCAAAAAACAAACAAACAAAAAAAAAACTTTGTCAGAGAATTATTTTGTAAAAATTGTTTTTCTCCAGTTGGTTGTTTCACTTCTAATTTTGGTTGCATTGGTTTTGTTTGTACAAACCCTTTTGAATTTAATATAATCAGAATTGTTCATTTTATATTTTGTAAAGTTCTCTATCTCTTGCTTGGTCTTAAATACCTTCCTTTCTCTCAGATCTGATGGGTATACTATTTGTGATGTTTTCTGTGCCCTCCAATTCCTTATATCTTGTTTTATATGTTTGAGACAAGTTCTCCCTATCTTGTTCAAGCTGGGAGAGCTGGACCACTCTGACTGGTATGATCATTTCATCGATCATACGATCAATGATCATCGATCATTTCAGTCACGTCTGACTCTTCATGAGTCCATTTGGGATTTTCTTGGCAAAGATACTAGAGTAATATTACCATTTCCTTTTCCAGCTCATTTGACCTACTTTGCTTCTTACTTAGGTAGAAATATTCTGATAAATGTTTGGCAAATGCTAGGCTTGCTTCCTTCCCAAAACATGCTTTTAAGTTTAATCTGAATTGTTAACATTTTTCTCCATCACATTCTTAAGTCTAGACAGCTGGCAAAACAATGAATCAAGCCCTAACTTGGAGCATTTGCTGATTTCGGAGGTACAAATGTGCACCCTGAAATTTAACAATCAGCTCATGAAAGCTTATGCAAGCTGGCGATAGCACACCCTTGACCTGTGTCATTGTGGCCATGGATTTCCATGTGTTCGCCAAATTGACCTTAGACTTAGTATAGAAGTCCAATAAATTTTAGACCCCCTACAACTTAGAACACCTGAACTCAAGTGATCTACCAGCCTAACATCCATCAGTAGCCCAGATCACAAGCATGTGCCACCATGTTCTGTGAAAACCCTGTTTTCCAAGATACAAAAAAAAAAAATCCATGATCCATGTAGTATATGTCTATCGACCATTTCAGTCACGTCTGACTCTTCATGAGTCCATTTGGGGTTTTCTTGGCAAAGATACTAGAGTAATATTGCCATTTCCTTCTCCAGCTCATTTTTTAAAATGAAGAAACTGAGGCAAACAAGGCTACATAACTTGCCCAGTATTACACATCTAGTAAGTGTTTGAAATGAGCCTTCTTGATTCTATGCCTGTCACTTGTGTATATCTAACACTCTTGAAAATCTTCTGATCAAGGAAACTGTATAAATACCTTACTATTATTTACAAGGTCTTTATAGCAAGTTATAGGATATTAAGACATGGAAGGAAACTTAAATGCCTTTTAGCCAAGTGCCTTGTTCCATTACATGAGCCATGCATGGCCATCCAACCTCTGCTTGGACAATTCCAAAGATGGGGAGCTCACCACCTCCTGAGGCAAGCTATTCCATTTTTTGGACAACTCTAATTATTAGTAAATATCTCTGTATACAGAGCCAAAATCTACTTCTGTGTAATTTCTGCCACTGTTCCCAAGTTTGCCTTTTGGTGTTATATTCATATAAATATAATCTTGCTTCTGTAGTAATAGTCTCTCGGTAACCAAGTATGACGATTGTCTTTGTGCGTTTTCATAGTGTGCACAAAGACATTTGTGCGTGAAGGAGATTTAAGTGGAAAAGTCATTGCACAGAGACAGTCCCACTCTCTCAGCGTTGGAAGCCTGGGTCCATTGGCACGAAAAGTCGTTACACCTAGAGACTTCCTCAGCTGCATTGGATGGCCATGTTGTCTTTTGTGCTCCAACACGCCCTAAGCACTCCACAGTGTTTTGCTGCGTCGCCCTCTCAGCCGTTGAACCTTCTTATTGGTTTCTTCCGTCTGTTCAGCTGAAGCAGTCTTCACATGCTGGGTGAGCAAAGCCCTAGTTCACCGGGGTCTACCCCTTCCCCTACCACATCTTAACTTCATAAGATAAGCATCCATCGTTCCTCATATGAAATGGCTTTAGGTCTCCTCAGCTTTCCAGTAACTTCTTTTGGATGCATACCAGCTTGTTAAAATGTGGTGCCTAGGGACAGCTGGGTGGCACAATGGATAGATAGTCCTGGGTCTAGAGTCAGGAGGATCTGGATTCAAATCTAGCCTTTTTAACCTTAAAAAACTTTTTTTTTTACTCTTTCCAGTCTGAAAATCATTGCCAAGAAAAAGAGGCTGAAGGTATAAATGAGTTGAATAGTTCTGCTCTATTTTCTGTTCACAATTTTTGAGAAAGAGTGGTTATATCTCTCCTATATTCTCATCATCTCCCCAGCAACCAGTTCATCCTCTTAGAGCGCAATCAAGTCCAAGATAGCAATTACTCTTATTGTTCCTTTACTTTTTGAAGGATGTAATTATCATTATGGCAAGCTGAGATCTATCAGTTTTTCTGCTTTTAACAAAGAAAGAGCTCTAGAGAGGTAGCTGATGTCTGTCATTACTGTACTTTGTCTCTGGGCCAGTTTCATCAGTGGTTTCTCAAAGTCCTTACATCTTTTGTCTAGGTAACCTGCAGCATACTCTCACAACAATATATTTCTGTTTCTCCTTCAATTATTCATCGTTTATCATTTCAATCATGCCTGACTCTTCATGACCCTATTTGGGTTTTTTTTGGCAAAGATTCTGATGTGGTTTACCATTTCCTTCTCTAGCTTGTTTTACAGATGAAGAAACTGAGGCAAACAGGGTGAAATGACTTGCCCCTGGTCACACAGCTAGTAAGGGTCTGGGGTCAGATTTGATGTCTGGAGGATGAGTCTTCATGACTGCAGATCTGGCACTTTATCCATTTGATTTGTTGGAAGTTGTTCCTTCCATTAATCCTCACCCAAATACTTTGACATGATTTTCCCTTAATTTTCATGGATATTCTCATAAGAGCATATGTTCAAAATAGTCAGTTCTTTTATCCCCACACTTAAAAAAACCCCAACCCTATCTTCCATCTTAGAATTGATACTGTGTATTGGTTACAAGGCAGAAGAGCAGTAAGGACTAGACAATGGGGATTATGGGACTTGCCCAGGGTCACCCAGCTAGGAAGTGTCTGAGGTCACTAAGACCTCCCATCTCTAGGCCTGGATCTCAATCCACTTAGCCACCCAGCTTCCCCCAGTTCCCACACATTTTAACCTCTTTTGAGTCCATTGAATAAAGTATCCCCCTCTATAGCCATATTCTAGTCATGAATCCCATCTCACCAAGACTCAAATATTCCTTGTTCTGAAATACAATCTGATACTATTCTTATTGTGCTGTGCACCTGCATTTTACCCTTTGGTTATGATGCTCTTGCTTCCATTTCTTTAAAATTTGATATCTCTGTGTAGCAATATCCATCTCCTTGGTTATCCTCCCATCTTCTGTTTCATCTGGATCATTTGTGATTATCATCATAATTCGTCTTAAGCACAGGACTGAATGTGTTACACCACAATCCCCTTTTAATAAATACTTAATAATTAATTATAATAATATAATATAATATATATAATATAAAATATAATATAATAATTAATAATAATACTTCTATGGCTCCCTATTATCTCCAGGATTAAATATAAAATCCTTTGTTTGACTTTTAAAGTTTTTCATAAAAGAATCCTTTCATACCTTTCTGTTCTTCTCCCAACTTATTCCCCCTCCCCTCACACACACACAGTCAATGATCCAGCAACAATGACCTCCTGACTGTTCCTCAAACAAAACACTCCATATTCCATGTCTATGCCTTTTCCCTGGATATTCCTCATGCCTGGAAATGCCTGCTAACCTCTGCCTTTTATTTTTATAAACTCAGGTTTTATTTAATTAGCTTTTACAAATGAAAATTGGCTATGAAGATATAGCAAGAACAGAAGGATAACCACTTCTCCCCAACACTTGGGGCCTACTTTGCTCCATGCCACCTCATTCTTGGGAGAGCGGGCTCAAAGTTTTATTTAGTTTCTGAAACCAAATTCATCTTTGTATCAAACTGTTGGATGAATTGCTGTAGTTCCTTCAGCAGTCTTTAATCCTCACTGGGTCAAATAGGTCCCTTGAAAAAGGTTCCCTTTGGCCAATGGGTGCCTTTTTCAATTAGAAGCATTCCGACTTGCAGCAATTATCTGAGGCAACATGGTAAAGGAGATAGAGAGTTGGCCAACGCTCTGGCTTCCTTTTCTAGGAGAAGTCTCCTTCCTCCCCCTTAATGCTAGCTAGCACTTTCCCCCTGACATTACTTCCAGTTTACCCTGAATAGATCTCATATGTCTATAGTGGTTTCCATGTTGCCTTTCCTTTTAGAATGAGAGCTTCTTAAGGCCACTAGCTTTGCACAGTATCTCCCATGTAGTAAATGCTTATAATAAATGCTCATTTGCTGCCATTTAGCCCCTCGGTCCTCTTGTGCTGTCCTCTGTTTTGGAGACTCGGGCCATGAGTTCTGAGCCATCTTTTCTCTGAAATCTTCCAGGGAGTGTTCCAGGAGCTGTTTCTTTCTGCATTAAATTAACACAGTCGAAGAGACAGTATATTTTCCCCCTTCACTCTACAGAATCATTTTTCTCTGTGGGTATGTTAAGATTTCATGTTTCAAAGGCCTTGATACTTTCTTCCCTTCAAAACTCTAAATCATATCTGAAGACTTAGCCCTCAGGGCCCAATTGAGCCCAAAGTATTCTGAGCCGCTCAGATTCCCAAAGGATGTGCATTCTGCTTCTGAAGCAAGTTAACTTATTCAGTACAAAGGCTGGTCTGCTACCACAAAGCCACCCAGGAGTACAGCAGCCCCAGACACAGCTGCAGCTCCCACCTTACTTACTTACTTACCTCCAGGAGAAACGGGCTTTTGGCCCTTCCCTTCTGCATGGTTGCCCACCCAAAGGCTTTCAGACCTTTTGGAAATGTCCAATTAGGGTTGTATCCACACCTCATGGAATCCCAAACCCCACTGAACTCTTGGACGCTAAGAGGAGGAAACCCTGCTTCCATGTTTTGTGTAGTTCAAATAAAATCCCTGCTCATGGAAGTCGGGAAGCTGCCATAGTTTCTGAATCCAATGGACATGGCTTCCACCAGTCTGCCACCCCCAAGTGCACCCAACTCTCCTTTGTCCCACACAACCTCTGAAAGAAGCACTCTTCGAACCTTCCTTCTGGTCTTCTCCTGAAAAGATAGCCAGAATGTTTGCCCACTGTTCTTGCGACCCTCCCCTTCCTCTGGGGAAGACTCTCCAGAGCACTGTGCTTAGGACACAATCCAGTGGTCTTGTGGGTGCTCGATGACAATGACCACGATGACCATGACGATCCCAAACCCTTCGGGAGATGTTTCTATTGAGTGGGAAGACTCTCCCAAATGGTCTCATGTTCTGAAGCAGGACATGAAAGGGAATGCAGTTCTCAAGAGCCTCAGCCTCAAAAGCAAGCAGTGGAAACAGCCCAATAGCATAGACTTCTTTTCACGGCATGGAAGACTGTATTCTGCAGTCATGGGCAAGGATTCCATTTTCCTATAATACAGTGAAGACTGCATGAAAAGAAGGGTTTATTTCAGCCCTGCAGACAGTCAATTGATCCTGTATCATTTTCTGATTGATCCTATTTATAAGCAATTGATTTTTGTCTTCTACTGCCTTTTCTTCCCCCTGTAACTGCTTAAATCATGTCTCTTTGTCTTAGTTTGTTAGTCTACAGTGGGTTAAGTTTAGAAATTCAGATCACCTGCTAATAATTTTTGTTAATCTTGAAGACTGTGTGAGAAAGAGATGAAGTTGGACCCAATAAATATCTTTTGTTACCAGATCATCCTTCAAAAATGTATGGTTCACTTTTAAAAAGTCTGGGCCAGGGGCAGCTAGGTGGCTCAGTGGATTGAGAGCCAGACCCTGAGATGGGAGGCCCTGGGTTCAGATCTGGCCTCAGACATTTCCTAGCTGTATGACCCTGGACAAGTCATTTGACCCCCATTGCCTAGCCCTTACTGCTCTTCTGTCTTTAAAACCACTACATAGAATAGGGTTTTAAAAAATGTCTGGGCCACCATCTTTCACCTAGACTCCAACACTGAGCCCTTCTTATTTTCATGGGAAAAAAGGAGGGACTGTTGTAGCCCCAGATACCAAACTTCCAAACAATTATGTTGTTTCCTGTGCCTCAGCTCTGTAACCAATCATTTTGTACTTCATTCTATGCTGCCACCATCTGCTCTGCTCTTTATTCTCTACTCTCCAAAGACCTAAATAAAGAGAAATGTCTGTCTGCTCAGTTGTTGGTGTGAACAGAGGCAAGCCACTGGCCCATTTATTGACAGGTAGTACACCACTGCTGATAAATGTTAGCTTGCTTGAGATTTTCCCATTTACTCTTTTGTTAAATTCTATGTGACAGCCCCAGGGAGCTGGCTAGGTCTCCAGAGGTAAGCTACCTTTAAGATGCCTAGCTGGGGTAAGGATGTCAAGAGGCTTAAAAGAGATAATGGATGTAAGAAGAACTTTGCAAACCTTTAAACCTCTACAAATGGCATCATCACCATCCTAGTCAAACAAGCCTCCAACCTGGTGATAACTTCATTCCCTGAGCCTTTTTTCTGAGCTTAATTGTGTTGGTAAACATTTAACAACCAGCTCCACGGGCCTCCACTGTGTGCACACACACACTTTTAAGTTCCATCCACATTATTAACATGTTCTTAAGTCTAGGCAATCAACAAAACAATAAATTAAGCTCCGATTTGTAGATTTCCCAAAGGTAAATACTTACATTGAAAATTTGGCAATAGGCTCTGCCAGTTTGGATATTTGGGGGGCATTGCCTGAGAACATGCAGCGACTCAATTTCCCTAGAAATATGCATAGAGTTGTGCAGCACTTGGATGGCTTTTTCCAATTAGACGGTGACTCATGTGCATATCAAGTTAAAAGAAATCTTCATCTAAGATCTTTCTTCTTAAGGATAGCAAGTCCTGGGTTTTATTCTTCCTTTAATTTTCTCTCTATCTGGACTCTGTTGCCTTTTCCTTTCCCCTAGAATCCTCCTGTCTAAGTTTTTGAATAAAACACAACTGAATTGCTTTTTTTAAACCCTTACCTTCCACCTTAGAATCAATACTGTGTATTGGTTCCAAGGCAGAAGAGTAGTAAGGTCTAAACAGTGGGGATTAGGTGACTTGCCCAGGGTCACACAGCTAGGAAGTGTCTGAGGCCAGATTTGAACCTAGAACCCCCCATCTCTAGACCTGGCTTTCAATCCACTGAGCCGTCCAGTTGCCCCCTGGATTCTGTTTTATTCATTTGACTCTCTTCTGTAGACTTCATCTCTCCCTTTTCATAAAGTAAGTGGAAGAGGCAGCTAGTTGACAAAAGCATAGAGTCAGGAGGGCATAGGTTTAAAATTAGTCTCAGACATTTCCTTGCTGTGTGACCTGGGCAAGTCACATAACCTCAATTATCCAGCCCTTGCCACCCTTCTGTCTCAGAATTGATACTAAGGCAGAAGATAAGGGTTAAAAAAAAAAGGAAATAAAGCAGAATAAAATCTCCTCTTTCCCATGCTTATCTTCAGCCTATTCCAGGCTTCTCTGTTGGAGAATTTGCAGACCCAGAGATGAGTCAATAGGCTAACTGAGACTATAAAGACCCAAGGAGAATCCTGTGAAATTACTGGAGGTAGCTAGGTGGTACAGTGGATAGAGACCTGGACCTAAAGTCAGGAAGGGTCATCTTCTTGAGTTCAGATCTGACCTCTGTCACTTACTAGCTGTTTGACCCAGGGCAAGTCATTTAACCCTGTTTGCCTCAATTGTTCATCTGTAAAAACAACTGAAGAAGGAAATGGAAAACAACTCTAGTATTTTTGCCAAGGAAATTCCAAATGGGGTCTTGAGGAATGGAACACCACTGAAATGACTGAAAAACAACAAATAGTAGTCTCAGGTCATTTCCTCACACCTGATCACCATATGCAAAGTTGGGATAGGACAGGGTGGGGGTAATTCTTTTGTACTGCTGCTGTCTTACTGTACTTGGGCCACTGCCTGCGGATCTTGCCTATGAGCACTGCCACTTCCTACCAGGCAGTCTTTCTGGAGTCTTCAAAGGATACATGCAAGGAGAGTATTAAGCAGATTGACTAAGAGATAATAAAGAACTAAGCCCAGGAGCAATCAAAAACTTCCCTGTGATTTCTGAAAGGGTGTAGGGAACAAAGAGGCAAGGAAAAGTCTCTAGCGAACCCTGAGGGTAACTGAAACATCCAAGAGTGGATTCTGGAGGACCTTTTGAACAGTAATCTGGCAGAGTTCACAGAGAAATTATATTGACGTTAGAAGTTTTTCAAGCTTGTGCTCAGCTGTACCGAGAGATAGAAAACTCAGACCTAAGGAAAAGTGGCATAATAATTTGAAATCGAATTACACATATATTACATGTTATCTTGAAATGAAATAAATAAAATACAATCACGGTTTGTATTTATGTAGTGTCTTCTTTAAAGAACATTTTAATATGTTAGATATTGAAACATTTCAATGATGTATACCTGAAAACCTATTTCGCCACTAAAGACATAATAATGTTTTGTTGAATAATGAAATTGTTTCCAACTTTTTAAGCCCCCCTAGGAAGGAGACTACAACAGGGTTCCCATTCCAAACTTAAGTTGCCCCACTGGGCTCATACAGGTCTCTCTTGAAATCTCAGAGCAGTGGATGCTCTGATACACTGGAACAGCTCAGCTAGGAGAAAGGAAGTGAATGAAGCATCAAGTTGTAGCTAACCCTGCCTTCTTCACTGAAGTTCAGTCAGGTTCTTTGGGTTGTCATGTTTGTGGGACTGTCTTTAGCTTTCTCTTGCTCCCCCCCCCCCTCAGGAAGATTTCTGTTATGAGTCAATGTGTGCTATGGAAATACCCATTTCTAAGTTTTTGACCTCTGGGTCTTTAAGTGATTAGCTTTTTAGCTTTTGACCTTGCAGTATGCTGTAATGAAGAAATGAAAATCAGGTTTTAACTGGGTCACTGCAGGTGAGTCAATTAATCTCACCTATGCCTCAGTTTCCTCATCGTTAAAATAAAAGATTTGAACTAGGTGGTCCCTAATCTTAAAATTTAGCTCTCAAATCTTATAATTTTACAGTGTACTGAGAGTTCATAGACCCAGAACTGGAAAGGGCTTTAGAAGACATCGAATCGTTCATTTCATAGATGAGGAAATTGAGACTCTAAGAAGTTAAGAGATTTGTCCAGGGTCACACAGGGAGTTAATAGCAGAGCCTGGATTCAAATTCAGTACCTCTGACTCTACACCCAGTGTTCCTTTTTACTGTACTCCATGGTTTCTCTGACAACTGAGCCTTTAGTAATGACAAAAATGGCATGTAATAGTTCCTTCTGCTTTTAGCCCAACCACTCAGTCATTTCAGATTTCTGTCTCCCTGGAGACATACTCTGCCCCCTAAAAGAGACAGCAGACCCAAGATCTAGGATCTTAACCTTATTTAGAGTGGATGGGAGGTGGGGTGGGATGGCCAGTGAGACTCAGTCTTTAGAGCATACATAGTATGTTCTGCCTGCTGCTAATCCACATGGATTGCTGAGTCCATTTCCAGAAATGTGTGCTGGAGGGACCTTTTCTTTCCAAGATTCAGAACATGTACAGATACCCTTTAGCTGTTTCCTGTTTACTACATGGTGATGAAGTCTTTTCATTGGCTGCTGAGCCAGAAATGAAATGTGTATGTAAACATATGTACTACAACTATATGTGCCTATATAGTAGGTGTGTATATTTTGCATACTTTTCAAGTATACATATATATGAAATGAACAGACACATCTTTTCCCTGGGTGTGAGTGAAGTAAGAATTGCTGGGGGTGGGCAGCAGCATTTGGTGGGGCAATTGGGGGAGAACCTCAGGCTTTCCTTTCCACGCAGCCACTATATGCAGGGTGCTGATATCTCTTCTGTACATATTTTCTCCTGTTCTTAGGCAAATGAGTATCAAAGATAGGTTACCACCCTGTGAGTTTCAAAAGTTCTGAAGACCTACTTGATTCATCTGAGTAGTCAATCAACTTGGAAGCCAAGATACCAGGTCCTGAAAGTCGGGGAAAGACACATCTATTGCCTATGCTGCTTCCAAAGTAAACTTGGTGTAGTGGTGCTGGTGAAGAATGATTTGCAGGAATCTCCTTTAAGTTTAAGGCCCTCAATCCTCTCTAGGGACCAAGGTGACACAGGATAATGTACTCCTAGTTTGAGAGGTCATTGTTGCTATGGCTTCTCTGTAAGCATCTGTTTGTATAAGCTAAGGAAGGGCAGGGTGGAGCTAGGTGGCTCAATGGATTGAAAGCCAAGGCTAGAGATGGAAAGTCCTGGGTTCAAATGTGGCCTTGTACACTTACTATGTGACCCTGGCCAAATCACTTAAACCCCCATTGCCCAGTCCTTACCTCTCTTCTGCCTTGGAACCAATACACAATACTGATTCTAAGACAGAAGGTAGGGTTGTTTTTTGGTTTGTTTTTTTAAGCTAATTGGTATAACTGGTAAATTGATACTGGGAAGATGGTAACTGGATGAATGATACTGGAGAACACCAGATAGAAGCTCATGAATAATAGGTAAAAAAGAACAGGAAACCCCTTAGGAATTCCCTGGTACCTTGAGGGGAG
This sequence comes from Monodelphis domestica, assembly GCF_027887165.1. Taxonomy (NCBI): domain Eukaryota; kingdom Metazoa; phylum Chordata; class Mammalia; order Didelphimorphia; family Didelphidae; genus Monodelphis; species Monodelphis domestica. The sequence continues at coordinate 230,854,140 of NC_077232.1, forward strand.
AGGTGTCACTCTAGACCTGGATACCTAAACCGGGGTATGGATCGGGAGAGTGAGCCCGCAGCTTATGCTCCCCGAGAATACTCAATTTGATGAACAATATCATAGGATTTAAAGTTACAAAATATTCTTAGATGTAATCTAATCTAACCTCCTCATTCTTAGATGAAGAAACTAAAACCCAACCCAGAGAGATTACATAATGTAATAAAGGTCACACAGATAGTTTAGGGAATCTAGTACTCCTTTACACTGTACAGCCATTACATTTCAGTAAGCATTTGTTGAGTGCCCGCCTTGTGATAGGTCCTAGGGATACAGACAAAAATAACATGGAATCATAGTTGATGGGATCACAGATTTGGAATTGGAAAGGACTTTGAGGTCACCGTAGAGTGTCCATTCTCCTGGGAAAACAGATGAGTAACTCTAAAATAATCCAGACAGCCACCATTACCACTATCCCATGGTGCTTCCAAACTGTCCATGTAGTTCAAAATTTTTCATCCAAAATGTCAGATTCTGTGTTCTCTCTCTCTCTCTCCCTCTTCCTTCTTCCCCCTTCCCTCCCTCCCTCCCTCCTTCCCCCCCCCTCTCTTCTTTTCTCTCTCCATCTCCCTTCCCCCCCCCCTTTCAACATTACTTCTAACAAGCAAATTCATGGCAGTATGGTCTCAGCACCACTTGCTTTTTTAAAAAATATTTTTTATTCCTCTGTAGTGGCCGATGCTGCTTTTGGACAGTAGTGATACAAGGAACACATTGATCTCCTTAAGCTCCAGTTTGAAAAAAAAGAACCAGATGCGAACAGAAATCCCCCTATATGCTCCTCTCTGCAGCAAAGCCCTGTGGAATCAATATTACTACACCGAGTTCCACTGAAATCAATGGCATAAGCTGTTGAATTCATTTCAGTGGGACTTTGTGTTGTAAAAATAATTGGATTTAGCTGCTCTCTAATACCACTTTCAGGAGAGAGAGAAAATATGCTTTTCCTGGGAGGTGATGGGGGAGAACTAGTACAAGAACTAGTAGGCTTCTTCCTGAGATTTTGGTATTGCCTTGTCAGGAGGAACTATTACCAAGTCCCCAGTGAGCCTGAGAGCACTCCCCTCAATGAGGTGTGTAGAACTGCCTTCCCCAGTGAGTATGAAAACACTTCCTTTGTTCCCATCTTTAAAATTAACTGCATAGTATTACCACCATCAATGAGGTGTTAAACATCAAAATTGCCTTCCCTGGTGAGAAGGAAAACACTTACTTGGTTTCCTTCCTTAAAATTAATTGAGGTTTTTAAAAACTCATCCTTATTCAACCAACAGTTGCCCAGATTAGAAGGTGGGGGTGGGGTGGTAAGGGAAAGGAGATGAGGCTTTTAAGTGTTGCCATTTGTGGCCCTTCTAAGACTTTCAGCACTTTCTTCAAGATGAGACAATTTAGTGAGCACTTTCTCCTCCTCTCATCTCAATTTTCCCCCAGTTGCCTTTTATAATGATAACTTTGGTCTGATAAATCAAATAAATACATGGGCCCACGGATATTTTTACAAGCTTGCAAAATCCTCACCAGCCCTCTCTGTATGTCCCAGGAGGCTAGAGAGTCTGCTTATTAAAATCAAAATTGATCACTGGTATAATAATGCTAAAGGGGCGCTTTGGTAAATGTGGCTGGAGATTGGGTTTTTGTCCCAGCCTGAGGATGGTAGAGAAGAGTCTTCAACTTTATGTTTGACTGGAATTTGAGGTATTAATTAAATGAGACTTCATTTGCAAAGCTTCCCCTTGCATGTATCCAGAAACAAAAAAATCCTTCAGGCCTGTGTCTGTGGACAAATAGTACCAAGTAAAACCTTCACATGTACCAAATTGCAATCCTTGAGCTTCCCAAATTTCCCTCGGGGTAATTCTATCAGGCTGTCTAACTCCCCCAATGCTCTATGATCTCTTGGACCAGCCTATCTTCAACACTGGGGCTCTCTGGTGGGTAATAAGCCCAACTGTCAGTACCTTTCTGTTCCTATTTCCCAAATGGCCCTTGACTGATTAGCTCTCAGATTATTCCTACTATAAACTACATTTCCAGGCTCAGGAATTCTTACCTTAGTCCCTATGTACCTCTTCAGAAGCTGCATGATCCGATGTGTCAATTAGAGTTGTTGATTGGCTGACTGAAATATCTCTAATAAGCTCAGCTCAAGTCTGCCTTTTTGTGAACTTTAACTTACCTTTTCCAAATAATGCTGACTCTCTTGGTAACTTCTCTTTTCATTTAAATCTCGCATGTTCTGGAATATGGCTGGAATGGGGAAGGGGACAGGAAGGGGTGGTTGCTCCAAGGGAAGGAGTAATAAAGTATAGTAGGTTAGATTGGCTTAGGTAGATTTATAAAGAAACAATAAAAAATTATTTTCTATAAGCCCCATTCAAGGTAAAAATGTATAAAAAGCAGAATTTCTATGAGTAAGAAAGCTTTGATTAGTCAATAGAAGCTCTTCCCATTAATGAACTGTCATAATTTTTGACAGTATTAAGAACATATTCATTGAAATGGTCTCTTCCTGGGTTTATTTTTTAGTTTTTAGGGGTGTTTTTTGAAACTACACTTTCTAAGTTCTCTATCTTGGAAATTCCACTATATATCCTCTGGTGGACTCTTTTTCCTTTTCTTTTTAAAAAATGTATTTAGAATATTTTCCCATACTATTATGCTGAAAGAAATAATGAACTGGAGGGATTCCATGTGAACTAAAATGACCTCCAGGAATTGATTCAGAATGAGAAGAGCGGAACCAGGAGAACATTGTACACAGAGGCTGATACAATGTGGTACTAGCGAAAGTAATGGACTTCTCTACTAGCAGCAATGCAATGATCCAGGACAATTCTGAGGAACTTATGAGAAAAAATTCTATTCACATCCAAAAAAAGAACCATGGAAGTAGAAACACAGAAGAAGAACAACTGCTTGATCACATGGTTCAATTGGGGGTATGATTGGGGATGTAGACACTAAGCAATCACCCTAATGTAAATATTAATAATATGGAAATAGGTCCTGATTGATGACACATGTAATTGGCTATGAGGGGGCAGGAAGAACATAAATCATGTAAACATGGACGAATATTCTAAATTAATTAAATAAAAATTTCAATAAAAAAATTAAAAAATTTAAAATTTAAAAAATAGAATATTTTTTCATGGTTACATGATTTATAATTTTTCCCACCCCTCTTCCCTCCCCCCTCCTAGAGCTGACAAGCAATTACACTGGGTTATATGTGTATCATTGTTAAAAACCTATTTCCATGCTATTCATATTTGCAGTAGAGTGATCATTTCACATCAAAATCCTAATTACATCCCCATCAAACCACATGATTGATCATATGTTTTTCCTTCTTCATTTCTGTTCCCACAGTTCTTTCTCTGAATGTGAATAGTGTTCTTTATCCTAAATTCCTCTGGATTGTCCTGAATCGCTGCTATTAGAAAAGTCTATTACATTCCATTGTGCTACAGTGTATCAGTCTCTGTGTACAATGTTCTCCTGGTTCTGCTCCTTTCACTCTGCATCAATTCCTGGAGGCCTTTCTAGTTCACAATGGAAATCCTCCAGTTCATCATATCTTTCAGCACAATAATATTCCATCACTATCAGATACCACAATTTGTTCAGCCACTCCCCAATCAATGAACATCCCTTAATTTTCCAATTTTTTGCTACCATAAAGAGCGCAGCTATAAATATTTTTGTACAAATATTTTTCTTTATTACCTCTTTGGGGTATAAACCCAGCAGTGGTATGGCTGGATGAAAGGGCAGGCATTCTTTTAAAGCCCTTTACACATAATTCCAAATTGCCCTCCAGAATGGTCAACCAATTCATAACTCCAACTGCAGTGTATTAGTGTTCCAGTTTTGCCACATGCCCTCCAACATTTATCACTTTCCTTTGCTGCCATATTGGCCAATTTGCTAGGTGTAAGATAGTACCTCAGAGTTGTTTTTATTTGCATTTCTCTAATCGGGACGGATGTAGAACACTTTTTCATGTGCTTATTGATAGTTTTGATTTTGTAATGTGAAAGCTGTGTATTCATGATCCTTGGTCATTTGTTAATTGGGGAATGACTTGATTTTTTTGTACAATTGATTTAGTTCCTTATATATTGGGGAGATTAAACCTCTGTCAGAGAGTTTTGTTATAAAAATGTTCTCCCAATTTGTTGCTTCCCTTCTAATTTTGGTTGCATTGATTTTGTTTTACAAAACCTTTTAAATTTGATATAATCAAAGTCATTCGTTTTACATTTTGTAATGTTCTCTAATGGTCTTAAATCCCTTCCTTTCCCACAGACCTGACAGGAATACTATTCTATGTTCACCTAATTTATTTATGATTTTACCCTTTATATTTAAATCATTTACCCATTTTGAATTTATCTTGGAATAGGGTGTAAGATGTTGATCTAAACCCAATTTTTCCCATACTCTTTTCTAATTTTCCCAGCAGTTTTTGTCAAATAGTGAGTTCTTGTCCCAAAAGCTGGGAGGTAGACCCTTTTTCTAATAAAAGATCTTACTCTGGCTATCCCCTAATTATCTGTCCTCAGATTTTCTTCTCTAAATCAACTATCTATTGTAATAGAGGGTTAAGTCTGTCAGTATAGAGAGGTGGGGGTAAGAGGGGAAACCACCCTTCTCAAATTGGGGTTCAGGGGAGACAGCTGCTGTTTAGCTTGTTCAAGGGAGAAGAGAGGGGAAGTGAGTAGTTCCCCCCTTCAGCCTCCCCTCAGCTATGGCTGCTCACCCCAAACTGCCTTTTGCCTTCCCTTTACTTCTAATATATAGAGATTCCCTCCTCAAAGAGAGAGAAAGAGTTACCCTCCCCCTTAAGCTGGAACTGTCCCCCACTCATGCTAGAGTCATTTGGGGAAAAACAACAACCTTTATTATAAACTAATTCAGTTGGAGAATAACACAAGGAAATGGCTGCAGGAAGGGTTTTTGTGAGGAAAGAGGGGAACAAGATGCCCCTATTCTAGCTACCCTTACCTCCCTCCTCAAGTTGGGGAACCCAGGCCTTGGCAGCCGTGGGCCCCTGAGAGATTCAGGCTTGGATGGCCCTGGTCTTGACCCAAGGGCATCCTTCAGACCCAGGGTACCAGGAGCTGTGAGGTGATCTTGTCAGCTGCTTGGGTGTCTTCTCCAACTGCCCCTTCCATAGGGAATTGGTGGGAGGAAGCGTGTCCAAATCAATAGGAGAAAGATGTAAGTTTTCCTCAGGAGCAAAGTCTTGACCAGACCTCTCCTTAGGCTGTCTCGGGATTGAGAGCACTAACTGCCTCTTTCTTGCTCTCCCCAGATTCCAAAACATCTCCCCAGGCCCCTCCCCGACTGTGGCTGAGACTGTCAATTTCCCAGACTGTAACTCCAATTCTAGGGTTTGAAACCTCTATCACACTATTCATTAACCAACTATTATGTGCAAAGTATTGTGTTATGTGATGAAAGAGAAACAAAAGGAAACAGTGGTCCAAGAATCATTGATTTAGAGCTGGAGATCCATAAAGACTATTTAGTTAAATTTCTGGGATCACACATGGCCAGGATTCAAATCTATATCCTCTGACTCCAAAGTTAATGCTCATCCACTCACTGTATTATGCTGCCTTTAGATACATTATTATATTGGAAAGTGCATTGAATTTGGAGTCAAGATGTGTTCAAATCCTAGTTCCCACATGTATTGGATATAGGATTTGGGGATCTCATTTAATCTCTCATATACTTACTCCATCTATTTCAAAGGATTGATGTGAGAAAGGCACTTGGGGATTCTTAAAGGACAACATAAATTTGGGTCAACAGCATTACAAATTTTCCCCTGCCCCTCACTTTGAGTTCATTTGGATAGAAAGAATCAACACAACTAACAATTTACATGGTAGGAGGTTGATGAAGGTTGATGATGGAGTTACAGTTTCAAATTGATGACCTTGCATGATAGTGAGCCTTTGTTTAAGACTTGAGAATGAGCAAGATTTTTTTCAGAAAAACCTAGAAAGACTTACATGAATTGAAGCAAACTGAAGTGAGAAGAAATAGAACAGCGTATCCAGTAATAGCAATATTATATTGGTGATCAATTGTGAACGACTTTGCTATTTTGACCAATACACTGATCTATGCCAATTCCAAAGGATTTATGATGAAAAATGCTATCCACCTCCAGAGAAAGAATTGATTAGAGTCTGAATGTAGATCAAAGAGTACTTTTTAAAACGCTTTCTTTAATTTTCTAACACTCCTCCCAACCCCCTGCATACTTTTGCCTATGTTTTCTTTCACAATACAACTAACTGAAAATGAACAGATATAACCTATATCAAATTGCTAGCCTTCTCAGTGAGGCAGGAGGGAAGGGAGGGAATTTGAACACAAAATCTCTTAAAATCAATGTTAAAAATGGTTTTTACAAGTTATTGGAAAAAATAAAATGTTTAAAAAAAACTTTTGAGAGCTAATATCTATGGAAGATACAAAAGTGCCCACTAGCAGATTTCTTTCTTTTTGTTAAACACTTACTTTCTGCTTTAACTAAGTATTAGCTCCAAGGCAGGAGAGCCTTAAGAATTAGGCAATTGGGGTTAAGTGACTTTCAACAACTCAACAATATTCCTCATTAAAAGATAAAAGATATCTCCTGAATATCTATCTAAAGGTTGTCCCTGTAAGGAGAAAGAAGGATTTATTGGAAGGTCAGGGTGTTGCCTTTCTAGTGGCCTCAAGAGTTCCCTTCCAAGAGAAATCTAAAATGTTTATAACACTATGTACCTAGAGAAGACTTTGTGTGGTATGTAAAATGGGCAGGGGAATTATAAGGCACAAATGAGATAATGGATGTGTAAGAATTTAACATTTAGGTTTTATGAATTCTATAATAATATTGTGGTTGCAGATTTAAAGATATTACAACTAAAGTCAAAATGACCTTTACTAGTTTTATTTACAAAGAAGTAGAAAGAGTGAAAGTGGGAAAATTAAGAAGAAGGTAGAGAATTATCTCGTCTATTACCCTAAGCTCTACTCCAGTGTGGGGCTTAGCCCCAGCAGGACTTCACCACATCCCTTGTCCCCACGTGGATTTTCTGGTAATTCTCAGCCAGAAGTCTGGTGGTGTCCTCAGCAAGGGTTCTACCAATGCAAATTCCTCCAGGAAAGGAAGGCCTCCCTGGAACCAATCTCTCCAGAAGCCAGGAAAGGAAGAGCAGCTACTTCCCAAGGTGAAGTCCTTTAACACCAAAGTCTAAAGAAGAAGATCCAAGAGCAGTCCTCCAAGAAGCTGTCCAAGAGCCAAAGTCCCCAAAGTGAAGCCAAAGGTCTCCTCAACAGGAAGTTCAGGACATCACTTCCTGTCCCTTCCTCCACTTTACGGGAACCAATTGTAGTCTTTCAATTTGCCTAGTACTGTCCAGGGGTGGGTCAGTGGCCTCTGGAGTTGTTACCCATTTTAGTGAGTGACGTAAACTCTCTTACTTAGTGTTAAATAGAGGTATTTAAGTTTTTGACTGATTAATTTAAAAATTGCTGATTGATAGACAAAGAAAGTTTGAGTCATTATTCACAAAATCCCCCTGTGATTCTTTGGGAGACAAGTCTCCCCAATGAATCATTTAACATAACAAGCTTATACCTCTAGAAATCTTCCAGCTACAGGTGCATACAATATTGTACTTTTCTAAGAAGAAACAAAAATAGTTGGAAATACGAGGAAAATAGAAGAGAAAGAGAGAGCAAAATGAACGTTTTCTAGGTACATTGACAACAAGTCAATTAGGAAGCAGTTCCCTTTGGCATAAGAGTTTACATTCAAAATAAATGTGTTCTATCTACCCCTTCAGTTCAATCAATTACACCCCAAAGTTCATTATGGATCTTCTAATATGGTATAGGTTTCTTTATGGCACTTTCTCTGAACAGTTCATTTTCTTTATTTGGGGAGTTAGTGAGCTTTTTTTCCTGAAATTTTTCTCAAAAAAAATTTAAATCTTGGATTTTATGAAAATTATACAGATGTAAAGCACTTTGCAAACATTAAAAGAACTGTATTAGTGCTGGTTATTAATAAGAATAATAACCTATAGACACTAGACCTCCAGGCTAATGATAACTTCATTCCCTAAACTTTCTGCTACACTCCTGCTAAACTCAAACAATGTATATAAAGCAATACAGGTGTTTAACAAGGGGGCTATGATTTCACACACTTTTAAGTTTAATCTACATTATTAACACTTTCTTAATTAAGTCAAGATAGATCAGAGGTGTCAAATGTGCTATCCACAACATTCCCAAGTATGGCTCAAATCATATAAAATGTAATTGGGAAATATTTGACAAAATAAGTAAAAGTATAATTTAGAAAGTATAATTATACTTAAGTATCTAAATTATAATCACACTATAAATGCCTTCCTTTCTATTTGAGTTTGATACCACTAGTCTAGAAAATTAAAAATACCAATTCAACCCTAACTTGTAGCACCTGCAGATTTCTGAGATGTAAATGCTCACACTGAAATTTTAATCATAGCCTTGCAGAAGGTTGGTTAGAAGTGGCTCCAGCACAGCTCTGATTTTTTTGAAGGTATATGGTAAAGAGATTGAAGAGGGGAGATTGTGTGGAAAGAGACTAATTAGATGACTTTGATAGTCCCAAGGATAGTGGGAAATGATAAAGCCTGATTTAAAGTGACTAAATGAGTTAAGAAAAAGGGGTGACTGTGAAAGTAAAATTGACTTCAGCTTCATGGGTTTTTCTGTCCAACCAATTCTTTAGAGCAAACTTTTTAGGTTTTTTTTTTGGGGGGGAGGGTATTCAACCTGAGGAAAATCTACTCAATCTTAGAGATTCCCCCATAGACAGAGATTAAATGACTTGCTCATGGTCATCCAGCTGGTGTGTTTTAGACACAGAACATGAACACATACATTTCTAAGTGTAGCAGCATTATAGACTATTATTCTTTTGATATGCATTTTCTTTTGCAACATGTCTAATATGTAAATGTTTTGCATAGACTACACATGTATAATTTATATCAAATTGCTTGTCTTCTCAGGAATAGATGATGGAAAGAAGGGATAGCTTGGAACTCAAATAAATATATATATTTGGAACTAAAAATTTGTTAAAGACCATTAAAATTTTTTGTTTAAATTTAGTTTAGAAAAAAATTAAATAAAAATTAAATGAAAAAGTTAAACTGTAGTGAAAAATGAAGTGCTGTGTAAATGTCAGATGTTATGTATATGTATGTGTATACAGATATGGTGTAACCAGAACATAGTATAACAATTATCTTCACCCTTGTCCTAGATAAATTTTTTTATTTAACCTACTCATCTATAATAATGAACAAAGGAATCAATCCTCACTTGCTTCCTCTCTACTTTCTCCACAAACTCTTCATAGATCCAAAACATATACCTTTTCCCTGACTTTAGAGGGAAAGGTGTTTTGCATCAAATGAGTTTTTCATCTGATTCTTTGAATCTGCTACCTAAGCTGCTTTTTCTCCTCATGCTCTTGTGATCATGTAATGAAATGTTCACAGTGTCTTTAAGCTCTGTAAGAAAGACATTTGGAACAGGGAATAGATAAGTATATACAAAATAAAAATAAAATAATTGGGGGTGGCAGGGAGAAGACAGTGGTGAGGTGGGAATTAAGAAAGACCACATAGAAGGTTGTTCCAGACATGGGGGACAGCCAGCATAAAAGCAGAAACAGGAGATAAGGTATTCAGTATGAACTGTTGTGGAAATTCTGAAACTGTATCTGTTTGTTGATAAGAAGGGTCTGCTGGCCAAACTTTGTAATGATGTTGCTATTGGCTGAGAAGAACAGTGAGGGATAAGGACTGACAAACTGTAGAGGCAGCAGGTAAAAACAAACCCTCTATTTATTAAGTCTTATAAGGATTTAAGAGGTTAAAGGAATATAAGGATAGACATCCCTAAGTCTAAAAAGGAGGGGACTAATTCAAATCACACCCAAGTCAAGGTCTCTCACGAGAACCTCTTCCATCTTATAAAAATCAGATCTGTTCTCTCTCTCTCCTTATCACAACCTTAACCCAATTTCTGACTATCTAATCCTATTTCTAATAATTATTATTCTTATATATTATAAATTATTGTTTCTGTATAGTTGTTCACTTAAATTTCTCCAGCTTCTAGTCAGTGGGGGTTTTTTGGCCAACGGTTTCTGACTTGAAATGGCCAAGGCCAGACTGCTCCACTCTGTAACCACAGAGGAACAAAAACCAGATTTCCTTCTTCTAAATGCTCTTTCCCTTTCACAGCTCTTCCTAAAAGCTTTCAACTTCTCTTCTTTCCAAAAATATCACTCCAGTTCGAGGCATTCCCAAGAGCCAAAGTTTTTGCCTCCTCTCTAGACGAGAGAGAGAGAGAGAGAGAGAGAGAGAGAGAGAGAGAGAGAGAGAGAGAGAGAGAGAGGGACAGGCAGACAGACAGATAGAGAAAGAGACAGAGACAGAGACAGAGACAGTTGGCCTTAACAGAATTTCCAACTCCTCGGGTCTCACAGAATTCCTAAGCAGGACCTTAGCTCAAAGTTCAAATGTTAAGGGTAAATTTAGGGTTGAGACTGAATATAAATTTAGTTGGTCACCAGGGATTTAATTTCTAAATCCCAATGAAACACTCAAGTCAGAATGGAATTTTATGGTGGTTTATTTACAATTTGAAGGAAGAAATTAAGAATGAGAGAGAAAGAGAATTTAAACTGTTCCAACCTGGGCTGAGCCAGGCAGGAATTCAGAGGCCTTGGCCAAAGGGGCCTCCCCAGAAAGCCAAGGGAAAGGGGAGTCAGTCTGTGACCACGTGACCATCTAAAGGAAGCCATCTGAGGAGCTCCTCCAGGCTCGAGTTCCAGGATCAACCCCGCCAAAGCTCCCTCCCCACAGGAAGTGATGTGAAATTATATATAGACTGTTCTTTACATCACTTCCATGTGCCAATGGAGACTTAAGCTTGGTTTAGGACAGCCCAAGGGTCAGTCAGTTGTTTCTGATTTGTCACTTGCTAGCACATGCCAGTCATAAGCCTTCCTCCCCAACACTTAATCCTTAAGTGTGGGCGTATACATTTCTGGGTGCTAGACTAAGCAAAATGGAGAAAATCTAAAATTCCCACCACCCAAGGCAGTCTGACAGTCTGACAGGATTCACGTTTACCAAACTCTTAATTAAACCTACAAATCTATTTTCTCCTTAATAGTAAGGATCAGTAAGAAGGTAAGTTTGGTTGAACCATCACGTATGTGATGCAGAGTAATGTTTAGAAAGTCGGGAAAAGCAAATTGGAACCAGATTTTGAATAGCTTTTGACAACCTTGTTTTATGAAATCCTCAAGTACCCTTTTTGTCTTCTTAGTTTCTCTTATTGTATCTGGACCTCTCCTCGGTATTCTAGCCTCTCTATCCTGTATGTAAGCAGATCAATGGTCCTTCCTTTCCTATACTCCCTAAAATATATATAAGACCACAAGTTCTTTAGTTTGAAGGAAATTCTCATTCTTGGTGTTTTCCCCAGACACAATGTTCCCAGAGTTTGGCACTCTAGGGTATGTGTATGGCTCTGTGTGGTGGCCAGAAGAGCATTGTCTTCCTTGCTCTGATTAAAAACTTGTTCTATTAACTACATTGGTAGTTCTGGGTTTCTTCAGGTTGACACTTTAAATGCCAAAAGGATAAATTTGCATTTGATCCCAGAGGTAATAGGGAGCCATTGGATTTTATTGAAGTGAAGTGGGCTTTCATTTCAGAAAAATTACTTTGGCAGCTGTGAGGATAGATTAGAGGAGAGAGAGACTTGAGGAAGGGAAAGGCTATTGAAAAGTTCCAGGTGAGAAATGATGAGGGACTGAACTAGGGTGTTGGGCATGTAGGTAGAGAGAAGAGGGCATGCAAGAGATGCTGTGGACAGTAAGATGAAAAGCATCACTCCAAAGTTGTGAAACATGAGTATGTCAAAGGATAATGTTTTATTAACAGGTAAGTTCAAAGAGTAGGAGCTTTCCAGGGAAAGATAATGAGTTCTGTTTTGAGCATGATGAGTTTGAGATGCCTATGGGAAATCGACTTCAAAATGTCCAATAGGCAGTTCGTATCTCCAAGCATCAATCATGTGCCTTATTTAATATTTCTCCTGCTCTCAGCTTAGTTTTTAAAAAAGCATTTTTGTTGTCCCAAGTATTTATTATGAGCTTCAACTTGTTCTGAGCTTTAATCAAAATTCTAAAACTATTCACGCAGTCATGCCATTCTTTTGTATTTATTCCCAGTCATCTTGTTCTTGTTTCTAATATCTAGAAATTTTCTTCTCATTAGAATGAACTTTTGTCATGTTTCTGTTCTTAAGACCCTAACACCCTTCAGTAGGCACCATTCCCTGAAGATTTTGAGGCCATTGAATCCTCCCAATTCTTTCTCTGAGCTTTTTTTTTTTTTGCATTTAATGTGATGACTTTGTTGATGGTACACAAGATACGACTCTATACTCCTCTCCCCCATTATAGGAGTGCTTCAGGGCAGGCATGTGAATGGAGCATGGGATCCCCAGCATAGGGACATAGGTTATTATGGATGTGGGCTCCCCAGTGGTGGAACTACTCTCTTTTTTGGTTGGGGATGAAGATCCACGGATTTTCACTTTACTCCTTGGAGGCCGTGTACATCCTGAGGTCTATTACACAGTGGCTGTAACCATACTCATTGTCATACCAAGAAATGAGTTTGACAAAATGGTCATTGAGGGCAATGCCAGCACCAGCATCAAAGGTAAAAGAGTGGGTGTCACTGTTAAAGTCATAGAATACAACCTAGTCCTCTGTGTAGCCCAAGATGCCCTTTAAGGATCCCTCTGCAGTTTGCTTCACTACCTTCTTAATCCTTGTATTTGGTAATTTTCTCCAGGCGGCAAGTCAGATACGCCATGGACATATTGGGAATAGGAACATGGAAGGCCATGCCTGTGAGCTTCCCATTCAGTTCAGGTATGACCTTGCTCACAGCCTTAGCAGCACCAGTGGAAGCAGGGATGATATTTTGGGCAGCCCCATGCCCATCATGCCACAGCTTGCCAGAGGGGCCATCTACTGTCTTCTGGGTAGCAGTAATGGCATGGACTGTGGTCATGAGACCTTCCACAATGATGAAGTTGTCATGAATGACCTTGGTTAAGGGGACCAAGCAGTTGGTAGTGCAAGAGGCATTACTGATAATCTTGAGGGAATTATTATATTTCTCATGGTTCACCTCCATCATGAACATTGGGGCATCACCAGAGGGGGCAGAGATAATGACCTGCTTGGCTCCACCCTTCAAGTGAACCATAGCCTTTTCCATAGTGGTAAAAATGGCAGTGGACTCCACAACGTAATTGACTCCAGCATCTCCCCATTTAATGTTGGCAGAATCCCACTCCTGGAAGATGGTAATTGCTTTTCCATTGATCACCAACTTTCCATTCTCTGCCTTTACACTGCCCTTGAATTTGATATTGGTGGAATCATATTGGAACATGGAAACCATATAGTTGAGGTCAATGAAGGGGTCATTGATGACCACAACTTCTACTCCACTGGAGTTGAATGCTGCCCTTGTCACCAGGCATTCAATATGACCAAATCCATTGACTCCAACTTTCACCATCTTGTCTAAGGGATGCGACTACAGCAGAAGATCCTGGCAATAAGCTTGGGAGAAGAGCTGAGAGCCTCTCTAAGCTTTTTGATATTGTTATTCCCTGGCTTAGGGTGCATGCTAGGCTATGACCAGTTTTCCCTTCCTTCTATATGATAAATTCTAAGATGTCAAGGTTTCTTTTCCCAAAGTTACTGTAGTGCCCAGATTCTTAACAATAAATAAAATTAGGCCATTTCTCCAAATATAGCATCATTTATTAATTCAATGTATTAATAAAGGAGGATCAATCATGTGTGGCTCATAAAGATAAAGAACAAGAAACTGACAGAGAATTTTAACAGAATTTTACCTTACTTCTGACTGGCCTGACAAGTACATCATTTAGACCTCTGCTGGCAGTCCTGATTGGTGGATATTTTAAAAGAGGTGTGGGCAGCTAGATAGTTCAGTGGATAGAGATCCAGGCTTAGAAATGGGAGGTATTGGTTTTAAATCTATCCTTAGACACTTCCTAGCTCTGTGGCCCTGGGCACTTAATCCCCATTGCCTAGCACCACTCTTCTGCTCTGGAAATACTTCATATTGATTCTTTTTTTTTTAGTTAACACTTTACTTTTATTTTTATTTTTTCCCTCTTCCTCCAGTTTATTCCCCCCCCCTTTAAACATTATTTTATTTGGTCATTTTCAAACATTATTCATTAGAAATAAAAATCATTTTCTTTTCCTCCCCACCCCCTACCACCCCTCCTATTGGTGATGCGTGATTCCTCTGGGTATCACATATGTCCTAGATCCGAAATCATTTCCATGTTATTGGTTTTTGCATTAGGGTGTTCATTCAGAGTCTCTCCTCAATCATATCCCCTCCAACCCTGTAGTCAAGCTGTTGCCTTTCCTCGGTGTTTTTGCTCCCACTGTTTGACCTCTGCTTGTGGGTAGTGTTTTTTTTTCTTCTTGATCTCTGCAGGTTGTTCAGGGACATTGCATTGACACTAATGGAAAAGTCCATTACATTTGATTATACCACAGTGTATCAGTCTCTGTGTACAATGTTCTCCTGGTTCTGCTCCTCTCACTCTGTATCACTTCCTGGAGGTCATTCCAGTCCCCATGGAATTCCTCCACTTTATTATTCCTTTGAGCACAATAGTATTCCATCACCAACATATACCAGAATTTGTTCAGCCATTCCCCAACTGAAGGGCAGCCCCTCATTTTCCAATTTTTTTGCCACCACAAAGAGCACAGCTATGAATATTCTTGTACATGTCTTTTTCCTTATTATCTCTTTGGGGTACAAACCCAACTGGATCAAAGGGCAGACAGTCTTTTATCGCCCTTTGGGCATAGTTTCAAATTGCCCTCCAGAACGGTTGGATCAATTCACAACTCCACCAGCAATGAATTATTGTCCCAACTTTGCCACATCCCCTCCAACATTCATTACTTTCCTTTGTTGTCATGTTAGCCAATCTGCTAGGTGTAAAGTGATACCTCAGAGTTGTTTTGATTTGCATCTCTCTGATTATCAGAGATTTGGAACACTTTTTCATGTGCTTATTAATAGTTTTGATTTCTTTAACTGAAAACTGCCTATTCATGTCCCTTACCCATTTTTCAATTGGAGAATGGCTTGATGTTTTGTACAACTGGTTTATCTCTTTATAAATTTGAGTAATTAGACCTTTGTCAGAGGTTTTTGTTATGAAGATTTTCCCCAATTTGTTGCTTCCCTTCTAATTTTGGTTGCATTGGTTTTGTTTGTACAAAAACTTTTTAATTTGATGTAGTCAAAATTATTTATTTTACATTTTGTGACTCTTTCTATGTCTTGCTTGGTTTAAAAACCTTTCCCTTCCCAAAGGTCTGATATATATACTATTCTGTGTTCACCTAATTTACTTATAGTTTCCTTCTTTATATTCAAGTCATTCACCCATTCTGAGTTTAACTTGGTGTAGGGTGTGAGGTGTTTATCCAAACCTAATCTCTCCCACACTGTCTTCCAATTTTCCCAGCAGTTTTTATCAAATAGTGGATTTTTGTCCCAAAAGTTGGGGTCTTTGGGTTTGTAATAGACTGTCTTGCTGAGGTCACTTACCCCTAGTCTATTCTACTGATCCTCCTTTCTGTCTCTTAGCCAGTACCAAATTGTTTTGATGACCACTGCTTTGTAATATAGCTTGAGATCTGGGACTGCAAGGCCACCTTCCTTTGTATTTTTTTTTTTCATGATTTCCCTGGATATCCTTGATCCTTTGTTCTTCCAAATGAACTTTGTTATTTTTTTTTCTAATTCAATAAAAAAGTTTTTTGGAAGTTCAATGAGTATGGCACTAAATAGCTAGATAAGTTTGGGTAAGATTATGTTAGCTAATCCCACCCATGAGCAATCAATGTTTTTCCAATTGTTTAGATCTAGTTTTAATTGTATTGAAAGTGTTTTGTAGTTGTGTTCATATAGTTCCTGTGTTTGTCTTGGCAGATAGATTCCCAAGTATTTTATAATGTCTAGGGTGATTTAAAATGGAATTTCTCTTTCTAATTCTTGCTGCTGAAATGGGTTGGAGATATATAGAAATGCTGATGACTTATGCGGGTTTATTTTGTATCCTGCAACTTTGCTAAAGTGGTTGATTATTTTGACTAGCTTTTTTGTTGATTCTCTAGGATTATTTAAGTAGACCATCATATCATCTGCAAAGAGTGATAGCTTGGTATGCTCATTGCCTATTTTAACACTTTCAATTTCTTTTTCTTCTCTAATTGCTACAGCTTGTTTCACTCCTGATCTTATTGGGAATGCATCTACTTTATCCTCATTGCAGATGATGTTTGCTGATGGTTTTAGATAGATACTATTTATTATTTTTAGGAAAGACCCTTCTATTCCTATGCTTTCTAGTGTTTTTAATAGGAATGTGTGTTGTATTTTATCAAAGGCTTTTTCTGCGTCTATTGAGATAATCATGTGGTTTTTGTTGGTTTGCTTTGTTGATATGGTCAATTATGTGGATGGCTTTCCTAATATTGAACCAGCCCTGCATTCCTGGTTTAAATCCTACTTGATCATAGTGAATGACTCTCCTGATCACTTGCTGGAGTCTTTTTGCTAGTATCCTGTTTAAGATTTTTGCATCTATTTTCATTAGGGAGATTGGTCTGTAGTTTTCTTTCTCCGTTTTTGACCTGCCTGGTTTTGGAATCAGTACCATGTTTGTGTCAAAAAAAAGGAATTTGGTAGAACTCCCTCTTTGCTTATTATGCCAAATAGTTTGTATAGTATTGGGATTAGCTATTCTTTGACTGTTTGATAGAATTTACTTGTGAATTCATCAGGCCTGGGGATTTTTTTCTTAGGGAGTTCTTTGATGGCCTGTTGAATTTCTTTTTCTGATATGGGATTATTTAAGAATTCTATTTCTTCTGTTAGCCTAAGCAATTTATATTTTTGTAAATATTTGTCCATATCGCCTAGATTGGCATATTTATTGCCATATAATTGGGCAAAGAAGTTTTTAATGATTGCCTTAATTTCCTCTTCATTGGAGGTAAGGTCCCCCCTTTTCATCTATGATGCTGTTAATTTGCTTTTCTTCTCTCCTTTTTTAAATTAGATTGACCAGTACTTTGTCTATTTTGTTTGTTTTTTCAAAGTACCAGCTTCTTGACTTATTTATTAGTTCAATAGTTCCATCACTTTCAATTTTATTAATTTCTCCCTTAATTTTTAGGATTTCTAATTTGGTTTTCTTCTGGGGGTTTTTAATTTGTTTGCTTTCAAGTTTTTTGATTTGCATGTCCAATTCATTGATCTCTGCCTTCCCTAATTTGATTATATATGCACTCAGGGATATGAATTTTCCTTTGAGTACTGCTTTGGCTGCATCCCATAAGGTTTGAAAGGATGTCTCACCATTGTCATTTTCTTCAATGAAATTATTAATTGTTTCTACGATTTGTTCTCTAACTAACTGATTTTGGAGCATCATATTATTTAATTTCCAATTGATTTTTTATTTTACTCTCCATGTACCCTTACTGATCATTATTTTTATTGCCTTATGATCTGAAAAGGTTGCATTAATTATTTCTGCTTTTCTGCATTTGTATTCCATGTTTTTATGACCTAGTGTATGGTCAATCTTTGTGAATGTGCCATGTGGTGCTGAGAAGAAGGTGTATTCCTTTTTTGTCCCTATTTATTTTTCTCCATATATCTATTAACTCTAATTTTTCTAAGATTTCATTCACCTCTTTTACCTCTTTTTTATTTATTATTTTATTTGATTTATCTAAATTTGATAGTGTTGGTTCAGATCTCCCACTAGTATAGTTTTATTATCCATTTCCTCCTTCAATTCTCCTAGTTTTTCCATTAGAAATATGGGTGCTATACCATTTGGTGCATACATGTTGATTAGCAATATTTCCTCATTGTCTATACTCCCTTTTATCAGGATGTATTTACCTTCCCTATCCCTTTTAATCAGGTCTATTTTTGCTTTGGTTTTGTCAGATATCATGATTGCAACTCCTGTCTTCTTTCTGTCAGTAAGCCCAATAGGTCTTACTCCAACCTTTAATTCTGACCTTGTGAGTATCTACCCACTTTATGTGTGTTTCTTGAAGACAACATATGGTAGGGTTTTGGATTCTAATCCATTCTGCTATTTGTCTACGTTTTATGGGTGAGTTTATCCCATTCATGTTCAGTGTTATGATTGTCATTTGTGAATTCCTCAGCATTTTGATATCCTCCCCTAATTCTGACCTTTCTTCTTTTGCTATAACCTTTTAAACCAGTGGCTTACTTTAAATCAGTCCCCCTAGTCCCCTTCCTTGTTATAATTCCTTTTCTGGCCCCTCCCTTTTTGTTCCCTTCCCCTCCCCCCTCTCCTTCCCTCCCTTTTTGTACTCCCTCTTCCCCAGCCCCACTTAGTTTTCCCTTCTCCCTTACCCTGTTGGATAAGATAGAATTTAAGATCCCAATGGATCTAGATGTTCTTCCCTCTCAGAGTTGATTTCACTGAGAGTAAGGTTTAAGTAATACCAATTAGCACTCTTTTCCTCTCATTCTTATAAGAGAATTCTTCCCCTCCCCTTCCTGTCCCCTTCCCATGTGTATCTTTGTATGACAAAGATTATTCTATTTAATTTATTTCTATTTCTTCAAGTATATCTTAGTACCATCATTAAGTCCCCCCTTCCTTTTTCTTTCTTTTTGTTTTTTTCCTCCAAATCATGTTAATGACCCAATCTTTCCCTATGAGTGATTCTTCTGATTACTCTATTAATACATACAATTTTTGAGAGTTGCACATAACATTTCCCCCACATGTTAATATATATATATATAATTTGATCTAATTGTAACCCTTATAGAAGAGAGTTTGAGGGTGTATGGGGTATTCAGGGAGGGGTAGTATCTCTGGTATGGAGGGCTTGTCTTGCCCTTCTAGGACAGCTCTCCAGCCTCTGACCCCCACCTGACACCCAGCTCTCACTTTTGGCTCCTAGTAACTGCTAGCAGCTACAGGCTGGCTAAACCTTGTGAGGGTAGCCATCGGGTCATAGACCCCTGGTGAACCAGGGCTTTGCTCACCCAGCATGTGAAGACTGCTTTGGCTGAACAGATGGAAGAAACCAATAAGAAAGTTCGACGGCTGAGATGGTGATGCAGCAAAGCACTGTGGAGTGCTTAGGGCGTGTTGGAGCACAAAGGACAACACGGCCATCCAATGCAGCTGAGGAAGTCTCCAGGTGTAACTACTTTTTGTGCCACTGGACCCAGGCTTCCAACATTGAGAGAGTGGGACTGTCTCTGTGCATCGACTTTTCCACTTAAATCTCCTTCACGCACAAGTGTTTTTGTGAACACTCATCTATCCATAGATGAAAATGCACAAAGACAATCGTCATTCTCAGTTTCTGAGAGACTACTACTATATAGAAGAGAGTTTGGATAAAAGGAAAAAAATTTTTTTCTCCTTTTCCCTTTCTTTCATATTTACCTTTTCATGTTTCTCTTGCTCTTTGTGTTTGGATATCAAACTTTCCACTAAGTTCTGGTCTCTTCTTTACAAATACTTGGAAATCTTCTATTTTGTTGAATGCCCATACTTTCCTCTGGAAGTATATAGTCAGTTTTGATGGGTAGCTGATTCTTGGTTGAAGACCCAGTTCTCTTGCCTTTCTGAATGTCATGTTCTAGACTTTGCAGTCTTTTAGCATGGCCACTGAGAGATCTTGCCTAATACATATTGGTGCTCCTTTGTATCTGAAGTTTCTTTTTTTAGCTTCTTGTAAGATTTTCTCCTTAGATTGGAAGCTCTTGAATTTGGCAATTACATTCCTGTGGGGTTGTCTTTTGGGGATTTAGTATAGAGGGTGTTCTATGAACCCTTTCAATTTCTATTTTGCCCCCTTGTTTGAGAACATTGGGGCAATTCTCTTCAATTACTTCTTGTAGTATGGCATTGAGATTTTTGTTTATCTCTATTTTTTCAGGTAGACCAATGATTCTCAAATTGTCTCTCCTTCCTCTGTTTTCCTGGTCTGTCACCTTGTCAGTGAGATATTTTATGTTTTCTTCTAATTCATTAATTTTTTGACTTTGCTTTATTCATTCTTGCTGTTTTGCAAGATCATTGTTTTCCAGTTGCTTAATTCTGGTCCTTAAGGACTGGTTTTGCTTTTCAGTTTGTTCTGCCCTGCTGTTTGAGGTTTCCAGATTTTTCTCCAATTGGGAGTTCTTGTCTATCAGACTGTTGACCTCTCTCTGATTTTTTCCCCATTTTTCTTGCCAGAAGGTTTCCATCTTTTGGATAGGCTTTATTTTGAGTTCTTCCAGAGCTTGTGGACAATTTCCATTTTTTTGTGAAGGTTTTGATTTTGTTTGAATTTCAACCTCTTTTTCCTCTGTAGCCTGGGTTTTCCCTCCATAAAAGTTTTCAATAGTCACTTTTTTCCCTTTCTTATTGGAGGGTTGATCTTTGGCACTATGAGCCATCCCTTTGGTGGTTTTCCTTTTCCTTTTTAGTCAGAGGTCTGAGTGAGATGGGCGGGTTTTCTGTGGATGTAAGTGGTGGTGCTTTTGTCTCAGGCTGGTTTTTCCGCAGCAGCCTCCACAGTTTGTTAGCATGCCTGCATGGTCTGTGGTCTCTTCTCTCCCGTGCACCAGAGTCTCCTGTGAAACCGCTCTGAGGGGTAGTTCCCTGGTAGACCTTGTCAGTTCCCAAGGACCCTGCTGTGCCCCACCCTCACTACAGCAAGGAGTGGAGCTTTTGCCTCAGGCAGTCTCTAGAGTCTCCACAGCGTTCGTTTGCAGTTTGCAAGAGCCCCCGTGGTCTGTGCGCTCTCCAATGTGCAGGGGTCTCCCATGAAACCACTCTGAGGGGTAGTTCCCTGGCAGTCCTAGTTAGATCCCAAGGACCCTGGTGTGCCCCCCCCCCCCGCCCCAGTCACTACAGAAATGTTCCTCACTCATTCGCTGTCTCTGGTGAGTGCGCTGATCCCTAGTCTGGTTCCATAGGTGGGGGAGGGTAGTTCAGATCACGTTTGGGTGTGAGTTTTTTCTCCTTCTTATAGTGTGGAAATGCTCAAACCCCGCGTACCTTTGTTTATGTGCCCTAGAGTCCCTCCATTCTCCCAAAGATGATTTTTATGCTTTTTTGAGGTAGTCTATTTCGTTGGGTGCTGGGAAGAGGAAATGATTTGCGTCTAGATTGCAGCCATGTTTACCCGGAAGTCACTTCGTATTGATTCTGACAAAATCAGGCTTGTTTTGTTTTATAAAGAACAGATCAGTTTCTTTTCTTTTGGTAGGGAGAGAGTATGATATATTTGGTTACTTAAAGTTGAATATTGTGGAAAGGAAACTAGTAATAAGAAAAGAGGTTCAACTCCTGGCTGGCTTGCCAAAAACCGTACTATTTATTGGGAAAAGATGGGAGGAGTGAAAGAACAAGGGATAATGAAGGTTTGTAGCAGGGTATAGAGGAGTTGAGTGGAGAGAGGGAATATTGCTCGGTGAGGCAAAGGAGCGAGATGCCCCCTGCTGAGAGGAAGCAGCAGGGGTCCGATAAGGACTATTTGTCATTGAATGACTGAACTGATGTTCAGCTCCCTCTGTGCCCCAGAAAAATAGTCCACTTATCTGACTGAGAATTCAAATAAGATAAAGTTTAATAACCAGTTTGGATTCGAGAGGTATCAGGAAAGAGGGATGAAGGATGTCCCTAAATAAGGTTGGAGCCTTCCTCAGATTGGAGCTGAGGCCATGCCCCACAGGCTGGTGGAGGTTTTCTCCCACGCCCGTCTACTCTATATCTGTGTTAGCTTTGTCATATTCAGAAACTTAGCAGTAGACAGCAAGTAACCAAGGAAAGTTCTAACTTTCAGAGCTGATTGGGCCTGTGTCTTCGGGCTGAAGCAAGTAGAGGCACACCACTCCAGACTGGGCTGAATGAACTCCTCCCTTCTCCAACAACAGGAAGGAAGTAAAGCCTGGAAGGAAGGAAGTGCTAGTCACAAGTCCCAACTGCCACTCCTAGTTGCCCCTTCCCCCACCAACTGTCAGCCTTGACAATTTCTTCTCTCTTGATATTCCCACTGTTGTTTGTTCCAACACAGTGGCAAAAAGTCCAGAACTTATTTCTAGTTTCCCTTCCACATGACTCATATTGCTCCCACCCTAATCTATGAGATATTTGAATATATCTTATATCTAAGTCTCCAAAGATGTGGCTAAAGGTGTCTTCTGCGTCTTGTGTGACACACGACAATATCAAATACAAGACAGCCTTTATTTTATCCCCCAGAAAAAAATGCAAAGGAATCACAAGAGTCTACACATAAATGCAGAAAATGCATTGACTTAAGAGAATTTAAAAATGAGCAAGAAATTCTGATATCTGTCTGGTGATTCCCATTATTCACTAAAGGCCTAAAGTCCCCCACATTAAGTACCACTTCAAAGTCTTGATTACCTTCCAAAGAGGACTTAACTGGAGGTTTAGTAGTTCCATGTCCAGGAGTGTGCTAGAGCTAATTCTAACCTGCCTGCAAAAATCTATAATTAAATATTCAGTGGGAGACACAGAAATCAGAAATTGTTACAAGTTCAGGTTTCATTTATTATTTTATTGATGGTATAAACTTAAGAAAGTGTTGATAATGCAGATTAAACTTAAATGTATATGTGCCCAAGATGGTAAAGAACATTCTGAGCTTACCCAAACCCACTCCAAAAACCACAAAAGGAAAAAAAGTATCTCAAAACAAATTTTGGAGTGATAGAACCAATAAAATACACAGTGAAGAAGGGTTTCAGCTAAAGAAAACATAGAGGGACCCATATAACTGGCATAACAGGTAAAGACAGCAGAATCATCAGCATGAGGATTGGCCTGGTGCAAGCACATGCTGAGGAGTGTGAGGATAAGACCTGTCCAAGATATGTTGAGGACCAGTCTGGTGCAAACACATGCTGCAGAACTTAAGGAATGACCCAATGCAAGCACATTTAAAGGAACCCTCAGTAGAAGGAACAACCCTAGTCCTCAAAACACCAGGGAGAAGTAGGAATGGAATCCAGCTAAATCCACTGCATGTGACAACCAGGGGAACCTAGAGATAGAACTCTGTCCACATCAGAAGTAAAGCTGAGCCTCAACCATATAGACAAGATCACACACATTAAAAAAAATCCCCTACTAGTAAGAAATTAGAATTAAGGTTTGACTAAATATATGAGAATTCTAAAATAGTACTATGGTTGCTGATTTAAAAATATTATAGCTCAAGTCAAATTGACTTTTAGTAGATTTATTTACAAAGGTGGAAAGAGTGAAAATAGAGAAATGTAAAAGGGTAGAGTAAGAAGTCTAATCTATCACCTTAAATGTTGCTCCAGCTTGGCTCAACCCATGCAGGGCTCCTGAGGACTTGATGGTGAATTAAACAAGGGTTCAATTCATGTGGCCTCCTCCAAGAAGCAGAGAGGCCTCTTCAGAACTACTCTCTCCAGAAGCCAAGAAAGGAGGGTCAGTCTCTCATTCACCCAAGCAGAAGCTCCAAAGGAGAAGATTCAGGAACAGTTTTACCGGAAGCAGTCCAAGAGCCAGTCCCAGGTCAAAGTCCCAAGTCATAGCTCCAAGTTCCAGTCCCAGTCCAAGATCCTTGAAGCTGAAAATTCAGGCTGAAAACCCCTTGAACAGGAATTTCAGGACTTATATAGCCCTTTTCCCACATCACTTCCTAGGAGCTAATTATAGTCTTTAAATTTGCTTAGCACTGTTCAGGGGGTGGTCAGTGGCTTCTGGAGTTGACATCTACTTTTAGAAAGTGGCTTGTGAACCTCCCCTACTTAGTATTAATTGGGGTGTGTGAATCTTAAAATTTCTCAGACTCTACCTTAGAACATTTGGTTAAGACCATTCCCTATTTTAAACAATGAAGGTACTTGATCAGGAATGTGAGAACTCTAACATTACTCCACCCATACTTAGATAGTGCCTTAGGGGAAGATAAAATTGTAAACTCCCTACTGAACAATGAAAAAGTACTTAACCCATACTTATAGTGAGGCCAAGCCCTTAAGCTAAGTCTATTTTTAGATCTAATACAAAGAGGTGCTAAGTACCTATGAAGGTCAAATTAATCACTAAAAGGTCAGGCAACTTGCAAACTTGCAAGGGACAAGATTAACAAAAGAGGCGTGAAGTTTTAGTCTACCCAGAGAAGTTGAGAACTAAAGAAGGTGTGAATTAAGAATGGTCAGTCCTTTGGAAAACATCTACTGTGATTGGTAGATGTGAAAACTTAGGGGAGGTGACATAGGAGAAAATTCTCTTTAAAAGGAGGTCAGAAGAAGTCTCTGGGGTTTCAGCTTGCCAAAGGTGAATTGGAGGGCTCAGTGGCTGAACTTAGTGGAGCTGAGGAGCTAAACTGGAGGGTTTCTCTGAACACTAGAGTTTTGCTTGGAAGGATCTTGTGGTGAGTGATTAAAGACTGACTGGTCTCTCTTAAGGCTTAAAGACTAGGCTGGCCTAGGCTGGCCTAGACTTTTTCCTACTATTCCCTCCTATTCTATTTCTCTCCCTTTCATTAATTTCCTCATTTGTATTAATTAAAATCTCTATAAAACCCAGCTGACTTGGGTATATTTAATATTTGGGAATTTTCCCATGGCAACCACTTTATTTTTGATTTAACTCAAGACACTGTCTTGAAACCATATTTTTGCAGTCACAGTTTATGGCAACCACTCTTTTAACTGCCATAGGTGTTTTCAGTGTTTGTTGATTAATTTAACAATAGGCAAGGGGAGACTTAATCCTATCTTCATGTACCCCTACAACCAATAAAAGACAAAGAAAAGTTCTGATTCCTGATAGATATTTCATCAAAAGACCAAAATACAAGCTCAGAAATGAGACAGCAATGCCAAAATGGAAATATGTGAATACTTAAAGGCAAATGTGAAAGGATATAAATCCCCAAATAAACTCCTGGAAGAGCTCCAAAAGATGATATAAAAAAATAAAATTTAGAAGAAAGATAAAGACAATGATAGAAAAATTCAACAACTTAAAGCAAAAACTTACTGAGAAAACAGATTCCTAAAAAAAAAGGAAAAACAAAAGCCCAAACCAGAAAATAACTGTCTAAAAAGAATGTATAAAGCCTCAAAGAAGAAAAACTATTCCCTAAAAATGAGAATTGGACAAATAGAAACTTCATAAGAAAACAGGAAACAGTAAAAGAAATTTAAAAGAATGAAAAAATTGAAGAAAATCTGAAATATCTCTCTGGAAAAAAATATATCCAAGAGAGATAACCTAAAAATCAATGGATTGCCTGAAAGCCATGATCAAAAAAGGGGCGTGAACATCATATTGTAAGACATTATCAGGGAGAGCTGCCCTAATGTTCTCAAACAAGAGGGGAAAATAGAAATGGAAAGAGTCCACTAGATATAAGAGACCCAAATTTAATAAGCCCAGGACTGTTTTAGAGTAAAATTCCAGATCTCTGGGGCCAAGGGAAAAACAAATACTACAAACCATCAGAAAAACAAACGAACAATCAATTCAAATGTGGAGTCACAGCCAGGATTACATAAAGCATAGCAGAATATACATTAAAGGACCAGATGTCATGGAATATGACATTCTGCAAAGGAAAGGATCTTGGATTAAAACCAAGAATCACCTATCCAGTGAAATAGAGCCCAATACTTCAAGGGGAAACTACCCATTTAATGAAAGAGAACTTCCAGGCATTCCTGACCAAATAGCCAGACCTGAAATTCAGTGATCAAATTTGACACTCAAGAGAAGGGTAAAGAGGTAAAAAGAAAAGGAAAAACTCAAAAGGACTCAGTAATATTAAACTGATCACATTCCTACACGGGAAAATGTTACCTAGGATACTTAAGATATCTATATGAGAGATACCTAGCATTCTTAAGGTAATCAAGAGAAACAATGGAGTTAACATTATACTATTACATAAGAGATAACTAAGATACTTAGGATATTTATGATACCTGAAGCATCTAAGGTACCCAAATTACTTAGGATACTTCAAGGGTATGGAAGATACTTAAGAACTTTATTAGAAATAGGAGCATACATAGACAGAAAGCAGGGAGTAAGATGAATATAATAGGATGGTATAGAAAAGGCAAAACAAATCAAAAGATAAGAGGAATACACTGGGAAAAGAGAAAGAGAGAGAAATTGGGTTAAATTATCTTACATTAGGAGATGTGGAAGAATCAATGCAGAAGCTGTGAGCCTATTTATTCCCACTTTGTGTCAATTCCCATGAAAGTAAGGTTCAAGCATTTCATGCTTAACCCCTACTGCTCTTCTACCTTGGAATCATACTTTGTATTGGATCTTAAAGGGAAGATAAGGGTTTTTATAAATAAACAAATAAATAAATAAAAGTCTTTGAGTTGAATTGAAATGAAAGGATGCCTATTTTGTGTTTGTGTGTATATACATCTCTATATAGCCATGTACATGTATATGTATTATATGTATATATATGTATGTTTACACATATAAACATAACAGACATTGCAAATGGATAGTAAATGAGATGAGCTCAAAATTAAACAGAACAAAGAGAATGGGTTGGATTGTCTTTTAGAAACTGTGAAGTTTTCTTTTCTTAATAACCCTAAGCATTTCCCTGAAGCACAGGACCATCTTTTGAATACTAACAATCTTCTGGCTTGTACAGCTACAAGCCATGAAATGGTATAATCTCTGAAAAACTGAAGCAGAGGATGCCCTAAAGAGCAAAAGGTACATGGTGGGTGCAAGCAAGCTAACAAGCACAAATATGGAATTAACCAACTAGTGGTATAAAGCAACATTTTTCCAAGTCTTGTCCTAAAGGTCTTCAAAATGCTTTCAGGAAAAATATAAGATCAAAACTATTTTCATATGAATACCAAAACATTGTATATTACAATCCACTTCCTTCTTCCTACTATGCATTTGTATGAGGCTGGATTTTCTTCATATACTTACATCAAAACAACATATGGCAACAGATTGAATGCAGAAGCAGATATAAGAATCCCACAGTCTTCTATTGTCAAACCTCAGAGATTTTCAAAAATATTTAAACAGTGTTACTCTTCTCACTAATTTTTTTCACTTTGGAAAATACAATTATTTTTCATAAAAATGCTTTTATGTTCCCATGTAATTGTTTATTGTTATTTTAGATGAATAAACATTTTATAATTTTATCCATTTTAATTTCTAATGCAGTAAACATCAACATACATTACTAACATAAAGAAAACCCCTTTTTGGGTCCTCATTAATTTTTAAGAGTTTTAAGGGGTCCTAAAATTTAATGATTTGAGAACTTACTAGACTAAAGGATGATCTCAAAATAATATAGGACTAAAAGGAAGGTACTTATATGTCAAGAGTGACACATGAGTGTATCTCTCTTTTTTTTTTTTTATAAAACCCTTACCTTCTGACTTAGAACCAATACTGTGTGTTTCTAAGGCAGAAGAGTGGTAAGAGCTAGGCAATCAAGTGACTTGCCCATGGTCACACAACTAGGAAGTGTCTGAGGTCATATTTGAACCCAAGGCCTCCTGTGTCTAAGCCTGCCTCTCAATCCACTAAGCCACCCAGGTGCCCCCCACATGAATGTATCTTAATGAATACTTATTGAATGATTTTCTCACTAATAGTTTTCAGAGAATGGGAAACTGAGGCAATCAGAAGTTGCATTTACTTGTCCAAAGTGCTTTATCTTAATAAAACCAGGCCTCACAGTAGACAGAAGTCTAAATTTGGAGTAAAAACTACTTGAATTCAAATCTAATATCAGACACTAGATGTAAGAATATGTTACTTAACCTTTGCTTTCCTTGGTTTCCTTAGCTATAAAAAATGGGAATAATAGCATCTACTTTCTAGGATATAAAATGAAATTGTGAAGCTCTGTACAAACCTTAAAATATTACACAAATGTTAGCTATTATTACTGACTAATTTCTAATTAGCAACTGCTAAGGGTAACTAGTTAGCTAGTATTTGGTCAGCCTAATTGATACTTTTATCACAAAAGGGAAGGGCATTCACACTGACATCTAGTTACAATTGAGATTTTCCTGCTTGTTTTGATTTTGGTAACAGTGAATATAAGGTCCTTGTTGGCAGGGACTTCTTTTTGTTTGGGCTTTTCATCCCTGTACCTAGCACTACTTGGACAGAGTAGGTACTTAATAAATCTGGTTGTAAGGTATTGAATAGGAGGGATACAAGGGGAAATGGAGGCAAGGGTAAAAACAAAAGATAACAATAAGAATCAAGTTTTTAAAAAATCCTAGTTGCATTGAATTAGCAGTTAATCTGTTAAGTACACATATATATACTAGAAGGATCTATATTTAAAGCAATCCTTTAACTTAAGGTTCAAATGATCCTAATTTACATATTTTGTTTATTTTCTCTTTCTTTGAGTAGGGCACATTTATATTTTTTCTTTTGGATTTCAATTCCAAATAACAATCTTCTAGCTAGGGTCTTAGTTAATTCTCTGTTTATAAAATACTACCATAGCTCTATGTAATGATGATCCACAGGTAAATAGGGGGGGGGAAAATGAGGAAATAAAAATAAGCTTATATTGCAGTGATAGTATAAGAAAGACCAGTTAGTAGGAAGGAAAAGGTAGATCATCATCTCTGGCATGAATAGGAAGAATTCAAGAGTTTTTGAGAAATTGCTTGACATAAGAGAGGTTTTCAACTTGGGATTTAGAGAACGCCATCTGCAGTTGTCTTATTTCTTCAGTGGACTATATCTAGAGTTGAAGAGTTGTTAGACTTAAGTAATATTCTCTCTTTCTAAGACAGCCAACTGACTCTAGGTAGAGACTTTTTTTTCAGTAGATCTTCCTGTTAATACTTTCTTTGTTGATTTTTTAATTCCTTAAAACAAATTTCTTTATTGTGGAAATATAACTGATGAAACATATTGCTCTTGACTAACAAGTCATAACGATTTTAAACTTTGCCAATTTAGTATTAAACATTTCCTCAGATTCACAGAATTTGAGAGCAGCTCATCCAGGGTAACCTGCATTCAAGACAAATCATTGTTATATAACCCCTATAAGTGGTCATCCAACCTACTTGAAGACTACCAGCGAAGAGGAACCCCACTTTCTGACATGGTCCAGTCCATTCTTAGCATCCCCAACTGCATTAAGGGCTATTCACTGCAGACTTTGGACCATCAGTCTGAAGAGCTGGGCATCATCCTATACTCTAGATTCTTGAGGCCTGATGCTTGGGGATATGATAAGCCTTATTGACAAATAATTCTAGGAAATCTGTCTGTAGTCCTATTCCTAAAATATGTACTGTTTCTGAATATATTCCATAGAAACCATAATAGTATTCCCAATATTACAAAATATGTTGAGGTCAAAATTTTATTGCTTTTGGTCAAAGGCATACTTACCAGTAGAGAAGCAAACATGATCTATAAACTATCTTATAAAGTTCAATGCAAAACAAAATTATCATGGCTTTCTGGGTATAAGAAAGGAATTAATGCTTACTTCAGAAGAGGAATCACCACTGTGGCCCTTAAACTATAGTGTCTAAAGACATTTTATGTCAATTAGCCATTGATGTACATCTCTCTCTTGCTGTTCCATCCTATTCCCCAAAATGAGTATGTTGAGAGCTAGCAAATGGGAAAGAAAGAAATGGGAAAGTAGGTGTCAACTGGGTTTTGGGGAATCCCAAGTTTTTTCAGTCTGAACAATAGACCTTAAAGTATTTAATGATCCAAGTTTAGGTGGGACTAGTAGATAGAATCAAATGTTAAGTACTGTGAATTTCAAAAGTCTCCATCTTGGTCTAGCACCCAAAAATTGTGCACACCCACACTACACGGGCATGTGCTAGTCAATGACAAATCAGAAATAACTAACTGCCCACCTGAGCTGTCCTAAGCCAAGCTAGAGCCAACCATTGGCACTTGTGAGGCACAGGAAGTGAGGTAGGGAACAGCCTCTGGAATTCGCTCACTTCCTGTGGAGAGAGCGAGACGGGAGTTGGTGTTAGAAGCTTGGACAGGGAGGACGCCCGCAGACAGCTTTCCTTCAGAGCGGTCATGTGAGTTAAGGACTGATTCTTTCCACCTTGGCCTTGGGCCTAAAACTCCCTCTGCCTTGGTCAGAGGTTGAGTAGCCCCTTTCCCCTTTCTCCTCTCTCCTTCTCTCCCTCTCCTTTCCCTACTCCCATTGTGATTAAACCTCCATAAACTCCATTCTGACTTGAGTGTTTCATTTTAGGAATTTCATAAGTAAATTCCTTGGCGGCCATTGTTCAATATTACAACAATCTTAAAAACGTGAAATTTTCACCATTACATTACAGTACCCTTTTTTGTCTTAGAAGTTTCTCCCATTATATCTGAGCTCTCTCCCAGGTAGCCCAGGCTTTGGCTAGACTCTTTCTTTTTGTATCCATTGTAAAGCATCAGCTTCCACCTGATAATCCTGTCTTGGACTTCTCATTTCCTTGTAGCCACAGTAAAGCCAATCAATCATACTTCTTTCTCCTTAGTTCCCCAAAAAGTATATAAGACCCTAAGTCCTATTGTTCTTTGGAGAATCATCTTGTGAGGTGATTCTTCCAGAGGTATTGTCCCCAGAGCCCTAGGGTTTCCACTCTGTTTAGTATTTGGAGCTTGGTTGTTATGAAGATTAAATTTAAATCTCCCCTGATTGTAAAAATTAAATTAACTCCCCTGCCCATTTTTAGATCTAATCACCAAAAGTGTAAACATCCCACTTAATCATTTAATGGGAGATCTATGACCCACATGTGTAATAGTGCTGAATCATGATTGACTGACTGCCTCCTGGGTAGTCCTAAGCAAGGCTTTAGACTATGATTTGCCCACGTAAAATTAGAGGAAGGCACAGGAAATGATGCAAAAGAAAATGTCTTTAAAAGGGAGTTACAACTTCCTGAAAGGCTACTACTGGCAGTTCTTTCTTTGGAGTGGAGGTTGGTGGAGAATCTGCTGACTGGACCTGAGACATGGTGTGTAATTAATATTGGATTTTATGAAGAGACTAGCCTCAGGAGAGACTTCCCCAGGTCCTCAGCTTTGCCAAGGTCTAAGTACTAACTCTCCCTGCCTAGGTTGAGACAGGGGCTGCAAATAAATTACTTAATGCTTAGGCTAGATATCTTAACTTATTTTCTCTCTGATTTTCTTACTTCATTCTTTCTATATTTTGTAAATGAATTGTAAATAAATCTCTTTTGGAATAAATTAATTTCCTGGTGACCCTATTTTAAATATAATCCAGTCCAACTTTTTAAATAATTAACACTTTTTCCCCTTATAATCTGTGTAGTGGCCAATTATTATGGATCTATCTTTTTCCTAATTAAAGATTTAGTTTTGCTGACTACTTTAGTTGTTATGTGTTTTTCCAGTTTGACAAAGGGAAAAATCAAAATATATTCAGGTGGGGGCAGGAAGGAAGAAATGGGAATCACATAGATGGAAAGGGTTCATGTCAATGTATGCTTTCCCTTTCCTCATCAAGGCAGTAGTATATAAGGACTAAGAGCTAACACTCTAACATTGGCAGGCAAATTTCACATTGCTTATGTAAGGTAAGTTATTGTTAAGGGGACATTATTCAGTTCAATTATTGGGATGCCTTAGGAATATGAGCCAGGACCTTTGTTACTTTTGGTACTGGAATTTCTTCCCTCTGTCTGTGTGTTGGTATGTTTCCTTTGAATCTCTTTGGATCTAAGTCCAGGAAACAGTCTTATTGGTGTGTTTCCCATGTGAAGTGTGAATCAGACTTTCTTTTAGTACCCCTACTTAGTACCTCACCAGACACTAAGTAAGGGAGTTTGTAAGTCATTTGCTAAAATGAGTGATAACTCCAGAACTCAACACTAAACAAGTGTTTGCAAGTCATTTGCTAAAATGGGTGATAATTCAATCAGTCAGAAACTTGTGAACCCTTTGATAAGAGTTAACACCTTCAGAGGGTGAGAAGTAAATTCCACAGACACTGCCCACCCCTCCCCTGGGCAATGCTAGGCAATTTGGAAGCTGTGATTGGCCCCTGTGAAGAGAAGGGACAAGAAGTCACTATAAAAGCCCTGAACTTCTTCAGCTTGAGTCTTCTGCAAGCAGTCTTCTGGAGACAGTCTTCTGGAGATAGTCTTCAGGAGGTTGTCTTCAGAAGTAGTCTTCGGGGAGTAGTCTTCAAGGGAGCATTGCTGGAGACTGGCTTGGAACTTTGGCTGGTGACCTGCCTCTAGAAGGTGAATTTGGACTTGGACCTTAGCTTTGACTTGGGCTCTTGGATTGTTTCTTGGGTGAGTGAGTAGCTGGCCTTGCCTTTCTTGGCTTCCTGGAGAGAGATTAGTTCCAGAGAGGCCTTCCTTCTTCTAGGAGGCAGTGTTGGTGGAACACCTGGTTCTCCAGTGGAGGATTAATAAGCCCTGTAGGCTGAGCACTGGGGCAATATTTAGTGTGATAGGGTAGACATCTTTTCTACCCCATTTTTTGTATTTCTCTACTTTCACTCCTTCCACCTTTTTAAAATTGGCGACCACAAGATTATTTTAGAATTCTCACATATTTAGTCAAACCCTTAATTTAATTCCTTACAACCAGGAAGCAAGGGAGTACTGTTGAGATAAAAAAAATTTAGGCCAAACTGTGGCAGGTAAAAATTAGTTTTACTCTATAAGTATTGTATTTTTTATGAGGTTTATTTAAAGATTGAGAAATAGAGAAAATACAAAATAAGAAAAGCACATGCCTAGGACCAGAGAACCCATTCACAACCACTCACATCTTGCCTGCTAGGTGGAGAGCTGCATCTCCTTGGAAGCGGAAGAAGGAAAGAGAGAAACCATAGGCGGAGGCTCTTTAAATAATTTGTTCTCTGCCCAGGTGAGAATCTCACTGAGATTAGAGGGCATCTCGGGAACTAGAGCAAGGACTTCTGGGGATTGGAGTCTGGGGTTCAAGTCTCCATTTTTATACTTCTTAGTGGAGGGATCAGAGCTTGTATCTTTCTGTAGGTAGGAAGAGTGAAGTGGGAAGTTGGTTACATTTGTCAGATTACAAGACACATCCACTATGGCTAGAATAGGGCATCACATTGTGTTAATTCATTAATTCTTTGATCTCTGTAGTTTTTAGGTACCCTCTATCTCTGTTCCATTAGTACTACACTGTAATGGTAGAAATTTTAGGCTTCTGGGAGAGGTTATGAGCATTGTAATGGTTAAAAATGTGGCTACGGGATTTATGTAATATTAAACAATGGCCGCCAAGGAATTTACTTACGAAATTCCTAAAATGAAACACTCAAGTCAGAATGAAGTTTATGGAAGTTTAATCACACTGGGAGTAGGGAAAGGAGAGGGAGAGAAGGAGAGAAGAGATAAGGGAAAAGGGGAAGGCAACCTCTGACCAAGGCAGAGGGAGTTTTAGGCCCAAAGGGCCAAGGTGGAAAGAATCAGTCCTTAACTCACGTGACCGCTCTGAAGGAAAGCTGTCTGCGGGCGTCCTCCCTGTCCAAGCTTCTAACACCAACTCCCGTCTCGCTCTCTCCACAGGAAGTGAGCGAATTCCAGAGGCTGTTCCCTACCTCACTTCCTGTGCCTCACAAGTGCCAATGGTTGGCTCTAGCTTGGCTTAGGACAGCTCAGGTGGGCAGTTAGTTATTTCTGATTTGTCATTGACTAGCACATGCCCGTGTAGTGTGGGTGTGCACAATTTTTGGGTGCTAGACCAAGATGGAGACTTTTAAAATTCACAACACTCAAGGAAGAGAAGTACCCCTCATATTTTCTTATTTTAAAAGAAAGTATAAATGGAATGAATCCACAATCATGTAAGAAAGTAAATTGGTTTTTTTTCCCCCCTTTGGGGGAGCTAGAAGAGGGGAGGTCCTGGATTCAAATCTGACCTCAGATACTTCTTAGCTTTGTGACCCTGGGTAAGCCATTTAACTACCATTGCCTAACCCTTAATGCTCTTCTGCCTTAGAACCAATACACAGTATTAAGTCTAAAACAGAAGGGTTAAATTAAAAAAAGAGAAAGAATGGATCCATTTTTTTTTCCTTTTAGCAGAGAAAGGGCATACAATATATATGGACAGTTAAAGTTGACTGTCCCCATCATTACTATAACTGTGGCTTGCCTCCTTCAAGAAAGATATGGGTTCACACCTCCTGTTTACCTAGATAAAAAAAAACAAAACACCTTACCTTTTGTCTTGGAATCTATATTAAGTATCAATTCCAAGGCAGAAGAGTGGTAAGGGCTAGGCAACTGGGGCTAAATGAGTGATGTGTAATTAATTTCTGTACCCTTGAACTATAATTCCCAGCACCCCACTTTCCTGCTCACATTGTGTGCTAATAGTAGGGAAGATATATAAATTTATTTTTAGTCCTGGTTCTTACTTGCTTCTATTCCTGTTGGGGGCTTTGGTGGATCAGGCCTTTAAACAAGCAAGGAGAACTTGATCACTTGGTCATGTGGTCTTATCTTGTTAATTACCTTTTTATTCTTTTACTTCTAGTGATTAATAAACTTTATAAATATGACACTTTGACATTAATTTAAGTCCTACATTGGCCTACTCATATAGTTAGGAAGTGTCTGGGATCAAATCTGAGCCCAGAACCTCCTGTAAGATTTAAATTAATATCCAATAACTCCAAGTATCATATTTTATAAAATTTATTAATAATCACTTGAAGTAGGAAGAAAATAAACTAAAAGAAATAGAAGTTCAAGACTAATTATCTAACAAAATAGGACTACTTGAGTAAGTTCTCCTGCCTACCCAAAAGCTGCTTCCGTAGCTTCAGATCACCAGAAAAGAGAGAGGGGGTGGGGTCACACACAAACTTTATCTCCAAAATGTAAGGACATAATATGAGAATGAAAGTGGAATGTTGGGATATAAGTTTTGGGGAGAAGATCCTACTTACACACTCCCAACTCTAAACCTGGCTCTCTATCCCCTGAGCCACCTAGCTCCTCCTTACATAGATTTTAGAAAAGTATTTGACAAAGTTTCTTGTAGTAAAGATAGATGTACACTAGATAGTATTATTAGATTCAGAATGTCTAAACTCAGAGAATAGTCACCAATGGTTTACTTTAGGAGTTTAATGAAGTGCCCAAGGCCTTGTGCTGTATTATTTAATATTTTTATGACTGAATCTGATAAAATCATGGATATAGCACTCCTATTAAATTTTTTTTAAACCCTTACCTTCTATTTTAGAATCAATACTGTGAGTTGATTCTTAAGGCAGAAAAGCAATAAAGGCAAGGCAATGGGGGTTAAGTGACTTGCCCAGGGTCACACACCTAGGAAGTGTCTGAGGCTGGATTTGAACCTAGGACTTCTCGTCTCTAGGTCTGGCTCTCAATCCACTGGGTCACCCAGCTACCCCCACTCCTATTAAATTTCCAGATGTCACAAAATTGGAAATCTTCTCAATAATGGATTATTGTCATGTTAACTTGGAATCTAAAAACCCTATCTTGAAGATGATAGTTGAAATCATGGGAGTAGTGAGATCAATGAGAGAAGTGTAACAAGAGGACAGTTATAAGTGCTTTTAGGAAGGAGCTTTTAGGAAGGTTTTAGGCCAACTTCATTTGATGAAAAGAATGCTGAACTTCTGAGTTGTTTCTTACTACTTAATTACTTGAACAACATGCCACATGTGTCATTTTTCACTTTATTCATCCCTTTGTAGTGCCCACATCAATTTAAATTTTGTTTTGCCAGAGTAACCTATAATTTAACTAGATTTATATTCAAATAAACTGATCAGTCAACAGAAACTAGTTGTTTCCCTTCCAAGTTGCTTTTCAAGATAGACAATGTAACCTGTGAGATCAACTGAAACAGTTGTCACTTAGACCTCTATATTTACATACTATCAGAAAAATGCTCTTATCCTAGCTCTTTATTGGTCTTGGGGATATCATTATCAGTAATGTTTAAGAACCCTAAGAGGAACCAGTTTTCAAGAGGAAGTCACAGTCAGAAATAAGTTGTTTGCCACCTGAGAATCTGAAATTTCCGAAAGGCACAAGTAGGAAACTTCATTTAAAATTCCCCAACCTAGAGCCTCAATATAGTCAGGTGTTTTTTCTAATCCTTTCAACAGCTGAATGAGAACAACAACAAAACTTAAAAAAAAAATCACATGTTGCTTAACCAGAACTTTTTTTTTCTTTAGTTTCCCTTAGAATGCAAAAATGCTTTCAGAAGCAGTATCATCAACTTATTCTCTACATTTATTTTTTAAGGGAAGTTCCTTATTGGGAGTTTCCCACAGTGATGAAAGAAATTACAGGTCTGTTAAAAATTGTGTATTGTATGCTTTCTGTGATGACTATGAAAAGTGGTTATTTCATTTTGGCAAGATCATACAAGTTTTAACACTTAATCTCAGTGTACATAAAATACCAGTTGAAACTTATTAACAACTAGCAGAGCACACAGCTGACATTTTTTATTATGAAGTTGGCAATTAAAGAAATCATAGAAATAGTCTATAAAGGAAAGGGAGGTGCAATTTAGCACGTATTTGAATTTTTATTAATCAGCATGATAGTTTAAAAAACTAAAGCAGTACTAACTACTTTTAGTGCTTTCAAGCATGATCTTAGTTATTCAATCAATTAAGGAGTGGGAAGCATCTTTCTTTGTTCCAGACAAATATGCCACAATCATACCAGGCTTGGGACTCTTCAATTCAGGAAATGAACCTGGAGGAGGATTGGCTTGGCAGCACATTTAATAGGACTTTAATATGAATCACTTAACTTCTCCAAGTCTTAGTTTCCTTCTCTGAACTAATAAAAAGATTTG
This sequence comes from Monodelphis domestica, assembly GCF_027887165.1. Taxonomy (NCBI): domain Eukaryota; kingdom Metazoa; phylum Chordata; class Mammalia; order Didelphimorphia; family Didelphidae; genus Monodelphis; species Monodelphis domestica. Next base: position 230,891,346 of record NC_077232.1, read on the forward strand.
TATGAAATTTTAAGACATAAAGCACTTTATAGCCTATTATATATTGGGTTCCTCAAAACAATCTTGTGAAACAGGTGCTATGGGCATTATCACTCCCATTTTATAAATAGGGAAACAATTCAGAAAAGTTATGTGATTTGCCAAAGATCACAAAACGAAAGAGGCTGAAATTTAAATCTAGTTCTCTCTGGAGGTCAAGTTCTGTTCTTCAATCTCACCATACTCTCTGAAAAAATGAGGGTATTAGTGATGATGATTCTCCAAGGTCCCCTCCAGCTCTAAAATGTCTACTATTTTTTATGGGGAGGGGAAAAGAAAAGAGAATGGAAATTTATTAAGCTCTTTGTGTCAGAGACTGTTAAATGCTTTACAAATATCCCAGGGGAGATAAAACCAGTAAGGCGACTCCCTTCATAAGGGACATGAAAGGGACCTCTTGAGTTTCAGAAAGTCACAATAAATCCAATTTCCACCACGTCAAAGGGATTATTTACTTTGACGGGAGCAAATACGAAACTTGTTTTCCCCTAATCAGATATCTAGACCTGGAGGGCACCTGGACATAAGTCAGGGCTGAGGGAGCCTAGGCCAAGGTGCTGTGATCCAAAGCAAGTCTCCTCGGAGTCTGCCTCGGCGTCCTCCTTCATGCAATGGAATTGAGAACAGGATCAGGCTCTCTCCCCTAGTCGAAGTGAGGATCGAACTAGCTGGAAAGCGCTTTGCTAACTTGGAAGAACTTCGAAAGGGGTGAATTCACCCAAACAAAAACCCAGGGGCTTGGAGCTAGATTAAAGGCCTCTAGTTTTAATTAACTTCTTCAGCGTTGGCCGCCAGTCCTCGGGGGAAGAGTGGAGGTGGACTGCCATTCTTCCGAATGGCCCGAGAAGCGTCCACTTCCGGGCCTCCAGGTCTGGCAAAGAGTGCCGCAGGGCCCGCAGCCTAGCTCCGAAGGCGGAGGCCGGACTTGCGGACGGGACGGGCACAGGCCCAGACTCCATCCGGGTCTCTTTCCCTGGCGACTCGTGACAGTAGGGGGCGCGCTCGTCTCCCGGCAGCCGGGACTGGGCGAAGGGGCGGCGGCGGCGGCGGGAGCTGGAATCCCGTCCCATGACGGCGACTGCGGCGGCGCCGCACTTCCCCAGGTGCGTCGGGCCGGGGACGCTGAGGAATCACCCTCACTCCCAGGACCCCGGCCGCCGTGATTGTTGTCCACACTTCCCTTTCCTCCTTCCGCGCCGCCGCCTACCTCGGAGGGGCAGTAACCAAGACTACCTCTCGCCCACGACTCACGCAGCCCGAGCTGCCGCAATGGGGGAGGAGCCGAGCAAGGGAAACTAGCGGCTGGGAGCAGAACGCCCCTTTGCGCCGGCGCGTCACAAAAGCAGCGAGGTGGGAGCGGGGCCTACGCGCCCATTGGTCTGTCTGACGGCTTCAAGACGCCCTGAGGGGCGGGTTTTGCATTCCAAGTCGCCCGCCACGGGCTGGGCGCCTCGTAAGCCCCGCCTTCCACTTCTCCTTCGGCCAACCCAAGCCGAAGACCACGCTAGCCGGGGCTCGCGCCGGAAGGAAGCGACGACGCGCGAGTCCCGGCGAGGTTATAAAAAGAGAGGGGGTGCCTGACGGCGGGCGGAAGTGGGCGTTTTGGCTCTGCGGCTGAGCTTTCCTTGGTTCCCTGCTCTCGGGATTGCGGGAGCCACCCGAGCCCTCGGTGACAGGGCCTCCTTCGTCCTCTCCCTTGTCCTCGACCGACCCTAGCGACGGACAAGAGCGGGTCGAGCATGGCGCGGGCGGCCATCTCTGAGGTATCCGAGTACTTGAGCCAGAATCCGCGGGTGGCCGCCTGGGTGGAGACTCTGCGCAGCGACGGGGAGACGGACAAGCACTGGCGCCACCGACGCGAGTTTCTGCTTCGCAATGCCGGAGATCTGGCCCCCACCGCCACCACAGAAGCAGCCTCGGTGGAGTGCGGGGATCGCCGGCGCCAGCTGCAGCAGCTCGTCTCATCCTCCATGGCCTGGGCCAATCATATTTTCTTGGGGTGCCGGTGAGTGATCCGTGTCCGGGCCTGGGCCTTCGACCCGCCCTGACTGTCCGTGGCAGGAGCCCAAAGTCTGTGGGTGTAACGCGAGCGCTAAGGGAGGGCAGCAGCTACGAAATCGGTCTGGCGGGACGGGATTGTAGGCCCTTTCCCTCCCTCCTCCTCGTTAGTTCCTCCTCCCTCCTCGGGTTTTGTACTGTGGACGTCATTCGGGTTCCTTTTCGGTCAGCTGGTGGGAGTCTTAGCCTGGATCAGATGAATGGTTTGCAGGCCCAGTTTAGGCGGGGAGGAAAGTGGGCAGAATCCATCACTCCACTGAGCACGTTTATTTATGGGTTCTTTAGGAAGCAGAGTCCTTGCTTTATCTAGGTGGCTAGTTGGAAGCCGGGTTCCTGTGGTTTGTTTATGATATAAAAAAGATGGAGAACGGTCAAACTTGTTTTTCTTTTTTAGGTATCCACCAAAAGTTATGGATAAAATACTTAGTATGGCTGAAGGCATCAAAGTGACAGATGCTCCAATCCATACAACAAGAGATGAACTGGTTGCCAAGGTGAAGAAAAGAGGGATATCGAGTAGCAATGGTTAGCAGATAATAGATGTGAACATATATAGGAGCATAGAACATAAGTTTATTTTAGTGCTGTGAACTCATGTTTCATATTAACTATAATTCTAACATAGCCAAACTACTATTGAATGTGTGTGTGTTTTTTTTTTGTTTGTTTTTTTAAGGACACTAGTCCTAAAATCTTTTTTCTCTTATTTTCTGGTTTTTAATTTTAAATTCTTTTGATTGCTTTAAAACTGTCAGATGTTCTTTTTAAGAAACTTATCTCATGATTACATAGTAATTTTGTCCTTGGCATTATACATACCAAGTTTTTTGCCTTTGTTTTACTAAGCATCTTTTTTACATTGAATGTTTAGCTTACTAGTGATCAAGTAGAGTTAGTCAAATGCTGTCTTTTCGGTTTTGTTTTGTTTTGTTCAATTTTAGATGGGGTAGAAGAGCCATGCAAAAAGCGGGCAGTTGAAGGAAAGAACAGTTCTGCTGGTGGTCAGGATGCTTTGAAGACTTCTGGCAGAACAGAGCAGCCATCACCAAAGCAGGAAGTCAAGGTGGGGCCAATGCTATCCACTAGGTCTGTGGGAAGTGGAGAGAACCTGTGTCGGAGCTCTAGCAGCATTTTAGAAAGGGGGAGTGCTCTTTCACAAGAGGTGGCAGGAATGAAGAGTCAGAATAAATCCACCATTGAGCTGACAACTGAGAACTTGGGATCGAAGCAGAGCACCAGCACTTCTCAAGCTGTAGCAGCTGGTCCTGAAAAAGTTTCAGATGTAGAAACTTCAGAAAAACATGGTACAACACTAATTTCATCTGTGGCAAAATCCAATAGTCTTGGGACCCAGCTAACTGATTCCAAACAACAAAATGCATCACCTAAAAAGAGTGTTTTGGAGAGCACTTCATCTTTGTCTTCTCAGAACAATTCAGAGACAGAAGTGCCCCTGTTGAATTCTCAAAGCAGGTCAGAGACAAGTGTGCCATTGTTGGGTTCCCCAAGCAGCTCAGAAGTAGAGTTGCCTCTGTTATCTTCCAAACCTGGTTCGGAATTACTGCCCCTGTTAGGTTCTAAAACCACTTCAGATGCAAGCACATCACAATCAACTTCCAAAACTAACTCAGAGTCAAGCATTTCATCATCTGTTTCTAAGAACAGTTCCTCAACAAGTGTGCAAATGTTAACTTCTAAAAGCACCTCTTCTTCAAGCACGTCCTCTTCAAGCACATTATTGCTGACTTCTAAGAGCAGCTCCCAGGTAGCTGCTACACTGTTGGCTTCTAAAAGCAGTTCCCAGACAGCTGCATCAATTCTATCTTCCAAAAGTAGCTCCCAGACAAGTGGATCACTGTTGGCTCCCAAAAGCTCCTTGACAAGTGTGTCTCAGCTAGCTTCTAAGAGTAGCTCTCAGACTAGCACATCCCAGTTACCTTCTAAAAGCACTTCACAGTCAAATGAGAGTTCTGTTAGGTTTTCTTGCAAATTAACCACTGAAGATGTAAAACAGAAGCAACCTTTTTTCAATAGATTGTATAAAACCGTAGCATGGAAGTTAGTAGCTGTTGGTGGCTTTAGTCCCAATGTAAATCATGGGGAACTCTTAAACGCATCTGTGGAGGCTCTAAAAGCAACATTGGATGTTTCTTTTGTTCCACTAAAAGAACTGGCAGATCTTCCTCAAAGTAAGAGTTCTCAAGAAAGTATTGTTTGTGAATTGAGGTGCAAGTCTGTTTATTTGGGTACTGGCTGTGGAAAGAGTAAGGAGAATGCCAAAGCAGTAGCATCAAGAGAAGCTCTGAAATTATTTCTCAAGAAAAAAGTGGTGGTAAAGATATGCAAAAGGAAATACAGAGGAACTGAAATAGAAGATTTGGTGCTTCTTGATGAAGAATCAAGACCTACAAACTTACCTCCTGCTTTAAAACATCCTCAGGAGCTACCATAGCATGTTTAAAAAGTCACTTGCATAAAGCATATATAGTGTTTTAAAACATGAACTGAAGTTTACTTTTGTACACTAAACTATAGGCTTTCAGACATTTTGTATTGCTTTCCCCCCTAGTTTTGCAGAAAACTTATGTTCTAGTTGTCTTCACCTAGTAGCAGCATTTGTAAATGAGTTATGAATGAATAACAATGTGCATTTAAAGGTATGCCTTAACATCATAGCACACCAGAATGCTGTTTTATTTGCTAAGGAGTATACCCTTGTCTCCTCTTTTTAATGGTACTTTCAGTACGGTATGCAGTTCAGTATATAGTCTTAATACTTTTTGTACTGCTAAAAATGTGGTGAAAATGTATTATGAGTGTTAGCTTGCCTTTTTTTAGCAGAAAAACAAAGACAACCCCCCCCCCCCAGATGAAAGTGATGGGGACCACAGTATTATATGGATGTCTGAAAATCCAAGAAAAGTGAAATTTTAAAGAGTATATATATAGAGAGAACTCATAATGTTAAACATGCCTGTAAAAGAATGAGGGGAAAAATAGTTTCAGAAATTTCTATGAAGAACTGTACACATTTTAAAATATGAAGCTGTATGAAGTACTTAATGTTATTTTACACTAAAATTGTTGACTAATTCAGCATAAGCTTTAGCTACTCAAATTCACTAGGTATTAATTTATGTTCAAGGTAAAATACAATTTACTTTTTTTTTGCAGAATGGAAAAAGGGGGTTTGTATATTAAGCATATTTGTGACTGCTACTATAAAAACACTTTGATTTGTTAGATATTAAATGCTTTAAGCTATTTTACCTTTTAAAGAAGTTTTGTGGTTTTTCCCAAGCCAAAATTCCCCGGAACAAATAGTTGGGTTTTTTTTGTTTTGTTTTGTTTTTAGGATCAGTCACTGTATCCACCTGATAATTTTCCATAATGTATTCCTCTGGATAGGCAAGATGTATTTTTCAAATCTAATTCTCGATACTTTGATTTTTATTTGTAAATATTTTTAGAAGAGAGGATATTTGAGAGGAACTGAATTAAATGATAGCACTAATGAGCATGTTAATATTCTCATGATCTAACTTAGAATTGCATTCGATGGTAGTGAGTAAATGGAATCTTGTTATGCCATGATAGCTCACTTTATTGAGTTGATTAATGTTCTTTGGCTTTTTGACAGATATATTAATGTACTAGATTAACTCTTCAATTTCTGCATTTGGCATACTTACCCTAAGTTTTGATTTCCTTTCTTATCTTTTCCCTGGCTCCCTAAATCTTCCTTATCTTGCTAAGGTATAAGGCATATATATGTTCAATAATATAGATTGGAAGAGGGAAAGGACGATCAACCACCTTATAAAGTGTTTTTTATACTTTTAAAGGGAAACTACCTGAGACTAAACCATATAGGTCAGAGAGAAATGTGGAAATTAGAACTTGTATTTCTGCAAATCTTTATTGCTTTCAAAAGACTTATGACAGTATTTGTTTGAACTATATAAAAAAATCTGAGATAGGATTTTTTTAAAAGAATAAATGAAACTCACAGCTGTTGTCACTTAGTAAAGTCACAGCAGATAATTGAGGAACAGAGACTACCAGTCTCTTGGCTCCCAAATAGTTGTCTTTCTCTCTGGCTGCCTTTTTAGAGTATATAGAAATGTAACTATTCTTTCTTTACACCTTAGAAAATATTAGCCAAAGTTATTCTCTAAGGATTTCAGTATTTAAAATCTAATGAGGTTCTACTTCACAGAGTGACTGTAAAAAGCCACTTTTGGATTTTTTTGTGTACTTTAGATTTGTGATTATATTAGTGTGGATACTCCCTCCATTGGTGCAGATCACCACCTCTTTCAACACCTTAGTATAGATAGTCTTTATGCTGTAGCTACCCTGCTGGTCTTCAGAGAAGAGATACCTTAATCTGTTTCTAGGTCTTTACCTCTTAAATTTCCCTCTTGATATAGAATCTGCTAGAGAACAAGCAGCTTAAAACACTATTAAAGAATTCAAGATCACTGCCATTCCACAGAAGAAATTCAGTGGAGGTTTTACCTGTTACTTATAATCTATGTTCTAAGAATGAGTTATTTGGAGAAGTTCCTTAAGTATCAGTAATATATACATAATGTGAAAATAGTTTCCATTGATATTTTATCTCAAGTGTTCTGGGGAGGAGGAGAGAGGATGAGATAGTGATTACTCAGAAGTACAAACAAGACCATAAAGCAGATCTTGTAATTTCCAGAATTAATTTCAAAACAGGCTGATTACAAATGTATGGAAGATCCTATTCTGAGTCGGAGTATCCAAATACTTTTACTTTGGGTGTGAAATGAAATATATTGAAACATGCTAGCTCTAGGAATTTCCTGGCTTAAAAAGCACCTTGTGAAAGCAAAGTTGCACATGGAATAATGGAAATCATACTGTCATTAATATTGGAAATGTCAGAAAAATACCAAATAATTTATTTGATCAAACTAAAAAGGCTGCCAAAAAACCTAAAAGGTATGTATGATAAGTTATAAGTTTAATCTTTTTAAAACTTAACATCAGACTCAGATTTATAAAGCATTTAACTAATTGCTTTGTGAGTAGTAAGTAGTACAAGTATTATCCCCATTTTGTAGGTAGGGAATCCGAGTCTTGGGTTGAGGCTCAAACCCATAATATCCTAACTTCGTATCTAGTCCTCTTTTCAAACATTCAACTAGTGTTGTTCCTTCAAACTCATCTCCTTGGGATACTTTACTGTAGTAATGCTTGCACTATTAAGGACTCTTTTTGGAATTGTTTTCAGAGCCTATGTCTCATTCTCAGTGGTGGCAAGTCTTCATCCTCAGAGTGGATTTGACTTTTGGAAATAGTCAAGTATCACTCAGCCAAGCCTGGTAAATAAGGTGGGTAATCAAGTTAGTAATAACTTCTTAGGACATAAGCAAGGCATGAGACAAGGTAACAATATGTTCTTGTGTGGCTCATTTGGTTGTTCCTAAGGTAGTTCTAGAACTGTTTGGTAGAATGGCATCACTTAGAATCAGGTGATGAGCTCTTTGAGAGCAGCAGATGTCCTTTAGATGAGCTTGGCCTCAAGCATTACAGATAGGGATTATAATGAGTTATTTGTTGATTCAGTCTCCCAGGATAATTAAGGAACAACTTTAATAGATGTGTTCCTAGTATGTTTTTAAAAATTTAATTTCATAGTAACATTTGAGAAAGGACCCACTTTTATGTGCTTCCTCCCACTCCTACCTCCTTCCCCTAGATTGTCTACAATGTAGTCTAGTTTAAATTCTAATGTTCATATGTGAGTATCTTGTTGAAAATAGGTCCTTAGTATAAACTTTTGTATTGGCTCCAAATTCTCTGCTGCCTGAGATCATTGCTAAGACAATGCTACACTTTGAATATACACTGTTGCTTAAAATACTGCCTTGGTTAACATTTTGAAAAAAACATTTATTATAATTAACTATCAATATTAAAATGAGGGGAAAATCACACGCACAAAAAACCCATAAAAAAGCTTCGACAAAACATCTAATTTGCTGTCTTCTAATTTCTGTCTACTTATTTAGATTGTTGTTAGTTTTTTCATGATGATCAATGTCTGTGCATAGTGTTGCAATGTACATGCATAACATTTCTTTTCATAATAAAGGATTACTATGGTGAATTTTTCCTTGAAGTTATTTTCTACTTAAAATTACTTTTCACTGAAGTTAGCCATTGCATTATATGAAAATAGTTAAAGAGATTTAGCTTTTGTAACAAAGTAATTTCTTAATCAATTTCTTGGCCTCAGAAATATTCATTTAGAGCTCAATCCTTAAAAGAATTCTTAGGCTTTGATCTAGTAGAGTTTTTTAGAAAGTTGGAAGGAAAAAGACAAGACTAAATTGAAGGTGTTGAGGTTTTCTTTCCCATTGGATTATACAGTGATCCCTCACCTCTTGTGGGAGTTACTTTCCAGAGACCCCTGTGATAGGTGAAAATCTGAAAAGTATCAGCATTATATTTATTGTTTATATTTATTTTAAGGCTCCTATAAACCTTTTCCATACTCTTATTAACCCACAGTCACTGAGTCAATCAGTATCCAGGATAAAGAACATAGTGCTGTGGATGTTTGCTTTTCATTCCATCAGCCAATAGTGTACTCCAATAAGTGTAACTCCATGATATAGAATGAGATTTAAAAAAAAACAACCCTATACAGTGAAGCTGCTCTATATTGAGGGACGACTGTATTTATAAGTCCCTCTAAAATGATTGAAACATGTCATCATTGCTCTATGTAGCCTGCTTCTCCAACTTTTAAATGATTTAGTACTGAAAGACAGAAGATAGACATATTAATGTGAAAAGATTCAGGGTTTGGGAGTCTGTCCCTGTGGGTTTCACTAATGTAGGAAATTCCTTATTCAATACAGATCTTAAAAATAGGTAGAACTTGAAACCAAAGTAGGTTCCCCATTGGATGTGTGGCCTGTTAAGGATCTCCGTTTTTTAGGTGGAAGGTATTCGAAATATATAGACTATCTACTCCAATTTTACAAATAAAATGAACCAAAGTTTTCAGTCTAGAAGCCAGAACTAGGTGGCAGTGGCTCCCTTTATTGTGCAAATTTGCATTTGAAGGGATTTGTTGATATCTTCTCATGAGATGGAACTTGGATTGGGCAAAGTGAATAGGTAACACAAATGGGGTTGTGAAAAACTAAGCATGTTTTTGTTTTTGTTTTTTGGTGTAACCAAAGAAGTTTTAAATAGATAAACATCTATTTGGAACAGAGGTTAAATTTATCCAGACTGCAAAGGCTATTAAAGAAAAGTTAGAAGAGAAATTGGGGGACAACTAGGTAATAGTGGACAGAGCACCAGGCCTGGAGTTGGGAGGAACTGTGTTCAAATGAGACCTTAGACACTTCCTAGCTATGTGACCCAGAGCAAGTCATTTAACCCTGATTGCCTAGCCCTTGCTGTTCTTAGAATTGATACTAAGACCAAAGATAAGAGTTTAGGAAAAGAAAAAGAAGAGCATGGGGTGTGGGAATGTATAGTTTTATGAATATGGAATCCCAGATGTATGGGAGAGATGTTCAACTACTCTTTAGCTAAGTAAAAAAGCTATTTAGAGATAACCTAGGGGCAGAGCCCATTGGACAAGTGGGAAGTCATTTTTCAAGTGAGCAATTTTGAACTCTAGCCAAAAGGACCAAAGAGAGAACAGACCCCTATGCCTGAGGGACCTAGAAGCTGGAAGAGTAACTCTAAGGCCTAGTCTAAAGAAGAACAGACTTAAGTATGTTGAGGCCTAGAGGAAAGGATAATAGACAATTAAAATGCCTGGAAGGAACTGCTTAATTATCATTTCAGGGATCTATGATTCCTTTGGTGTGAGCATTAACTGAGATCATGATTGCTAGTGGTTTGAATGCAACTTCCTCCCTGGGGCAGGAATCCCTTCTCCAGGGGTTCTAGATGGGACCCTTCTGTTTTCTGAAGCAGCTGTTTCCATTATTGGATAACTGATTGTTAGAAATTCTCCCATATATTGAGTTGCCTCCCTGTAACTTGCACCATTGATATTAGTTCTACTTCTGGAGCCACATAGAAGCAGCCTAAATCATCTTTCCCATGACAACTCTTCAGATGGTTGAAGGCATTCCAATAAACTATGACTACTGGAAGATTCAGGGATGGAATTGAATTCATTTGTGAGAAGTTCAGGAGTTGAATCTATAGAATGTTATCACTGCTGAAATTCTTTCCTAGATCTACTCAGTACTGACAGCTGTTCCTTTGTTGCCTTAGTTAATAACAGTTAAGTAAGACTGCTACAATTTTAATAAATGCTTTCTCAGAATATTACCTTTGGTTAACTTATTTTGAGAACATCCCATTATAAACTTGAGTTTAGTAACAGAAAGGAGCAAATAAGTTTTAACAAAATGTCTTGATTCTACTTAATGACTTTGTTGCTTTTATTTTTATACTTCAAAGCATGGCAATACAAGACTCCAAGGGATACAGAACTGCCATGGACTCCTTATTTTCTTACCCTGAGGCACAATAGCCACATCAGAAGGAAAAAAAAACAAACCTAGAAACAACTCTCCAAACTATCACATGACTAGAATCAGAGTGATACAGTAAGTAAAATTTTTGTTTCAGAAAAAACTATTCAAAGCCCAACTCTGCCATTTACAGCCTAGGATCCCGTTTGCTCATGTGTAAAATGGAACTGAATTGGGTGTAAAGTCTCTTCCAGCCCATGAGCAGATGCCTTGCTGAAGTTTTGTGGAATTCTACTTGCTATCTATCCACTTCCTCACACTTAGTACACTGTGACTCACTTGTATATCCAGTTTGGTGTTGGGAACACCCAAGGGACATCAGTACTGAGGGCAAAGCCAAGCCAACTTAAATATCTATTGGATTTGGGTGGAGTTTCTGAGCTTCTCGTGCTTGAAACTGGTGCTAAATTAATCCAAGATTATCTGTAATCTTCTGAATTGTAGAAGTCACAATAATAATATGACACATTTCATTAGTGCTATAAAGGTTGCAAGACACTTTACATGTATCATTTTAGTTGCTTCTCCCAACATCCTTGTGAAGCAGGTGTGATTATTATTCCCATTTAATACATGAGGAAATACTGATTTGGCCAGTTGCACAGCTAGTGGATATTCAAATTCAACTTTCTAAGTCAAAATCACTGACTCTAGTCATGGAGTGTTGTTTCTGGGTTTATTTTTTTCCTTCTAATGTGGCTATTGTGCCTCAGGGTAAGAAAATGAGGAGCCCATGGCAGTTCTGTATCCCTTGGAGTCTTGTATTGCTCATGCTTGGAAGTATAAAGCATTTACTATACCACATATTGCCCCTACATCTTGTGCTCTGAAGTTTCCTTACACTGTTGGGATGATCGGTGTCACTCTTAAACTGGTTGTGTGTGCTTGACCATAACAGAGAAGTTGAAAAAGACCTGGTGGAGAAAAAAATTTAGATGTGGAGCAGGACATATATATGATGGGAGAATTCTTCCTTTTGGGATTCTTGGTTGATGACTTGGTTAACTTCCTGCTCCCAATTGGTCATAGGGCAAAACTCCAGGGTCTGGAAGGTGGTTCTGGGGGTGCCTGCTTTCATCAACAAATACTATGAAATCTTTGTATACATACATATAGTATGAAGTAAATTTAATGTACCTTAGGAATATACTGAAGCCCTCTTCCATTTGATTTTAGGTGTTTTTTTACAAAAGTAATCATTATATTTAAGTTTTTCCTGCTTTGTGCTAGGTGTTGAAATAGTTACTGCCAATCCACTTTCTAGATCTCCAAAGGAACATTTATTTATGAGTTCAGTTTTCCCCTAGACTTCCCCAAATATGATTTAAACTCTGTCTTGCTTTTGCACCTTTCCTTCTATGCATGCTTTCTTTACTTTCTTCAAGCCTGTACTGAAAAAGTAGAGCTGGCTTCCTTAACAGATTTTGTTGCTTTCCCCATGGACATGGAAGGGAGCTTGGGTGCTTTAAGATTTTGCCAGTGGAATATACTCTTGAACATTCTACTAAACAGAAGTCTTTTATCTAGGAGTCCAGAAGCCATCATTTACACATCAATTCTACAAGGACTGGCCTAGATAAATTTGGAGAACCTGTGTGGAGTGGTGAACTTTTTTATCCCCAGTAATATTTAAAGACACCAAAGTGTGAAGAAGTTGAGATCTCTAGTGGAGGAGGTACCCACTCCAACAAAATCACAGATACTTGAAATACTGAAGTATTGATGGATTTAAGAGATTTTTTTTTGTTTCCTACTCATTTCCCAGCTTCTCTGTGACCAAGAAGAATAGTAATATTTGTAATGTTTACAGCTCCCTTGAAACTTTGCTTTGGTCAAATTCTTCCTCTCTCCCCTAATCATCACCACCTCTGGTCCTTTTTCTCTTCTGGAAACCATTATGTCCTGTGTTTATGCTACCACTGAGTCAGCTAACACACTCTTAATACCTAGAATCTTCCTGTCTGTGACATCAGAGACAAAACCAGAACTGACACAGTGAACAGGATTTAACTCCTCCCTACAAGACTGAGATCTTCCCTTACCTCCAGGGGCTACTCTACTGTGAAAATGATTGCATCCCAGGAGTTGCATGACAGGAATGCAAGGAATGACAGGTAAATGAATTTGGGTGGGTGTACTAGTACTAAGAATGACCTTGGAAGGACTTCTTACTCTCCATGATTTCACTGATGTGGATAATCCCAGCACTGGTGTGATCATAACTATCCATGCATACTCAACCTATGTTGTTTATATCCTGCCATGAATCTTCATAAAGGATCTACCCCCAAATCTGGAACCTTCCCTCTAGATCTTTGACATTTTGTGGCTATTCATATAACACTTGAACTGCCTTATCTTTCTTGCTCTCACTACAGTATGACCCACTTTTCCCCAAAGACACTTCTTTTCCCAATCATAAATGCCCTAGGTATCTTTTATGCCATCTTTGGAACATGAGCCACCATGAGGTCTGGTTATACATTACAACCTGTTTACACCCTCCATTGCCTTTTTGGTCAGTTGCCAGTTTCTTAAATAGCATCACGGAAGAACACTGGTATTTAAAAGTCTGAGGTGTTTTTAGTCAGGGAGCAGCTTGGGGTCATCAAAATCATCATGCAATTTTCCAAAAACAATAGTTTACTTTGCATAGAACATTATGTATGACTGTGGCAAATAACTTGCAATCACATGCTTCTTTATCATGCATCCATCTAGTCAACAGACATATATTAGCACTGAGCTATGTCAGGAACTGTACTTAGTAAGCACTGGGGTCATAAAAAAAAAGCAAAAACATTTCCTGCCCCCAAGGTGCTCGTAGGTTGAAGGGAAAATGACTAGCTGCACACACACACACACACACACACACACACACACACACACACACACACATACATATACATATACATACATAAAATACAAACATTATGTACATGTGTATATACACACGTGTATATACACCTATAGACAACTGTCTCAGAGAGGATTAACATTTCTCTCCTTACCACTGCCCCCCTCAACCCAAACCAGGAGGACTAAGAAAACCCTTTTATAGAAGGCAGAGCTTTAGATGAGTCTTTTTTAAATTTAATTTTATTGATTAAGAAAATTTTTCCATGGTTACATGATTCATGTTCTTTCCCTCCCCTCCCCCCATCTCATAGCCAGTGAGCAATTCCACTGGGTTTTACATGTGTCATCGGTCAAGACCCATTTCCATAGTATTAATATTTGCACTAGAGTGATTGTTTAGAGTCTACATCCCCAATCATATCCCCATCAACCCATGTGATCAAGCAGTTGTTTTTCTTCTGTGCTTCTGCTCCCACAATTCTTCCTCTGGATGTGGAAAGTGTTCTTTCTTATAAAGAGAATCCTCAGCATTGTCCTGGGTCATTGCATTGCTGCTAGTAGAGAAGTCCATTACAATCAATTGTGCCACAGTGTGTCATTCTCTGTGTATAAGGTTCTCCTGGCTCAGATGAGTCTTGAAGGAAGCAAGGGAAGTTATTGGAGGTGATAAGGGAAAGTATGGGTGTTCCAAAGACCAAGAAATGGCAGGTGCAGTATAAATAACTAAAGCTTCACTACCCTGGTGGGCACTGCTTGGACATTCGCACTCAAGCCCTCCAGGCTCCTGGTAGCCAAATGGAGCCTATCTGGAGAGGGCAGCACCTTCTGAAGACTGTATAAGAAAGTGGAAGCCCCAGACACCTTGAGATATCTATGAGATATTCTTATGGGCATGCAAGGAAGTTTTTTTTCTTTATTGGAGTTTTGGGAATTATGAGTGCTTTTCCTCTGATGTAGATGTTTCCCTATTCTTACATCACATAAGATGCTGCCTTTCATTGTTTTTTTACAGCACAATAAGTTTCCATCACATTTGTATATAATAACTTGTTTCATTATTCTTCATGTGATGGGTACCCACTCAGTTTCCAATTTTTTGCCTCCATAAATCTACTATAAATATTTTAATACACCTAGATCCATTTCCTCTTATTTGATCTCTTTGGGGTATAGACCTAGTAGTGATATCACTGTGTCAGAGTATACACAGTTTGATAGCTTTATGGGCATAGTTCCAAATTGCATTCTAGAAAGACTAGACCAGTTCACAGCTCCCCTAACAGTGAAATAATGTACCTGTTTTCCCACACCCCATATAGCATTTGTTTTGGGCCAGGGGTCAGCAAACTATGGCTAGTGGGTCAAATCTAGTTCACCATCTGTTTTTGTTTGGTCTCATGGGCACAAAGAATTTTTGAGTTTTTTAAATGATTGGAAAAAAATCAAAAGAGTGATTTATACAGTCAATTGGACATTAATGTTGTCTGAGCCACAAGTAATGTCAAGCTGCTTTGTATGTTTTCTGTGCTAGCTATCAAAAGTTAAAACAAGAAATGACATGTCCATTCCCACCCAAATTTGTAGCAGATATACTATCTGAACTCAAACTATAGTTCCACCAATTTTATTCAGACCTTGATGTAAATGCAAAAAAATACATATTCTAAAATCCATTTAATTGTGTAATTGAGGAACTTTCATCTAACCTACAACTAGAAGTGATTAATCTGCAATGTGGATGACATGATAAAAGACAGATATCAAGAGAAGAATCTAATAGGATTCTATACATGCCTTTGAAGAATTAAATATGCCCAATTAAAGTCATATGTTCTCAAAATGATATCAGAATTTGGCAGTGCATATCTCTGGAAAAAGATTTGAAATACATAAAATCCCATTACAAATTAGCATTAACTGATGAACATTTGCAATCCATTTTGATAATAGGAAACATTAACTTTAAGGCTCAATGAACTGAAATGTTATCTCTCTAAAAAAGAATTCTATCCCTGTTATTAGTTGACCTGTATTACAAAAAAAAGTACTCTTATCATATTTTGAATTTTATCAATTATCATTGTGCCTGCTACAGTTTCTTGGAGCCATAAGTGAGAGTTGAGTGAAAGGTGAATACCAAAAGTAGATGAACAGCCTTGAAAAGGTCTTGGCAAGCCCTTACACCAAGAGGGGCTAGCAGAAGGACCATAAAAACATGTGGAAATAATGCAAAACAGGAGAGACGAGATGGGGGAAAAGCAGAACCAGTATAATGAAATAGATACTATCACCATTTAAGAGGAAAATGGAATGGTATTGGGTAATCTTATGAGGATTTTTTCAGTCATTACTCAAAAAGCTAAAATACTTCATGTGTTGAGAGTAATTATTTTTCACATAAATAGAGGCAATGTTTAGTTGTATCAGTATCTAGTATTGTTTAAAATGAACCACTTAGCAAGCAAGAAGCAGTTACTAAACACTATGTACCAAGCACTGTGCTAAGCAGTGGGGTTACAAATTTGAGCTAAAAGAAAGTCCCTGCTCATAAGGTGCTTACATTCAAATGAGGGAAGACAACCATAAAAGGAAGCTGAAAAGGTATGGGGACCTGGGATGTGGAGAGGTGTCCTCAAAGGGCCATGGTGGCAAAGTTCTGAAAGTCCTTCATCACTGGGAAGATGACATATGACCAGCCTGAGCCCAGCTTCAAAATAGAGGCCCCAGAAGGAACTCACTAGTTGGAAAAGGCAGTGGGAACAGTGGAGTGATGCTTCAGGGTGAGATATTAAGTCCAGAGGGAAGTTTCAGGTTGAGAAGGCAGTTGAGTCAAGGTGGTGCTGTTCATACAGCCAGAAGCATAGCCAGGAGGGGTGTATCAATTCTGAATTTTTGTTTTAAAGAGCCCTGGTCTTAAACTCAAAAGCTGCAGCTCCAGAGTGTTGCCCTGTCACCAGTCATGTGTGGAATCTTGGCAAATCTCAGAGTCTTAGTTTTCTCTTTTGTAAAATGGAAATAGTACTATCTGTACTTTATATTTTATAGGGTTGTTGTGGGAAATAGTATTTTGTAAATGCTAAAGTACAATGTCAATCTGAGCCACATTTCTCATAAATCTGAATGAACAACATATTCTAATTGTGGCATTAGCAAAAAGTGTTTGTCAATGTTCTAGGGGGCTTTCTGTAACAATTTTACCTTGGAGAAGAATTATTGAAAAGCTTTCAGTTGGCACAGTGAAGATTGCTTGAGCTAATTTATGAAAATTTTTCCCATCAGATCTCAAGAAAGATCAGCACTTGGAGTTCACTGCCCACTTGGAAATGTAGCTCTAGGAGAATTTTGCATTGACAGAAAACTATATGTTACCGGGCTTAGATTTGCTTTCTGTCTTACAGATATAAAGTTTAATCCATTTTCCCCAGTCAACTGTATCAGATTTGGCTTTCTACCATCTCTAGACTAACTCATTCTAATGCCTTTGTTGCCCATTTATCTTTCTCCTTGGCTACCCCATTCTTTTTCCTAGTTGTTTCTATAACACTATGTGCATGAGCAGCCAAGAGAAGTTTATAGGATTTTCACTCTCAAAAAGCTCTGAAAGAATAATGCTTCAGAGGTCAGAAATCCTGTAAATTTCACTTTACTGTTGTTTCAGGGGGCAGAGCGACAAAGCATAGAAAATATGGCTGGCCCTTCTTGATCTCTGTCAGTATAAAATACCAGGGGAAAACAGCAATAGATGGTGATCAATGTAAGGTCAGCACAACTCTGTTACTGGGGGAAAAAAGTCCATGAATTGAGTGTTTCTACAGATAAGTTTTCAGAACTTTAAAATTCTAGCTCTTCTGATTTTGAGGGGAGCTGTCCCAATATATATCACCTCTGAATCTTCATCCAGACAAATGGAAATAACATCAAAAAGGTGTGAACACTATCCATTCATCTTAAGAGTGTTGGTTTCATGGTTTATTTTTTAAAAATTTTCTTTAATTAAAATGTTTTCATGGTTATAAGATTCATGTTCTTTCCCTCCCCTCCTCCCATTCCCCCCTCCTGTAGGCAATGAGCAATTCCACTGGGTTTTACATGTGTCATTGATCAAGACCTATTTTCATCTTATCAATTTGCACTAGGGTGATCGTTTAGAGTCTACATAACCAGTCATATCCCCATCGAACCATGTGATCAAACAGTTGTTTTTCTTCTGTGTTTCTGCTCCCACAGTTCTTCCTCTGGATGTGGACAGTGTTCTTTCTCATAAGTCTATCAGAATTGTCCTGGATCATTGCATTGCTGCTAGTAGAGAAGTCCATTACATTTGATTGTACCACAGTGTATCAGTCCCTGTATATAATGTTCTCCTGGTTCTACTCCTCTCACTCTGAATCAATTCCTGGGGGTTGTTCCAGTTCATATGGAATTCTTCCAGTTCATTATTCCTTTTAGCACAATAGTATTCCATCACCAACATATACCACAATTTGTTCAGCCATTCCCCAATTGATGGGCATCCCCTCGTTTTCCAATTTTTGGCCACCACAAAGAGTGTAGCTATGAATATTCTTGTACATGTCTTTTTCCTTATTATCTCTTTGGGGTACAAACCCAGCAGTGCTATGGCTGGATCAAAGGGCAGACAGTCCTTTAGCACCCTTTGGGCATAGTTCCAAATTGCCCTCCAGAATGGTTGGATCAATTCACAACTCCACCAGCAATGAATTAATGTCCCGACTTTGCCACATCCTCTCCAGCACTCATCACTTTCCTTTGCTGCCATGTTAGCCAATCTGCTGGGTGTGAAGTTCATTGTTTATTTTTGATCCCATAAGTGACTACAGACTGGTTCACATGTAGGTACCACATAGCATGAGGGACAGTGAAATCTTAAAAATTAAAATTCTCCAGAAGCAGTTACACAGACTTCTATAGGACACATAAATATTTTAAGTGATGTTTGGTCAGTTTCTTGCTTCTTCATCATGTAAAATCAAATGGAAGAAGCCCATTCCACTCTAGCTATCTTTATAAGGACCTTTTGTTAAGGGTCAGTATTAGAAATAAAATTGCAGCTGTGTTCTGAAGCAGGAAGCAATACTCATTTTAAAAAAGATCTCTGAACTTGTTGGGAAAGAGTGGAGAATTTTAACAAGGAATACTGAGACTGGAGCATGCTAGCTAGGGGTATCAAGAGTATGGCAGTGTCCACAAGATAAATGCACATTTATCTGGAGCCCTCTAAGAAGTATTGACTGACTTATTGAATGAAATGCATCATGAGACAATGTATCTTTTTTTAATTAAAATTTTTAAATTTTTGTTTTTAAATATTTTCTCATGTTTATGTGATTCATTTTCTTTCCCTCCCCTCCCCCTCTCAGAGCCAGCAAGCAATAGTTTGCTTTGCTTTTAAATATATAGTAAATTAACACATCTTTTAAAGTGCTCCTACTTGTCTGAGATTCTCTTTGACCTGAAGAATCATTTCACACATGAAATACAATGTAAACTGATTCTCCTTTCCCTCTTCCTCTTTTAAGGTAGTGTTTGGGTGGGCAGTTTTGGGTGGGTACATCTCCCAGAAGTCCTACTGTGGCAAGAAGGATGTTTATTGCATGAAACTTGCTTTGTTTGAAGAAAAGAGGGACAGTCCAATATGGAAAGAGCATGGAGTTTAGAGTCAGAGGACCTGGGTTCAATCCTGACTGACACTTGCTGCCTGTGGGATCTTGGGCAAATCACTTAGCCTCTTTCTCTGGACCTTAGTGTCCTCATCTGTAAAATAAAGGAACTGAACTAGCTGGATTTATAGTTGTACTTCTGAGTTGTAAAGAGATTTCAGATCTAAATCTATGGCCCAAAGGCATGAGAGAGAACAATGTTCTAAGGGACCCAAGTACATCATCTTTCCCTTCTGGAACTCATTTTTTTAAATTTCAAAATTAAGGGGTTAGGCTAAATTATCTCCAAGTTCCTCTCTAATAATCTGTGAATCTATGTATAGAAAATATTTGAATTTAATTTCTGTTCAGCAAACATCAGTCTTCTATGTGCAGGCGGTTTGTAGCACTGGGGACAGAGAGGAAAAAAAAGAATAAGATAAACTCCTTACTCTAATAGGAGGTAAGAAATGTCCAGATATGACTATGATACAAAAGAGAACATTGCGGGTTCAATCCTGCCTTGGGCACTTAAAATATGTGTGATCTTGGTTAATTCATAACCTCCCTGGGTGTCAATTTGTCTGTAAAAAAAAGAACTTGGATACCTTAGATGGCATCTCTGGTGGCCCTTCTGCCTCCATGTCTATGACTCTAAGATAACTGCAAAGTCAAGGTCCAAAGGACCATGAGATATTAGAGGACAGATTAAAGATGTTAAGTACAGATAATATTAATGTGCTTGAATTTCTTTTTATTAGGAACTTCTCTGTTCTAGTTTATCTCCAAACTTTGCCTTCCATTTCTCTTCCCCATTTTCCTCTGCCTTTCTTAATTGATTTTTGAAATCCTTTTTGAGCTCTTCCAGAATCTAAGTCCAGTTCATATTTTTCTTTTGGACTTTGCATGTGTTTGCTTTGCTTTCACTGTCTCCTGTGCCTCACTCTGTCTCCATAAAAAGTATCTATAGTTAGGTGGTTTAAAAAAAAATGTCTGCTCAAGAACCAGGAGAACATTGTACACAGAGACTGATACACTGTGGTACAATTGAATGTAATGGACTTTGTACTAGCAGCATTGCAATGATCCAGGACAATTCTGAGGGACTTATGAAAAAGAACTGTGGGAGCAGAAACACAGAAGAGAAACGTTTCCTTGATCACATGGTTCAATGGGGACATGATTGGGGATGTAGACTCTAAACGATCACTCTATTACAAATATTAATAATATGGAAATAGATCGTAATCAGTGATACATGTAAAACCCAGTTGAACTGAACACTGGCTATGGGAGGGAGACAGAGAGGAGGAGAGGGGAAGAATATGAATCATGGGTCCATGGAAAAATATTCTAAATTAATGTCTGCTCATTTCCCCAGCCTTTTAAAAGATAGGTTCTGCTTCCCAGGAGGTTAGGGCACACTCTTAAACTTTAGTCCTTCCTTGATGCTACCCTTAGCCTTATTTCTGGGTTTCTCCAAATTTTGCCTTCCAATAACAGGGATTAGAAGGGGAGAGAGTTAAGGCTTAGTGAGAAGGATCAGGACATCAGCCTTTGTAAAGACAAAAGACTAAATGGTCAACTTTAGAAGAAGACAGAAAAAAGAAATGAGAAAAATGAAGATAAGAAGAGTACAGGCAAGCCCCTAACAGTCTTTTAAGTTAAACAAATTGTCACTGACCAGGAATGCTACCATTCATTGTTTGGCTTCATGATCTTTATATCACTGATCCGTGTGTGCATGGATTTTTTGTGGAGTTGGAGCAAAAAGCAAGTACAGGTAAAAATGAGGATGTTTATTTTCTAGGAGTAGAAATGTCATCAATCAGTCTGATACCATGAGCATTCATGAAGCTTGGGACCAACCTATACAACTTCCTTCTTCCTCAAGTCCTTCCTTTTCCAATTTATATTTGCCTACATATAACGGTGGTGTCCTCTAGTCTCTAATAGTAATTCTACAGTACTCGATCATTATATTGTATCCTTTCTGGTGAACTACCTCATCTTTTCTGGTACTCTGGCTGTTGTGCATTCATTCAATAAGCCTTTCTTTGGCACCTCCTCTGAATGAGGCATTGAGGGAACCACCAGGATAAATATCACATTCTCCCTCATGTACTAAAAATAAAGTCTTTTCTAGATTACTATATAGATTAGCCTGGTATCCTTCCTTATCAAAAGATAAGATGCCTCCTAGAGCTGAGCGAAGCCTTTGTTTCTCTTTGGATGGACCAACTTCTGACCTGTGATAAAGTCCTTCATATATTGTGTGACTTTGGGATTCATTATAATTCTACACTTGGACATCAAAGATTAGATCAAAATGAAAGAAGAAATGAACAGATGTAAAATTTGGAACAGTCTGAAAGTCTTAATATTGTTCTCAGTGTTTTGATAGTAGGACCAGGCTTGATCTCTAAGGAGATAAATTTCACTTTTGAAAAGTCTGAGGAAGGAAAGGTGTTTTTTGTTTTTGCCAATCCAAGTCTGGCAACTGCTGCTTGATATTAATTTATAAATTCTTGGAGAATAATAGGGAGGGATGAAGAAGGACAAATTATCAGGTTTTTCTTGAGATTTTGTTATTGTTATTCAGTTGTTTCAGTTGGACCTGATTCTTTGTGTCCTTATTTTATTTTTTTTCCAGGCAAAGATACTGGTTTTGCCATTTCCTTCTCCAGCTCATTTTCCAGATGAGGAAACTGAGGCAAACAGGGTAAAGTGACTTGCCCAGAGTGTCTAAGGCCAGATTTGAACTTAGGAAGATGAGTCATTCTGATTCCAAGCTCAGTGCTATATCCACTGTTCTATCTAGCAGCTTCGGTCAGATATATGGGTCTTGTTCTGTGCCTCAAATATTAAGCGGGAACCCAAAATTGGATCTGGTTTGAAGTGACAACCAGAATAAGAAAGTGGGTTATATAGAAGTTTTATCAGAAATTCTATATGCATTATGACTAGCAGTAGCCTGGAGTCAAGTAGCTGTATTCCCTAGGAAAGTCAGGTCTGTTACTTATCTATGGGTTATCTTTGGGTCTCAGTGTCCACATCTGTGAAATGAAGATAATTTTTTTATTGCCTATTTCACTGCTCCCTAGTACTCTGCCATCTTGCCTCTGTCTCCCATAGAGGTATCAGCACTTGAACCTCACTCTCATATGAATTGGCCCAAAGCAGGAAGAATATGCACATATACACACATACACACAAACAGAACTAGGAACAGAAATACAGTTTTCTTGTTAGGAAAACAGGATGGCAAAGGCTTTGAGAAGGGGGAGGGCAGGGTGGAATTAAAGGGAGAACAGATTAAAGGATTAGTCCTAAGCAAAACAAATTCTAAAGATGAAAAAAATATATTTTTAGCTCTTTTTGAGGTTGCAAAGAATGGAAATTTGAGGGGGTGCCCATAAATTGTGAAATGGATGAGCAAATAAGTCATGATAATATAACTGTGATAGAATACTGTTGTGCTGAACTCTCAACATAATGACCAATGAGGATTCCAAAGAATTGATGAAACATGCTACCCACATCCTGAGAGAAGTGAAGGATTCGTGAAGAAAGACTCAAATGGTTTTTGATTCAAAGATATTTTATTTTCCCTAGTTATATGTTGTAATAATTTTCAACATACATTTTCCAAAACTACAAAATACAAACCATCCCACTCCCTTTTTTCCCTCCAACTCAGAGATGGTAAGCCATTTGATCTGGGCCATACATGCATGACCATACTGGTCATTGTTGTAAGAGCACACTCGTACAAAACCCAAACCCGCAAATAAAATGGTAAACACACTGATGTGATAGTATCCTTTCATCCACATCCATCCAATTCTAACAGCTCTTTTTCTGGAACTAGAGAACATTCCCCATCATAAGTCTTTCAGGATTGTCCCAGATCATTGTTTGCTGAGAGTTGCCAAGTTTTCTTGATTGATCATCATATAATATTGCTGTTATTGTGTACAATGTTCAACTTATCTTGCCCTAAATCAGAAATCATCTTATTTCTTATAGCATTAGTATTCCATGATCAACATGTACCACAACTTGTCCAGCCATTCCCCAATTGATGGGCAGCCCCCTCAATTTCCAATTCTTTGCCACCACAAAAAGAGCTGCTAGAAATATTTTTGTATGAGTAGGTCCTTTCCCTTTTTTTTTTTAAACCCTTACCTTCTGTCTTGGAGTCAATACTGTGTATTGGCTCCAAGGCAGAAGAGTGGTAAGGGCTAGGCATGGGGGTCAAGTGACTTGCCCAGGGTCACACAGCTAGGAAGTGGCTGAGGCCGGATTTGAACCTAGGACCTCCCGTCTCTAGGCCTGGTTCTCAATCCACTGAGCTACCCAGCTGCCCCCCCTTTCCCTTTTTTATTATTGAAAGACACAACTTTTTTTGGATATGACCAATGTGGAATTTGCTTTGATGTGTAATATATGCATATTTATAATGATAGAAAAATGGCTCATAATGAACATCACATATGATACACTTGAAACATATTAATACAAGCTAATATCATTATGCTAATAGTATTAAAGAGTCAGTGTGGTACAATGGATAGAGAGGTGGTGTCAGAGCCAGGAAAACTTGGATTCTGGAGGCAGGTAGGTTGAGTCAGAAAAAAACAGATTTCAAATCCAGCCTCAGACACTTATTAGCTGTGTGACCTTGAGCAAGTCACTTAACTTCAGTTTCTTCAATTATAAAATGGGGATAAGTGTTATTGTGAGAATAAAATGAAGTACTTAGACTTCATAAGTCTGCCTTGCTTCACATCCCACCTCAGATTTTATGACCCAGGGCAAGTCACTTAATTTCTCAGTGCTCTAGGCAACTCTCTAAAGACTCTAAATGGCAGAGAAAGTGCCATCCTGTGTTGCTACAATTTTCACATTTGAGAGTTCCCGATAGAAGAAATATGGAGTGGAATTTACTGTCTCTCATTAGACAAATGTATGTTCCACTCTTCTTTTTACAGGGAAGTTCATGAGGCTGGCTTCCTCACTCCTTCCTCCATTTTTGTAGATTTTTGTTCACATATTTATACTCTTCTATGTGAGATAATAAGTTATACTCTCCATGATCCTTGAAGAAATAGGAATTTTAAGAGGAGGCTTGATTCTTCTATTCTTTTTGGTTGTAAGCCTCTGTTAACTTCTGGCACACTGTATTTCAAACTCTCTTGTCCTTGACAAAGGTAGCTACCATGATGGTCTAATATATACAGAGAACTAATTCTGTAATGACTCCCATTTTGTAGCCAATTGTTTCCCATCTGCTTAAAAATGGTCTTTTGTGGGAGGTAAGAGGGGGGTGACGTTAAAAAAAAATTATGTCTTTATTTTATTTTAATAACAAATTTACACAAAAATTTTCCAAAGTTATATGATTCATGTTGTCTCCCTTCTTTCTTCCCTCCCCGCTGCTGGAGTTGACAAAGCAATTCAATCTGGGTTATCCATGTATTAGGAAGTTTTTTGATGCTTGTCAGTTCCAGGGCCTTCCTACACTCTTCTTAAAGGAAGTATGCAGGATATTTAGGCATGAGACTTTTGAGAAGACTATAAACCTTTAGCATCTTCTGTTTCTTAATCTTGAACTTCATTTTTCAACATATTTTTCATCATTCTCCCTTATGTTTATTCACCTTTACATTGAAGTTAGAGTATGAGTTGGTAGCAGCTGTCACCCCCCACACATGCTCACACAAGTTCAGTCTCCAAAATAGCTCTTCCTGGCATAAGTCAATGTGGAGAGACAGCCACTCAAAATTATTGTTGTGCAATGGCATCCAACTCTTTGTTACCCCACGGACCATGCCAATACAGCCCCTGGGGTTTTCTTGGCAAATGATCCTGAAGGGGTTCGTCATTTCCCCTTCTTCAACAGATTAAGGCAAACAGAGGGTAAGTGACTTGGCTAGGCTCACACAGCTGGCAGGTCTGAGGTTACATTTGAATTCAAGACTTGCTGACTTGGCTCCACTGTGTCACCTAGCTGACTCAAAATGAAAGCCCTCAATGTGGCTAAAGTTTTTCTATAGTCAAAGTATGGCAAAAGGGGGCTGTTTGGCTACTGAACTAGCCAGAACTCAGGGTGTATACATAAAGCAATGACTACTCTCTCCATGGCTTTTTTTCTATTACAGAGTACACCTTGATGTTGGCTCCAAGATAGCAGAGGAACCTCAGGCTCTCTTTCACTTTTTCTATAGTCATCTGTGAGATTTTAAATTAATATATAATAACTCAAGTATTATATTTATAAAATTTGTTAATAACTTGAAATAAAAAGCTGGAGTAAAACCTGTCTAACTTGACCATGATTTTGAGAAAGAAGAGAAAGAGAGGGCGGAGACACCGAACTATATACAAAGGTGACCAAGCTATGTGGTAGAGAGAGGAGAGGAATTCTGGGAAATACCAAAGGACTTCTGGGGAATGATGTCCATGGGTTCAAAATTCTAATTAATACGCATCCATAGGACAAAATTGTTTCCAATCAAAGGTATTTAATGAAATAGCATAGTAAAGAAGATTGGGCCACCCCTGTGGTCTTCCCACCTCTGCAAAGGAGAAGGGTAGGGGTATCTTCTCATAACTCTTCACAAGAGCCATGCTTGTTCTTGATACATTTGCAATTTTGACTTCTGATTGTTCTCTGGTGGTTGTTCTTTTCATTATGTTATCATCATTTCACTCTGCATATATTTTCTACATTTCCTCCCATAAATGTAAATTCAATAGATTAATAAGTTAAAAATTAATTTCCCACAATTTTTCATACAATCAATGGGGAAAGTGAGCTTGCAAAGGTATTATGCGTGTGGTGCTCCCAAATGGGGCTGTGAAGGTAAGGGCCACTCGCGCCTCTTATGGGGTAATGAACATGATGTCTTCTGGTAATGCGATAACTCTTTGTTCTCTAAGCTTGTTACTCACAGGACATGGTTTCGTATCTTCAAGTATGGTGGCTCTTCTGTTCTTAGCAGAGTCTCCAATACCATGTTTCTTTGCTGGTCTCAATACTGATCCCCTGGATATTGGTACGACCTTTTTTGGACTCCTTTCTCCTGGGCTTAGGTGCCATAAACTCCAGTTTGAACTCTAATTTCTAAAGGCTTCCTCTTCCTACCTTCCAAGGCATCACACCAAAGGAAAGATGACACAAACAGGAGGGGGTGGGGGAAGGGAAGAGAGCGATAGACAGAGACAGAGAGAGATGAATTATTGATTTGTGGGGTCACATATAAGCCCTGGAAGGAGAAGGCCCAACCTTCTGCCTCTCCTCTCACCGGGGCAATAACCACAAAAAGTTAGTTGAAAAGAAGGGCCAAACTGACTCAGAGATGATGAGCTGACCTTTCTGAAAGCTTCCCAGGTCTGACTGTGCTCCTGAAGCTAACCAAAGAGGCAGCTAACCCTCTGGGGATAGCAGAACCAGTTAATCAGTATGTCTACATATGTTCAAAAGTCTCCCCAAGGAACTTCCATCAGGTACCATCACAACTCTCCCAGCAGCAGCCTCACTCCCCAGCCTCTTCCACGTGGGAAATTATGTCAGCTAAGCAGGACGAGGCTTCTGCACATGTGTTAGTCTGCTGACACTTAAGCTGTTACTTAGCATCATGATTTGCATGGGGATAGGCTGGGGTTCACAGCAAAACGGAATCATGGCAAGGAGAAACAATGATAGGAAGTGTGGAACTCCAGGGCAAGAGCCAGGGCCAGAGCCAAGTTTCCACGGGTACCTCATTCTGCTGAGAAAGAGCCATGACCGTGTCTTTCTTTGATCAGATCTGTTTCACTATGTCCCCAGTGGAGACAGTCCGGCCAGAAACTCTGGCTGAACCGAGAAAGAAAAAGGTAGCGACCCTGGTGGGCACTGGCCAGCAGGCAGGGCTTTGAGCAATAGGGGACTCACATTCCACATCGAGGCAGACATCATATTCTGCTGATTTTCCCTTTGAATTGTTTCTCATATCTAATCTTTCTTCTCCATCCCATTACTATCATCCTTACTGTTACTAGTAATATCAACTAGAGATTACTATAAGAGTTCGTGTCCTGACTCCAATTTTTCTTAAGTCATGGCATTTGCTTACCTTTTAGGTAGGTAAACCTTCCGAAGACATTGTTTTGTCATGCCTCTCTCTTACCCCTCCCCACCATTGGTTCTTACCCTTCTATCTTTCAAACCTTCCAAGATCTGGTCCCACCTTGCTTCTCCAATTTGTAAATTATTTAAATATAGTAGACTTTTAAAATGATCTTTTTTATATATCACTTTCCTGTACTATCCCCTGACCGTCCCAGGGAACCTTCCACTATAACAAACATTTAAAAAAAAAAAGAAAAAAGTCAGCAAATCCAAATAACACACTAAAAATATTTGATAATATATGTAATATTCTGTACCCATGAACCCTCCCCTCCATACTCTAACCTCTACAAAGGAATAGGCGGGATTTTTCTCATATCTCTTCTTGGGGACCAAGCTTATTCTGTCTAATTCTGCAAAATTCACTATTAATGTTTTGTGGTTGTCATTTCTTCTACTTCCATTGCTGTAGTCCCTGCGTAAATTGTTTTCTTGGCTCTGCTTACTTCAATTTGCATTAATTCATCTCAATCTTCCCATGCTTCTCATATTCCTCAGATTGTCACTTCTTACAGCATAGAAATGTAACATTAGGTTCGTGTGTGACATTTTGTTTGGTTGTTTCCCAATCAATGGCCATCTGCTTAGTTTCCAATTTGTTTATCACGTTGTGTTGGGACAGCTAGATAGTATAGTGGGTAGAGTTCTAATCTGGAGTCAGGAACACCTGAGTTTAAATCTAGCATTGGACATATACTGTGTGACCCTGGGCTTAACCCCTGATTGCCTTGCCCAGGATGCTGTTCTCTCTTAGTTGTTATATAGACAGAAAGTAAGTTTTTTTTTTTTTAAAAGCACTTAGCATAATACTAGCACATAGTACAATATAAATGCACAATCCCCAATAAATCCTTTTGTGTATGTAGGGCCTTCCTTTTCATCAATGACTTTCTGAAGGCACATGCCTGGTAGGGGAATTTCTGTGCCTAAGCTGATTCTTCAAGGAGATTGGGGACTCCCAATGGCAGAGGTGGGGAAGGAGGAGGTACAAAGGAAAGAGAAATGGGGTGTCATATATAAGCCATGGTAAGACCTCCAGTCTGATTCAAGTTTAGATCATGTAAAGAAAGAGTGATAAGTAAGGCTGGAAAGACAGATTGGGGTCAGGCTGGGAAGGGCTCTAAATGTCAAAGGAGTTCCCATTTGACCCCTAAAAGTAATAAATAAGTCACTGTAGTTTGGGTACAGCAGTGACACAGTTCGCTGTGCACATAAGGAAAACCCGTTTGGTTGCTGGGTGTAAGATGGACCAGAGTATGGAAAGAATGGAAGCAGGGAGACCAAGCAGGCAGCTACTGAAATGGTCAGTAGAGAGTCAATGACTGGGTGGGTAGAGAATAGGAGCCTCCTCTGATGCATTAAATTCTGTTTGAAAAACATTTAAGCACCAAACTATGTATAAAATATTGTGCTCTGGAAAAGGATGACACCCATTCTGTATTTAAGGAATTTATAATCTACTGGAAGGGGGGAATAAAATTTATGCAGTATGATTTTTTAAACATGAGGATCATAGAACTGAAAGAGACCAAAGACTATTTAATTCACCCCTTCATTTTACAGATAACAGGGTTCCAGGGAAACAAAGGGAGTTGCCCATGGAAATACAGTAAGCACTGGAGATATCATTCTGACTACAGTCAGTACCTTTTCCAGGACAAAGGAGACATCAAGACCAAGAGCCCTAAGAAAACTGGGAGAGGGAGAAATCATCTTCAGCTAGGGGAATCAGAGAAGTTTTCTTCCTGATGGGCATGGTCACTCAGCTAGGCCTTTAAGAACGAGAAGTTTCATGTGGAAAGATGAGGAATATTCCCCAAATGGGAGCTTGTCCTTCACTGGAGAAGCTGGATAGCAAGGGAAGAGGCTAGGGCTCCACTAGTGACTTGTTTGACTGGGCCAAAACAGATAGTGAAAGTAGGCTGGAGAGTCTTACATTTCATCATCTTTTCAAATACTAAAGAAAAGAAAGTTGTGATAGGATTAAAAAATGGCCTTCCTACAACAATCTGATGTTTACAAGTAAGAAAATGTAAATTTATAATTTGGGAAGCTAATAAAAACATTAGCACTTAAAAAAGGACCCTTCAGTGTATTGCAGAGTTTATCTAAATTGTAGCTCTTAATTGATTTGAAAAATGATTTAATTCATAAAACTTCAATGTACCTATCTATGCCTTTAAGAGAATCATCTAATATGTAAAGTAAGACAAACAGTAAGTTGATTCGCTTCCCTAGAGGGAAGATGGAACACTGGAACTCAAAGGTTCTGAAGGGTTTGAAGATAGTTAGGAATGACAGTTGGATAATGACAGCACTTCTTTCATCTTAATGATAACTTGGAGGGATCATTAGGAGGTACTACAGTCAGTGGTTTCAGCCTTAATTTTATTAGGTTACATAGTTGATCACATTTGGGGATGAATAACATTGACTTTATAAAAGATTCTTTAATCGACCAAAGCCAGGAATTAGAATCTAATTGAGACAATTTCCATAAACTGGACTGCCTTCATAGCATTCATTAATGAAGGCATGGTCAACTGCACTTACTTCCAGGGTTTATTATTACTTGCTGGAAGGGAAAGGCAGCTTGAATAGACAATATCTGAAAAAGTGATGAACAATATTTCAGGAAGTGTGGGGCTTATTGGAAAGCTTTATATGAAGATTCTATTAATAGTAAAGAGTCCCAAAATGCTTGAGCACAAATTTTGAGTAAGGGATTGCCTATAGAAATAATTATGCATAAATGACTTGTTCTCAAATCACATCAGGTGAAATTTGCAACTATTTTTTTCATTTTCATTTCTTATAAACTGCATGTGACAACAGGATAGTTGCCATTTGATAAGCTGGTTCTAAGTTTTAACAGTGGTTGGACATAAAAAATGGATAGGAATATTGGTTGCACAGAGAGGCCTTCCTTATTTTTGTACATAAAAATATCATTTATGCTAATTTAATTCATATCCAATAAATATTCATTGAATTCCTACTATGTGCAAAGTACTGGGCACCAACAAGCACTGAGGTACAAACTCAATTTTGTGCAAAGCATTCTACATTTATGGAATTCCTTTGGCTTTACAAACCATTACCTCCACAGGTACAAGTGGTAGTCTATTTTACAAATGAGGGAGGTACCACCTCACACCTAGCAGATTAGCTAACATGACAGCAAAGGAAAGTAATGAATGCTGGAGGGGATGTGGCAAAGTGGGGACATTAATGAACTTCTGGTGGATTTGTGAATTGATCCAAACATTCTGGAGGGCAATTTGGAACTATGCCCAAAGGGCAATAAAAGACTGTCTGCCCTTTGACCCAGCCATAGCACTGCTGGGCTTGTACCCCAAAGAGATAATAAGGAAAAAGACTTGTACAAGAATATTCATAGCTGCACTCTTTGTGGTGGCAAAAAAATTGGAAAATGAGGGGATGCCCTTCAATTGGGGAATGGCTGAACAAACTGTGGTATATGTTGGTGATGGAATACTACTGTGCTCAAAGGAATAATAAAGTAGAGGAATTCCATGGGAACTGGAATGACCTCCAGGAAGTGATGCAGACTGAAGAGAGTAGAACCAGGAGAACATTGTACACAGCGACTGATACACTGTGGTACAATCGAAGGTAATGGACTTCTGTACTAAGCAATGCAATGATCCAGGACAATTCTGAGGGACTTATGAGAAAGAACACTATCCACATTCAGAGGAAGAACTGTAGGAGTAGAAACACAGAAGAAAAACAACTGCTTGATCACATGGTTCAATGGGGATATGATTGAGGATGTAGACTGGATCACCCTAGTGCAAATATTAATAATATGGAAATAGGTCTTGATCAATAACCAGTGGAATTGTGCGTCAGCTGGGGGAGGGGAGGGAAAGAACATGAATCATGTAATCATGGGAAAATATTCTAATTAATTAAATAAAATTTTCCAATTAAAAAATTAAAATTACAAATGAGGAAACTGAGGCTCCAGGATCTAAAACAACTTAGAGTTAAATGGTTGGGGCTGTGATATGACCCCTAGTGGCCCAATTCCAATTTCAGTGCTCTTTCTACTACCCAACATTGCTTCTAAATCATACCTGCCCTCACAAAACATACAAACACAGGTATACAATGATAGATTTGTGCATCAGAAAGAGTCAAAAGAAAATATTATGGGTGATCCAAGGGAGGACATCAATTACTCACAGGGAATCCAGCAAGGCTTCGTGGGTCCTACAAAGATGAAACATCAATGAGCATATAAAGGCAGAGAAGTTTGCTGGGCACTGGGTGAGACACAGCATTAAGAGGCCAACAAGATTAATTTCATTGGGGGATTGGGGGGGGGCAGGCAGGGGGAGATGAATGCTATCATAACAGCTAAAATGAATGATGTTCCAAGATAAATACATTGGATGGTTCTGGAACAGGTTCTACATAAAGTCTGAGGGGAAAGAGAGGTTATCTACTGGAGGAAAGAAGGGAAGTGGGGGAAGCTTTCTAGAGGAGGCAGCATTTAAATCGGATGGAGTGTGCTAGTCAAAGATGAGGAGAAGGCCTTGAGTAGAATTCAAGTTGCCTGGTATGATAGGGTAGTAAATCTGAGCATGCTATTCCTGAAATGCTGTTGTTGATCTATGAGCAAACAAGAGGTGCTATAGAACTTTTCCAAGCCACTTTTTTCTTCATTAAGCCTCAGACTTTTTTCCTTTGCCTTCTCAGCTCAGACCCTTTTCTCTTACCTTATTGGCTTGAACTATTAAGATCTTTAGTTTCTAAAACAGATAATTAATCTCTGACTCCCCCCCCTTAATTTGGAAAATTAAGGCCCTCTCCCCCCACTTAATTGAGAAAAGGCCTCAAGGAAGCACAATTTGTATTGAGTTTAGATGGAGGAGAGGGATGAGACCTATTCTGAAAACATAAACTTCAGAACTAGAAATCATGTATGAAAAGTTGCAGCAAGACAAATTTTGGTTCACTATAAGAGAAAAAAACCCTAACAATTGACATTTCCTCAGAAATAGTAAGTTTCCTGTCAATGAGGTGTTTTGGTAGGGCTCCCTGAAGGCTGAGATGCTGTTATGAGATGATTTATGATTCCAATATAGGCTGGACTAGTTGGTCCCCACCTATTCTAGGGTTCTATAAACCGTATAATCTCAACAGATGAGCCATACACAAAGATCTAAAACATAAGGTAAGATGTGAAATGCTATTGACATATGAGCAAAGTACCACAGAAAAGGAACAGTTGTTACAGCTGATAGGATCTGCAAAGCATGGAGGAAATGAGCTTCAAATTGGGCCTTGAAGAATGGGTAAGATTTCCTCTTACAGATGTGAAGGAAGGCATTGAGGAAAAGAACAGTTTTGAAAAGTGGGAAAACATCTGTTGTATTTAGGAATGGTAAGGATTAGAGAACATATTCAATCTTCAGATATCAGAGCAATGATAGAGTTTTGGGTGCGGAATGGGACTAGATTGGCACTTCAGAAAGATTATTTCAACAGCGATATGGCTAGATTTGGGGACCAGGGAATGAGAGAGAAAATAAATTAGAAAGCTACTGCAACTTGTGACTTGACTGGTAAAGGGAACTTCCAGGTGGGGAAATGGATTGGTCTCTTCTCTGATGCCTAGAACACTGAGAAGTGACTTACCCCTCCAGTGGCAGGGCTGGGGTCTAGGGCTTCTTGGCTTTTGGGTCAGCTCTCCTTCCTGTGGGGCCTCTATAAATCTTCATTGTGTACTCAAATGCTGGTGACACAAATTCCATTTTTTTTTCATTGACCTATGGGGATAGAGCAGACTTGTGCTTTTATCAGGCTAGGAACTTCCCTTTACCCATGCAGATGAACACCTCTGCAACTTAGGATCTTGGAAAGACAAATTAAATCCAGATGGTAAGTATTGGAGCTGTATGATGTGACAGGTAGAATATAATTAGGGCTCGTCTCAGTAGGGTGGACAGTGGGACAGATGGAAGATGATAGAGAACTAGAACTGACATAACAATTGTGGGAGGCAAAAGACAGGGAGAAATCAAAGATGAAACCAATGTTTTTAACCTTATTGGGAGAATGATAATGATCACCACTCACAAAGAGAAAATGGAAGGGAAGACAAGGAATTTAAGGTGCCAGGGGAACAACCAGGGAGTAATGTCAAACAGGCCACAAGAAAGGTGGTTTTAGAGATCAAGAAAGGTCAGGAGTAAAAATGGTGATTGTGAAGTGGTAAAGGGAGAATGTGGAGAGAAAAAGGAACTGAAGCCACTCTTGGGACACCACCAACCTTCTGGGGGAGGGATAAACTGAAAGAAAAAAAATGGTAGATAAGGAAAATAAGGAAAGAATTTCATAGAAGCTACAAAAGGGGTGAGTGAATAACAAAGAGGTCTTGGTATTCACTGTCAACACTGGTAAATACTGAGAGGTCCAGGAAATCAATGATTAAAAAAGGGTTTAGCTTCTTTCAAAACTCCCCAACCCCAGGAAGCTTTCCCCTTTCTAATTTGGATCACCCTTTTGCATCACTTCTTTTGCTCAGTTAGCCAGTTTATAGGAGCATGATTCAAATTTTAGATGGTGTTTTATAAACAGGCTTCAGTCCAGGCCTTTCTTGTGGAGCCATTCTACATGGGCTCTTAGCACCAGAGGCCTGTGGGCAGAGCTAGAGCAGCAAGTAAGAGGGAAAGACAGATCGGATGGGAACAGCTTTTCTTTATCTGAAATGAGTTCCTCCACTCCTTAGATAGGATATGTATCACTAAGTGAACAAAGAGATGCTCAGTCCTTCAAAAAACATCACCACCTTTTACTTGTTGACAAATTATTCCAGATTTTCCCTATTATATTGAGGTTTCATGAGATGTAGGTACAAATGCTGGCTGACACTATGGGAATATAGTCACAACCGTTGAGCCCCAGTTTCTTTATCTGTAAAATGGTATAGGACTTGTATTGAATATGCCTCACAGAAATGTGTTTTGCAAACATTTGTGTGACATAAATATGAGCTCAAAAGCACTGTTTCTAGGAGATTCTGATTTCCTTGTGCCAACTGTTTTTACTAGTTAAATTTAAGACAAACAGAATTAAGGGAAAGAACAATGAACCTGTTAGTAAAACACAATTCTCTCAAGAAGGTAGACTATAGGTGCTAGTATATGCCAGATATGGCCAATTTGTTGCTCTGTTTCATTTATGCTTGTTTTTAATCACGAGAGAGGGATTTGTTTGGGGGGAGGGGGACACCAAGGAAGTAATCTCTTTTTAATTATCAGTGAGGAGCCCTGCACTTGGCATCTGCCCGAGCATGAATTCTGCTTCTAACTGTAGCTTTGAGCCTACTAAGAAGTCATTTATCAAAGATGGAGACAGAGAGGCAGCACAGCATTCAGGAGATATGGATTTGAGTTTTACCCCTGACATATATTGTGTGACCATAGGCTGGGGATTGAACCTTTCAAATCCAAGCCCATTACAGAGAAATTGGTGATCTACACTAGTGTAAGGCCTCCTATACACACATGTTCACTTCCCCCGACTTAAAACAGGGATAACAATACCTTCTCACAGGGCTGTTGAGAGGATCAAATAATGTAAAGTACACTGCCAACTTTAAAGCATTAAATATAAGATAGCTGTTGTTTTTTAATAAACCTTTAAAAATGACATTGTAATCCAGTTCCTATTGCTCAGAATGAAGAACATTTTTACATAGATTGGGCCAAAGTTGTCTAACTGCACTGTCTTCATCTTACCTTTGCTCTAACCGATGATCTGAGTGAGGGGCTGACAGGATTCTGAAATGGCTCCCATGTTGGTAAACCAGACATTTCTATGCTAAGATACAATCAATTTCCATGGCGTCTGGCACTATCTTTTTTACTTTGAGAAAATATGGTTTCTGAATAACCTACAAGAATTTAGCCTCTTTCATTTTTAAATCTTAAATGATATTTTCTGATATCTTTTGCCATCTTTCCTTATGCATTGAGTGATCTTTTCATCGAAATAATCAAGTACTATGTGTAGATGTGGTTTAAGTTATTCACAGAATTATCTATTTCTTCATTCTCTATAAAAGATGATGCTACACAAATTGTGTTTATCTTGATGGTGCTTTTTTTTTTTTTTGCTTATGCTCCCTGAGTGCTATAAGGCAGATAAAAAGGAATGGAAAAATCTGAAGAAGCATAAAGGTGCCAAATATGTCTTATTTATTAAGGTCCAAATGAGTATTATGTGGAGTTTATCTTTAAACTTTACTTACCTTAAAAAAAAAAAACACCCCAACCCTTATCTTCCATCTTAGGGTCAATACGGTATATTGGTTCCAAGTTAGAAGAGTGCTAAAAATTTGGCAATGGGAGAAGTGACTTGCCTAGGGTCACACAGCTAAAGAAGTGTCTAAGTCCAAATTTGAGAACAGGACCTTACTTATTTTTAAAAAAACATTTGTAGGAAAAAATAAGACTAGTTGTCAAAATACAATAATACATGTGCACTAATGTACTATTTGCTTTAACATCTGATGCCCTTGACCCCTGCTGAGTACTAGCTGGGTGACCTGGGAGAAGAAGTCAGACCTTTATGGGCAAAAGAGTTTCCCCATCTATCAAGTGGGGTTATTTTCACTAAGTGCTCACTACAGAGTTGTGCTGACAGCAGTTTATAAATCCTACACACATTTCAAGGGATTGGTGATCTCTCATTAATGTAGAATGTGCATGTAACAACCCACTTGTGTCTTCTCTTTCTATGAACCTTGGGACCAATATGCTGAAGTTGTTCAGTGCCCATCACAAGCACATCCACCAATGTTCTCACTCACAGGACTGACCAACTACAGATCAGCTTCTGGATGGTGTAACAGTTAAATTGGTTTCTCTATTAAAAATATGTTTTTAGAGGTTTATTAAAGATTATTAGAAATCAAGGATAAAGAAATACAAAATGAAAAAGCACATGTCTAGGACTGAATAGCCCATTCACAATTCACTTACATCCTGTTGCAATCTCTGAGTAGAGGAAGAGGCTCTTCCAAATTTTGAAGCTCACAGGTTATATATAACCTGGTCTGTTCTGACACTCATTTGCTCTACATCTTGCATGCCAGGTAGAGAGATGCGTGTGCTTAGAAGCAGCAGAAGAAGAAAGAGACAGAGAGCCCTTTAAATAAAAATTCTGTTCTAGCATTCAGGTGAGGACTCAGGTGAGATTATAGGGAATTCTGGGAAGTACCAAGGACTTCTGGGGATTGAAGTCTGGGGTGCAAATCTCCATTTTTACAATGGCCAGTATTTTTTATCCACTCAGTTTTCCTGTGTGAGTAATTAGGCTGAAATCAGGAGTGACTGAATCTTTTTTAGGAGGTTCTGAAATATTCTGGGGCTTGATAAATCAGCATAAAGCTATTTGGAATCTGGAAACAAGTTCATTCTGTTGACATCCACAGGAATTCTACCATCTGGCCTAGCCCAGGTCTGATCTGATATCCACCAAAACAGGGGTGAAGCTGTCTGTGTGCAGTCATATTATGGAGTTATCAGAATAAAGGTAAAAACTAACATTCAATTAGAAGAAATGTAAAGCTGAAAAGAAATGGCAAACAACTGAAACAGCTTCAATCTGAATTATTCAATGGGAAAAAAGGTAAAGATATTGGCCTCATTTATTGCTATTCCTGCAAAGGTTTAACTTACATAAATTCACCACAAAAACAAAGCCAAAAGAACACTGAATTATCTTAGTCAGAAATTCTTGCTCTCCTTGTCAACGAGAGAAAAATGGTATCCAAGAGCAACGCCAATTTAGAAAACTAACACTGTAAGGGCAATGGAAGGAAAATAAGTCTATAGAAAACAGTGTGAAACCCAATGTCACTTCAAGAGCATTCTAACATAAAGCCAGCAGGAAAACAAATAAATGGGAAATGGAACAAATGCATAATGCTTCTATAACAAATTATTTTCTTATTCTTATTTTATGAAATTTTTGCTTTGATATCACCTTTATTCATGTCTTTCCTCCTTGTCCTTTTGTAAAGTGTAATGAATTATAACAACTAATAAACAAAAAGAAAAAAACCAACCCCAAAATCAAGCAATTAATGGTATCTAACAGTATGTGCAATATTCCATACTTAAGGTAAAAAACACCTGCAAAGAATGAAGGAAGATGCAGTTCCTTCACTCCAATTCTCTAAAACCAACCTTTGTAAATGTAATTACAGTGTTTAGTTTTTGTTTTTTTTCTTTTCTGTTTTTAATGGCAGACTCACCAAGTATATTGTTTTCCTGGTTCTCATTTAATTCTGCACATATTCATATGATACCATTGATCAACAAATACATACTTATCATCTATGATATGCCAGGCACTGGGTTAGGTGCTAGGGAGACAAATACAAAGAATGAAATAATCTCTATTCACGAAAACCTTATATCCTAATAGGGGAGATAGATTAGTGCATAGCAAAATGAGCATACATATAAAGTTAATAAATAGAAAAGTGTACAAAGGAAGGGGAAAGACCTAAAACTGATAAAGTCAGACCATATTACTACTCAAAAAATGCAACTGCAATCACCACAATAACTACTGACTCTAATACTTACTGGCTCAGTCTTTATAAAATCTTTGAGAATAAAACACAGTGGAGAAAATACTCGGTTTAGAATGAGAAGGTCTGGCTTCAAACCCATCTCTGTACTTGCAGTTCCTTATCTGCAAAATAAGAGGATTGGACTAGATGTAGGCCTTGAAGGACCCTTCTGACTCTAGATTGCTACAATGCCTAGATCCAAGCAATGGGCACCTACTTTTAACAATCTTATTTTTAATCTCTGCCACAAAAGGGCCCTAATATCTTGAAATCCTTAATATACTACACAACAAAATCGATGATGCTTAAACAAACTCTTCTCTGGGACCAACAAAACCACCACCCACATACAACAAATTCAAAAGGATACCTGAAAAAATAAAGTCAGGAAAAACAGCAGGACCAGACCAAGCAAATAACGAAAAATCAATGTGAGAGGTAACACAACTTGGAAGTATCAAAGCTTCACCTTAAAGGTTATCAATCAATAAACATTTAAATGCCTACTATATGCCAGAAACCTGTACTACATGCTGGAAATACAAGAATAAAACAATCCCTACTCACAAGAAACTTCCATTCCAGTAGATAAGTACATATAAAAATATACACAATGCAGAAATACAAAACCAATATAAATATAAATAAAGGGAGAAGTTATCAGATGAATAGAGAAACAATTTTAATTACTCTAACCCATATGCTAATTCATCTTTGTAAAATCTTTTGAGAATTTATTCTCTCTGTCTCCCCCCCCCCCCCCCAAGGGTTTTCAAACTGAAAATATAGGGGACACACAGGCTTTCACAAATAATTTTCCATAACAAACATCATAATAGTTACAGAATTGGTCAAAAGGTACAGAGAATACCAAGAGAGTGTTCTATTTGTCAATTATAAAAAAGCATTAGACTCAGTGGAGCAAAATGGAATCTTGTAAGTCTTTCCTGTAGGAAGGACCCTCTGATGCATATCTTACCAAATCCTATCAAGATTTCTTGATAAATACAAACACATAGTTTTGTTTATCAATATAGATTATTAATGATTAAATATTAGATATTTTCTAAAAATGGGAAATTTAAAAATCACTGATGATTGAATAATCAGTCAGCTGGGCTGTTTTCTTTGGGGATGGGGGATACAGGTCTTATAAAAAACACTTCCATTATCTCAGAGATCAGTGAAAATCCAAAGGAAAATGTGAATGGTGCCGCAGATTCTTGAAAGCAAGGAAGCATATCTTGTGACATTTTGAATCCAGCTCAGTACCTTGTAATTCATCAATGTTTAATCATTGTGTGCTATCCCTTTAATCCCCAATCCCAACACATTCTCGAGAATCTCTAGTTTCTACATTTGACTAGTCAGCTCTGAAGGGTATAATAAAGGACATAGTATCATCCCTCAATGATTAGGACAGGTATGCCTTATTTTATCATGGGTCACCTTTTTTTGCACTTCACAGATATGTTTGCTTGTTTTTTTTTTTTAATTTTATGAATTAAATGTTTGAAGTAGCCCAGATTTGAAGTAGGTCTATCAGTGTCATTTCTTCCAACAGTGTATACTCATGTCTCTATATTTTTGGATAATTCTTGTAATTTTCACAATATTTCAAACTTTTTCATTTTTATTATATGTTACCGTGATCTGTGTTCATTGATCTTTGATATTATTATTGTAATTTTTTTGGGGTGTCCATACAAAATAGTGAACTCACTCAATAAATGTTGTGTGTGTTCCGACTCTTCTACTGACTGGTCATTCCCCTATCTCTCTCCCTATTCCCTGAGACATAACAATGTTGATCATTACATAAATTTAGTTGATAAAGCAGCAGCAGCAGGGTTTGAGAGGATTGATCCCAATTTTGAGAGAAATCCTACTGTGGATAAAATACTATCAAAACAGTATTGCATGCTACATAGAAATCTTTTGTGAAAGGAAGAGTCAATCAATTCAACAAACTTCACTGTTATCTTATTTTAAGAAACTGCCACAGCCACCCCAACCTTCATCTCTCCAATAAGTCAGCAGTTAACACAGGCAAAAGGATTATGACTCACTGAAGGCTCAGAAGATGGTCAGCAATTTTAGCAATAAAGTATTTTTAAATTAAGGTACATATTGTTTTTTATATATACTACTATTGCATCCTTAACAGACTACACTGTAGTGGAAACATAACTTGTATATGCACTGGGAAACCAAAAAATTGTGTGACTTCACTTTATTGCAGTGATCTGGAAGCAAACTGGCAATATCTCTGAGGTCTGCTTATATTATAATACTGGAGTGGTTGATGGGAACAAAAATAGATGGAACAGTGAGGAAAGAAATGTCATGCCTTGCAATTCCGAGGTCCCACTTTTTCCTTATTTGCTAACACTGGCATGGAGCTTGCTTCTTTTCCCCATACTCTTTCTGCAAAGAAAACTAATTTTGGAATGAGTTCTTTTTAAATGAATTGTTTTGGTTCACTTTACTTTTCAACTCTTTAAGGCTCACTACTCAGAATTTGAGTTTTATTTAAAACATGTAAAATGCCCTTCAAAATAGAATCTCCACAATTCCTGGATCCATTTCTTTCCCATAAAGAATCCGATAATAGCTAGACAGCTGGGCACCAGGTAGCTTTCAAGGCTAATGGAATCACATATTTTTTGAAAAATTCAATTCAACTCAACAGACATTTATTAGGCATCTACCATACACAAGGCCCTATGTCAGAAGCTGCATTTAGGGAGACAAGAATGGCCTGAATCTTCCCTCAAAGAGCCTCCATTCCACTGTGGCAAAAAGTACAGTGATAAACAACAGAAATAAGAAAAAATGCTTCCTACAGATCTGTATCATCACTAATGCAGTGAGAACTCTTTGGCCCATTTTCCCAGAGCCACTCACATTCCCCTTGAGGTTTCTAGGGCATCTGAAGAGGCAGTGGGCATCTCTTCTTTCCTGCCATCAGTCTGAGCCTGCCAGCAGTTGCCCCATTGTTAGATACTAGTAATTAGTAACTAGTGCTCCCATTCTATTTAACGACCCAACTTCAATTTTTGTAAAGGGATACTTACTTCTAAGATACAGCAAAAACAAAAGTACAAATGCTTCTCCCCGACCCCCAGAGGCAAGGAAGGAGCAAACTCTCTTCCATCCCTCTCTTAGCTCAGTTCCAAAATGACATTTGTCCCACCAAGTTCACTTCCAGAAGCAGTATGACTGTGTTCTAGTCTCAGCTACTGCTGGGCTGGCTCCCAAAGATCACTTCTTGCTTCCCGAGGCACCAGAGGCTTCTAGGTGGCTGGATGCTGAGAAGCCTAGACACTTGCTCTCCTGAACTGAAACACACAACATTGGACATGTCAAACACTTTGTCTAGAAAGGAAAAGAACAACTGCAGAGGCCACAGATCGAGGCCTGCTTCTCAGGGTTAGGCCAAGGGGAAAAGGCTCTATCTCTTTCCTTAAAATGATTTGTCTACTAGATATCATCAATGAAGTCATACCACCAGAACTTAAAGAGATCATGCCGAGGCTGACTCAAGCCTTTGTGAAGGTAACTGCAATTCTGATTATACAATCGAAAAGGCTTCTTCTCCATGTGCTTGGTAGACAGCCCCTGTTATAGATCATGTGTCTCCAAGGTGTTTCTTACATTCCACACCCCGATGACTCTCCTAGAAGCAGGGAAGGTATGGGAAGGATGCATTGCTCAGCACCACAAAGCATCCCATGTGGGAGGTGGGGTTCCTTACACCTTTGGGGCCATTGCTCATATTCTGTGGCTGCTTTATGGCACCTGATGAACTTTTTCCTTCTCTAACTGCTAAGTGCAAATTAATTTCTTTGAAATCCAGAGTCCACGTACACTGCATGAAAAATCCTTTCATAAACTTCAGGTATCCATATTTCTTGATTGTCTCAGCAAAAGTCTTTGGACTCAATGATTGGGACCTAGTACTAACTGGACCTAGTATGAACTATGTATATATAGTTATATATCTCACATATGTATATAAATACATCTTTATCTCATACACACATGCATGTGCACATACATATTTATACAGGATATATTTATAAACACATGTGCATGCACATGTGCTTGGAATTGTGCTCAGCCTAGTCTTCTGATTCCAAGGCTGGCATGCTTTCCACTACTCCACGCTAGCTCCTCTGGCCACGTGGCAGAGGGAAATAGCTGTTCTCTCCCTGCCATCACTTCTTGCTAGATTCAAACAAAAATCTCCTCTGGGCACATTACAGTAAAGGGAATCTAAATTAAGGGCAGGAGTACAAATCATACACTG
Organism: Monodelphis domestica; assembly: GCF_027887165.1. NCBI lineage: Eukaryota > Metazoa > Chordata > Mammalia > Didelphimorphia > Didelphidae > Monodelphis > Monodelphis domestica. Next base: position 230,933,623 of record NC_077232.1, read on the forward strand.
CTGGACAGAGACAACTGAGATGTAGGAGATGTTGTACAGGATCCCTCCTGAGCCCCTGCTACATTCAAGGAATCGGTAGTTGTCGACAGTAGTCATTGACTGTATCAGAGCCAAAGAATGGTGGATCTAGGGATTCTGTGGGAAAACAGCAGAATTCTGCGTTCCCTCGAAACACCAACAGAGGGCAATATTGGAAAACACACAGCTGAGTAAAACACAGCTGGACAGCTATTTTCTACTTTACATAAAGACCCATATATAAAAATGCAAACCTACAGAGCAGAGAAATTATTATTCAATAATTACAAGGAATAATTTTCAGTAGGACTATAAGAATATTCTTTGCTAAGGTTTGGGGACCTTACCTCTGACAATACCAAAACTAGATAGAGCTTTTTTAGGAATACTCATTTTATTATCCATTTCTATTGCCTATTCAAAATAAGTCTGTTTTTAAAATTGGTTTTCTTGACTGTGGGAGATTCACAATGCAGAACTCACATTTTTGGAAAAAAAATACATTTTATAAATTATCTTTTAAACCAAACACCTGTAGAAGACAGAGATCAAATCGACTGTGACAACCAGTTATTGGCTCTAAGGCAACTGGGATTAAGGGACTTGCCTGGGGTCACACAGCTAAGAAGTGTCTGAGGCCACATTTGAACTCAGACGTTGTCTCCACTGAGCTACCTAGCTGTTCCAACATCACCATTAATGTATTAATAAGTCCAACTAGATTCTTATATGAAAAATAAGTCTATAAGAGTAGGAATGAAAGTCTTGCCTATGTGGTTTACCTATAACTTTTAGCTCCTCAGCTAGGGCTTTAAAATATACTAGGAACTTGAACTACAGTTATCATTAGAGCTACAGGACATGGGAACCTGGCCCTAAAGCAGGACTTCTTGCCCTGGGAACCATATATCTCAGAGTAGTCTGTGGTTAGAAAAATGGGTATGCAAACTTTATTTTCACAATATATTCACTAATATCACCAATGAGATTTAATTTCATCAGTTCAAGAACACTTTTCTTTTTTTTTTCTTTTTAAAATTTTTTATTGATTAATTTAGAATATTTTTCCATGGTAACATGATTCATGTTCTTTCCCTCCCCTCCCTCCCAGAGTCAATAAGCAATTCCATTGGGTTTTACATGTATTATTGTTCAAAACCTATTTCCATATTATTAATATTTGCAATAGAGGGATCATTCAAAGTCAACATTCCCAATCATATCCCCACTGAACCATGTGATCAATCATGTTTTTCTTCTGCACAAAAACACTTTTCTAAAGAGGATAGAAGTACAACATTAAAAAAAATTTAATAACCCTTGCTGTAGTGACAATATTTCAATCAGAGCATTATTATTTTGTGACCAATTCTGAATATTAATGCACAATTAGTATCATTTTAATAAATCAACTAACACTTATTAAACATCATACACTGTGCTCAGCTCTGGAGATACAAAGTAGTCCCTGCCCCCAAGGAGCTCATATTCTAACAAAGGAGACAGCATGCACATAGACAAGTATATATAAATCATACAAATCAGATAGAAAATAATCTTTGGAGTGGAAGGCACCAGCAGCCAGGGAGGCCAGGAAAGGGATGTGCAGGGTTGTATTTAAGCTGAGTTCTGAAGGAAACCAGGTATTCCAAGAAGCAGAAGTAAGGAAATAGTGAATTCTAGACACAGATGTTAGTCAATGAAAAGGTAAGGATAGGAGATGGAGTGCTGGGTTCAAGGAATGGCAAGAAGGCCAGTTTGACTGGACTACAGAGTGCATGATGGGAAATAACTTTTAAATAGATTGGAAAGGTAGGATGCAGCCAGGTTGTGAAGAACGTTAAATACCAGAAGACTTGATCTTTGATCCTAGAGGGATCCACTGGAGTTGAACAATAAGGGAACATAGCTAAGACCTATTCTCTAGGGAAATCAGTTTGGTAGCTCAAATGAAAGATGAACTGGGCTGGCTAGATGCTTGTGACAGGAGACCAATGGCCCAGGAGACAGGTTAATACTGGAGGCTGTGCAGGTGGAGAGAAGGGGACATACATGAGATGTTGCAGAGGCAAGAATGGCCAGAAATGACAAGAGTTTATATACATGTGGTGAGGGAGCCAATGATGACATGCAGGTTCCACAACTGAGTGCCTGGAAAGTGAGTGGAGCCTACAACAGGAACAGTAAGAGGGACGTTTGAAGATAAAGGTAATGAGTTCTCTTTTAGACACATTGAGTTTGAGATGCCTGTTAGATGTCCAGAATCCCTGAGTATTGGGTGAATATAGATGATGTCATTAGAAAAAGACTGAGGAGCAGCCAGGTGGTAAAGTGTCATGAAATCCATGGAGGAGAGATCATCCAGGACAGAGTGGTCAACTGTAACAAATGCTGCAGAGAAGTCAGGAGGCATGAAGACTGGAGGTAGGGGTAGATGACTTTTAAAACTTTGAAGCATTGTCATTTTAATACTATTCCAAGGGCCATTTTCCCCTATAGAAACATCTTGCCACAGATGTCAATCAGAAAATTATTCCATTTATAATTTTCAGTTAAAATTTTCAGAAATACATCTATTCCCGTAGGTGACTGTGTTCACCAATATGTATGTGCATGTATACGTACATTATGGGGAGAGGGAGGAGAAGAATGACAGAGAGCACACATAACGACCAGCCAGGTAACTTTGCAGAAGTCACTAGCCTTTCCTGAGCCTCTATAGCTATAGTGAGGGGTTAGTACGGGTTCCTTCCATCACCAGAAAATTCAGATATGACAGTAACCCCTCATATGCATTTATAATGCCAACTCTTGACAACCTTCAAAATCCATTATCCTCCTAAAATCAAACCTAAATTCACTGGTCATTTCCCATTAACCCCATACTTAGTCTATTATGCACTGTCATCACTACAGCTTTCAAATGTGAGACCATGGGATAAAACCCTACTCCTCACCTCTCACCACCAGCTAGAAGTCCATTAAAAAGGGGGGGGAGGGGAGATAAGTCTGATGGAGGAAAGGGCATTATTGGATCTCATTACTTTCTGAGAAAATGTCTTGGCTCAAGTTCATTTTGTTTTCTTCTAAGAAAAGTTTAACAAGCCACAGAGATGGATGAAATGTCAGGAAGAGAGATGTATACAAGAGAAAACAAAATGGAATAAAATGTGCCCCAAAGGCTGACACATCTAATTGTTTTAGTCAATTAAAAAAACCATCCTACTGTACAAAACACCGTATTAGATGAGAGGTATAATTATACTTAAAACTTTCAGAATAAATCTTTGATTTGACCCTTGTAGATACTGTGAGGAAATTCTCTCTACCAAGGCAAAATGAAAGTTCACCATACAGATTTCTTCTCTGATGTCCTATCATGGTATAATGATGGCACAGTGTACATTAAAGGCTATGTCAACAAGCTGAAAACGGTCTGAGCCTTGAGCCTAACAATGGGCTCTGAACTCTAAGGATATTGCCTTCAGAGAGATTTATCATCATGGTCACGGTTGTGGGAGTAACTCATGAAGGTGAACAACTTACATCTAAAAATTATTTTAAAAAATTAAATTTGGACTCATATTTTATTTTATTTTAAATCATTACCTTCTATCTTAGAACCAGTTCTAAGACAGAAGGGCAAGGACTAGTCAATCAGGATGAAGTGCCTTGGCCCAAACACAAAGACAATATCTGAAGTCACATCTGAACCCATGTCCTCCTGACTTATCCACTGTGCTACCTAGCTGCTCCAATTTGGCCTTATTTTAAAGTTTTACTTGTAAAGTCAAAAGTATGTTATTCCTGCTTTTCTAAAAATGAAGAATTTTGAGCTAACTTAAAACATATACATATTTATTTTTATGTGGCATGAAACCTTTCTTCTCTAGACCTTTTTTTCCTTCTATTTCCCTAAACAAAATAATTGCAAAATTTAAACCCCTTCACTATTGTGACCTAGTTCCCCCCATGTTATATAAACAGTTCATGTTACCATGGTAACCACTCAGGGAAAAAATTACTTTCTGGGCAGTGATATACAAAGTGTACCATTTAAAATGTGTTTATTTTTCCTCTCTGGAACTGGGACACAACATTTTATTTTATGGAATTTCCTTTCACAGATGGTCCCTGGAGAAAAGACCTAATTGGTCATTTTGTACTGCATTCAAATGTTTTATGATCTACTTTTGGTTCTCTGTAGTGTTGATCCTATATATACAAAGTCAGAATTTCTAACAGTACCCTTTCCCCAAGTAGTATAATCTTAAAATTGTACCTAACACTATAGGTACATTTACATGGTGATTTGGTCTTATAATCAAGTATTCTGCTTGGGGAATCTGATTTTTATCTCTATATGCACTATACTCCAAACACAGCAGGTGATCAACAATTTGCTGAACTAATTATCCTTTGAAAGCCTTAGCAATAATGTTTCATTAAAGTAAAAAGACTGACACACACTGAAAAGGGCATACTGTTAAATTCTTTAAATTGTAGTTGTTTTCCTGCCATTTCTTCTGCAATACTATATTAGCTTGGGGGGAGGGGTACTTGTTTTACATTTTAAAGTATATTTTTAACTTATTTAAGTGGATCAACTAGCTCATATATCCCCCTAGTTCATAGTCTCACATCTCTTAGGTTTCTGTTACCACAGACCTAAGGGTAGTTTGAACTATTGATCGCCTCTTAATTTTACAATTTGTTCACACTTCTTTCATGATTTCTACCTTTTAAGGTGATGAAGCTAAGGAATGATTCTCATCCTTAACTTGAATTCCTACATATTAACCACTCACTTCTTATCTTTTTTATGAAAGGACTATTACCTAATTAATGATAAGGAGTTGGATTCTGGTATCTTGAAAGGCTTTGATAAAAGATTTTAAATATTTCAGTCAGCAAGATTCAAAGTCAGCTTTGATTCTGACATCCCGTGACAAGATCTTGGGCAAAGTGGTTTAAAAATTCTGCAAAGCTACTAATAAACTGCTTGTCCAACTAGAATTTAGAGCTATTGCTTCCACCTCTCGTGACAGAATCAATGGAAAGCACCAGGTCACCTTATCACTGTAGGAAAGCTAGTAAGCACAGCCTAAGTAGTCACCTCTAAAAAGCCTGGAATTTGAAGTTAAAGAGACACCTAAAAAATTGACTGAAAAGTTACAGATTCCTATCTATTTCTGCTATTTAAACAAGTTCAGGTATCCCTTCCATATCTCAACTTTCTCCCACATGGTTTCTGCATAAGTAATTAAATGGGGGGGGGGGGGGAGTTCCAAAAGTTGCAGACCAGAAGAATTTTCAAAACTATATAACCTATAACCAAACACTTAACCCAAATTTTACAATAACATACAGTAAACACCCTTAAAAAAATTCAAACTTCTCAGGTACAAAGGGAGGACCAAAATTTTTTATAAGAATTTTCTGGATTGCAGGGGTGCTACGCCCCTAAACCTCATCATGTGGCTAGGATACCTGTATTTACCAGTCACCTGTATGTCCATCACCATGATCTCACAGAGTCCTCTAAGGCTCCCATAATACCTATTTTCTTCAAACTTGCAAAATTTTGGAGCTGGAAAAAACCAGCTTACAGAGGCCTTAGTGACTCATACAGCTTTAATTTGTAAGACTTTAAAAAAGGCAAAGGCAAAGAAGAACAGGAAGGCAATCAGAAACACAGTTTTACCATTAGAAGGGACCTTAGTGGCCATCTAGTTGGACTCACAACTGAAAGAATCTCTGTTGTAACATACCAAACAAGTGGTCATCCAGCTAGAGGGCTCAATGCCTTTTTGACTCTCTCCATAATCTTAAATGCACCTAACGAGGCAGGGATTTAGGGAACATTTGAAGTTAACATAAGGGCATAGGAACTATTCTCAAAGGGCCCAGAATTTCCAGGTAAGCTACTTTTATAATGTAAAAGGACAAAAGGATGGGTTTGTCAGACACTGAGAGGATTTTCTCTCTTTGTTCTTTTCCCCACAGGTTGTTGGGTATTGCCAACTACCAAAGGCACAAAGATCTATTTCTGAAACATCCATAGTTATTAGAAAGTTTATTCCTGAATTAGGATGATTAAAAGATTAGAGTAAAAAGAACATGACACTTGAAATAGTTGTTTCCTTTTCTAATTTTTCATATTTAGCCTAGGCCTGATGTCACTGTGCCATATTACTTCTCAGGAATAAACAAATAAAATACAAATACAATGAAGTCACAAAATGATGTTGACCTTTTATGTGCAAGGTTTTGTACTAAACAAAATACTTAACCTTTTTTTCTTTAAAAAAGTTATTTTTACATGCATTCACACCACACCCCCCAAATTAAATGCCCATTACAAACATGTAGAGACAGTACTGCAAAACAAATTCACATTGGCCATGCCCCAAAATGTATATCCACTTAACCTTCTTTCTCCCTATTATTGTTACCAACCTCTGTAAGAATGCCTACATAGTCTGTGCAGGAGGAACACATATGTCCACTTCCTTTCTTTCCTTTAACTACTTTCTCCTTTCTGTTTCCTAAGACTGAGCCAGTGCCCACTTCTGAATATCATCCACAGTTAGACCCAGTATCTGAATTATACTAAATTCACTGGGAACTAAGTCTTCAAATATGGTGCATCCCACAGAATCTGGCTAAGGGGTGTCAGAAAATGTCTCACTTTCAAATGAATGTGGAGTCATTAAATCAATAAAGTTGGAGTCAATGACAACATGTAAGCACTGTTGTTTTTCTCAGAAGGCAGCAGGTAATGGTGGGCAGAGCAATGAGATTTAGAGTTAGGCTTGAATCCAACTATATGCCTCATGGTCTCCATAACTTTGGCTGTTACCATTTCCATCCTCCCACCTTTCCAACAAAACCACCTTGTTTCCACGCACTTGCACCCCCTACTTTAGGCTCACATGACCTCTTGCCTGGACTACTGCAGTGCCCTTCGAATTGGTATTCTTGTCTCAAATCTCTTTCCCATTCTAATCTATCATCCCCTCAGCTTCCATGTTCTTTAGAGGATCTGCCCATGGCACTTGCCTTCCATGAGTCAGGAAATCCTAAGAAGTCCCTATTACCTTTAGGCTCAGGTGGTCTTTAAAGCTCTTCACATCCCAATTCCTTCTCCAGTCTTCTCACACATTATTCCTTTTTTCATAGCTACAAAGCTTACTGCTGTTCCTCAAACAGGATTCTCTGTGCCTCTGCACTTGGGCATGAAATGCATTTCGTCACCCCTAAACCCACCTTGTGTAAAAGGCCTCTTCCAATCCCCTCCTTCGGCTGGTGGCCCCCTGAGATCATCTTCTTCCCGTTTTGTATATATCTTGTATACACCTAGCTATTTTCCTATTTGTCTTCCTGTTAGAACATGGACTCCCTGAGGGCAGGAGTACTTTTTGCCCATCTTTGTTTTCAAGGCAATTAAATTAGCACATGACCTGGCACACTTAATAAATGCTTGTTCATGGAATAACTTCTCTGGCCCTTTGCTCACTGGAAAAAAGGAGAGGGTTGGATCCGATGATAGTCACACAACCTCAGTTGGGTCATAAATAAAATAATATTAAAATAAATGGCCTCTTAGGTAGGTCCCTTTTAGCTCTAAATCTGTGATTTTATGAACTAAGCATCCAATTAACTCTCAAATGTTAAAATACTAGTCAATCCCTTCATTTTGCTGAAGAAGAAACTGAGAGACAACAATGTTGGTTTGTCTAAGAGCTAGTTAGTAGCAAAGACAAGACTAGAACCCAGGTAGCCTGCTTCCCAGGACACTAACATTTTCATCACACCACACTGTTTTCACTATCTTAGAAATCTAGGATGTTTTCCAAACCTACCAAAATGAAATTCTGAAAGCTCAGATCTGATCATGTCAGTAGAGAATACTCAGAATGCTCCAGTGGCTATTTATCTCTTGCCTCTAGGACAAAATCCGGGATCACAATTTTAGAAGTGGAAAGAACCCCACAAACCATCTGGGCCATCACCTTCCTATAGATCAAACACTGAAATTCATCAGAGGTGGTATATGAACACTGGTCCTTACTGCAATCGGCTCTCTTTCCATTGTACCACAACATAGACTCCACTGTTTGCCATGGAAAGCCCTTTTTATTCTGGCTGCAGCCTGCCTGCCTCTCCAGGCTTTTGACATTACACATTAGCCACTTCATGCTCTCTAGGAACTAGCCAATCTGACTTACATGTGATATTGTGATATTCCTCTTGCTGCCTCTTCTCTGGGCTCCTGAACAGGCTATGCCTCACGCCTGTAAGGCACTGCCTTCTCAACTCTACTGTTACACAGAATTTCTAGATTCCTTCAGAGTTCAGTTCAAGCACTGTCTTCTACATGAAGTTGATCTCCTTAGGTAAATACCCATACAGAATGTCAGCTCCTTTAGGGCAGGGATTATTTCTCTGTCTTTGTATTCACAGGTGCCTAGAATCTTGGAAATAGTAGATAAGTCCTATAGAAAGAATACACAAGTGTTTATGTAGCACTGTCCAAGCCAAAGAGACACTACAGGAGTATCTGATCATTAGAAATGGTTATGCTCTGTAGTGGGTAGGATGAGGACTGAAATCATGCTGGAGACCAGCAGGTTCTCAAAGTGTGGTCCAGGTTCCTGGAGTTCCCAAGACCCTTGCAGTATTTTCCCCTACCATTGTGCTGCATTCGCTTATGCCTATAACATATTCTATCTCTCAGTAGAAGAGGATTGACATTTTTGAGTTTTAAAGTTTACAAAATTTACAAAATTCTAAAGTTTACAAAATGCTAAACAAATTGCTTTATTTCATTTGATCTTTAGGACAACCCTGGTTGTAGATGCTATTATTCTTCCCATTTTGCAGGTTAGGAAATAGGACATCTTAATAAGTGACTTTGCTCTGGATCTGACAAAGTACTGGAAGCAAGATTCAACCCAGAAAAACAAAAGCCAAGTTTAGTGCTATCTACTACATCCAGCTTCCCCGGTACAAAGTAAATTCCTTGAGGGCAAGGACTAGTATGAGTACCTAGCTCACAGTTGCCCTTCAATAAATGTTTATAGAATTAGATATAAAGGAAGTGGATGGGAGCAGATAGCACAGCACTTGGAGAAGGGAAGAGCTGAATTCAAGTCCTCTTCAGGCATTCACCTTGGAATCCTGAGCCAGTTTCTTAAGTTCTTTAAACAGTTTTTTTTAAATAAAGATAATAATAGCACCTACCTTCCCAGAGTTGTGTAGATCAAAGGAGCCAACATGTAAGATGCTTTACAAACTTTAAAGAACAAGATAAGAGCTACCTGTAATAAGTACTAACACTTTTCAAGGTGTTCTAGTATAATCTGAGGGAGAAAAAAAAATTTCAACTTAGGATAGCAAGGCCACACAGCTGAGCAAAGACAAGTTTAATCTCAAGTAGTTTTCTTTTCACATCACACGGCCCAAGTTCACAAAATAGGCCAAATGGTGACAATATTAAAATTAAAAAAAAGTGGACATCTTTAGATGCCATAAAATCATTGGCCCAGGTAGATTTTTCAAATCTCTGCCAAGAAGTCTTGCTTTCCATGTTTCTTAGATACCCTATTTTGGAATCTCAAAGTGTGGTCCAGGTTCCTGGAGTTCCCAAGACCCTTGCAGAGTGTAAGTGAGGTCTAACTTATTTTTATAGTAATAGAAAAATGCTATTTGGCTGTTAAGATACTCCTCCCTTTACCAACTACATATCTGTGTTTGGCTGGATTTTCTTCATATATTTCAATGTATCACAATAGGTTGCATACAGAAGCAGGTATGAGAATCAAGTTGTTTTCTATTAAGGCAGACATTAAAGAGATTTGCAAAAACATGTAAAACATAGTTAATCTCACTAAAATTTTTGTTTTTGAAAAAGTTGAGTTTGTATTATGCATTTATCAACATGTTATGAGTTTGTTATTATTAAATTAACAAGTGTATGTATATTTTAAGAATTATAAGTTTTAATTTCTATTATGGAAAATATCAATAGCTATAGCTCACATAAACACAAGGTCTATAGCTTAGAGTCTTTAATAATTTTTTAACAGTGTAAAGAGGTCCAAAGACCAAAATATTTGAGATCTGCTGCTCTAGACAATCCATCCTGAGGCTCACCTCAGGGTGAACTGACAAATTTAATTTCTGAGCCTGCAAAGCTGAGGCACTAGACTTCCTATAGATCACAAAATACAGATATGTTGTGAGGTATAAAGTGAATGGTTCCCTCATCAGTAAACAGAGACAGAAAACTTGTACTGACTTCAAAAGGTATTATGAAGTTAGCATTTTGTCATACATCATGGATTATAAAAATGTGTGCTGTTGTTAACAACAGGCTTGTCCAGTGCCAAGTACAGTGCTTTCTGGGTAATAAATACGGATTCATTGACTCCATAAGGAAATATATATAAAAACAAGGCACAAAAGAGACAAATCAAAGTGTACATGCAGTAACACTCAGTCTCACTATTGACTCCATTCTACAAGACTGCTGGCTTCAGAGAGCCTGACTGGTTAATTAAATCTAATGGCAACTCTTGACATCTCAAATTTTCTAATAGGGCATTCAGAAATGCAAAGTTTGTATTTAACAAAGCACTTCACCTACTCAGGGTACAATAGTAAAATAAAATGCCTTAGTTGGAAGAGACATTCATCTAGTACACAACCACTGAACTGTGAGCTCCTTTTAGTCAGGGGCTAGCTTTTGCTTCCTTTGGTATCCCTTGAGCTCAGTACAAAATCCTTGGCTGGTAGTACTTGCTTAATAAATGTCTACTGATTGACTGATACTCTTAGGTTTGTAACCTCAAGTTTGCGGAATTAAATAACTAGCTCAATTCAATTAAACAAACATTTATTAAGCATCTACCATATACATGCAAGGCATTGGGCAAGCCCAAGAACAATAAAAGGGGGGAAGGGCAATTTCTACCCTTCCCTTAAGGATCTTGCAGACTTATTTAAAAAGCTTCCTATTTCCCAGTTTGACACTTATGGCCCTTCCCAATAGGGTTCCAGGTTGCCTTTCAGACTTGCCTAAAGCTCTTTCTTCCATACTTTTTATAGCTCAGGCACAGGCTCCTACTTTCTGTTCTCTGCACTCAACATTTCACCTCATGCGTTTCCTCCTAAAGGTGGTCTCCAAAGCATTCTTCTCATCTCTTTGAATCCTTAGCTTCCTTCAAGGTTTGGTTCTTATGCCACCTTCAAAAATGGGTTCTTAATTTTTTTCTGTCAGTGTCTTCATGGGCAGTCTGCTGAAGCTCATGGCATCATTCTCTGAATAATGCACAAAATAAAATACACAGATTTAGAAAGGAAACCAATTATAGTGAAATAATGTAATCAAAAAATTTAAAAACAAGAACCCTGGTTTGTAATTTTGACTCTCTCAGGTGACAGTATTTCCCCCTACCATTATGCTGTATTTGCTTATGCCTATAACATTCTATCTTTCAGTATAATAGAATTGACATTTTTCAGAGCTTTAAAGTTTACAAAATGCTAAACAAATTGCTTTATTTCATTTGATCTTCAGGGCAACCCTGGTTGTGGACTCTATTATTATTCCCATTTTACAGGTAAGGAAATAGGACATCTTAATAAGTGACTTTGCTCTGGATCTGACAAAGTACTGGAAGCAAGATTCAACCCAGAAAAACAAAAGCCAAGTTTAGTGCTATCTCTACTACATCCAGCTTCCCCGGTACAAAGTAAATTCCTTGAGGGCAAGGACTAGTATGAGTACCTAGCTCACAGTTGCCCTTCAATAAATGTTTATAGAATTAGATATAAAGGAAGTGGATGGGAGCAGATAGCACAGCACTTGGAGAAGGGAAGAGCTGAATTCAAGTCCTCCTCAGGCATTCACCTTGGAATCCTGAGCCAGTTTCTTAAGTTCTTTAAACAGTTTTTTTTTAAGTGAAGATAATAATAGCACCTACCTTCCCAGAGTTGTGTAGATCAAAGGAGCTAACATGTGAGATGCTTTACAAACTTTAAAGAACAAGATAAGAGCTACCTGTTATAAGTCTAACACTTTTCAAAGTGTTCTAGTATAATCTGAGGGAGAAAAAAAATTTCAATTTAGGATAGCAAGGCCACACAGCTGAGCAAAGACAAGTTTAATCTCAAGTGGTTTTCTTTTCACATCACACGGCCAGAGTTAACAAAATAGGACAAATGGCGCCAATATTAAAATTAAAAAAAAAAAAAGTAGACATCTTTAGATGCCATAAAATCATTGGCCCAGGTAGATTTTTCAAATCTTTGCCAAGAAAAGTTTTGCTTTCCATGTTCCTTAGATGCCCTATTTTGGAATCCAACTAATTTTGGGGGGTTGTTGTTTGTTCTTTTACATTTTTGAGGAGTTTGTTTGCATTTCAATGACCTGAGTAGCCACTATAAAGGCAGTTTTTAAATTCTTGGAAAATAGAGGGGGAAAGAAAATTTTTAGAGTAGAATATTGGCTTATAATTACATCAAACTCCACATATGGAAATCCAGAATTCAAAGTCTGGGAGAGGCATTAACTGAACTCTTTCCTCCAGGGCTGTTTCTTCATCCATGGGGAAAAAAAAAACAAAACCAAAAATCAAACCCTCTTAGGATGTTTCCAGCCCTCGCAGGTGGGAAGGGGAAGACCGAGGGATCCCCTTTTAACAAGAGCCCCCAAACCTCTGACAATAATGTCCTCCTTACGCAGTTTGCCTCGGTGACACCTGTCGGCTCAAGCCTGCCCGGACAGTCTGGGGAGGGCTTACGTGCTGGGAACGTTTCCTTTAGATGTGGGGGGGACGGGACTCCGGCTCATTTGGCCGTGGGCACCTGGGGGACTGGCTGGGAACAAGTTCAAAGTTACCATTCCCACCCGGAACCTGGAGGCCGGGCCAGCGATCGGGGCGTGGCAGGGGGCGGAGGGCCCAATGGCCTCCACCAGCCCAGGCTAAGCGAAACCTCGAGGAGGAGATTGGAAACAAACCCACAGACCCAGGGGGTTGGGAAGAGGGAGCCTACCTCCCATGCCGGCAGCCCCCACGTGCTCAGGGAGCCCCAAGCGGGGGGCTTGTGGGGCGGGGCCTGCAGGGCGGGGCGGGGCGCGGAGGAGCCGAGTCCAGACGCGCGGCATGCCGGGAGCCCCAAGGCCTCGCTGCACCCTGGGAACTGCAGTCTCCCCCGGCCTCGCTCCATATTGAAGAGAAAAAGGGGCCGCCAACTGCTCCATTTTACGCCTGGGCAGTGCCGCGCTGGCTCTCCCAGCTGGGAGGTCGTTCGTCAGCAGGGTGCAGCGAGAGTCGGGCCGGGCTCCGGAAGATCGGGAGGAGGGCAGGAGGGAGAGAGGCGATGGGAGGATAGTGCCTCCACAAGCTAGTCGGCTCGCCAGCCGAGACTGAGCAAAGGGGCGGGGTGACAGCTCTTCTCCTTTAAGAGGGGGCGGGGCAGAGCCTGCCGTTTGTCCTCCCCTCCTCCTCTTCCCCCTTCCCTCCTACCCCAACCTCCCCCAGCCGCGAGATGACAGACCAATCACCCGGGCGGCCGGAGGAAGGCGGGAGAATGCGAACCCTTCTGTCCGGCGGGAGGGGCGGACACCGAGCCTTATAAGGGCTGAGCCCTGCGCAAGCGCAGAGGCAGCTGCAGTCGGAGGGGAGGGGGGGGCCAAAGAGAGAGGGACCTACACACTCATACACACACAGACACACTCACACTCACACCGCGACACTCTCACACTGGTTACTTGGGGAAACTGGGGAAGAGGAGGACGGTCAGTGGAAGCCGAGTAGCGAAGGGAGCCGGGAGCAGATTGTGGGCGCGAGGGAGACGCAGAGCCCCGGCAGCCGTCCCGGACGCCCGAGCGCCGCGTCCCCAGCAGCGGCGGCGGCGGCGGTGGCGGCACGTCCTGGGGATCCCCGCTGCCGGGGCGCTGAGGTGGGCAGCTGATCTCTCTCTGCCCTAGGACGTGTGCCCGTGGCTGGGTATGTGAGGATCCCCCAGGGCAGGGGGCGGAGGGAGTCAGTCGGCTGCGCCCCTGTGAGGGGCGGCGGGGTCTGCCTCCCCGGCGGCCCGGGGGGCCGTGGCGGTGCATGTGTGACCGCTGGATGCGGAGGAGGCGGCGGCGGCGGCGGCAGCAACAGCAGCAGCAGCAGAAGCAGAAGCAGCAAAATGTTAGGACAGCAACAGCAGCAGCAGCTGTACCCGGCGGCCGGGCTCCTGGCCGGGGAGCGGGGCCGACTGCTCTCCTGCTACGTGCAGGACTACCTCGAGTGTGTGGAGTCGCTGCCCCTGGACATGCAGCGGAACGTGTCCGTGCTGCGAGAAATAGACACCAAGTACCAAGGTGAGTGAAGGGACAGGCCGGGAAGGGCGTCCGGCCAGCCGGACCTTCTGACAGCCCCGTGCGCCCGGGCTCGGGGCACTTTAGGGGGAACCCGGGCGCTCGTTGCAGCCAGGGCTGTTGCTGGCTGCGAATCAGCCATTTTATTAGTCCGGGATCGCTCCTCCGGCGCTGCCCCGTGAAAGAAGGAAGGAGGAACTGCGGGTTGACCGGCTAGCTCCGGCCTTGGGGTCTGGAGGTGTGCGGGTTGGAGGAGGACGGCTCGGCCCCGGGTCCCCTCTTCCCCTAAAGGCAGATGCATTGGAACGTGCTGGGACTGGGGGTGGGGGAGTGGGCATCTGGGACGGTCCCCGAAAAGGCCCCTCCTTCTCCCTCCTCCCCCAAGCCTAGAGGTCTCCTTTGCTCTCGCACCCCGGGGTAGGTTGGCCGGTTCGGGGGGCTGCTTCTCTGCCTTTGCTCGGCTCCTTCCGCTAAACAGTTAAAAGGAGGGAGGGGCTCGGCGGTGAGGAGGGCGGTGAAGGGGGGTCGGGTCTCTGCCCTGGAGTGGGCGGTGCCTCCAAGCGTAACGCTGTGGACTCGAGGGGCGCGCGCGCTTCCGTGACTGGGGCGAGGAGACCCCCGGGGGCTTGGGCTGTAAGGCTGCCCAGACTTCTGCAGCGCGACTCCCCCGTACGCCAGCCAGCGGCAGGGACGCTTCCCGCAGCTGGCGCGTCCCCGGCGCGCGCTCCGCGTGTGTCTTGGGGCCCCTGCGTCACTTCCGGGGTGGGCCTGGCTGAGCTTGTCTTTCCCTTGCTCTCCGGTTCTCCGGCCCCAAATCCGGTCAGGGGCTGGCCCCGGGATCCGAGGTGGAAATGTGTGCGGCTCCAGAAGGCGTCCGTTACTGCCCGTGGCGCTGCCTCGGCAGGGGGTCGCAGTTCCTCCAGGACTCACTCGGCGGGGAGGGGTGGCCTCGATCCCCCAATTGGGCCTCCGCGAGCCGCCCGGAGCGCCCTAGACTACTTGTATTCCGGACCCCCGGGGCCCCGCCTTCTCCCCTAGCCCTTCCCCTCACTTCCCGGGCTTGGGGCTGAGGCTCGGGAAAGCAGGTGGGGGTTGGAGGCCAGAGGTGAGGGGTAAAGGAGAAGATGGTACTTGGGCTATGCTTGAATAGAGGAGAAAGCTACGGATGAGCGGCGGGGCACCTTTGCCTCTCCACAGACCTTCCCAAGACCATTCTACAGTTCCCTTAGCCGTCACCGGCCATAGCGAAAGGCATCTATCCTAGTTCCTGGTTTAAACGTAAGCCTGTAGCTGCGCCCACCATTCCTTGCTCTTTCCACCCCCTTCCAACCACCAGTGAGCTTCCTGCCTACAAAATGCCCAGACTAGGAAGAAACTTCCTTGATCCTTGAGTTAACAGCAGTCCCGTCTCTTTACCTTCCCTGCCAGTCTTTTTAGGGAAAAAAATATTCGATCCCTCAAAGTCTGACTCCTCACTGCTCTACTGAAACTAACCTTCCAAAGATTACCAAAGCCCCAGTCAATATGGCCACTTTTAGGTCTTTATGCTCCGTTGAGCTTTTGTAGCATTTGACAAAAACTATACCTTCTGCAATTTTTTGCCTTGATTTCAAGAATACCATAATCACTGATCCTAACTCCTTTGCTGCCTCCTTATCCTCTTTCCGACCTCCCTTAATTGTGCCTGGATCCAATCCTTGAGCTCTGTTGATTTATTTGGCTCTTTTATATAGATGACTTCAGATCTGTGTTAGAGAATCCTGCTTCGGACATTTACTACCTGTGACAGTGGACAAATCGCCCAAGTTCTCTGAACTTCATTCAGTTTCCTAATCTGTAAAATGAGTGTCTTAATATTTCCTAACTCCATCTTATTATGAGAGTAAAATAAAGCATTATATTTTTCTTCACTTCCCATAGCACACAGAACATCTTGAAACAGAATGTTAGAAGTGTAAAGGACCTTAAAGAGCTTAACTCCTTCATTTTGTAAATGAGGAAACTAAGGCTGATATCAATGAAGTCGTCCTAGATTTTATAGCTGATTCATGAAAGAGCTAGGACTAAAACCTAGGTTTCCTGATCTTTGGGGCACTGCTCTTTTCTACCATGTTTGTTCTCTACATGAATGTTTCACTGATAACTGTTCAGCCAAGTTTAGCTTAGCCTCCTACCAAAAAATTAAAAACTCCAAAGCCAAAGAAGTCCCATAATTTCTCTCAATTTTGCCCCTATTCCTACTGCTGTGTGCTGCCCAACCCTCCCACCCCCCAGTGTGTGGCATCCCAGGGTTGTGTAATGAATAGAAGTTCAGCTGCTGAATCATTTGGGTTCAGGCAGCTTCAAGTTGTCTGTCTGACACACATTGACTTTGTTTCCCTGGGTAAGTCTCTTAGCCACTCAGTGTTCTGAGCTTTTCAAGGTAGTGAGGCCTTCTATTTCCTAACAGATGGAATTCTAGGTCTCTTGTCTGGCACTTGATGCCCTCTGCAAGCTGCTATTTTTCCACTTGTATGGCTTCCTCATACTCTGCATATGGAAAAGAGGACCAAGTTTGGTGTCAGGAGATACCTGATTGCATTCAGCTCTGATACTTAGTCATATGACTCTAAGCAAGTCAGTTTACCTCAGCTTCAGGTTTCACATATGTGAAATGACAATAATAATTATAGAAATAAAAAATAGACATCTCATAGGTAATCTCCTCTAACACTCTCATGTGACAGATGAGAAAACTGAGGCTGAGAAGGTGAAGTGACTTGCTCTAGAACACTGAGATTTAAATAACAAGGATATTGTGATAGGCAGCTGTTGGTGTAGTCAGGAAGATCTGAATTTGAATTTGGCCCCCTAGGCCAGCTATTTAGCCACTGTTTACCTCAGCTTCCTTATTTGTAAAATGGAGATAATAATAGCACTGATGTCTCAGGGATGTTGAGAATCAAATGATTATAAAGTTCTTAGCACTGTATTTGGCACATAAATAGGCACCCTATAAATGTTAGCTATAATCTTTTGTAAAACCTAGTGGTAGAAATGCCTGATGTTGCTCTCTGCTATCATTATCTCCATGCCATTCAACTTAGACTGCTCACCTTCCAGTACATGTTCTCTGCTTGCCTATTACTTTGTTCATGCTTTTCCTAAGCCAACTTAATACCTGATGAATTTTCACCCATGTTTCATCTCTCCTTTCTTTCATAGAGATATCACTTTGCATTTCAATTATATTTACTTGTAACTGTCATCCCCATTAAACTATAAGCTCTGAATAGGTAGGGATAATGCCTTATCTAAACTTGCAATCTACCAGGCATTCAACAGTTGATTACATTTTAATTTCTATATCCTTATTTTATGTTTGAGCTGACCTGTGATTTTAAATCTGGAAAACTTCTCACTTAAAGGGGAAAAAAATCCTCCAAGTTATTTCTTATGATCTTAATCTGTGTGGTTGCCTTTTTGATATATATGTATGTATGTATGTATTTGTATATATATGGAAGTTTAGAAATAAGACTAGGACTTTTAAGATTTGCCTATTGAATGTTTTTTCTAGGATGAATATTAAGCATTTTAATCACTTTTCAAGCTTGAAACATTTTTTTTAAGCAAATATTTAGTCATTATAAAGTTAATGCCTTCTTTAGAGGTTGGGGCAGAATATTTTAAAACTGATAAAAATGCCAGGGTCAGATTTACTGTGCTGACTACACGTATAGCTATAGTTTCAGAGGAATAGTGCACCTTTATGAGACTGAACAGCCTGGACTCCATTATGGCAATAACTCTTGTTTAGACAAATAGTTGATTTCTAGATAAATTCAAGGTAACAATAAATTGTACCATAGCAACAGGAATACTATATGGTGAACAATTGTGAATAAGAGCTATTTTCAGCAATACAATAATCCAAAACTATCGTGGAGAACTTATGTTAAAAAAAAAAAAAAGATAAATCTACTTCCAGAGAAAAAGCAAACTTTTTTTCACTCTCAATTTTTTTTTCTATTTGAATTTCCTTCCACAAATAGATTAATATGGAAAAATGTTTTTCAGGATTATACATGTAAAATCTATATGAGATTGCTTATCATCTAAAGAGGATGGGAGAGAGAGGGAGAGACTTTGAGACTGAGTAATCTTGGGAAAATGTTAGAAACTTTTTACATGTAATTGGGGGGGAAATTAAATTTTTTAAAAAGCAAACAATTTTTACCATAAGTGCATACTGACTGTCCTCTCAAATGTCTCAGTCTGATATTTATTTACTTATTTTAGATCTTTACTTCTGTCTTAGATTTATTCACATCCTATATTTTACCTACTAGATTCACTCTTTGAGGGCAGGTTCTTACTGCTTTGTCTCAGTGTACTACAATGCTTTGCATGTGGTGAGCATTTAATAATTATATTTTAATAGGTTTGTATCTCGTGGAGATTTCATCATGTGCTGCACTGGGTACACTTCAATACAAAGAATATGTACACACTGCACTAAGCACATTAGAGCCATATTGAATTAGAATGATTCTGGGGTTATGAATCTGGAAGAGGGAACATTTGAAAGATAAATGGATTCTATCTTATAGAGTAGATCAAGTCTATAAATAATTAAGGAGGAAGCAAGATTGTTGTGTGTAACTTTGGGCAAATAATTTTTAAGTATTTCATTTGTTAAACTGAAATTTTCTTATATAATTTTGTTCTCTTTTTCTTTCAAAAGTTACTTTTTTCACTGGCATTTATTATGTCTCTTTCCCATTGCCACTTCCCATTAAACAATTTTTAAAAACCCTTCTGAAGCTCCAGACTTTTTTGGCCATCTCTCTCCACTGCTGTGGCTCCTTCTGCCACAGGGAGTTCCTATAGGAACCTCCATTTGGAGGAAGGGCCCAGAAGTACATTCCTTTTCCTTCCCCTTTTATATTTGCCTTCTCTGATAGAAATGTTAGCTCTTTGTGGGCAGGGACTGTCATTCTTTTTTGCCTGTATTTGTCTCTCTCAGTTTTTCCCTTTCTCTCTTATGCATATACATGAGACAGGCCAGTGCTCCATACAAGGGAAGCACTGCAGAAGTGCTTCTTAACTTGATAACAAATATGCATAGTGACTTGAAAACACTTATACACAGTACAGCAAAACAAATTCTCACCTTTGCTAGGTCTTATTCCGCATTTTCAGTCCTCTCGATCTGTGATTTATCATTGCATCGATTAGAGTTCTGTTGTCCTTCAGATTTTTTTCCATAATGTTGACTATTACATAAATTGTTCTCCTAGATCTGTTCATTTCATTGTGTATCAGTGTTATAGATGTCTTGATTTTCTATGAAACTATTTTGTCTTTTTTTTTCTTTTTGTGTCACAGTAGTATGCCATTCATATACCATAATTTGTTTAGATATTTCCTGATATTTGGGTACCCCCCTTAAGTTCCAGTTCTTTGTTACAGAATTGCTATAAATAATTTTTGTATGAATACATGGTTTTTGGTTTTGTTTTGTTTTTTTTCTCTCTCCCTTATATAAATCTTTTTGGTGTATCAGCCTGGTCTGGTAGTGGTATAGGCTGGGCCAAAGAGTACATATAGTTCAGTAACTTTGGGGACATGGTTCCACTTTGCTTTTCAGATGGGCTAAACCTTATCATGAATGTGACTGTTTTTCTTGCTTCTATATTACAATACTTATCTTGTTACGAAATAATTTATTCAGTGTTTGGCATTAAGCACCAAACATTGGATCTATACTGGGCACAACCCATTAAGTACCATATTTATAAAATTGCAAATCACCATGGATAAGATATGGGATAGTTGAAATCAGTTTGTCCTGTTTCCTCCCATCTGTCTCCTCCTTGTCCTTGTTCATTTAAAAATTGTTGCGTCTAGGAAAAAGTCAGTCACAGCTTTATCATTCTTATTTCCCTAAAGGAAACCTAGCTGATTGATAAAGCATTTAAGATATCTAAATAAAAGGGAATGGTTTGAGCTTTTGAAATAATAGGATAGCTTGGGCTAAGGGCTTTCTATCTGGTGAGCTGCCATACTGTGTGGCATGTGGGCTTATTGCTAGCCCAAGTGACTGGATTACTCAGATAGTGGCCAGCACAGAGTTGGCAGAGGCATCGAACTCCAATTGAAAGGAATCCCTGCAGGCTTCATATTGACTTGGAAAACTGAAAACTAACATTATCTTCTATTTTTTATTTATTTTATTAAACATTTTCTAATTACATTTTAATCTGGTTCAGGCTACATTTAGGAGTTTTGCCAGCTGAGCCCATGAGTTTGATACCTCTGGCCTACTGTAGGATAAAAAGTTTTGGTAGAGTTGCTTCTCATGCTGGGAAAAAACAAATTTGCAAGACAACATTTTAAGTTGGTGTTTTAAAGATGTTGTAATCTGGTTCAGGCTACATTTAGGAGTTTTGCCAGCTGAGCCCATGAGTTTGATACCTCTGGCCTACTGTAGGATAAAAAGTTTTGGTAGAGTTGCTTCTCATGCTGGGAAAAAACAAATTTGCAAGACAACATTTTAAGTTGGTGTTTTAAAGATGTTGTAAAATATTTGTCAGCAGTTAAACCAAAATCCATTGCCTAATTATATAAAGCAACAGGATTGCTATAATGTTGATTTTTATTGCTAATAGTATCATTGATATAGAAATATACTGTGGAAATCTTTCATGTTGGAGAATTTTAAGTCATGGGAGCCATTCAACCAAAAAATTAAGATATTAAGTGTTCTTTCTTATAATTTAAAACTAAATATGAGTAAATCGGGGCAATGCATTGTTTAAAACTTTGGCCAGGGGGGCAACTGGGTAGCTCAGTGGATTGATAGCCAGCCCTAGACACAGGAGGTCCTAGGTTCAAATCTGGCCTCAGATTCTTCCCAGCTGTGTGACCCTGGGCAAGTCACTTGACCCCCATTGCCTATACACAGTACTGATTCCAAGATGGAAGGTAAGGGTTTAATAAAAAAACAAACAAACTTTGGTCAGTCAGGATAGCTAGATATCTTGGTGAATACAGAGCCAAGTCTGGAGTTGGGAGACCTGAGTTAAATCTGTCATTCCTATACTCCCTAGCTGTGTGACCCTGGGCAAGTCACTTAACCCCATTTGTCCTGGTTTGCCTGGTCTTTGCCCTTCTGCCTTAGAATTGTTACTAAGGCAGTAAGGGTTTGAAAAACAAAAAACTTTGTCTTAGTCAATTAAGAATTTATTGTAATTTCCTTTTTGTTTTTTTTTCTTTCTTTTTTTGTTTCCATTAGTTTTTCTGGATGTTGTGTTTCCATGTTAGATTTGTTAAATTGTTTGGTTGGGTTTATGGCATTATGTTTTAAGTTGCTTCTATCCAAAGTACTCTAATTACTTTTTTAAAAAGTGCACCCTCCCCTCCAGAAAACTAGAGCAATATTCTGATTTTTTTTTTTTACATTTTACAGAAGCATTAAAGGAAATTGATGATGCCTGTGAAAAATACAAGAAAGAAAATGATCCACATCAGAAGAAACGCCTTCAGCAGAATCTTCAGAGAGCATTGATCAACAGCCAGGAACTGGGTGATGAGAAAATTCAAATTGTTACACAGATGCTTGAGCTGGTAGAGAATCGGGCAAGGCAAATGGAATTGCATTCACAATGTTTTCAAGATCCTTCAGAAAGTGAAAGACCTTCAGATAAGACAAAGATGGACTCCAGCCAACCAGAAAGGTCTTCAAGAAGACCACGCAGACAGCGGACCAGTGAAAGCCGTGATCTCTGCCACATAGCAAATGGCATTGAAGACTGTGATGATCAGCCACCTAAAGAAAAGAAATCCAAATCTGCCAAGAAAAAGAAACGTTCAAAAGCCAAACAGGAAAGGGAAGCCTCACCTGTTGAGTTTGCAATAGATCCTAATGAACCTACATACTGCTTATGTAACCAAGTGTCTTATGGGGAAATGATAGGATGTGACAATGAACAATGTCCAATTGAGTGGTTTCATTTTTCATGTGTTTCACTTACTTATAAACCAAAGGGAAAATGGTATTGCCCAAAGTGCAGAGGAGATAATGAGAAAACAATGGACAAAAGTACTGAAAAAACAAAAAAAGATAGAAGATCGAGGTAGTAAAGGCCATCCACGTTTTAAGGGATTATTTGTCTTTTATATAATTCATTTACTTTACAGAAAATGTTTTAGGATAAATGCATAGGGCTATGCAATAATTTTTAATCATTAGTATTAATGGAGTATTAAAAGTTGTCGTACTTTGTCTGTGGTTTACTTTTCTGCACTGAATAACCAAATGTTTTCAAGCCAGGTGGTCTTAGAATAACACATGGAAAGAATTAGGAACGGTGGGAGTATGGTGTGAACAGGTTGCTTTTATTTTTCTCCACAAAATTATACATATCTCATTGTCACTTAAAATGGAAATGTTGTTAATGGGTAAACACCAAAGGTTTACTAGCATTTAATTCTTCTCTACACTTTAAAAGTTTTTAGACTCTTCAGCTGATGTGAACTCTATTTTACCTCTGTGGTACATTGAATCTTATCTCTAGTCTCATGAAGACTCATTTAAGGAGCTAGAGAAGAAAGTTAATTTAGGATTCCATGTGGAATAATGTACTCTCATCAGAGTACCTTGCTGTTGTATTTTTCTTAGCAGCATTTTGATATACTGTCAGTAATCCCATTTGTAAATGACTCCTTTTCACAAAAGCAGCTATTAATCCGCCTGTGTTTTAAAATTTAAAAAGTTCTCCTTAATAAATTTGGGCACTGCAGAATAATTGGTATACCAAAAATACTATCATTAGGTTAGAGTGGCAGAATTTAAGCTCATGTAGCAGTATAGGTTCACATTATTTTGGGGCATTCTTCAAGGTGTATTGTATTTTCCTGATAGTGAAAAACAAAACAAAACAAAACAAAAAAGCCAACTCTGAATTTCTGTGTGATCTGCTGGGGTGCCTGGGCACAGTTCTAATTATTTGAAAAGCAATATAGTTATCTTTAATATCTGTATATCAAACAGTTGTTTTAAATAGTTTTGCTGTCATTTAAACAATTTGCTTTCATTTAAACCATTTCCATCAATGATGACACATCATTATTATTTTAACTTGGAGTTGTATTAATATTCTTGACTTTCTCGTATTGGTGCTCCCTGATATGTTTGCTTTGAATGAATATGATTTTAGGAAAATGCAGTTAATCACGTGTTTGTAAAATGGTTTTCTAAGAGTCTTATCTGTTAAAGATAAGAATGTTGAAGGATGTATGTTTGGAGATTTTTGTTGGCTTTGGGGGCTTTAGCTTTATCTATGTATAACCTGCCTTGTTCTCTTCCTCTTTGTTTCTGAGCCTGACAATCTTGATTCTTATTAACATGGTAAAAACCCTATCTGGGTCTAAGAAGTGTTTACTATGTAAGCAACATGTTGTTGTGGAAAGAACATAGGACTCTTTAAGAGTCAGACTGTGGTTTGAATTCTGACCCTGACACTTAACTAGCTAATTCATGTTAGGCAAGTTGCTCAGCTTCTCTGCCCCCGAATTTCCTGCTCTGTAAGGTGATAGACTTGAACTAAGTCATCCGTGAAGTCCCTTACAATTAAAATTCTCATTTTCTGTATTAATATGAATTAGAGTGAAGATTTTAAAGGCAAGTAAAATCGACACTTTTTCGAAACAAATATTTTCTTTCATCTGAAATATGAAGCATATAAAAATTTAGCAAATGGGGAGAGTTTCTATCCAACAGCTAGTTTTGGTTGAGTTTAGATGATCTTATTAGTCCTGGGGCAAACATCAGAAAACCTGATTTAGGAATTCATTCATTTATACAGAAAATGTAAGTTATTAACATTAAGAAATTCCAGGCATTAGGATTAGAGCATTCCTTATTCAAGACAATTTCGTAATATAGTTTCTTTGTTACTAGACTGTCACGAGATTGGTTTTTGTATTTTTATTTTTTGTGATCTATATTAATGCTTAATGGTTACAAAGTGCTTTCACATATTTGATTGTCATACCAGCTGAGATCAAGTGGGGGAAAAAAAATATATATATATAGTGCTTTGCAAGCTTTCAGGTGCTATCAATGTTAGCTTGAACAATAATAATACCAGTTAATGTAAGCATAAGCCTGGTTTAATTGTAATCTGCCAAATGAAAATTGATTAAAATAGACTTGTTTTGAGTACTAGGACAGTGATTAATAACTTGTGAATAATAAGACTAGTTTAACAGGGAAGAAAGGAAAATATATAGTTGCCTGGAAGTTTTACTTCCTAATGTGGGAAATATAGTACTCTTAAAAATACCCTTATTGCTGTGTGACCCTGACTTCAATTACCACTCTTCTGCCTTGGAATCCTACTCAGTATCAATTCTAAGACAGAAGATATGGTTTCTTAAAAGTTTACCCTTATTCAGTTTTTAGGGTACATATACTTTCATTATTAGCACCCACCTGTGTTCTGGGTTATGTGTACAACTAAGAGCATAGTTGGCAACTCAACATTCTATAATAAGGGTGCATCACCACCAGGTTTGGTAAGAATTTCTTTGCCTCATTATCCCAGGAAAGTCCAGGCAAATGGTTGGGGGTAAGGGAAGCGGGTGTCATGGATTAATAACAGTCATGAAGAACTGGGGATCCACAAGGAAAGAGAAATATTTAATTGCCAGTACCAAATGAACAATTGTAACCAATTTTCCTCTTTAAAGTTTTTCAAATTTCACTGTCCCCAAACAAGTTCCTATAATTCAGACTTCACAGATTCAAAAACAACCCAACCCTACACTCCACAGTACCAAGAATCAAAGAATCTACACTATCCATGACAGGTGGCCATTCAGACTCACCACTATAGATGGGAGTCTTGCTTGCCCTTTTCAAAAGAAAAAAAGAAAGAAAGAAAGAAAGAAAGAAAGAAAGAAAGAAAGAAAGAAAGAAAAGTTTTATTATTGCCCCTGTAAGCACAGTTACTTCTCTGTGATGCACTCTTCACATCCATCCCACCCTCACCCCACCCCCAGTAGAATCCTTCCTCGGATTCTTAGATTGTAATAGAAGTATAGTTAGAGCAAATCACACATTGACCACATCTGAGAACAGGTCCCATTCCGACTAGAGGTGGAAGCATGTATTGGCATCAGGCCTGAAAGCCATGAGGTCCCTGCGAATCTTAGGTCTCTTCAAATTTTCCTTTACGTTTTTGTGGCCATTGTGTAAATTGGTTTGGTTCTTGCCTGTTTTGCTCCACATCAGCTCACATGAGCCTCCTCAAACTCCAAATTCTCAATGTTTGTTATTTCTTAGTTTACAGCAACATTCCATCATACTTACAATTTGTTTAGCCATTCCCCCAAGGACGGTGGTCATCAACTTTCCTTCTAGTTCTTTGCTACTACAAAAGATGCTGCTATAAATATTTTAATGTATATATAGGATCTTCCCCTCTATCTTTGACTTGTTGAGCAAATGCCTAGAAGGAAGATCACAGGGTCAGAGGGTTTGGTGACTTAAAAATAAAGTTGAAAACAGTTTTTTTGAACCATTATGCCATTCCCTAATTTTGCCGACAGTGCATTAGTGCTCGCTACTTTCCAAGGTAGCCCATTTTACTTTTGGTTAGCTCAAACTGTTAGGAAGTTGGGGGTGGGGATTTCCTTATTTTGAGCCAAATGTGCCTGAACAACTCTTACCCTGTTGGTCTTGTGTGTCCTTTCCTTGTTAGATTGTAAGTTCCTTGAGGGGGAGGGATTGTTTCATTTTTGTCTTTGTATCTGCAGTGCCTGGCCCATAGGTGCTTAATAAATGCTTATTGATTGTTCTAAGTTGTTCCTTCTAGAGCCAAGCAAAATGGATTGAATCCTTTGATCACAAGACAGCCCCTATAAATATTTGAGGACAGCTTTCCTGCCCTCCCTAAGTTTTCTCATCTTCCATCTAAATAGCCCTCTGGTTCTTTCCACTCAAGCCTCCTATGCATGGTTTTAAATCCTCTCTCATCGCTCTGTCTTGATAATAATAATAATAATAATCCAAGATGTGATTACAGGCCACCTGTGATTTGGCCAGAATAAAGCCTGCTTGGGGTTATAAACCTCATTTTATTCACAATAGCACATTTTTAACACTGAGGACTATCAATTCATATAACTTTCTATTGAGCTTACAGTCCATTGGAACCTCTTAGTACTTTTCACATGAACAGCCATATTTGAACCCAAGTATTCCAGGTATAGAACTCTATAAATCTCTGTTAAATTTCACTGTATTGGGAAGGCAGCCTGATATGGCTACAAACTCAAGAGTTAGGAGATCTGGGCATTAATTCAGACTGTGACCCTAATAGGTACATATGTTGGGGTGGTCATGAGGAAACCTCAAAAGTTGGGAGTTGTTATTCAGCCCATTGCTCTAGCCTATTGGGATTTGGGGATCCTGATAAGTTTACATGTGGCTTTTTATTTCTTTTTCAATGATGAATCTGTGGCCAAGAGAGGTTAGTTTATTTGCATAGGGTCATACAGCCACGGAGAGAATCTGAACCAAAGTTCTGTTGACTACCCTACATTGCCTCTCAAGTCACTGGTGAAGGTGGCAAATAGAACCCTTCAACACTACTTGAAACCCAGTCCATTTTTATGTATCCCTTTGGTAGTTTTGTGAAGCCTATGGACTCCTAGAAAAATGTGTGCATAAAGGAAACAAGGTTAGCAAAAATAAACTTTTCTACACTAGGTCATGGATCCCCTGAAGTCCTAGGTTAACTCCAGAGTAGTCTCTGTTCCACCACTGTCAAATCTGCAATTAGTATCCAGTCTTTTATCTCCAGATCTTGTTCAAAAGCACAAAAGACTGTCAAATGCCTTGAAGAAATTGAACTCTTCTGGTTCAGAAAGGTGGCAAAGTGGGTGAGAGCCAGGCGTGGTGTCTGGAGGGCTTGGGTTCAGATATGATCTCAGACACTTCCTAGCTGTGAGACCCTGGGCAAGCCAATTGCTAGCCCTTACCTCTCCTGTCTTGGGACTGATACTTAGTATGAATTCTAAGGCAGAAGGTAAGGATTTAGAAATAAAAAATTGAGTTGCACCTGTGATATTTTCTTGGTGAACCCATGGACGGTTTAGAGGCCATCCAAATTCCTTTTACAGATAAGGAGATGAGTCTAGGCTGGTTTAGCATGGCCAGCTTTGAAGCTTGATTCTAAAACAATGATCTTTGTGCTATACTGTTCTAGCGTGGGTACCTTTTCCCCTTTTGAGGGCTTAATTCTGCATTTAATCATAGACCTTCTCCACTTCTAACCTAAAGATTAGACTTCCCAATTAAGAAAAAGATAAAAGTGGAGTAGGTTCTCTTTTATTGTTTTGTCTAAGGAACAGATGTATTCTTTTACCTTCAGCATAGTTGCTAAGCCTATGATTGTTGACCACGAGCCTCCATGTTTCACATTTCTCCTCTCCTTTCCTATTTGCTTACACATCCCTTAACAATGTTACTTGATATTTCCCAAGGTACCCTATCTAAGGTCTCCCTTTCTTGGGGAAATAGACCTTCACAACTAAACTGAGGCAGAATTGTCCAGTGTCCCTCGTGGTATACGCAGTAGGGAGAAGGGTGCAGGAAATGCTCTGGGGGCAGAGTCCAACTGGGGAAGGTGAGGAAAGGATGAGCAATTGATCCAAGAAAGAGACTGATCACCCAGTGGCATTCACCACATACTAGAAAAGTTAACTGTACACCAATGTTCCTCAATAGCAGATTTGATAACCCCAACACCGATGATGAAGAGACAACATTGCACATTTTATTCAAGGGTTAAAAACAAGATATTACTTTGAGGTGTCAGAGGAAGTTTGTCAGCAACATAGTAGAAGGAAGGTTTGCTGGAGGAAATGGTATTTGAGTTAGGCTAGAATATATATATATATATATATATATATATATATATATATATATATACACACACACACACACATAATAAACAACACAAGAGGGAAGAGGAAGACATTCCAAGCCCAAGAACAGCCCAAATAGACTCCTTTACTTCTTGGAGTCTTCAGTACCAGCAGGTCCTTGGTACCAGCCTGGAGGAAAAAAATGGAAACCTCAAAGAGGCTTATTATATTAACCATCTATTTTATGGAAGAAGTTTGATTAACTTATTTCTGGTCTTGAGAAGATTGCATGATAATGAATCTGGATGAAAAAGTCTTTTAAATTTATTGGATACTAGTAAATTTTATCATGGATAAGTCTGAACATAATAGAAATATATTTGGAATTTTTTTCATTTCAGTTTCAGAAAATTTAGTCCAATGGCAGTGAGGTAGAGAGTCAGGCCTGGAGATGGGAGGTCTGGGGTCCAGGGTTCAAATGTGGCCTCAGATACTTTCTGTGTGACCCTGGGTGTCACTTAATCCCAATTGCCTTAGCCCTTACCACTTTTCTCTCTTAGGACTGATCCTTAGTATTGATTCTAAGACAGAAGGCAAGGGTTTAAAAAAAAAAAGAAAGAAAGAAAAGGAAATTTGACTACAAAGCACAGACATTCATGTGAATAAAGTTCATAGGAGGACCTCTTATTTTCCACTCAATTCTTAAAGACTTGCTTATTTGGCTGTAGAAGGAGGGAGGGTTGCCAAAGGAGAGCTCATTGTCAGTGGCACCTCACAGCAAGGGAAGAGACAAAAAAAATTTTAAGAAATGGCACAATTTAAAAAAAAAGGTAGCCATTTAGGAATAGGCAAAATGCCATCTGCTTGACCCTGGAATCAGTAAAGAGAGATATGCATATTCTGGGGAGGCAGGAAAATGTATAATTGTTCCAGCAAACATGATTAAAATTGTTTTCCACAGTTTAGGGTCATGGTTTGATTATCTAAAATTTTAACTTATATGATACATCCTGAAGATGGCAGATAAAGGAGATATAACAGTATGACTCTAAACACCTATTTTCCCCTGAAATAGTTGGAATCCTTTGAAGCATAATAGCTTCGTGCAGTAGACTCCTGTTTAACCAAATGCAGACTGGCCACTGAGGAATAGCTAAGGATACCTATTAAATTGTGAAAGTAAGGCTTCATTCCCTTCCATTCTTTCAGGAAAAGCTTTAGATCTCAACAAACAAGGATGTCCTGCCCTCCCTTTAAGCTTCCTGTAGTTTTGTAAAAAAAAAATTCCAGTGTAACATTCTCCATTATCAAGGCATATTATAGCTATTCTACACATGACACAATGGAGGGACCATTGGATTTCAAGCCATGGGATCTGGGTACAAATCCCACCTCCATCACTTGTAAGCAGAGTGACCTTGGGCAAATCGTTTAACTGCTTTAGGCTTGTTTCCTTTATGTGTAAAAGGAAAAGGACTGGCTAGATTATGGCCCCTTCCAGCTCTACCTCTGTGGATCTTCTCTTACATGGGAGGCAGCTATGATAAACCTAAAATGACAGATTGGTTGGGAAATATCAGCATGGCAAATGGATCCAAATCACACAGCAGCTTCTCTATCCTTCACTTAACTAGGATATGACTGAGGACTTTCATGACATAGGGACATATGAATTAGGAAGCAGGAAAAGTTTGAGCCCTAAGAGTTGTGCTGGATTGGTTTTTGTTTGTGTGTGTGTGTGTCTGTGCGTGTGTTTCTGTCCCATTTCAGTGAATTTGGTGAATATTAATCCCTTGAGCATCAGGTCCTCCCATTTCCAAATAAAAATCAAGATACATTTCAAAGTAATATGTAAATCAGTAGGGCATCCATCATCTGTGTCACTGGTCCCCCTATGAGACAATTGTTCTCTGTACTTAATAGCTAGTATTTACATAGCTCTTTAAAGTTCACAAGTGCTTTATATATATTCTCTCATTTAATACTACAACTCCATGAGGTAGAAGCTATTATCCCATCACCCTATTTTATAGATGAGGAAATAGGCTAAAAGCAAGTGACTTCACCAAAATCACAGCACTAAATGAGTGTCTGACGCAGAGATTTCAACTCAGGTCTTCATAAACTTGTTCAGCACTCTACCCAATGAGCCTCCCAGTTGCCTCATACATTTATCTTTAATATATGCCATTTCCCCAATTATATGTAATAACAATTTTTTAAAACATTATTTTATTTGGTCATTTCCGAGCATTGTAATAACAATTTTAACATTTATTTTCCAAATTTTTGTGTTCAAATTATTTTTCTCCTTCCATCCCTTTCCCCCCTCCCTGAGGCAATAAACAATCT
This sequence comes from Monodelphis domestica, assembly GCF_027887165.1. Taxonomy (NCBI): domain Eukaryota; kingdom Metazoa; phylum Chordata; class Mammalia; order Didelphimorphia; family Didelphidae; genus Monodelphis; species Monodelphis domestica. Next base: position 230,964,290 of record NC_077232.1, read on the forward strand.
GATCTAGATTGTGCATGTAGAATCATGCAAAACATTTCCACCGTAGTCATATTTTAGAAGAGGACTCACAGAAAACAAAATAGAACCAAAAAAAGAAACTAAGAAAATAAAGTAAAAACTAGAATGCTTCAGTCTGCATCCAGACTCCATCAGTTTTTGTCATGAGTCCTTTGGAATTGTCTTGGATCATTGTATTGCTAAGATTTTTATAACTGATCATCCTGCAATATTGCTGTTACTGTGCACACTCTTCTGGTTCTGCTCACCTCAGTTTGTATCAGTTCATGCAGGTTTTCCCAAAATTTTCTGAAATCATCCTTCTTGTCATTTCTTATAGCACCATGATATTCCATTACAATCATACAACTTGTGCAGCCACTCCTCAATTGATAGACATTCTCTTGATTTCCCATTCTTTGCCACCACAAAAAGCTGCAATCAGCATCTGAAAACTGCCTTTGACCATTGATCAGCTTGGGGAAGACTAAATAAATGTGGCTCATTTCTCTATATAATTTGAGAAGTGGCTGTCTCATACTGATGAAGACAGTATATTATATTATAATCTTCTTTAAATTCACTGAAAATTTCATTGTAGAACAACTAGAAGAAAGAATGCTTATATGATACTATCGAATACATTTCACTGTGCTAGAATGGAAAGATTCAAGAAACCGTGGGAAGATCTAGATTTGATACATCTTAGCTGTGACCATGGGTAAACCCCTTAACTTTTCTGAGTTAGTTTCTTTAATTGCAATACGAAGATAAAAACATTTCACTACCAATTCACAAAGTTGTCTTGAGAGAAACAATTTATATGCCTTAAAGGATAACAAGATTGTGAATCCTAGACTCAATATTTGACTGGTAATTTCATTGTTATATTCATGGATAACATTTCTGCCCCCAAATTTAAGCATTATGCCTAAAATTTGTTAGTAGAAGTAATTGGGAAAATGTCAACTTTTACTTTACTTTTCTTTATTATTGCTGTTTGGTTGGGTCAAACTCTTTGTGACACCATGGGCTGTAGCAATCCATGGGGTTTCCTTGACAAGGATATTAGAGTGGTTTGTCATTTCCTTCTCCAGTGAATCCTTTTGACAAGCAATCAGAGGCTAAGTGCCTTGCCCAGGGTCACACAGCTAGGAAGTATCTGAGGCTGGATTTGAACTCCAGGCTCAGCACTCTATCTACTGAACCACCTAGCTCCCCCTTTTTTTCTTGCTAGTAAGCATATATGATACTCTTCCTAAATAACTATAGGGACAGAACCTGCAATTTCACTCATCTAGTGAACTCCCATGTACAGAAACACCCTTTTTTGCAACATATTCATAGAGATTGCCTGGAATAGAGGTGCTAAATAGGTGGCCCATAACATATCCAAGGGATGTCCAGACCAGATTAAAAATGGAAATGGGAACTAGTTAACAAAATAAAAAAGAATACAATAAACACGGTTTTCTAAATCAATATGCAGCTGCAAGGATCCCTAAGTATGGTTTTGTGGCCCCTATTGCTATTGGGTTGGACATAGGTATCATCAGAGGCAGAATCTAGACCTGAGTCTTCCTAGCTTCAAATAGGCTATGCTGCCTCTTCCAAAGATTTGAAGGTTAAAAAACCCATAAGATCATAGAATTAAAGCAGAAAGAGACCTTAGGCTTTATCTAATCAAACTCTTTTGTTTTAGAGATTAGGAAACTGTGAGTTTTAAAATTTATCAATAACTAAATATTATATTTTATAAAGTTTTATTAATAATAACTAAAACAGAAGAACTGCCTGACTTCAGCCTGGTCGCAGATCCAAGAGAGAGTGGGAGGAGCATACATCCACTTAAATACCAATAACGTGATCTCGCCAACATGGAGACACAGGAGAGATTATAGGGAATTTTAGGAAATACTAAGGACTTCTGGGGAATGAAGTCAGAGGTTCAAAATCTCCATTTATACAACCGAGGCTTGAAAGTTGAGCCATGGACAACTAGTGAGAGAAGCAGTATCTATCTGAATTGGAGTTTTTTGGATTCCAGGCTTCGTTGATCCACTAGGTCATATTATCTCCTCCTTATATTACATGCTGGTGGAATGTTATCCCTGGAATATTTTAGGGAAAAAATCTTTCTATATATATTTTATATATTACATATAAATTATATAATGCATAGGTTAGATGGTTGGGGTTTGGGGTAGAGTCAGGAACTTTAATTCCCAGGACCAAGAGGTTATGTTTTATTCAATAAGCAATGAGGAACCAACAGTGATTTTTGAGCAAATGGGTAATATGGTCAAAAAAATTTTTTTTCTAAGTTCTCCTCTTAATAAAATCAAGCCCTGTTGATCCCAAACTCCAGAAGAACAAACCCTGGGTAACTGAAGTTTTGATTTCAAGGACCAAAACTCAACTATCAAGGTTGGAAATATTTCCAAAACACTGTATATACATCCCATCCTAAAACTAAAGGGAGTGAACATGATTTAACTATTTTCTTGATAACTCAAGTTTATCGATAGGAACATCATTTATTTTACTGGGTTCTAAAGCAGTGATGGCCCCAGACTGCTGAGTTTTTATATTTCTTGTTCCAGAATTTACCTTTACCACACTGCACAACCCCCTCTATGGATAAGAATACAAAATTAGGGCTGAGGGTGATAGGATTTGCAATCTTTAAGAGTGGAAGGAATGACCACAGATTTTTTTAATTATATTTTTTCCTCTAGATTATATATAGATATAATTTAAAATTTTTTAAAAATATTTTTCCATGGTTACATGATTCATTTTCTTTCCCTCCCCTCTTCCCTCTCTCCTTCCAGAGCTGACAAGCAATTTATAGATACAATTTTAATAATTATTTTCCAGAATTTTACCATTCATGTTTTTTTTTCCTTCTTCCCTCCCATCCTTTTCTCCTCCCAGAAAGAACAGGCAATATCATATGGGTTGTACATATGAAATATGTATTTCCATCTTCATGGTTTGAAAGAAGACACATATTGTTTACACTAGAAACAATTTCATGGAGGAAATAAAGCTAATAAGAATGGTACGCTTCAATCTGTGTTCAGACACCATTAGTTCCTTCTATGGCAGTGCATGAATCTTAAAATTTCTCAGACTTGTGAATGTTAAAAATTCTCAGACTCTACCTTAGCACATTTGGTTAAGACCATTCCCCATTTTAAACAATGAAGGTACTTGATCAGGAATGTGAGAACTCTAACCTTACTCCACCCATACTTGAGCATGCTTTAGGGGAAGATAGAGTTGTAAAACTCCTTACTGAACAATGAAAAAGTATTTAACTCATACTTATAGTGAGGCAAAAGCCTTAAGCTAAGTCTATTTTTAGATCTAATACCAAAAAGGTGCTAAGTACCTATAAAGGTCAGGCAACTTGCAAACTTGCAAGGGGCAGGGGGCAGCTGGGTAGCTCAGTGGATTGAGAACCAGGCCTAGAGATGGGAGGTCCTAGGTTCAAATCTGGCCTCAGCCACTTCCTAGCTGTGTGACCCTGGGCAAGTCACTTGACCCCCATTGCCTAGCCCTTACCACTCTTCTGCCTTGGAGCCAATACACAGTATTGACTCCAGGACAGAAGGTAAGGGTTTTATTTAAAAAAAAAAAAAACTTGCAAGGGGCAAAGAGGTGTGAACTTACTCAGAAGTTTTAGTCTACCCAGAGAAGTTTTCCCTACCCCTAAGTTTTCACATCTACCAATCACAGTCCTGTGAAAACATCTACTATGATTGGTAGATGTGAAAACTTAGGGGAGGTGACATAGGAGAAAATTCTCTTTAAAAGGAGGTCAGAAAGGCCTCTGAGGGAGCTTGCCAAAGCTGAATTGGAGGTCAGGAGTCAGAGGAGGTGCTGGGTGTCTCTCTCTCTCTCTTTCTCTGTCTCTCTCTCAGTGGCTGAACTTAGTTCAGCTCAGAAGCTAAACTGGAGGGTCTCACTGAACACTAGAGTTTTGCTTGGAAAAGATCTTGTGGTGAGTTGATAAAAGACTGACTGATCTCTCTCTTAAGACTTAAGCCTAGGCTGGCCTAGCCCTTTTCTCATTATTTCCTCTTACTCTCTCTCTCTCCCCCTTTCATTAATTCCTTAATTTGTATTAATTAAAATCTCCATAAAAACCCAGCTGACTTGGGTATTTAATATTTGGGAATTTTCCCATGGCGACCACTTTATTTTTGATTTAACTCAAGACACTATCTTGAAACCATATTTTTGCGGTCACAGTTTAATCTTTTATCTGTAATAGTTTATGCCAAACACTATTTTGACTGTAACAGGTGGATAGCCTTTTTTTTGTCATCAGTCCCTTGGAGTTGTCTTGGATCCTTGCCTTGCTGATAATAGTTGAGTAATTCATTCACAGTTGGTCATCAAGCATTATTGTTGTTACTATATACAAAATTCTCCTGGTGCTGCTTTCTTCACTTTGCATCAGTTCATATAAGTCTTTCCAAGTTTTCTGTGATTGATTTCTTTATCATTTCTTACAGCACAATAGTATTATGTTACAATCATGACTTGTTCAGCCATTTCATGAACATCCCATGTGAAACTTTAGATTTACTCCACCCTGCTTAGTCTAACAAAACAGGAATGTCTACACCCCTACTTAAGAATTAAGTATTGAGAAGGATGGCCTATGACAGACATGTGCTAGCAAGTGACAATCAGAAACAACTGACAGACCCCTGGGCTGTCCTAAGTCAAGCTTAAGCTACCATTGGTACATGTGAGATGCAGGAAAGTGATGTAAAAACAGTCTATATATTTGGTGTCACTTCATCTCTCAGGCTCTTTTCGCGGAGAGGTAGCTCTGGCGGCAGCACGCTGAGCGTCTTGGCATCCTGGTGTGGTGGCAGCTATTGTCTGGGTTTGGCAGTGAGAATTCTTGATACACTACTGGGGGAAGCTTAGTAACCTAGTTCAGGTGAGGCATCTTCTCTGAGCTCTCTTGGAGGTTAGGCTGATTCTTTTCTCCTTTACCTTCCAAAAAACTATTCTCTTAGGAAAGTCTCTAGTGTTCTGAGAAGACCTCGTAGTAGAGGTCTTTGAACTCCCCCTGGCACAGGCCAGGCAGGAGAAATCCTATACCCCTTCCCTCTCTCTTCTTCTTAATTCCTTCCCTCTATATTAATTAAACCACCATAAAATTTTCAAACTGTCTTGGGTATTTTTATTTGGGATATTCCCTGGTGACCAATAAAAATTAGATTAAGTCACAACCCTAAAATTTCCCCTTACTCCCATCAGTTTCTAGTTCTTTGCCACCACAAAAACTGCTCTAAATATTTTTGTACAAGTAGATTCTTTTCTCTTATCTTTGATCTCTCTGAGATATAGACTTAGTAGTGGTAGGCCACATATATTAAATCAGAATACTTTTCCAACCATCAAATTAAAGTATTTTTGAAGTTCTTCCCTGCCTTGCCATTTCTCATTACTGTTACTGTACCAATTTCTATCCATCTGTCCTGCTTCTTCTGATATATGGCTTAAAATCTTCTATTGGTAGGTTATTGAGCTATGTGTAAAATTAGAGTAAATAGGCATTGAGTGAGGATGAAAGGGACTCTTCTAATGTGGTTTCATGCATGGACTTTGAGATTTTTCTTGGCTGGCTCCTTTCTACCTTTCTAGTCTCTTCACACTTTCCTCCTCTCTATATCCCTGGCGAACTAATTTTTAACTGCTACATGGCTCAGTGGACAGAGAACCAGGCCTAGAGATGGGGGTCTTGGATTCAAATGTGGCATCAGACACTTTCTCATTGTGTGTGACCCTGGCAGTAAGTCACAACCCCCATTGCCTGTCCCTTTATGCTCTTATCTCTTGGAACCAATACACTATACTGATTCTAAGATGGGAGGTGAAAGGTTAGAGGGGGAAAAAAGAAGTATTTCACAGTCCTTTTCAATCTTAGAGCCTTTCCTCCAATTTATCCTGTCTGCCTCTTGTCTGTATATTGCCATTTACATGCTGTCTAAATTACACTGTGAGCTCCTCAAGAGGGAGGACTGTGTTTTTGTTTCTTTGCCTTTCCTTGTATCTTAACTTAACATGGTGTTCTGCACATGGTAGGGTTTTGTTGATGGACTGACTATTGGAAGGCATTGGCACTTAACATGGTGCCTTGCACATGGTAGGGGTTTGATAAATGATAGTTGATGGATTGACTATTGGGAGGCATTGGTGAGTTTCCTTCCTAGTTTTTCTTTTTTTTTTTTCTAAACCCCTACCTTCCATCTCAGAGTCAATACTGTGTATTGGTTCCAGGGCAGAAGAGTAGTAAGGACTAGGTAATGGTCGTTAAGTGACTTGACCAGGGTCACACAGCTAGGAAGTGTCCGAGGCCAGATTTAAACCTAGGACTTCCCCTCTCTAGGTCTGGCTCTCAATCCATTGAACCATTTAACTTCTCCTCCATACTCTTTCAAAGGTAGAATGTTACCATTCTAATATTTGAAGCTTTCAGAATCACAGACTCTTGGAGTGGGGAGGAATCTCAGAGGCCTGTCTATAGGTGTTTCCCAAGTAATCTAACAAGGAGGAACTAGCCTCCCATTAGAGTATTCAGGAGGTTTTTGTTTTTTGACACCTTAGCTTATTGAGAAATCTTTCTTAACATTGAGCCAGAAATTGGCCTCTGAAACTCTCATCCATGTTCTTAGTTCTGCCAAATGAAGCCAAACGAAGCAAATCAGATCCTTGTTGTACACACCAACATCTTTGAAGGTGGCTGTCCCTGCCTCCCTCAGCCTTCCTTTCTGCAGGCTAAACATTCCATTTCATAAAGCATGCTTCTCCTCCCCTCCATTAGCCTGTTCACCATTCTCTTGGACACCCTCCAATTCATCTGGTCTTTCCTAGATCTGACCAGGCAGAGTATGGTGGGATTAAAATCTTCCTCCATCTGGTTACCGGCTCATCATCATTAATGCTGCCAAAGATTTGTTGTTGCTGTTCAGTCTTTTTTCCGTTGTGTCTAACTTTCTGTGGCCCCATTTGGGATTTTCTTGGCAAAGATAGTGCATCCACATTTTGGGGTGGCTACATCACTCTGTTGACTTATACTGAAGTTGTAAGTTACTTCAACACCCACATCCCCCCACTGGTTCTTCCATGCCTTTCTCAGACGTTACAGCATCTGTAGAAGACTGGGGAGGATTTCTGCTACCATTTTCCAGGCTTAGTCACCTTGTTACTTTTAGATTTTTTTCCTTTTGATTTTGGAAAAGAGTAGGAGGAGGCCACGTGAAGTTGATAATAGTGCAGAGTGGCAAAACAATTAACAAGTATTCATTCCAGATTCAGCTGCAAATAAACACTTGGACAGCTTTATCTTTGGACTTGTTATGTTTTATACTGCAGTAATCCAGAAGCATTTAGAGTTGACTAATTTAGTATGTAAATTAGGATGCAATAATTGGATCTCTAATCTTATTATTTTTTAAAATCCAAGAGATAAGTACTAATAATGACAGCTGCCATCTATAGCACTTTAAGCTTTATAAAGTAGTTTATATCCATTAGCTTCTGATCCTCCACAACAATCCTGTGAAGGAATTGTTATTACTGTCCCCAATTTACAGATGAGTTCATTGAGGCTCACTGTCTATGCTTATACAACTATTGAGTGTCACTTTTGAGAGAGAAAAATGAAGCTGACCTGGAACTATCATTAAAAGGAAGAGTAACACAGAGTAGGAGCCCTTAACAATTTTTGTTTGTTGAAGACCCCTTTTGGTAGTCTGGTGAAACATATGCATTCTTTCTCAGAATAATGTTTTGAAAAACATAAAATAAATTCTTCTGCCTTGGAACCATTGATTATAAGACAGAAAGGAAGGTTTATAAAAGCAATCCTGAAATAGAGGGACCCAGAAACATTCTTATGGCAATTAAAATATGAATTATTTCAAAGCATACATGCACCTTATGGTTAAATTCATCAAATTTTTTATTTTTCATGACTTATTAAAATTTTAATTGCCTATCTCTTGTTGATGAAATGGCATGTTTGTGTTTGTAATGCTTTCTTACACTGAAAAACTTGATGAAGATGTTAGGGGATAAAATTGGAAATTTAGCCTTGTTTTCCCAATTTCATTTAGGCTAAATGACTTGGTAGGAGATCATACAGAGCTGAAAGAAATATGAGCTCTGTCATTGTGTGCCCATATGTGTGTGCATGCATCATTGAAATCATGGTAGATTTTAAAAACCAGATATGAGTTATAAGTAATTCAGAAGGAGATTTATTTTGTGTTCACTTTCACTTGATCTTAGCCAAAAGATGGAGAAGTGATTTGTAGGTTTGTGATCATCTTCAAATGCTCTCTCTCTCTCTCTCTCTCTCTCTCTCTCTCTCTCTCTCTCTCTCTCTCTCTCTCTGTCTCTCCCCCCCCCTGTCTGTCTGTCTGTCTGTCTCTGTCTCTCTGTCTCTCTGTCTGTCTCTCTCTCTGTCTGTCTCTCTCTCTGTCTGTCTCTCTCTCTCCCTCTGTCTCTCTCTTTCTCCTTAACATATGTCTTAGTAACAACTTCAAGACAGAAGAGCAAGGTTTAGGCAAATAGGGTTAAGTGACTTGCCCAGGATCACACAGTTAGAAAGTATCTGAGATACTTCTGAACCCAGGTCCACCCAAATCCAGACTTGGCACTCTATCCACTGTGCCACCAAACTTCCCCTAAGTTATACTTTTTTTGAGAAAGGGAAGGTGTCTTCTTTTTATGCAGAACTTGAAAATTTTATTTTCATGATTTACACACTAAGGTCAGGATTAAAAATTGAGAAGCTGGAAGTCTCTATACCACTACAGGGACTAAATATACCCAATGAGATGATGCTATGGGAAGGCTTAAAACCTAAGAATTATTGTTTTCTTAAATCGTTTCATTTCATTCGTTTAGCAAATAGTTGCTGAATACTCAATATGTCTAAGACCCTGGCCAGATGCCAGTGGGATAATACCCATGGAGAGGTAAGAGAATTAAGACATATATGCAAACCACTGTACTACCAGATAGGATGTATATGCACGTTCAGAGGGAAGAACAAAGTGCTTTGGGAGTTCAGGGGGAGAGAAGGAAAAACATAGGCTCAAAGACTAAAACTAGAAGGGCCCTTGGAAGTCATCTAATCCATTTTATAGATCAGAAACAGGTCCGGAGAGGGGATGTCAGTTGCCCAGTCATGTAGGTAGTATGTAAGAGGTAGACTTGGGATTTGAAACAGGTTCTCTAACTCCCAGCTCAGCAGAGGAATTCAGAGTACAGCTTACTGCTTGTAGTATCTTAGAGAGCCAGGGGATGCAGTGAAGAGAGTTCTAGCTATATTTAGAGCCAAGTGGGCCCAAGTTCAAGTCCTGCCTGAGATAATTCCCCACTGTAGTTTTGGGCAAATCACTTAATTTATAAAGAATAATTTCCTGCCTCTGTTTTCTCATTTGTCCAATGGGAATAACAATAGACCATACTCACAGGGTCATCATTTTTAAAAGTATATTTATTTATTTAATCAATTTAGAATATTTTCCCATAGTTACCTGATTCATGTTCTTCCCCTCTCCCCTTCCTGTAGCCAACACTCAATTCCACTGGATTTTATGTGCTCACTTGTTACTACATATTATTATTTGCAACAGAGTGATGGTTTTGAGTCTAGATCCCCAATCACATCCCCATTGACCCATGTGATCAAGCAGTTGTTTTTCTTCCTCACAGGGTCATCATAAAAATCAAATGAGAAAGGATTTGTCAAACTCACTTAAAGTGCTGTATGATCTGTTGTTGGTGGTAATCATCATATTTTCCCACTATGGTAGTGGGACAACGGGTAACTAAGCAAGGATTAAATATGATGCAGTCCCTGCTCTCGGGAAGCTTCTATTCTACAAGGGGGATCTGTTAAGGGTCTTGGGTAACAATAACCTATTAAGTAAAAGTATGGAAGGCAGCCAGGAGGCTCAGAGCAAGAGGGACTGGAATTGCTCTGGTTGGCTTCAAAGGGCAAGACCTGGCTGGATCAGATCAGAGGGAGCTTCAGAAAGGTTCAAGTTAGGGGAAAACTTGCTAGCAAATTAGAGCCGTCTAAAAGTAGAACCGGGGGACTTCTTGGAGGAAAGGAGGAAGGGCTGGCTCCCCCATCCCATTGCTGGAGGCTTTCAGTGTTGAGAACGGTTGTTGGGTATGGGTTGTGCCTCCGCCTCTGTTTTCCTGTGATTCTGTGACATATCCGCAAATAACCACCGACTAAATAGAACACGAGGCAGTTGGCATTTAATATTTGCCAAGCTGAGCAAATCGGTGTGGGATAGAAGTCAAATTCCAAGTCCTGTTTTGCGGAATGAAGCAGCACGTGGCCATTGAGGCACCTCCGGCATCCACTCAGCTCCATCCCCTGCCTTTAAGTGGGATTAGAGCCCACGCTGAAGGCTTAGTCACACTCCTCAAAGGAGCCGAGCCGCTTTAGTCTACAGGTGGCCAAATCAACGCGCTCTGCCCTCAGCGAAGACAGCCCCAGGACCGGGAGGGAGAGGGAACAGCGGAGCCCCGACTTGGGGAATCGGCAGAGTCGGGCTTCCAACAGCAGGGCTGTCTGGTGCCAGACCTTGGAGTAGCATCCTTGTCTCCAAACCCAACTTTGTCCGTCGACAGGCTCCAGCTGTGCCAGATGTAGAAAGGTTTAACATCCAAGGACTCTGGGGGTTGTGAAGCCCTCCTGGTAGGTGCTTATGTGTTCAATTAGCATGACAGAAGCTCTGGAACAGGCCAGTCCCCTAGGCCAGTTAACCAAGGGATAGATTGGGTATTCTTCCGCTCCTCTCCCATTTTCACACCAAGTAACAACTTCTAAAGGGAAGACTAGGAAGTGGGATAGGGAGAACACTGGCTTTGTTCACACACAGAAGACTTGGGTGAAAATTCTGGCACTGCCACTTACCTGTCAGTCATTTCCAGGCTCCTTCTTCATCAGTAAAATGAAGAGAAGTGGGTATTCCCAGCTCTAAACCCAATGAACGGCTGAACAAATAAATGGAGGGGTGAATGGATGGATGGATGGAAAACGTTCATTAAGTGTTTACTGTATATCAAGAACAATACTGAATTATTAACCAGTTCCAACCATTTGTAAGGCACAGTGCTGGGTGCTCTGGGGAATCATACGAACTCTAAAATATGGTATTTGCCTTTAAAGAGTTTATAGTCCAGATATGGAGATAAGGCATAAAAATATGTCTCAGCATGAACATGCGAAGCTAGGAAAACCTGGCTCTGGCATCTCCATCCCAAAAGTTCACATGGGTTATTTGTGCCCAACTTATGGTGGAACCTTCCAAAGTCATATTGGTTTGATCAGTCTAAGACGGGCATGCTGTACATTGACCCCAACATAATGAGGTCATTTTGGTCCTCTTCCTGTACAAAGAACAACAATTAACCGTGTGTCAAAGGCAGAACCAAAGCTTTCCCGATGCCTAAACCATCCTCTCTATCTATGTTGCCTCTCCCAGGAGTTTCAGCACTCATAACCACCTGTTCCTTCACTAAAGTCCAACCTACCATTTCTGGATGGGCCCCAGGTGTGCTGACTTCACTCCCAGCTCATCTCACTCCAAAACAATTCTTACCTCCTCACCAGGAGTCTTCTCCATCACCTCCCTCCCTTTACCCCAAAATATCTCCATCCTGAGACCCACTCTCAGGACTGCCCAGACTACCATTATAAAGGATGCTGGCCATGCCCTCATACTCTAGGTACCCTCTGGCATGGAGCCCTCCTCCTTTTTCAGCTTCCATTTGTGTATTGTTTTCCTCTTTTAAATTGTAAACTCCTTGGGGGACTGTCTTCCTTATTTGTATCCCTGGCATATTTGTTGTTGTTCAGTCATTTTTTAGGCATATCTGACTCTTTATGGCCCCATTTGGAGTTTTCTCCAATATCTGCAAAGATATTGGAATGGTTTGCTATTTCCTTTTACAGCTTACTTTACAGATGAGGAAACTGAGGCAAGCAGGGATAAGTGATTTCCCTAGGCTCACACATCAAGGAAGTGTCTGAAGTATGATTTGAGCCTGGGAAGACAATTCTTCCTGATTCTGGTCCTGGCACTCTGCCTGTCTGTCTGACACTTAGCTGTCCATTTGGCACACAGTAAGCCCTTAATTAATGCTCACTCTCTGAACTTCTTTGCAACCTCACTAGGATCCCAGAATTCCTCCTTCACCCCTTCTCACTCCCAGTTTCCATCGGTCCTTTATGTATTGTGTTCTTCCATTAGAATGTAAGCTTTTAAAGGGCAGGGATTATTTTGTTTGTATTTGTACATCTAAGCATAGTGCCTGATATGTAGTAAACACTTAATAAATATTTTATCTACCTAAAAGTCATCCTGGCCCCACTCTCCCCAAGCCAAACATATTATATCTCCCCTCAGGGAGCTAGGGTACCATAAGGGAGTCTTTGAGGTGTCTCTTCTCTTTGCTAGTGGCCTAAGCCCCCCACTTATGGTTCTCTCCATTTGTTTGTGGGGCCAGTCTTTTGCACACTTTCTTTGATTTACCACCTAACATCAGGTGGCTTTTACAAAGGAATATTGACTTCAAAGACACAGCAAGCAGAAATATAAAACATTTTCTCTAGTTCTTCTGGGGCATACTATCCCTTAGGAAAAAAAAAAAACAAAAACCCTTCAATCTCAGAGGGAGTAAGATAAAAATTCAGCTCAGTTCTTACCATTAGTTCCAACAAATTTGCCATTGCTGCTGGATGAATCCCTCCACTGGGTCAGAGTTCTAAGGGTCACTCCCAAAGGTTACTCCTTGCTCCTTGAGGCATCAAGGATGGGCTGGATGCCACAGAGGGTCTGGATTACAACTCCTAGATTCCTGTGGCTCACTTTTCTGTAATTGGAGACTCCACTCCAAGAACAGGACAGAAAAGAATGAAGAGGACAAGGACCCTGACTAGCCCAGGCTAGTTTCTTATGGCCTTAGAAGGAAAGAAGACACTCAGGACCCCTTCCCACATGGCCTGTCATGGAGAAAAGGGGTCACTGAACTACTCTAGAAATGAAGGCAATAAGAGAGATGAGGGAAGATAACAGTCCTTTTTGAAGATTCAGAAAATTCCAGCTATGCAGCCTGGAACAATGCTCCTCCCAACCACATAGTGAACCAACTGAAACCAGCTACAAAATGGCCACACCTGCTCTACAGTCTTTCCAAGGCACTGAACCTTACAGACCATTCTGATCCTCCCCAAAGCAGCCTCTTCAGCATCTTCATGGTGAAGAGACATCACTTGAGCAAGTCAAAGAACCAGACCTTTGTTACAGAATGGAGATGAGTTGTAGTTTCCTTCCAAAGGCTGTAGAAGAGTTCAAGTCCTTTCAGGGAGAAAGAGCACTGAAGAGTAGACTCAATGATGAACATTGCCTGCCATCATCCACGGGCCAGTCTAACAGCCCAGAGAGATTCTTCATCTGAGTGACTCCAGAGTCTATATTTCTAACTTACTCCAGAAGGAAGGATTTGGAGTCATTGTAATTTCCAGATAAAATCTATGTTTGAAGGGGGCACCTGGGTAGCTCAGTGGATTGAGAGCCAGGCCCAGAGACAGGAGGTCCTGGGTTCAAATCTGGCCTCAGACACTTCCCAGCTGTGTGACCCTGGGCAAGTCACTTAACCCACATTGCTTTGCCCTTACCACTCTTCTGCCTTGGAGCTAATACACAGTATTGACTCCAAGAAGGAAGGTAAGGGTTAAAAAAAAAATCTATGTTTGAGTCAGGTGTCAACACACCAGACACATTGTGGTGGGGGCACTCCCATACTCAAAATCACAGATCCCTAAGGGTTATTCATTGGGCAACTAGGTGGCACAGTGGGTAGAGTGCCAGACCTGGAGTCAGGAAGACTTGTCTTCTTGAGTTCAAATTTGGCCTCAGATAGGCCTCTGACTAGCTGTGTGATGCTGGGAAAGTAGCTAAACTCTGTTTGCTTCCATTTCTTCATCTGTAAAATGAGCTGGAGAAGAAAATGGCCAATTATTCTGGCATATATGCCAAGAAAACCCCAAATGGATCATGAAGAGTCAGACATTACTGAAACAACTGAAAATCAACAACAAAGTGTTCTTCATTTGTCTTTGACTGCTCTGCTTGGTTTCAATTCCAGAATCATCTTTCTATGTTTACTAGCTGAGCAAGTGACCCATGGCAAGTCACTTAACTCTCAGGTTCAGTTTTTTTGCCTGTAAAATAGGGGTAATAATAATATTGTCTACCTCACTGGATTGTTGTGAAGACCAAGTGAGATGACATATGTAAAGATTTTGCCAACCTTAAAGAGCAATCTAACTCCTAACTCTTGCCACCTGCCCAGGATAAACTCATCACCAGGAAACTCATTATCATGGAGACTGCTTCATCTCTGGTACTCATATATCATTAGTGCCTTCCCTTGCATCTGCTTCTCTATTTGGCAGACTGGAGGGTGAAGCAAAAAACTCCTTCTATAGCCTTCCTTTAGAGAGTCTAGTCATCAAAATCCTAGCCATCTTTTTAATCACCACTTGCTGCCCATCTTGGTTCAAACTCCACCACCATCATCATGCTCCCAAGATGGGTACTCTCTGGCACTTTTGAGTGCGATCTTCCCCCATTAGATTGTAAGCTCCTTGAGGACAGGTATTATCTTTTTATTTATTTGTATCCTCGGTGTTTAGCCCAGTGCCTGACATGTCATAGGACTTTAATACATGCTTGTCATTTCCAATTATAGCATATTCAATTATAGCCATCTATCACACAGAATCTAGAGAACAAATCTGGAACCTTGCACCTTGTATGCCATTTATAATAAAACAAGGTCAAATCAAATCATACTATTCATTGGTAAATTGAGCCCTGGAAGAGACAGAGTCAAGATGGCGGCATAGAGGCAGTTAAAGTTCAGACCTCTGAAAACCCTTCCTTAGCGACTACAAACTAAATGCTCCTAGGGGACTAAAAATCAAACCTAACAACAAGACAGAGCCAGGGAACCCTCCTGCTGAACTCAATTTAAAAGGTACACCCCCGCCCCCAAAGCCTGAATTCAAGAACACTCAGGTTTAAGGGGAAAGAAGAAGGAAGGTCCCAGGACCCCTTCCCCACCTAGAGCGCTGAGCCTCCAGCAGTCGCTGGAACCTCTGGGTGGGCAAGGGTGCTGGTCTGGAGGGAGTACCTTGTGGGCAAAGCTGTGCCAGACTCAGAGTGTTGAATACAGGTGGTGGAGAAGCAGTTGGAGAAGAAGCCCAGAACAGGCAGCCTAGTTGCAGCAGGGGAGACACTCCATATTGTGCCCCCCTTCCCGAGGTTTTTGGCCTCAGGGCACATCTAGCTTTGCAACTCAGCTGGGCTTAATCTCATCAAAGCCTTCAGAGGGCAGGGAAGCTTAAGCTCCAACACCCCGCCTGACAGACTGCACTGAGAGATTTGCTGACTAAGCTCCAAGGGTGAAGGCTGCCAGAAAAACCCAAAACCACAGACCCAACACAAAATGAGAGGAGCAAAAAGCTCAGGTAACTACAGGGAGTAAAGAAGGGGTAAATATGAGCAAACAACAGAAAAAAGAAAAAAAGAAATTACCATTGACAGCTTCCATCCAGGCAATAAACAAAGAGCAAATGGAACAGAGAAAGATGAAGGAACACCAAGCAAAAACAAAAACAAAAACAAAAAAAACCCAGAAACTCCAGCAATTTGGATACAGGCTTTGGAAGAACTCAAAATACAATTGAAAACACAATTAAGAGAGACTGAAGACAATGGGGAAAACAGCTTAAAAAGCAAGATAAGTCATCTGGAAACAGAAAACAATGTCTTGAAAGCCAAAATTAATCAGCTTGAAATGAGAGAAAGGAGATGAAAGATCAGAAGGAGAAGGATGACCATAAAGCCTGGGATGAAATCCAGTCTTTAAAAACCAGAATACAACAATTAGAAGCAAGCAGCTTCACAAGGCAGCAGGACACTATAAAACAAAATCAAAAGAATGAAAAAATTGAGGAACACATTAAGCACCTCATTCACAAAACATAATATTTAGAAAATCATTCTAGGAGAGACAACTTAAGAATCATTGGTCTACCAGAAGACCATGACAAAAGAAAAAACCTGGACATAATACTACAGGAAATTATCCAAGAAAACTGTCCCAACATTCTAGAACAAGAGGCAAAAGTGGAGATTGAAAGAATCCATAGATTGCCTCCTGTACTTAATCCCCAACTGACAACACCCAGGGAATGCTATAGTCAAATTCAAGAACTATCAGACCAAGGAACAAAATATTACAAGCTACTAAGAAGTCATTCAGATACCATGGAACTACAATGAGGATAACACAGGATCTGGCTGCATCTACAATGAAGAACCAAAAGGCATGGAATATGATATTCTGGAAAGCAAGGGAACTAAGTCTATAACCAAGAATCAACTACCCAGCAAAACTGACTATATTCTTACAGGGGAAAGTATGGTCATTCAACAAAATAGAAGAATTCCAAGCATTTGTAAAGAAAAGACCAGACCTGAACAGAAAATTTGATACCCAATCATAGAACTCAAAAGAGTCATCAAAAGGTAATTAAGAAAGAGGAAAAAAAGAAAAACAAAAAAAAATTTTAAGAGACCCAATAAGTTAAAATGATATGTATCCCTATAAGGAAAGAGGTCATTGGTAACTCTTAAAAATTGTTACTATCACCTGGGTAGCTAGAAGAATTATACTTAAAGGGAACAGTGACAAACTGTATAGGATGAAATATCAAGAAATAAATATGCATATAGATATATGTATGCATAAATACATATATATGTGTATATATATGAACACATATATATGTATATATATATATGCAACAAGAGTTAAAAAAGAGGTTAATACTAAAAGGAAAAAATGGGGTAAATTTATATGTCAAAAAGAAGCACATGATGGGAGGGGGGAGAACATCAATATACTGGAAGGGTAAAGAGAGGTTGGAGATAGGAAATACTCAACTCTTATGCGCATTGAAATTGATTCAAAGAGGGGAAAACAATCAAATACATGGGGCAGAGAATTGATTTGTGCTCTATAGGGAAGTAGAAGGGTAACAAATGGACTGGTGGGGAGGGAAGCAGTACAAGGGAGGGATAGAGTGGGGGGTAGTTTTAAAAGACTGTAAAGAAACTTAGAGGGGAATAAGAAGGGGGGTAAAAAGGGAAGTAAAATAAGGGTGGGAATTAGGGGGACTGATTAAAAACAAAACATTGGTGTTGAAGGAAATAGTGAAAGAAGAAAAGGCAGGACTAGGAGTAGAAATCAAAATGCTGGGAAATACACAGCTGATAATCATAACTCTGAATGCGAATGGAATGAATTCACCCATAAAACGCAAGCAAATAGTAGAGTGGATTAGAATCCAAAACCCTACCATATGCTGTCTACAAGAAACACACATGAGGAAGGTAGACACGCATAGGGTGAAAGTAAGAGGATGGAGCCAAATATATTGGGCATCAACTGATAAAAAGAAGGCAGGAGTCGCAATCATGATATCTGACAAAGCCAAAGTAAAAAATAGATCTAGTCAAAAGAGATAGGGAAGGTAATTACATCCTGATAAAAGACAATATAGACAATGAGGAAATATCAGTACTCAACATGTATGCACCAAATGGCATAGCATCCAAATTTCTAGAGGAGAAACTAGTAGAGCTCAAGGATGAAATAGATAGAAAAACTATACTAGTGGGTGTAAGAGTTAAAATTTAGGGAAACTGTGAATCTTAAAAATTCTCAGACCCTACTTCAGAATACTTGGTTAAGACCATTCCCCATTTTAAACAATGAAGGTACTTGATCAGGAATGTGAGAACTCTACTCTACCCATACTTAAGTATACTTTAGGGGAAGATAAAGTTGTAAACTCTTTACTGAACAATGAAAAGTACTTAACTCATACTTATAGTGAAGCAAAAGCCTTAAGGTAAGTCTATTTTTAGGAAGGTGCTAAGTACCTATGAAGGTCAGGCAACTTGCAAACTTGTAAGGGACAAGCCTTAACAAAAGAGGTGTGAGGTTTTAGTCTACTCAGGTGTGAATTACTCAAGAGTTTAGTCTACTCAGGTGTGAATTAAGAATGATCTGTCCTTTGGAAAACGTCTACTGAGATTGGTAGATGTGAGAACTTAGGGGAGGTGACATAGGAGAAAATTCTCTTTAAAAGGAGGTCAGAAGCTGAAAGAAAAGCGTTCTCTGAGAGAACCCTCTCTGAAGAGGATTCAGCCTTGGAAGCTGAAGTGGAGCTGAGGAGCTGAACTGGTGGGTCTCTCTGAACACTAGAATCTTGCTTGGGACAAAATCTTGTGGTGAGTGGATAAAAGACTTACTGATCTCTCTCTTAAGGCTTAAAAGCCTAGGCTGGCCTAGTCCTTTTCTCATTATTTCCTCTTACTCTCTCTCTCCCTTTCATTAATTCCTTAATTTGTATTAATTAAAATCTCTATAAAACCCAGCTGACTTGGGTATATTTCATATTTGGGAATTTTTCCCTAGTGACCACTTTATTTTTAATATAAATATAAAGACACTATCTTGAAACCATATTTTCCTGATTACAGTTTATGCCAACCACTCTTTTAAATGTTATAAAACTGAGGCAGGTAGAAATTAGTTTCTCTCTGCAAGGAGTATTATATTTTTAGAGATTTATTAAAGATTGAACTATAAAGAAAGTACAAGTAAGAGACGCACATGTCTAGGCCCAAAGAGCCTATTCACGACCACTCACATCTTGCCTGCTAGGTGGAGAACCACATCTGCTCCCAAGTGGAAGTAGGAAAGAGGGCAGAGCCTTTTTACAACCAGGTTAAATACCCCATCTCACTCTCAGCTCAGGTGAGTTTACAAGGCATTCTGGGGAAGTGGAGCAAGGACTGCTGGGGATTGAAGTCCTGGATTCAAGTCTCCATTTTTACATTCCCTCGTTTGATCCTCTGGGAAGAAGGACTTCCCCAAAGGATCATAAAAACATAATCAATTTAAAGATTACAATAATTTGAGGATAAGAGAGAAAAAAAAAACACCAAAATCAATAATTGCTGGACACATTGACAAAAGGCCAATTAGGGGGCAGTTCCCTTTGGCATGAAAGTATACATACAAATAAATGTTCAATCAACTACACCCAAAGTTCATTCTTGATCTTCTTGTGCAGCTTATGGTCTGGAAGCTTCTTCATGGTGTCTTCTCCAACAGTTCAGTTTCTGGATTCAGAGAGGTAGCATTTTTCTTTACCTAAAATTCTTCTAAAAAGGAATTTAAACTTTGCAATTTAAATAATGATGTTTTTTTTACATTCCCCCATTAATAGGGTGATTGAAAAATACAGGATCACTTAGGGATGCATGGCTGAGGTATGAGGTATATGAATCGATTGGCAAGAGAAATTAAAAATATATCAGAAAAATCCAAATAAAAAAGAAAATCCTGGATGAAAATATAGACAATCAAAGTCTTATGTGTAAAAATTCTAAGTAAAGGAAAAATAAATCTATAATAGGTCCTTGAATCAGGGCCCAATTAAAATGATCTAAGCAATGATGCATTTACCCAGTCAGTAGCCAGGACTACAGAAAGGTACCACACTATAAAAGGCAGAAAAAGGAACCAGATTATAGGAGCCAAGTAGGAGACAAGTTTGAGATACTTGGTAGAATGTGGAACAAGGAAGACCTGCCTTTAACACATGTTAAACAGCCACAACCTCGAACCCCAAACAAGTTCAAGTCCTCTTTGTCTAGGCTCAAAGTTACATAAATCCCACCAGGATTGGTTAGTCTCTTTGACCTTGTGCCCCATTGGCACTATGCAGTTTAGCTTTGTGCTTCTTTGGCACTGTGCAATGGCTCTTTTGTGTGTATCTTGTCCTGGAATTAGACAAAATCATTAAGTAAAGTCCCATAATTTCTTTAAACATTTAGTGGCATCATTTTTATAGTCACAAGCTTTTGGGGCATGCATTAGCAAATGTATCTTAAACTTATATTACTGCAAAATCAAAAAGTTAAAGAAAATCGTAATGCTGGTGACATGTGCTTCAAATATAAAAAGTAGAGAAAAATAAAAAAACTGAAATAGTATATTGCACATGCAAGAAAAATATGATAACAAAAGAGCTTTACAAATAAAAATGTAGCTTATAAACATTAACACACTGTGACAGCTAAGAAAATATAGAATACAAGGCTTTCTCACCAAAAATGAGATCCATTTCCTCTTCATATCTGGCCATAAGTATGAGCAAATGAATTGAACAAGGTAACATTTTTCATTGTTAAAGAACTGTAGTACAAACATGTAGTTATCAAAATCCCCAAAATTCTCAATAGCCCAATTAATTACAATAGCAAAAAAAAAAAACAAACACACTATCATATTTCACATAAGTTGCTGTATGGCATTTTTAAAAAAACCTATGAATGGATGGATATTTGTCACAGTTTTTACAAATGTAGCAAATCTTTCAACCTTGGTAATAAACATATTTTTAAACAAAGTAAAACTCATTTTGGTTTAGATCATGAAATCTAGATATCATTCTGGTGGAAATAAAGTAGTGAGCTGAAGAGTTATCACTGAGAGGTGCTCCTTTTTTTGGAGGCTTTTTAGGGGTACAAATGCCCTGGGATTAACTGCCCCAACTTCCATTCACATATTTAGAAATGCAGGAAGGTTGGGGGTTATAAAGTGTATTTTACTTCAGCTACTAGAATGGGCTTTACACCTCGTGGTAGGGGCAGGCAAAATAACCAGAGATTGTAAAAAAAATTCCAAGAATCATGTTTAAAAAACCCTTAAAATCAATTTGAGATATTTAGCACATTACATTTTCCAAAGGTTGTTATAGCAATTGTAACCAGTTCTGGTGAAGTCCATCTATCCTCTATGTGACAATTTACAAAGTCAAAATAGAAAGGCTGTTTTTATATATGGGCTTATTCAATAATATTTGTTCAGCACAGTTATAGGGGAAAAGCAACAGAATATAACAGTAGTTAAAACCCAGTACATGAAAATGAACAGTATAACAGAATAATATTGAATGCAGTAATATATGAATTTAAAATCATGAAGTTAAACCTTAAACAAAGCAAAAAGTAAAATGCAATAGACTACAGAGATTTGTATAAATCATTGGAATCTGAAATGCCTTAAAATTATATAACCTCCAGTCTTTAAAGTTCCTTGGGTTATTATCCACTTAGGTATCTATTGTGCAAAGGCAAATTGATAAGGGGTAAGCAATGAGGTCCAAGTGATCTGCTCAGGGACACACGGCCATGAAGTGTCTCAGGCCAGATTTCAACCAGTGACCTCCCGTCTCTGGGCCTGCCTCTCAGTCCACTGAGACACCCAGCCACCTCCCCAAAATTAGCTAAAAGGTTGTACAGAGCTTAATATCCTCCCTGACACACAGGTGAAGTCAGTGAAAGGATCAACACAATTAAAAGATATTCTTTTAAATTGGCCATGCTTTTAAGTTCCTGTTGTAAGTCTCTTTCTTCTCCTCTCCCTTTTCTCTCTCCCATCCTATGATCCACCCACATGGTCAATACTCCTGTCCATGTGGAGGCTTAGCCTAAGGAAAAATTACCTCATTTGTTACCAGCTGGTTTTTGATCCTGAAGAAACTGGGTCTGCTACCAGCAGCCTGGATAATGAGCCGGCTGGGGTCGTGTGCGTGGGTCTGGGGTGCAGAAACAGGCAGGCAGTGGTCAGTGCATGGTTGCAGGCAGGAACACAGGCAGGCAGGGCCGGGAGAGTGGGCACCAGGTGAGAACGGAGAGGCCAAGAGCAGCAGCAGGAGAAACAGGCAGGCAGAACTAAGCAGCCAGGGGCCAGGTGGGCGGCAAACACAACAGGTCCAGAGTGGATGTCTGCAGGCCAGAGATCACAGGCAGGCAGGGCCGGGAGCCGGGAGCCAGGAGCCTGTGAGCTATCTAATGGCTGGAACGAGCAGCAGCTTTACGAGGGTAAAAAAACCTTGACCAGAGAAATGTGGCTTTAAAAAAAATTCTAGGCAGTAGCTATAAAAAGCTGAACTAAAGATCAGTAAAGAAAAGAATCAGAAGATTGAGAGTATTTCGTTTTCCTGACATGGTTATGCCAAATTGTAAGAGTTAAAATTTAGGGAAACTGAGGCAGGTAGAAATTAGTTTCTCTCTGCAAGAAGTGTTATATTTTTAGAGGTTTATTGATGATTAAAATATAAAGAAAATACAAGTAAGAGAGGCACGTGTCCAGTCCCAAAGAGCCTATTTATGACCACTCACATCTTGCTTGCTAGGTAGAGAGCCATGTCTGCTCCCAAGCAGAAGTAGGAAAGAGGGCAGAGCCTTTTTACAACCAGGTTAAATACCCCATCGCGCTCTCGGCCCAGGTGAGGTTACAAGGCATTCTGGGGAAGTGGAGCAAGGACTTCTGGGGATTGAAGTCCTGGATTCAAGTCTCCATTTTTACATGGGAGACCTGAACCTTCCTCTATCCGAACTAGATAAATCAAACCAAAAAATAAATAAGAAAGAGGTAAGAGAAGTGAATGAAATCTTAGAAAAATTAGAGTTAGTAGATATGTGGAGAAAAATAAATAGAGACAAAAAGAATACACCTTCTTTTCAGAGCACATGCTACATTCACAAAGATTGACCAGGTACTAGGGCATAAAAACATTGCAAACAAGTGCAAAAGAGCAGAAACAATAAATACAACCTTCTCAGATCACAATGCAATGAAAATAACAATTAGTCAGGGTACATGAAGAGGCAAATCAAAAATTAATTGGAAACTAAACAATACCATTCTCCAAAATCAATTAGTTAAATAACAAATCATAAAAACAAATAATAATTCCATTTAAGAAAATGACAATGATGAGACGTCCTTTCAAAAATCTATGGGATGCAGCCAAAGCAGTACTCAGGGGGAAATTTATATCCTTGAGTTCATATATTAACAAATTAAGAAGGGCAGAGGTCAATGAATTGGGCATGCAAATTAAAAAAACTAGAAAGTAAGCAAATTAAAAATCCTCAAATGAAGACTAAATTAGAGATCCTAAAAATCAAAAGAGAAATTAATTGGAAGTCAAAGAACTATTGATTTAATAAATAAGATAGAAGCTGGTATTTTAGGAAAAAAAACAAATAAAATAGACAAAATACTGGTCAATCTAATCAAAAAAAAGGAAAGGAGAAAACCAAATTGACAGCATCCAAGATGAAAAGGGAGACCTCACCTCTAATGAAGAGGAAATTAAGGCAATCATTAAAAATTATTATGCCCAATTAAATGGCAATAAATATGGCAAACTAGGTGATAGCGATAAATATTTACAAAAACATAAATTGCCTAGACTAACATAGGAAGAAATAGACTACCTAAACAACCCCATATCAGAAAAAGAAATTGAACAAGCCATCAATGAACTCCCGAAGAAAAAGTCTCCAGGTCCAGATGGATTCACAAATGAATTCTATCAAACATTCAAAGAACAACTAATCCCAATATTAATCAAACTATGTGACAGAATAAGCAAAGAAGGAGTTCTACCAAATTCCTTTTACAACACAAATATGGTACTGATTCCAAAGCCAGGCAGGTCAAAAACAGAGAAAGAAAACTACAGACCAATCTCCTTAATGAATATAGATGCAAAAATCTTAAATAGGATATTAGCAAAAAGACTCCAGCAAGTCATCACAAGGGTTATTCATTATGACCAGGTAGGATTCATACAAGGAATGCAAGGATGGTTCAATATTAGGAAAACCACCCACATAATTGACCATATTAACAAGCAAACCAACAAAAATCACATGATTATCTCAATAGATGCAGAAAAAGCCTTTAACAAAATACAACACCCATTCCTATTGAAAACACTAGAAAGCATAAGAATAGAAGGACCTTTCCTAAAAATAATAAACAGTATATATCTAAAACCATCAGCAAACATCATCTGCAATGGGGATAAACTAGAAGCCTTCCCAATACGATCAGGAGTGAAACAAGGATGCCCATTATCACCTCTATTATTTAACATTGTACTAGAAACAACTAGCTGTAGCAATTAGAGAAGAAAAAGAAATTGAAAGTATTAAAATAGGCAATGAGGAGACCCAGCTATCACTCTTTGCAGATGATATGATGGTCTCCTTAAAGAATCCTAGAGAATCAACTAAAAAGCTAGTGGAAATAATCAACAACTTTAGCAAAGTTGCAGGAAACAAACCCACATAAGTCATCAGCATTTCTATACATTTCAGCAGCAAGAATTAAAAAGAGAAATGCCATTTAAAATCACCCTGGACAATATAAAATACTTAGGAATCTATCTGCTAAGACAAACACAGGAACTATATGAACAGAACTACAAAACATTCTCCACACAATTAAAACTAGATCTAAACAATTGGAAAAACATTGATTGCTCATAAGTAGGATGAGCTAACATAATAAAAATGACAATCCTACCCAAATTAATTTACTTATTTAGTGCCATAGCCATTGAACTACCAAAAAACTTTTTTTGCTGAACTAGAAAAAAGCACAACAATGTTCATTTAGAAGAACAAAAAACCAAGAATATCCAGGGAAATCTTGAAAAAAAAAATGCAAAGGAAGGAGACCTTGCAGTCCTAGATCTCAAACTATATTACAAAGCAGTGGTCATCAGAACAATTTGGTACTGGCTAAGAGATAGAAGGGAGGATCAGTGGAATAGACTAGGGGTTAGTGACCTGAACAAGACAGTCTATGACAAGCCCAAAGATCCCAGCTTTTGGGACCAAACACACTTTTTGATAAAAACTGCTGGTAAAATTGGAAGATAGTATGGGAGAGATTAGGTTTGGATCAACATCTCACACCGTACACCAAGATAAACTTAGAATGGGTGAATAACTTGAATATAAAGAAGGAAACTGTAAGTAAATTAGGTGAACACAGAATAGTATACATTCCAGGTCATTGGGAAAGGAATGATTTTAGAACTAAGCAAGAGCTAGAAAAAAGTCACAAAATGTAAAATAAATAATTTTGATTATATTAAATTAAAAAGTTTTTGTACAAACAAAACCAAAGCAACCAAACTTAGAAGGGTAGTAACAAATTGGGAAACAATCTTCATAACAAAAACCTCTGACAAAGATCTAATTATTTAAATTTATAGAGAGCTAAATCAATTATACAAAAAAATCAAGCCATTCTCTAATTGATAAATGGGCAAGGGACTTGAATAGGCAACTTTCAGTTAAAGAAATCAAAATCATTAATAAGCACATGAAAAAGTGTTCAAAATCTCTTATAATCAGAGAGATGCAAATCAAAACAACTCTGAAGTATCACCTTGTACCTAGCAGATTGGCTAACATGACAGCAAAGGAAAATAATGAATGCTGGGGGGGATGTAGCAAAGTAGGGACACTAATTCATTGCTGGTGGAATTTTCAATAGATCCAACCATTCTGGAGGGCAATTTGGAACTATGCCCAAAGGACCATAAAAGACTGTCTGCAACTTTGATCTAGTCGTAGCACTGTACCCCAAAGTGATAATTAGGAAAAAGACTTGTACAAGAATATTCATAGCTGCACTCTTTGTGGTGGCCAAAAATTGGAAAATGAGGGGCTGCCCTTCAATTGGGGAATGGCTGAACAAATTGTGGTATATGTTGGTGATGGAATACTATTGTGCTCAAAGGAATACTAAAGTGTAGGAATTCCATGGGGACTGGAACAACCTTCAGGAAGTAATGCAGAATGAGAGAAGCAGAACCAGGAGAACATTGTACATAGAGACTGATACACTGTGGTATAATCGAATGTAATGGACTTCTCCATTAGTGGCAATGCAGTGACCCTGAACAACTTGGAGGAATCTAGGAGAAAACCCACTATCCACATTCAGAGGAAACACTGTGGGAGTAAAAACACCAAAGAAAAACAACTGCTTGGATACATGGATTGAAGGGATATGGTTGGGGATCTAGACTCTGAATGAACCTCCTAGGGCAAATACCAACAATATGGAAATGGATTCTGGTTGGGGACACATGTGGTACCCAGTGGAATTGCATGTTGACTACAGGAAGGTTGGGGGAAAGGGAGGGAGGGAAAGAATATGATTCTTGTAACCAAGGAATAATGTTCTAAATTGACTAAATAAATAACTTACAATGAAAAAAAAAATAAATTGAGGACTGGATCCTCACCTCTACCCCCCACCCCACTCCCCAGTATCTAACAATCTGAACCACTTTGGATGTTCATAGATCCCTTCAGCTCTAAATGGATGATCTATGCTATATTACAGGAAAATAAGGTGGCTGCTTTTCTTTTCAGTAACTGCCCAGAGGAAACTAAAATGTACTTGGCAAGAGAATTACTCCAAGGGGCTTTCTGGTTAACATTTCCTTTTCTCTTTTTTTCCCTATAATCTGGATCTTTAACACAGAGCTTTGATTAATCAACTGCTGTCAATGAGTCTTATGCCAATGGTTTTGAGTCTTGGGTTCCATTCCTTTTAAATTTTATTAATATCTGTTTTTACCTTACTTACATTTCCTTTTTAAAAAATTGCAAGCATTTATTCTTTCTCCCTCCCATTTCCCTTCTACATCCATCATTGGACAATTTAAAAAATGGAAACAAAACCTTCATAACAAATGTGCATGGTCTAGTAAAAGAAATTCCATATTGGCCATATCGAAAAATGTATGTCTCACTGCATTTTAAGTTTGGTTAGCTTGAAATATTAGAGATTGTCCCTAGAAGAAAAGATGCGAGAAACTGAAAAGATAATTCAATAGTATGAAGGGGATGGAAATTACCTCTGGGTTCTAGAATTGGGCTTGTAATTTGCTGGTGGTGGGGTCAATGCAAGTTTGCCTGTTGGACTTTCCAAGCTGGCACAGTGCCTTGGTTATTAACAAAAGGTGCTAAGTTGAATTGCTATGTATGCTGTCAAAGGGAGCTATTTATTTTCACTTAGGGGAAATGCTTAAGTAACCCCCAAACCCTGAAGGCAGGATTTGTACTTCACATCACTTAACTGGGTGCAGCTTTCATGTTACATTCAGAAAACCATCATTGAGATCATTGCTAGAGCCTTGAATGTTGGTCCTAGAAGAGACCTGGGAGATTAGAGGAAGTGCTTTGGGCTGTGTAATTGCAGACACCACTGGCTCCCAAATGGGCTGGGTGTGAAGTGATGCTAGAATATGACCCACACCTAAGACTTTGTGTTTCTCCTATAGTTTATTAGGATTCATAGGCATAGGAAGCCTTTGGCTCTGATCATAAACAGTTCAATTGAGTTTTTCTTCTTGTTGCATCCCTTCTCCTTCTTTCCAGGTAATTAAAGTTACTAGTTAGTCTCCTGGAATTGCTTTTATGGAAGGCTATGAGAAAGCAGGCTGAAGTACTTATAGATGTCACTGCCACTTTTAAAGCTTCTTCTAGGTATCAGGCAATGTCTGAAGCCAGATTTTAATTCTGGTTTTCCTGACTTCAGGGCCAGCATTTTATTCGTGGTGCCACTGATTGCCTCTTGGATTCACTATTTTTTTTAATACCCTTTTTGTCTTAATAGCAACTCTTAGAGAGAAGGGCAAGGACCAGGCAATTGAGGTTAAGTCACTTGCCAGGAGTCACACAGGTAGAAAATGTCCGAGACTACATTTGAACCCAGGTCCTCCCAACTTCAAGTCTAGTGCTCTATCCACTGTGCCACCAGATAGATGCCTCTTGGATTTATTTTTTATGTGTAGTCAGGGCTATCCTTCATCTTGACTTCATACAGAACCCTGAAGAACATCACTATTTTCCTAGTCACTCAGGGACCAACTTGGAGTTGCTCCTTATTATTCTTTTACTGCATTATTCCAAGCCTGCCTTTGAAATGTTTCTCATCGCTCTGTCATAATAATAATAATTAGCATTTATATAATGTCTGCTTTGCGTAAGGAACTATGCCAAGCACTTTACAAATATCTCATTTGATCTTTGCACACCAGGCTGTTCTATTCTCTACTGTCTCCTGAAGTCTGTCCAATTCATGTTCATTCTTCCATGGCACCATCCATCTCCTCCTCTTCCGTCCCATTCTCTGTTTGCACTCAGTCTTTCCCAACATCAGCACCACATTTTGAAGGCTTTGATTCTGTCACACTCAGCTTTCCTTATAGTCCAACTCTCACAGCTATACTTTGTTAGTGGAAAAACCATAGTTTTGGACCTTTGTCAGCAAGGTTATGTCTCTGCTTTTTAGTATTCTGTCCATATTTGTCATACCTTTCCTTCCAAGGAGCTAGTTTCTTCTAATTTCATGGTGGCAGTTGCCATCTGCAGTGATCTTTGAACCCCCAAATATAAAATCAGATGCTGCTTCCATTTCTTCTCCCTAGTTCCCAGAAAGGGGATAGGACCAGTTGCCATTATTTTAGGGTTTTTTTTTTAATGTTAAGCTTCTAGCTAGCTTTTATTCTGTCCCTTTTCACCCTTATTAAGAGGTTTCTGAATTCTTTTTCATTTTCTATCCCTAAGACATTATTAGTCACTTTTCTGATATTGTTGATATTTTTCCTGGCAACCTTAATTATAGCTTTTGATTCATCCAGCCTGGCATTTCACAAGAAGTACTTTGCATACAAGTTAAATAAATAAGCTGACAATATATAGCCTTGTCATTCTCTTTTTCTTATCTTAAATCATTCAGTTATTCCATATTTGGTTTAATTGGGTGCTTCTTGGCCCACAGACAAGTTCCTCAGGAAATAAGTAAGATGATGTGCTTCTCCCAGATCTCTGAAGACTTGTCACATTTTGCTGTAATCCACACAGTTAAAGTCAATAAAGCAGAAGTAGATGTTTTTCTGCTTTCTCTATAATCCAGTGAATGTTGGCAATTTGGTCTCGGGTTCCTCTAGCTTTTAGAAAACCAGTCTGCTATTCTGGCAATTTTCTTAGTTCACATGTTGCTGAAGCCTAGCTTGAAAAATCTTAAATATAAGCTTCCTGGCATGTGAAATGAGCACAACCATTTGATATTTTTAACAATCTTTGGCATTGCCCTTCCTTAGGATTGGGACATAAACTGATCTTTTCCAAACTAGCGGCCACTGTGGAGTTTTCCAAATTTGCTGGCATATTGAGTACAGCACTAAAACAGTATCATCTTTTAGGCTTTTAAATAGCTCAGCTGGGATTCCATCAGTTCCATTGAAGTTAGTATTAGCAATGCTTCTTAAGGTCAATGTGACTTCATTCTCTAGGCTATCTGGCTCTATCTAACCATAA
This sequence comes from Monodelphis domestica, assembly GCF_027887165.1. Classification (NCBI taxonomy): domain Eukaryota; kingdom Metazoa; phylum Chordata; class Mammalia; order Didelphimorphia; family Didelphidae; genus Monodelphis; species Monodelphis domestica. The sequence goes on from NC_077232.1 coordinate 230,993,707, forward strand.
CATCATGCTTATTGGTGGTGTTATAAATTCTTGTATAGTTCTGTAAATTCTTGACACCTTTTAATCTCTTTTACTTCCACTAAGTCCCTGCCATTTTTGTCTTTTAACATACCTATTTTGCATTAAACTTTCCCTTGATATTTCCGTTTTCTTGAAGAGGTATCTTGTCTTTCTCATTCTCTTATTTTCTTCTACTTCTTTGCAATGCTCATTTAAGAGCACTTTCTTATCTCTCTTTGCTGTTCTTCAGAATTCTTCATTCTTTCCCTTTCTCCTTTCCCTTTTGCTTTTCTTCTTTCTTCAGCTATTTACAAAGCTTCATCAGACAACCATTTTACTTTCTTGCTCTTTATTTTTGGAATTATTATTATTTTTTTTTAAAAAAACGAATCAATACTGTGTAATTGGTTCCAAGGCAGAAGAGTGGTAAGAGCTAGGTAATGGGGGTTAAGTGACTTGCCCAGGGTCACACAGCTGGGAAGTATCTGAGGCCAGATTTGAACCTAGGACCTCCCATCTCTAGGCCTGGTTCTTAATCCACTGAGACACCCAGCTGCCCCACTTTGGAATTATTTTTTTAGTTTCTCCCTCCTGTACGATATTGCCAAACTCTGTCCATAGTTCTTCAAACACTCTGTCTCCCAGATTTAATCGCTTAACCTACTCATCACTTCTACTTCATATTCATAAGGGATGTTATTTTGGTCATACCTATAAAGTTTGATGGTTTTCCCTACTTTCTTCAATTTAAGACTGGATTTTGTAATAAGAAGTTTGCAATCTGAGCTACAATCAGCTCCAAGTCTTGTTTTAACTGACTGCATAAAGCTCCTCTACCTTTGGGTCCAAGCATATAATCAATCTGATTTCTATAGTGATCAGTCTCCCTTAATAGATTTTTAAAATTCCATGTTTTTGCTCTTTAATTTCAACCATAGCCCCCATTCAAGTTCTGAATACATAGCACATACCCACGAAATACTTGTGGAATGGAAAAGAACTTTTCCAATTAAAAACTCCTACACATTTGCTGGGAACATATTTGTTCCTTTGTAATTTTGTAAATTTGACCTGTTAAAAAAGTGAATTAATTTGTCCAAAAATTCAGTAGCCACAGACATGCTCTTACTCAGAAACAAAAGATGCTGATCAGCTTCTTATGTAACTCTGCATCAAAATCTGGTCCTGATTCAAAGAAACCATGGAATTAGAGAGATGCCATCCCAAGATTTCACCATCCATTGATATAATAAATTGGAGTAGTCTTTACAACTGCTCACAAAGGATTTGGGGAAGAAGGAGAGAGAAGTTAGGTCAAGAAGTCATCCTTCAGGGGCAGATAGATGATCTTGGGTTCAAATCTGGATTTAGACACTTTCTGGGGGTATGTATGATCCTGAACAAGTCATTTAACCCCCATTGTTTAGCTCTTATTGTTCTTCTGCCTTGGAATTAATACTTAGTATCTATTCTAAGGCAAAAGGTAAGGTTGGTTTTTTTTTTAAAGAAGTCATCTTCTTGTATGAGTTAAATGAATATCCAATACTTCAAATATTATTTCATAAAGCTTATTATCTGACAAAATAGAATCATGTGACTAAGTTTTCTACCTGCTCAAAATGCCTGCTCCACCAAAGCTGCCGACAGGAAGGAAAAGAGGACTAGACATGGAACTCCACCCAATTTATCTCCTGTCTATGTCAGCATATAAGGACAGAAAATGAGTGGGCTCCTGGGAATTAGAGTTTTTAGGGTAACATTCTAATTTCACACTCCATCTTGATATCATTCAGTCCCTGCTCAGTTGAATATCTGTGCTCCTCTGCACCTCCTCCACAAAGCCCCACTCTCTACTGTCTGGGGCCATTTTGTTTTTGCTACAGTTGGATCTGTGGCCATGCAGGCAGACTATAACAGAGGAAGTGATGATTAGGTGAAATGAATCCCCTTTTGGTCTCAGAGTTAAGAAGGATGTTGCTACCATTTTAGTTGAACCATTCTGAAATCACTGGCTTTCCTCCCCATTGAAGCAAATTACCTGGGGAAGTTTCTCCTCTTCCTGTAGTCAGGAAGGGGGTGGGTATTGGCTGCTATTATTTTCAATATACTGTATCTGTCAGCTTTTCATGGTCCCCTTCTCCCCTGTGTTTTCTGTCCATCTCTTCTTGCTATGATTCATCTTGTTATTATAGAAAAGAAATGAATGGTCCCTAATCTTTGTTCTGTGAACAATGTTACTTGTAATGATGGAAGTTAGAGAGATTGTGAGTCTGAATAAAAGCAGGAGACCTCTATTTCCCCCTATCTCCCCAGCAAGGAATGTTGGGAGGGAATTAAGCAATGGATTTTTCCCTGAACATCACAAACCTGGGGGGAGCCTGAGATGGTTTTCCTTGGCCAGGTGGAGATGATAATAAGGGAAATCTGACAAAATAACAATAATAACTTGAAGTAAGTCATGTTCTTCCATAGATATTTAGGTGACAAGACATAGAGCATTGATCCTGGAGTCAGTAAGAACTGAGTTAGAATATAGCTTCTGTGATCTTGGACAGGGCACTGAACTACTGTTTGCCTCAGTTTCCTCAACCATGTAATGAGGTTAACAAACCTACCTCTCAGGGTTGTAGTGAAGATAAAATGGGATAATATTGGTAAGGCACTTGGTATAGTACCTAGCACATGGTGATCAATATAGAAATGTTAATTATTATTATATTAGTTTTTTGGTAAGCCAAATTCTAGGATAAAAGGGGAGAGGAGAGTTAGTTGTGTCCAGAGCTGGGGGTTCCAGTGGTATTGGAGTCAGCTCAAACCAGCTCTAGAGAGCTGATTCTAAAAATTTCAGTGTGAGCATTTAAACCTGTGAGTAGGCTATAAGGTCTCTATCTATCTATCTATCTATCTATCTATCTATCTATCTATCTATCTATCTATCTATCTATCTACTTTAATCAGGCCTTAGTTTACCCCTTCCATCCTTTTTTTTACTTTTTATTGATTTTAACATGAATTAAAATTTTTTTTTGAGTTTCAAATTCTCCCTCTCCTTCCATCCTTTCCCCACCCTTTGAGAAGTCAAGTTATATGATACCAACCATACATGTGAAATCATGCAAAACATATTCCCATATTAGCCATATTGCCAAAGTAAAAAAACAAGAAAAAATATGCAAATTAAAAATGCGTTTCAAGGGTTTAATTTGTTTTGTAACTGTCAAAACTTAAGAAAGTGAGAGAGAGCACAGATTAAACTTCAGTTTAACTTTTAAATTTAAGTGGATTATGCATCTTTGGAGAGCTGGTTGTTAAACATTTACTAGCACATCTCTTCCTAGGCCACCACAAATTTTTTTTTTAATAACCCTTACCTTCCATCCTGGAATCAATACTGTGCATTGGTTCCAAGGCAGAAGAGTGGTAAGAGCTAGGCAATGGGGGTTAAGTGACTTGCCCAGGGTCACACAGCTAGGACTTGTCTGAGGCCAAATTTGAACCCAGGACCTCCCTTCTCTAGGCCTGGCTCTTCATCCACTGAGCTACCCAGCTACCCCCTACCATAAATTCTTAATGGAATCCTTTGAGGTTCTCCCACCAATCATCTCTCCATTTTTATTCATTTTCCCCTCCAGCATTTTACCATTGACCTCTGATAACTATCTCTGCTATTTACCCTTAGGCAAATTACTCCTAGCTTTTATGGTATTCTGATTACATTTATAAACTCAGATCAATGCCTAAGAAGTCAGTCCATCAGTTTCATCTGAGGGGGCAGTAGAGGAGAGCCATCTTTGCCCATTAATGTGGCATAGGATAGAGCAAAGAGGAAAGGTCCCATTCAGTTCCTGGGGGTTAGATAGGGGAAGGAAAAGACTTTGCTATTCTTACCCAAATTGGGAAACAAGGAAGTTTTTCATTTACTAAATATAAGACCAAAATAAGATAAGCTAAGTAAAAGCAGGAATTTTATCTGGGGGCTTTGATATTGGTGAAATGGTTGCCATTGGTCTCATTCATGATATATCTGTTCTAACCATCATAATCAGATCTGCAAGTATGGCTTCAAAATGTACTATCTATGCTTCCAGCATAATGTGAAAGATGTGGATCTCAATTTGGATTAAATTCTCTTCCTTGATTTCATTTTAATGGACTCTGGACAATTACTTGAGGTATCCCACTAAAATTTTTGTTGCTTACCTATACAAAATTGTCTATAAAATTCAAAAGGTCCATTTCCCATTAAAGAGATTAATAAACAAAATAAGGTGAGAATGTGGCTTAGCTGAATGAAGAATGATTCCCCCCTTATCTGATTTTTTATTCCTGCTCAAAATGATTTGTATGACCCTTGATTTCTTGAACACACTTGGGAATTGGAAAGAATAGTTTTAGCCAAGAATGGGTCCATGTTGTTTTTGTCATCTGATTCTGGTTCTGGTGGTTATAATTAAAGAATTGTCTCCTTGCCTTTATCAGAGAGCAGAGATGGCTAAGGTATGACCCTGAAGACTTGAGCCAAGGGCTGGTAGTAGGAACCAATATACACATCCAAGAGAGAAGAGGCCCAAGGAAAGCACTTCTGGACCTCTGTAGACTTTCCCCCATTTTCCTTAGCTCATTTCAGGTCTGAAGCTTACTGTGGCAAGTTTTTTGGAATCCCCAGTAGTTAGCACCCTCACTTTTCTCAAATTATCTTTTTACTTTCTCGTGTGAAAGGGGGCTGGAGTTTTTCCCCAGCCAAAAGAAAGCATTAAAGCGATCAAGCTTTACTGACAGTGATTTGATTTAACAAAGATCCAAATGTGGACTAGGAGGGAAGCCATAGACCAAGCCTTCTTGGTTTACCTTTGGCTTTTACAAGCTAATCTGGGAAGATATTGCAAGTATCTCAGATAGAAACTAGGCCTGGACTTCTAATCAGACAAAAGGGTTTAAAAGAAAATACTTCATCTCATCCTGGGCATTCTGCCTTTTGCTGTGGCTGAGACTTACAACAGGGAATTCTGGGAGAGGTTCTAGCTACTACAGAAGTGGAGATCACTGGCTTGGGTGGTCCTGAAGAGGACATCCTTGGAGAAACCAAGACAACTGGCCATCAGTGACCAGAGCAATATTGAGAGGCCAGCAGGGAGATCCAATAACCATCATTAAGCTCCTACTATTTGCCAGGCTCTATACTAAGTTCTGGGCTACAAAGAAAGACAGTTCCTGCCCTTCGAGGAGCTCATAGTTTAATGAGGGAGATGATAGGAAAACAACTCCGTGCAAACAAATATATGAGATAAATTGGAGATTATCAATACGGAGAATTCAAGAGGATCAACAAAGGCTTTTTGCCAAGGGTAGGATTTTAGCTGGTAGGAAGGAAAGCAGGAAGGCAAGCGGTCCTTTAATCATCCATGGGAGACAACCAGTGAAAATGGTTGCAGCTGGGAAAAACATGGAAGTCAGTGTCACCGGTTTGTAGATGTACCCAACAGGAATCAGCAGATCCACATGCCATCCCAGGCTACAAGCATAGCCAGAGCGGAGCCCAGGAAAGCCCAATGGGATAATGTATCAAGCAGAGACATCATGTCCAGCAGCAACAAAAAAGAGGCAGTGAGAGCAGCTCAGAAGCCATCAAGGGGCCCTCCATATTCCTGGGGAATGGAAGCACCTCCTGGGAAGCCTGGTGTCTGCTCTTGGTCTCCACTGGAGGCATATATGTTTGGGTCTACAAGAGTGCTATAAAAGAGTTCTGTGAAGTGGAGATCTGACCTAATAATAAAGAATGCTACTGGAGTGAAAAGCCAGCTGGATTTCTCTGCATTGCCCAGAGAACCTTCCTTGGCTTAAAGGGAAAGCTTGTTCCCTTTTCTCAGCACTCTTTTCAGGGTGATTGGGATTTAAAAGAAGCTGTCGCTGCTGCTTCATCAGCTTGAGAGCAGGAGGGAAGGGAGAACCAGAAGGGGAGCACCTAGTAACTGAAGAGCTTGCTGTGTCCATGATGATGGATGAAATCCAGAACTGTGAGTCACCCTGAGTTTTCTTCCTGCTAGGTTTCTGTACGTGTGTTCAAACTCTCCCCTGCAGAAATTACATATATCAGTGGAAGAGTATGATCCAAATTTATGTGTGGACTAGGATGTTTTCATTATTGCTGCATTTCTATATTGAATAACTAGGTATTGTGATTATTCTGGCTTTTAACTTCTAATTAAATGAATATTTTATGTTTAAGAGCTAAAGATGTCATGATGATTTTGTATAAATGGAGAAATATTCCAGTGAGGACTCGGGAGCTACGGTGGTGACTCATGGGAGTGTGTTCCTCCCACAATAGATACCCCTAGATCCTGGAAGAATTTGTGGTCGTAACTGCATGGTGGGGGGCCCATGTCTACAAAACTCAAATCTTCCAGTAGGAAGGGCAGATTGAAATGAGCAAGCCAGATGAAAGAGAGAGAGAGAGAGAGAGAGAGAGAGAGAGAGAGAGACAGAGACAGAGACAGAGACAGAGAGAGAGACAGAGACAGAGACAGAGACAGAGAGAGAGAGAGAGAGAGAAGGAGGAGAGGAGGAGAGAGACAGAGATACAGAGAGGGAGGGACAGAGGGAAGGAAGGTCAGAGAGAGACAGAGAGAAGGAGGGAGGGAAGGAAGGACAGAGAAAGAGACAGACAGACAGACAGAGAGAGACAGAGAGAGAGAGAGGGACAGAGGGAAGGAAGGACAGAGAGAGACAGAGAGAAAGAAGGAGGGAGGGAAGGAAGGACAGAGAAAGAAAGAGACAGACAGACAGAGAGAGACAGAGACAGAGAGAGAGAGGGACAGAGGGAAGGAAGGACAGAGAGAGACAAAGAAGGAGGGAGGGAAGGAAGGTCAGAGAAAGAAAGAGAGACACACAGATAGAGAGACAGAGATAGAGACTGGGGGGTGGGGGGAGGGAGGGAGACAGAAATGGCCCCTGTAGATGATCAGAGAAGAAAGTAAATACATTCATGGTGTTAAGATTAAAATTTAGGGGAAACTGAGGCAGGTAGAAATTGTTTCTCTCTGCAAGGAGTATGATATTTTTTAGAGGTTTATTAAAGATTAAGGATTAAAGAAAATACAGAATAAGAAAACACGTGTCTAGGCCTCTGGGCCTAGACAATCTCACCTACGTTATTGAAAGAGCCAAGTCTGCTTGCAAGCAGAAACAGGAAAGAAAGAGCCCCAAACCCTTTCCAATCAGGTTAAATACCCCTTCTCGATCTCAGCCCAGGTGAGAATTCAGTGATATTACAAAGCATTCTGGGGAAGTGGAGCAAGGACTTCTGGGGATTGAAGTCCTGAATTCAAGTCTCCATTTTTTACATTTCTCCGTGTGATCATTTTAGGAAAAAAATAATTTTTTTCCCCAAAAGGATCATGAAAACATAATCAACTTAAAGATTACAATAATGTGAGGATAAGAGAAACAAAAAAGAACAAAATCAATAATTGCTGGACGCATTGACAAAAAGCCAGTTAGGGGGCAGTCCCCTTTGGCATGAAAGTATACATACAAATAAATGTTCAATCAACCACACCCAAAGTTCATTCTTGTGCAGCTTGTGGTCTAGAGGCTTCTTCAACAGTTCAGTTTCTGGATTCAGAGAGGTAGCGTATCTCTTTACCTAAAATTCTTCTAAAAGGAATTTAAACTTTGTAATTTAAATAATAATATTTTTTTTACAATGGGAGATTGTAAACTATTATTGGATATGGAGACGTACCCAAAGTATACTTGAATTTGGGGTAACTATTCATTTGTTATTTTAAAAATAATTAATGAATTTGTTTATTACATAAAGTTCCAAGAAAAAAGTATCATTTAACTGCACACACACACACACATACATACACACAGAGATCTATATAGATATCTTGCTTATTTCTATTTGTCAGTTCTTTCTCTGGAGGTGGACATTTGCAGCCAATTCTTCAAATGATATTTCTGTTGTTGGGTATAATGTTCTCTTATTTTGCTCATTTCGTTCTTCATCCATTTATTGTTCCTTCCCTAGCCCACATTAGCTTTATTTACTCCATAGTAAATTCCCTTTAAATATTTACCAAAGAGTTGAAGAGACAGTACCTAGGAAACCCTGGGGTCTTTCCTCCCTGAGGTTCTGGGGTCTCCAAACCTAGGTAAGTGGGAAGGAATGGCCATCAAACTTCAAAGGAGACAACAATGAACAGCTTTTTTTTTTGGGGGGGGGGTTCAACTTTGTGACATTGAAGCAGTGTGGAGAAAGCACTCCCTTTCCGAAGTCCAATGAATAAGGCTCGAACCCCTCTTACTCTTAGTGTGACCTTGAATAAGTCTTTCCTGAAGTTTCTCTGAAGAGAGCAGTTTCCTCAGCTGGAAAAATGAGGGAATTGACCCAGATGGTCTCCAAGGGTCCTTCCAATTCTAAATGTATGATCTTATGTCTCACCCAGCCCTACAAAACCCCTATAAATATTTTCTACTCAATCAGCAAATTGCTCTCTTCTATCAGGAAAATGGCCCAGGAGAGGACTGAGCCTTGGCTAGCTAGCTGTTAAAGGTTTTCCATTTCCTGCATTCACAAGTTTTCCAAAGTCTTCTGTTTCTCCTTGACTTGGCTTTCCATCCAGCTATCACCAGGAATCCTGAAAGCTGAAATGCAGCAGAGAGGGAAGGAATGAAGATTTTTATAGAAAGGTATTGCTCCCTTCCCAATAGCCTGCTCACAGTGCCCAGAGCCAAAGCACACAAGGTTGGACTCTTCCACCCAACTCTGGGAATAGACTGGCAAATGCTATCGAACAGCCCAACCAAATTCTCTGGCTCCATTAACTGTTGGATTTGATAGCCAGCACCAGGAGCCTTGTAATAGCTGCATTTCTTCAAAGTTCAAATTTCCTTGTTTCTGGTCATCCCCTTGTTCACAGCCCCAAGATGAATTAGTGACCTCGTTAAAGTTGCCTTTACAGATCACAAAATCTGGCAGTGGCAGAGAATCCTCTGTAGCTGCTCTGTCAAACCTTTGAGGAGTGCCAGAAATTTGGCATTGCTACAAACTCTGTTCCATTCATTTTTATGGAGTTCTAGTTCACATAAACTATGATTCAATCCACGTGGAAAAACAGAAGGGAAAATCATAATTCTCCTGGCAAGCAACATCCTTGACAGAACGGTAAATCCATAAACAAGACAGCACTGCCACACTAATGATATATGGCATGACACCTAAATTTCAATATAATTGGTTTCCTTTATAATCCTCGGAATTGTTTTGTATGTGTTTAAAAGCATTATTCCAAGCAGTCTGTGACTCACAAAAAAAAGGTTAAGAACCCAAGATCCCTATGCCTAGCTGACAGTCAGAAACGCTATGAATGAATGATTTTTAAGGGCTTATTATGTGCGAAGAGATGTGCTAAGTCCGTAGGCTACAAATATGAAAGCAAAAATAGTTGCTTAGCTCAAGAAGCCGATATTCTAATGGAGGAGAAAATACACTTAGAGAAGGGGTATCCAGGGAGAGGAATTTTAGCCTGGAAAGTTATGGAGATGGTGAGTGGGCATCAACTGGCACATCCCATCCCAGAACAATGGCAAAGCTGATTTGATCATTCAAATCCCAGAACCAAAGGGAGTGAGGAAGCAGAAATGGGTATGCTCATGAGATTGTTGGCTCTTGGAGGGTGTGGAGGAGCCAGTTGGAGAGGGGGGAATGAAGTGTGACTGGAGCTTTCCTGAAATGTCACAGGAAAACACTGTGGGAGTAAAAACACCGAAGAAAAACAACTGCTTGATTACATGGGTCGAGGGGATATGATTGGGGATGTTGACTCTAAATGAACATCCTAGTGCAAACACCAACAACCATGGAAATAGGTTCTGATCAAGGACACATGTAATACCCAGTGAAATTGCACGTTGGCTGCAGGAAGGGTGAGTGGTGGGGAGGGAGGGAAATAAAGTGAGTATTGTAACCAAAAAAATTAAATTAAAATTAAAAAAAAAGAACTAGGAAAAAAAAGAAATGTCACAGGAGAAGCAGTCACTCATTTGTATGTGTTAGCTAATTTGTTTACTGAAAGGTACCATAAAGAAAGCCCTTTTCTGCTTATGTGGAACAATATGTCAAAGAAGGGATCCAGGATGAATAGATGGCCATTAAGGTCCCTCCCAGCTTTAATGTTCTGTGGTTCTATCATATGATACTTCCATACTTTAACTTCAGGGCTTATTATCCTGCAGGCTCCCTGAGGGCAGGAGCTTTAATTAAAAAAAAATTTTTTTTTCCTTAACTTGGCTATTTCTCTCATAATACTGTCTATTATGGGATCAAACTTGCATTTATCCCCTTCTCATTACCCAAACTGCCCTAGTTCACACCTCTTCATCACTTGCTTGAGTACTGCAATTTTTGTTGTCTTTCAGTCTTTTCAGTTATTTCCAACTCTTCATGACCTCATATTGCCATTTCCTTCTCTAGCTCATTTTATAGATGAGGAAATTGAGGCAAAAAAAAGGTTAAGTGACTTGCCCAGGCTCACAGCTAGAAAGTGTCTGAGGCTAAATCTGAACTCAAGACTTCCTGACTCTAGACTCAGAACTCTGTCACCTGGGCCACCTGGCTGCTCCTCTTACTATTGTAATTATTTAATTTAAAATAGTAATTGCCTCCTCATTTTTCTGTGATGAGTCTTTTTTCCGCCTTGCCATCTACATTCCACGTTCCCCATAGCTGCCAAACTGATATTCCTAAAACAGAATTGATTCTGAAACTCCAGGACTAAAAAATCTTTGGCTCCTTATTGCCTCTGATATTAAATACAAAATTCTCATCCTGGGAGTTAGTTTCAGAATCTTGCTCCCTGTTATCTTTCTGATCATATTTTATTTTACTCTCTTTTTTGCATGTTCCAAGCAAACTGGTTTATTAACTTTTCATATTTACATATTTATATATAAAAGTTAAGAAAGGTTAAATAAGTTAACAATAATAAAAGTTAATTATATATATATATATATATATATATATATATATATATATATGGAGAGAGAGAGAGAGAGAGAGAGAGAGAGAGAGAGAGAGAGAGAGAGAGAGAGAAAGTGTATGTTCCATAAAAGGAGAAAAACACAGGGTTCGGAGATATAATACTATCAATCAATCTATCTATCTATCTACCTATCTATCCACCATTTATCTGTTTATCTATCATCTATCTATCCATCCATCCATTTATCTATCTATCTATCTATCTGTCTATCTATCTATATATATATCCATCCATCCATCCATCCATCCATCCATCCATCCATCCATCTCTCTCATATTCCATGGAGATGGAATATATAGTATATATGATATACAAACATACATATATAGTATTCCATGTAAAAATTAAAATTAAATCTCAATAATAATATTATATTTTAAGAGATTTATTAATGATCATTAGAAATCAAGGAATAAAGACAATACAAAATAAAGACCACATGCCCATGGCTGGTTAGCCATTTTTTAGTCAACCCCACTCACCACCATCAATGCTGATTCTATGTCAGAGAACAGGAGCCTCCAAAGCCCACACCCTTTATCCTCTGTCTACAGGAAGTTCGTAATGACAGGAAGTCATTGGGCTCTTGGGATATGTAGTTCTTTCTTAGGGTTACAGATTTTCAATCATACAGGACATAGACTATGCATATAGTATATATATATATATATATACATATATATATTTATATATGTATATATATATGATTCCATGAGTATATATCATATATTTATATACTTATATATATATATTTATATATAAATTCCATGGAGCATATATAGTATTTCATGGAGATGAAATATATAATGTGTGTTATGTTAAGCTCCATGGAGTATTTATATAGTATCCTACATATAATATTTAATGGAGATGGAATATATATGCATATATATATATATATATATATATTCATCCCTTGCTATATTGTGGTTCACTTATCACAGCTGTACTATATCACAGGTTTAAAAAATATATCTCTAATTCTGTATAAGAGTTTTCACTATATCACAGGATTTTGTGGATGAATATTGTACTGTACACAATGGAAATGCAATATGCCTCTACCGCTTGTGCGGGTTTGCCAATGTGTGATTGTACATGGCACACTATTGGCTAAAAGGCAACCAACCACAGCACTGTGTTCTGTATCTTGGGCACTGATTGGCTCAGTGCTTATAAGAGTGTGGGAAAGGTTTATAGAAGAGTGGGAAGGGTTTATAAAGCCTTAAACCATATATAAATAATAAAATAAATATAATGCCACTACTTTGAGGATTTTCACCACATTCAGGGGTCTCTGGAATGTAACTCCCACAATGGGTGAGGGATCACTGTATATATATATACACACACACACACACACACACACATATGTATATTTAAATAAAATTCCGTGGAGTATATCTTGTATTCATATATGTAGTATTCCATCTTCCTCAGTCCAGACTCTTAAAATCCTTTGCTTTCTTCGAAGTACAGCTCAGATGCCCCCTCCTACACGAAGGCCCTCTGGGGAAGATAGCATCATGGGAGCAATGAAAATGAGCTTGGACATTCTTTGGGACATAGTGGAGGATCGAAGGGCCTGTCCTGTGGTGGTGTTGGTGGTGTGGCCAGGAAGAGTCTGACACAGACTGAATAAATAAACAACGATATTCACCATTACAGCTTATGAACCTTTAACAGTTCCTGTGCTTTTCATTTCCTCAGAATTAGTCACTTGGACATCATTGATTCAGGCATCAGAAGGCCATTTACTTAACAAACAGACAAATGCAAGGATGATCATAGCATCTGCCCAATGGAAGGCAAGAGAAAGAATAAGCAAAATATAGTAGTCCACTCATAAACCTGGACAATACTCTTCCACCAATTCATAGTGTTGATGGGGGATAGTGGCCACCCCTGCAGACACCCAGCAGAGAGCTGCTTCAATAGAGAAAGTCATGGGCTAGAAGCAACTATTCTTCTGGTTTTCAGCCCTTAATACTTGGGGTCTCAATAGCAAATATCATCACCTGCTACAAAATGCGGCTTCCCTGCTCTCTGCCCTGATTTGGTCCTGCCAGCTTTCCTGCTGTTCTTTGGGGGCTGTTAAATCAGTGATCCACCCTTTGAGCGCACAGCCTAGCCAGATGCACTACCCTTTGGCGGTTTAGATGATGTTCCAGAGCAATCAGCACAAATGCCAGAGGTCTAAGAATGGCAGCAGAGCCTAGTCTTGCATATTCTTTTTTTCTGTAAGACGTTTTTCTCTTTGTCTCCTGTGCCTTCTGTATCCAACTCTTCCTGCTCTACTCAACTTTCTCCTCATTTTTTTTTTAATTACTGGCTTCCTCTTTTAGTACTACCTTTGCCTTATGAGCAGTGACCCATCCTTAACTTCAGATATGATACACAACAGTCCCAAGTTTATGCAAAGTGTACACACACCCCTTCCTCCTATCCTAAACGATCCCTGTAGCCTCCCCAAAGTTATCTGATTTACTGCGCTTCAGTTATATCCTTTAAAACTCTAGAAACGTTCCTAGGGGAGTAAGTTGGTGGCCCCCAGTGCCTTGGAGCCATCATCATGTCTCTGCTTTCCACCAGGTCCTCTCAGTTCACTCTTTAAGGGCAGGCCTCTAGCTATTCTTCAGACCCATAAACACATTATCTGCGGGCCTACATAGCTTCTCAAGCTGATTTTTATCAGCTTTTCTTCCACAAACATTTTTTTTCTGCCCCTTTCAGGATTCTCCCCCCAAACAATAGAAGTCCCTTGATAGCAGGGACTGTTCCTTTCTACCTCTTTATTCCAGAGCCTTGCTAGCCCCTTGCACAGAAGAGTATGTAATAAATATTTGTTCAATTAAATTGAATTACAAAGCCTGGTAAAAACCTTAAAGCATATAGAAACAGGAGATATGATTATGTAAATCAATTTCATCTCATTGGGTCAAGGGTTCTTCTACTTAATTAGAATGAAAAATGAAGCGCAGATGGATGCACAGTTATTGAGGGTTTGAAGTGTGGATTTATTAAACTATGGAAAATTAAACTATGGATTTCTTATTAAAAATGGGAAATAGCTGGGTGTGCTGATAGTCAAAAAGAGCGGAGGAGCCGGAGCCACGCTCACACCCCCCCTCCCCAAGCATTCCTCGTAGGCCAGCTCAAGGGAAGAGCCTAACGGAATGCCTCAAAGTGGGAGCTCTCTGTAACCGGACCCGGGCTGCCCAGCGTCCAAGCTGAGCAAGGCTCCATTTTAAGGATGAATCCAGCGAAAAGGCAGCTGAGTAAACTCGTTGGAATGCATCCCCGGAACCTAAACATGCACGACCAGCTCGACGGAACATCTTTTTCTGAGAAGTGCTTCTGCCCCTGGTGACAACCGTAGGCATTCCGCCTCCTGGTAAATGCGGAGATAACAAGAAGGATCTCCTAAGAAATCCACGCTTTGTGCCTCGCTTGTTAGGCTGTGTCCCAAACAGCTGGAGCCACCTGGGACGGCCCACGCCGCTCTGGGGAAGGAGGTTAATGATGGCGGTACAGGGCTGATTAGTCCAATGTGTTTTGCTTCTATTAGCCTCCTTTGCCCTCTTCCAATGTCGTCTTCTTAAGAAGATTTCATTGAATTCGATTAACATTCTGTGGCTAATAAGAACTCTGAGCAGATGGTAGAGAGGTTTTCTTTGGGAGCCCTTGAGGGTGTCTGAGCAGAAGGAGAAGACTCGGGGACAGCCTCCAATCTCTAGAAATCGATTTATTTGGCTCGATTTTAGCCTTTCTAGTCAGAAAATGTAGAGCTGAGAGGAGAAACTCCCGGGCTTCCAGTTACTTTTAGAACCAAGTATAAACGTCAGTAGTTAGAACTTATTCCCTTTCACTCTCCCTCCTGGCCACTCTAGCTGGCCTTCCTGGTCCTCTCTTTCTGTCCGGGGGCAGTTACACTGGCCACCCCCATGCCTAGAATGCCCTTTCCCCTCCCCTCTACATGAGGCTTTCCTCTTGCCCCCAAACCTTAGAGCCCCCCACAAATCACCCGGCGTCTAATTTTCACATACTTATATATGCACAAATTGTCTTTTCCAAATAGAATGTAAATTCCTTGAAGGCAGGGACTGGTTTGTTTCTCTTTGTATGCATAGCACAGTCTCTGCTATAAATTATTCACTTTAAAAGGGCTTCTGGATTGCTTGCTTTCTTCCTTGCTCAATTGGTTTAGTCCAGAAGATCTTAGGAGACCATAGGTAGATTTCAGGGGGGTAGTGAACTTGGATGAGGACAACAATTATACCTTTCTTAAAAACTGACTTTAAAAATTCGACTTTTAAAAATATTACATTTTTTAAAATTGACTTTCTTTGCAATCCTAAATATTTTTCCTTTATACATTTAAAAATATTTTGAGACAGCATCCAAAGGTTTCACCAGACTGCCCAAATAAATGGTCGATGTCTCGTGCACCCTTTGATGAAGAACCCCCAATTTATTCCAATCTCTTCAGTTAATAGATAGAGCAATTGAAGTTCTGACAGGGAAAATAGGCACACAGGTGCAATTGGAATAGCCAGAATTTCACCCAAATCTTCTGACTTCAAATAGAAAGATGGCTCTTTGTACTACAAGAGTTAATCCTGATGTTTTACCTCTTGTTTTCTGGGGCCATTTATAACATTTTTTCCTCTTTAAAATAAAAAAAATTAATTACAAATACATTTATAACTTTCTTCTTTTAAAATTTTTAATGACAAATTCATTTATACCTTTTTTAATTAAAAAATTTTCAATTGCAAGTTTATAACTTTTTCTTTTTAAAATTTTATTTATAAATCCACTTATAACTTTAAATTTAAAAATTATAAATTCATTTATAACTATCTTTAAAAATTTTTAAATTATAAATCCATTTATAACTTTTTTCTTTTTAAAATTTTTAAAATTTTATTTACAAATCCATAACTTTTAAATTAAAAAATTTAAATTATAAATCCATTTATAATTTTTTAATTAAAAATTAATTATAAGTCCATTTAGAATTTTTCTTTTAAAAAATTTAAAAATCTTAATTACAAGTCCATTTATAACTTTTTTCTTTTTAAAATTTAAAAAATTTTATTTACAAATCCATTTATAACTTTTAAATTAAAAAATTTATACATCCATTTTTAACTTTTTTAAAATAAAAATTAATTATAAGTTCATTTATAGCTTTTTTATTTAAAAAAATTTTTTTAAGGCAATGACCCTTAAAACCTGTGTTTTCTAGCTTACTTTTTCTTTCTAAAGTCTACCAGATCTAACCTTTGGGGGGAGAAAGGGGAACTGACTGTGTGCAACATTCTAGGAGAAGAATTTGTCCCTGTGATATGGAGCCAGATGAATTTTTTTTTTTTAAGTTGTCTGAAAAGACAAATTTGTAAATTGGTGAGAAGTTCAGTAGAAATAAACACTTTCTGGTGATGATATTTAAAAAAAAAGAAAAAGATGGTCATCTAAAGCCACAAGGCCTAGCGGCCTGCTCCCTGGAGAATCTGGGGCTCTTCAAACATTTCTTAGGGCAGAAGGGACACAATCAATCCGTGAAGAGTAAAAATACTTAATTCTCATAAGCAGAAAAGGCCCATTCCCTCCTCCAGAGGTAAAATGGCCCTTTGAATTTAGGAATCTAATGAAGTAAAAAGTGAATGAGTGAAAAATAATGTAGGAAGTGCTTATTATGAGACAGGCCTGATGTCTCCAAAACCCCAAACACTGTTTAAAAATGAGAAGATTCTTCACTCTGGGAAGGTGAAAGTCCACAGAATTGGGACATTTGGATTTGATTTCTGTATGTGCCACTTTTATTTCTCACCTCAAAGTAAGAAAGTTTTGACTTTTCACTTAGCATTTGTTGTTATTGTTGAATATGAATATGCCTAGGCCTTTAACTTTTTCTTTTCTTTTCTTTTTCTTTTTTTAAACCCTTACCTTCCATCTTGGAGTCAATACTTTGTATTGGCTCCAAGGCAGAAGAGTGGCTAGGCAATGGGGGTCAAGTGACTTGTCCAGGGTCACACAGCTAGGAAGGATCTGAGGCCTAATTTGAGAGTTCAAGCCTCTAGGTCTGGTTAGAACCTACTGAGCCACCTCAGCTGCCCCTGACATTTAGCTTAATAAAATAATAGTTTGGGCATTTAGTATAAGGAGGGAAAAGATGAGGGAGTTTTCTCAAAGTTCCTCACTTCTCATGAGATGGAATTTGGTCCAATTTCTCACCTACAAAGTTGCTTTTTGCAAGGATCAACATTAATGCACATTTTTGTTTTCTCTGGTCCACAGCCTCACTGCCTAATCAGGCTAGGCCTCCTCAGAGGACCCCAGTAGAATGAGGCCTACTCAGAAGCTGCTGGTGACTATTTAACAACAGACTTTCTGGGGGAGAAAAGTATATGATATATGCTTTTAAATTTAATCTGTGGAATTAAAGTTTTCTGTATCACTTTCTTAAACCCAAACAATGAACAGAACAATCAATCAAGGCTAGATTTGTTGCACTTACTGACTTCTGAGGTGTAAATGCTCACATTGATAATTTAATAATTGGCTCCCTTGAGCTGGTATGAGCTGGCTCCAGCCAACCCCTATTAGTATCAGTCATTCAGTCAATCAATAAACATTTATTAAATGCCTACTCTGTGCCTGCCACAGGGGACAGAAAGACAGGGATGAAATTGTGCCTGCCCTCAAGGAAGTTACATTCTATTAACAGAGGAGGTGGCATCTGGTCACTTAATATTTATTTAGTGTCTCTTTTGAGCAAAGTTCTTTATCAGGACTACTTTGTGAAATTATACCCAGCAAGTACATTGCATGGGGTTATTGAGGCAAAGAATAATATATGCATTAATAGGAATAATAATACTATTAATTTTAATACTAATAATATTAATCATCAATATTATTAAGATATGACAGTGTTATATAATAGTTAATATAATATGTATATAATAGTATTTAATAGTAATTAATGTCAGTATGTTATTTAGTATTTATAATTAATTAATATATGACAATGTTTATCTTAGTATTATTGGTAAATAATATAAGGTAATATATTATTTAATCTTTATTAATAATTAATGTAGGAATATATTACTTAACATTTATTATTAATATATAACAATGTATATTTTAATTATTATAAATATGATATATATCACTTAATATTTATTAACACATGCAATATATTACTTAATATTTATTATTAATTAATATGTTAATTAAATTATTATTAATATAGGATGGTATATGGTGATTAATAATAAATAGAATGAAAAATTTTAGTATTTAATAATAAAGGTTAGCTGTTACTATAAACAGTAGCTGTTATAAAAGTAATGTAGTAAATTGAAAAGAACATTCTAATGTCAGGAGAGTTCTGGGTTCAATCTCATTTCTCATGCTGCGTGACCTTGGATAAGTCCTGAGGTCTCAGTTTCCTCATCTATAAAATGGGGATAATTGTGCCTTTAGTACCTACTTTATAGACCTATTGTGAGTTTAATAAAATGAGATAATATATGCAAAATTATTTTCATAACTTAAATTGCCATATAGAAGTCAGGTATGATCATTATTATTTCCCATAGAGGGAAGCTGAAAAATAAAAGAATGAAGTGCCTTCCCCTGTACCACAGAGAGCTCTGGGTCGGAGGCCAGAGTTGCTGGGGTCGGGAGAATGATCTGCGTCAAGCAGGTCTGGATTGCTGGAGTGCAGAAGCAGGCAGCAGGAGCCAGGCAGGCAGGGCTGGGACCAGGTGAGCGATCTGAATCAAGGAGGTCCAGAGCGGATGACTGCAGGCAGGAGAGAATAGCAGGCAAGCAGGCAAGCAGGCAACAGGAGCGAGCTGAGTCGAGGCTTTGCTGAAAAGCCTTGGAGAAATGTGGCTTAAAAAACATTATCTAGGCTATCTTTTTTTTTTTAATTGAGAAGTTCTCATCCAAATCTTGTGATTGCCAAAACTGTAAAAATTAAATTAGTCTCTAGTAATAAAAATATTATATTTTATGAGGTTTATTAAAAATTATTAGAAATCAAGGATACAAAATAATAAACCACATGCCTAGGGCTGATAAGCCCATTCACAGCTTACTCACTACATTTTGCAATGTCTGAGTAGAAGAAGAGGAGGTAGATGTTACAGCCAGTTTAAATATTAATTGTGATCTCACACAGGTGAGATTATAGGGAATTCTGGGAAATGCCAAGGACTTCTGGGGATTGAAGTCTAGGGTTCAAATCTCCATTTTTATATATCCCAGGCATCACCCAGGATTCTGGGATATTTTATGTCCTTTATTTTGCCAGTCACTTTTTTCCACCCAGAAAGACTTTCTTTTAAAAAAATTTTTTTAAGTGGAAATGATACATATGGAGAAGCATGGAATGATTTATCTAAACAGATGCCAAGGTAAGCGAACAGAGCCAGCAGAATAATATACAAGATTATGACATCAATATAAATAATAAAAACTACTTCTTGTCTCGTTCAGTCATTTTAAGTCATGTCTAACTCTTTGTGACCCCATTTGGAGTTTTCTTTTTAGTAAAGATATCAGAGTGGCTGGCTATTTCCTTCTCCAGCTCATTTTACAGATGGGGAAACTGAGGCAAGTAGGGTTAAGTGACTTGGTCAGGGTCACACAGCAAGTGTCTAAAGTCAGATTTGAACTCAGGAAATGAGGCTATTGACTCCAGACTTGAAGCTTTATCTGCTTTTCTGTCCTAAAAAACAACTACCACAAAACAAAGATGAATATACTAAACATTCATATATTCCGATCCCAGAGATGGCTCACCCCAATCCTTTGCAGAGCTTGGGGGGGAGGGATCCATGGTGTGAACAAAGTACAAAGCCCAATGGTGGCAAAGGTTTGGAGACTGAAGGGATATCCATCAATTGGCAAATGACTGAGTGAGTTGTAGTAAATGATGGTGATAGAACATTGTGGTTCCATGAGAAATGATAAAAAAGATGATCACAAAAAATCTGGAAAGACTTATATGAAGTGGTGCCAAGTGAAGTGAGCAGAACCTAATTTTCTTTTAAATAATTATTGGTTTTAAGTAATTTCTAGGCAGGAGGAGAAGAAATCTGAGGGAAAGTCTAGATGATGTAGAAACAAAAAATATCAGTAAAATCTATGTAAATGTGTAAAAATAATATCTGGTTGAGTTGCTTGTTGACTGGGGGAGTGAGAGGGATAAAGGGAGGGAGAAAATATGAATCAGATAGTTTTGGAAAACTTATGTGGAAATTTGTTATTGAAATAAAAAAGTCCAAATGAAAAATTAAAAAAAATCTGAGAATGCTATAAGAGAGGATGAGCAGGAACATTTCAGAAAAACCTGGAAAGATCTATATGAACTGATTCAAAGTGAAGTGAGCAGAACCAGGAGAACATTGTACACAACAACAGTAACACTGCACATTAAATAGCTGGGAATATATTGATGTATAGTGATCTAAGAAAATCCCCAAAGGCAGATGGTGAGAAATGCTATCTACCTCCAGAAAAAGAATTGGAGTCTAAATGCAGATCCAAAGCAGACCACTCTTCACTTTATTTTCTTCATGGGTCTTAAAAAAAAGGTTAATTAATTAAATTTTTAATTGTTAATTAATTTAATTAAATCTTCCACAATATAATGAATGTGGAAATGCTTTGTATAATAGCACATGTATAACTAATAACAAATTACTTACTCTTTCAGAAAGAGGGAATAGTAGGGAGGAAGAGAGAGAAAGTGGAACTCAAAGTATTAGAAAGTAAATACCAAAACTTCTATTTACATGTAAATGGGGAAATAATAAAACATTACCCCTCCCCCCATCATGTCTGGGATGTTACGTGGAGAATGGATTTTCTTTCTTTTTTTAAACCCTTACCTTCTTACTTAGAATCAATTCTAAGAAGAGTTATAAGGGCTAGGAAATTAATTGGGGATACGTGACTTGCCCAGGGTCACACAGCTAGGAAGTGTCTGAGACCAGCTTTGAACCCAGAACTTTCCATCTCCAGGCCTGGAGCTCTATCCATTGTACCTACCTGCCTCTCGGAGATTGGAAAGGAAGAGAATACACAATTGGGGATTGTGACTGAATAAGTTGTAATGGATTGTATGGAAAACCATACTATAAGAAATAAAGAGCTGAATGATGCTTGCAAAATCTGGAAAGTCTCATATGAAGTGATGCAGAGTGAAGTAAGCAAAACCAGGGGAACACTGTATACAGCAACAGCAATATAATATTATTATATTCTACAATGAATAACTGGGATTCTTAGCAAAACAATGATCTAAGACAATCTCAAAGGTTTCAAGTAAAAAATGCTATCTGCCTCCAGAGAAGCTCCAGAGACTGATGGAGTTTGAACCCAGACCGAAGTGTACTATATTTCACTCTTTCATTGTTTTTGTTTGAATTTTCTTACACAAAAGGACTGAAAAATGTTTTACATGAAGGCATTTTAGAGAACCATCCAGTGATCTCTCTGAGGTGCAGAGTCCACTCTGTCCAGGTGTGACAATTTCAGTCGAATAATGGAGTGAGAAACACTATGTGCTCAGTCCCACATGGGTAGGCATCACATAGTGTTCTGCCATAGCACAAGGTTGGTTTATTTTATAGGTTCAGTGAGTACATGCTTTTCTGGCACACAATCAATTTTCTACATACATGTTTCCATAGAACTTAACAACAGAGGTAAAGTCTAAGGAGACAGTCAACGAAATATTATTGCTATGACAGAAATAGCTGGATGACATAAACAGGGTGATTTGGAGGTTAATCCCTCTTAACCTAGGGAATGACCAGTTAGGAGAATCATTGTTACTTTTGGTCACTTTTCACAATCAATCACAATTACTTAGGAGATGAGTAACAAAACATTTCATAGCTAGGTACATGGTTAGAGGACAATTTAATGACAGATCAGATTTGGTATTTCCTCAATTTCCAAGTCACATTTTTCTTGTGTTTCACTTGGGTACTTGGAGATGTTGCTCTGGCTATTGTAACATAACAAACCAGTGAAGTGTGTCCTCTTGCCCTGGGCTTGAAGGTGATTGATGTTCTTGGCTTTCCTGGCTTGTAATGGGAGTGAATGTAACTCTGTGGAGAGGGAAAGGAGGGGGGTAATGGATAATGATATTTAGGTTTTAATTCTATGAATATAATCTTTTAGGGTAATAATCTGGGGGGACTAAGGTGGAATATATGTGTGTTAACCCTATAAGTATTTGCTCTCATATTATTTCTCCTGTATTGGGGAGAGAACAATAATCATAACAATTCCATTAGAGGGAGAAATCACATGGGGGGGAGGGGTTCTGTGGATGCCTTCTTTTTCCAGAAAGTTGCTTTGAAACTCTGGAACTCACACGTGACCATGTCAGACAGCGTGGGCTTGGTGGTTTCCCACATCTCCTTTTTTGTTTTTGTTTTTTAAATGAAGTGACTTCAATTCATCTTGGGATTGATGTAGGGTAGAACTTAGTTATGAATGATGACTGTTGTGCAGTGTGGATTCCTTGAGCAATGGCTGTGGTGGGAGTTGCTGGGGATGTAACACTTAGAGTGGCTAATTAATTGTAGAACATAAATATCTAGATTATCATACCAGCCAGTAGTCATATTAACAGGAAGCATAATAAAAGGTGGTTGCTTAACAACAAATACAGTGGTAGCAGGAATGGAAGGGTTAAGACAATTGGTTAAAATACATCCTGAACAAGAAATCCTAAAAGTCATAGGGGATAACATATGTGTCTATAGGACCACCGAGAAAGTCAGAGTCATTTGAAGGCAGCAGTACAAACAGGAGGTGGAATTCCTGCTTGTGCTTGGCTTGCAGGTGTCTTGATTTGTTCCCAAGTTGGTAGAGCATTCTGGGCTGTTGTCTTAACACAGTCTCTCTGAATCTGTATTCTCTTCATCGCCTTCCTGCTGGGGTGTATCATGCAGCTTGTTGTTGGGATGGGAGTCATGGCAAGGATGGGTCCTAAAGGTCCTAACCTTTAACTTAAAAATTTAGATTATGCATCCCTAGTAAATAGCTAAACTATATTTTTGACATTTAATTGTAGGCCAATCAGAATCTCAGAAATGCAGGGGAAAAGATCTTATTTAGAAATATACATGCACAGACTAAGCATCAGATATCAATAAAAGCAAGGTATAAGAGATGTGGTTATTTGCTTCTTAAAGGACACAATTTTCACCCATAATCAATAATACTGCAATTCCAATCATTATCATAATTTGGAAACAGGTTGCTTGCATGTTCACACAACCGAGCAATTGTTAAAATATTTACCTCAAATAGAGGTAAGGTTCTCCCTAACTGCTACATGGAAGCTTTATTTATGTATGAGTCACTGCAGTGGTGAAAAACTATCCTATCCTATCTTAAAGTGGGTTTAAATTTAGTATAATCCTACTTATGATAGAATTTTTTAGTGCTCTCTAAGAATCCTTTTTACTGCAGTAGAAAAAAGGGAGGGGTAACAGGTAATTTGCTGTAACAAGAGAAGGGGGGGGTTGAGGACTCAGAATGAGTCATCAAGTTTGTATCCTAGCAACTCTAAACAATCTCCTTTGAGGGGATAGTATACTTAGCTTTTCAAAATAGGATTCTCAATTTATATCATGAATGCACTATGGCTCACACAGAAGCATCCACAGGAAAGACCGACACGCTGATGTAAAAAGGTAATCTAGATATTTCCTCAAGAATTTATCCTAACCACCTGAACCATGAATCTTTCCATTCTGATATAGTTGCATTAGCATTTTAAACAGTTAATCCAATTATTCATAAATGATTGCATTACCATTTTAGTTTGACTAACTTTAGTATATCAATTGTTGTGACTAAGGGGGGAATCTGTTCTTTAACCAAGCTCATATTTTTGCTTAATAGTAATATATAGCAATTATGGTATTTGGGCATACTCAAATAAGCTCTTGAAATTCCTGTTAATACATCTTATTGTCAGTTCAAGATCTATTCTAGCTGTCAATTTACTTCTCAGGGCTTTCAAATTATCTCTCTAAAGTTTAAGTAAGGTAACCGAGAACTTTTACCTGTTTAAAATGTTTTTTTTGGTTGTATTAATTAGTCCCTTAATAAAAGTGTTAGGTAATTGCAAGCACTTCTGATGGCTTTCTTGTGCCTGAGGAAGGGGTTAAATTATTTTTGGAAAAGGTCCAGGGGTTTTTTTCTTCACACCCGGCTGCTTCTGGCTATATTCCCAGTAGGAACTGGCGAAGCGGGGGAAATTTTTTTTATTCCTTTCTTTTCAATTTAACACTTAAGTTACATGTTTTTTTTAACAACCTTGATATTAAATCACTCCCAATATATTAATTAAAAGCTTTACAACTTCCAAATTGACTTTGATTAGAGTTCCTTAACAATGTTTCTTTAATAACGAATCTTATTAGATTTCTGGACTGTTCAAATTTCTCCTGCCAATTGCATTATACAGTTTGCATGAAAATTAATATTTTTCACAGGACAAATTGATACAAATTTTGTGTGTATCCATTATGACATTATAACAGATTACATTTGAATAGATAAAAACAATTTCTCGGTACAATCAAGTACAACACTGATTAAAAATTCCAATTTTAGCCACACACCAGATTCTTAATACCTATACAAATCTATAATCAGATTACCAGCCATCTCAGTGAAGTGGGTGGGGACAGATGGAGGGAGAGAATTGGGGGCTCGAACAAATTTTTTTAAAGCTGGTTTTACATGTGATTGGTGAAAATGAATACAAACCAAGAAACCCCCAAACCATGCCTGGCACCTTGCTTGGCATGGAGAATCCAAAGACAACACAAACAATAAGAGACGCTTTTCTTCAAAATCAGAAAGTGTTGGCTTTTCGCTTGTCGTTTGTTGTAGTTGTTGAATGGCAATGTATCCCTACGCATTTAACTTACTAAAAAGTATCGCTTAAGCATTTAGCATAAGTGCGGAACAGACATGGGGGCTTTCCCAGATTTCCTCACTTCTGCTGTTCAACATTAATGAGATGGAGCTCAGTCCTATTGCCAACCCGCAAGATTGATGATTTTGCAAGTGTCAGGATTAATGCACTTTCTTGTTTTCTCTGCAGTCCCGCAGGTCCATGTGCACTGGCCAATCCATATGGGTTGAACGTTAATTCCACCCTCAGGAGCCAGCACATGTGGAAAATGTTAGTGCTTTTCTCAAAATGGAATTTTGGGGGGCTAAAAAACCAAACCAAAATCAACTAACCAAACAAGAACAGAAGAAATCCCCCAATAATCGACCGCCCTGATTTTTAACGAAAAAGATTCCAAGGCTAGTGTGACCCGGACAACGTCTCGGAATATCTGTAAAGCATCTCCTTATGTGGGCGGAAGCCAACGGAAGTATTTATTTTAGGGAAGAAGGTTAAAAAAGGGGAGGGGGCAGGATTTTCCTTTGACAGCTCAAAGTCATTAGTCCTAGCTCACTGGAAGGAGAAAAATAAAACATAACGTGGGCCGGCCCTTTGGGTTTCTTCTCTGCTGCTCCTCCTACACAAACAGGATGGTTGGAACTTTACTGTGAGCAAACCTATTTCCAAAGTTAGTTACAGGTACCCCAATTCTGAGAAGGCAGCCTTGGGGTTAAACACCAACACTCTGAAGCGGGGACAGGATGGTTCTCATGGTAACAATTAATTCGCCTTCATTTCCTATACTACGGATTTTTACGGATTCTGTACTTCTCAATAATAGTGTATGGAATGTGGGTACGGTATCTGAGGGCTTTCTGAGATATTTAGGTGGGAAGCCCTAATGCTGGCTTACAATTGGATTTGTCTTTTGTTTTCTCTGAGAGGTGAGTGGGTAGTCTAATATAATAGATCTAGCCAGGAAATTGGCTGAGATCTTCCCTACTACTCCCTGGGGCCATTTTCTTCTAGGATAGTCCTCAAAGCTGGGAGGCACAGTGTATAGAATGCCAGATTGAGAGTCAGGAGAACCTGCGTTCAATCCAGCCTCAGACACTCACTAACCACGTGACCCTCGGCAAGTCACTTAACCCTGTTTGTCTCAGTTTCCTCTTCTGTAAAATGGGCTGGAGAAGGAAATGGCAAACTACTCCAGGATCTTTGCCAAGAAAATACCAAATTAGGTTCATGAAAAGTCTGAAATGATTGAATAACAAATTCCTCAAAGGTGTCAATCTAGGCTATGGGAACTGATGAAGATGGAATAGGGCTGGCTATACATGGGAATTTTTGTATATGGGGAACAAACCACAAACTATTCTGAGGTGGAAAGAGTGGAAAACTTGAGTTTACAGTCACTAATTCAAATTTTACCTTCATTATTTCTTAACTATGTGACCTTGGAAAAAATAATTTAATTCTCTGGACCTCAGTTTTCTCATCTATAAAAAGGAAGGGGCTGAACTAGATGATCCCTTAGATCCCTTCTGGTTCTAGATCTGTAATTCTATGATCCCATGCATGGGACAAATGGCACAAAAACCACTCTCAGTTCACAGTTGGGAGTGTAATGGTGGAAATTTCACCTTTTTAAGATTGATGTAATATTGAACAATGGCCGCCAAGGAATTTACTTAAGAAATTCCTAAAATGAAACACTCAAGTCAGAATGGAGTTTATGGAGGTTTAATCACACTGGGAGTAGGGAAAGGAGAGGGAGAAAAGGAGAGAGGAGAAAAGGGAAAGGGGCTACTCAACCTCTGATCAAGGCAGAGGGAGTTTTGGGCCCAGCCAAGGTGGAAAGAATCAGTCCTTAACTCACGTGAGTGATCTGAAGGAAAGCTGTCTGTGGGACTCCTCTCTCTTCAAGCTTCTAACACCAACTCGCGTCTAGCTCTCTCCACAGGAAGTGAGCGAATTCCAGAGGCTGTTCCCTACCTCACTTCCTGTGTCTCACAAGTGCCAATGGTTGGCTCTAGCTTGGCTTAGGACAGCCCAGGTGGGCAGTTAGTTATTTCTGATTTGTCATTGACTAGCACATGCCCGTGTAGTGTGGGTGTGCACAATTTTTGGGTGCTAGACCAAGATGGAGACTTTTAAAATTCACAGGAGGTGGGGAGAGAGAATGACACTGGCATAGAGCAATATGAAGATCCTAGGTAACAGAAGGCCAGTACTGTAGAGGTTGTCCGATTTTAGAAAAATAATTTCCTGATAAGGAACTGCAAGAATAGTTGATATCAAACATCTCCCCTTACAACCCTCCACCCCCAAACTGATGGGTTCCATGTATACTTGAATACATAAGATACCTGGAGGAAGTTGGCTCAAATTTAAAGTACAATGGTTAGAAAGGCACATACTTTCTCCTTTCTTAGAGTCCTCACCGAATTCTTCTTAGATATAGCTACCTGTTGAGTGACCATCTCAGCTGGGCTCTGAGGGTCTGTGTCTCTTAACTATTATTGATAGCTATGGGCTATTATTTATTAATATAAATATCAATATTTGTATATTATATTTTATTATATATTATAAATTAATGTTTATATATGATAACTATGTGATAACTACTATTATTAACAATGTTCTATTGTTAATATTATTGATAACTATGTTATTATTGATATGATCAATAACTATGATAAGTAATATATTTTTTAGGAGGTACATTGGTGTTTTGTTTGATTTCTTTTTCTGAGATGGGATTATTTAAGAATTCTATTTCCTCTTTTGTCAATCTGGGCAATTCATATTTTTGTAAATATTCATCCATTTCACTTCGATTGTCAGATATATTGGCATATAATTGGGCAAAATAACTTTTAATGATTATTTTAATTTCTTCTTCATTAGTGGTGAGTTTACCTCTTTCATTTTTGATACTGATTAGTTGATTTCCTTCTGTCCTTTTTTAAAAGTCAAATTAACAATGCTCTACTATGTTTTTTCATCTTCATAAAAAACAACTCCTATTCTTATTTATTAGTTCAATGGTTCTCTTACTTTCAATTTTATTAATTTCTCCTTTAATTTTTAGGATTCCAATTTAGTCTTTATTTGGGGATTTTTAATTTTTTCTTTTGCTAATTTTTTTAGTTGCATGCCCAATTCACTGCTTTGCTTTTTCTCTATTTTGTTGATATAAGTATTTAGAGATATAAAATTTCCCCTAAGTACTGTATTCCATAAATTTGAAAATGTTATCTCCTTAACAAAACTGTTGATGGTTTTTATAATTTGTTATTTGACCTTTCCCTTTTTTTTTAGCATTAGATTATTTTTTATTTGCCTGTCCATGAATACTTATTGATTATAATTTTTATTGTATTATGTTCGAAAGAGGTTGCATTTATTATTTCTGCTTTTCTGCATTTGATCCTGAAGTTTTTATGCCCTAATACACGGGAAATTTTTGTGTATGTGCCATGCACTACTGAAAAGAAGACATATTACTTTCTATTCTCATTCAGTTTTCTACAGAGAGCTGTTAATTCTCAGTTTTCTAAAATTTCATTTACTTCCTTCACTTTTCTCTTATTCATTTTTTGGTTCAATTTATCTAGATCTGAAAGGGGGATGTTGAGGTCCTCCTGAAGTTCATTTAATTTCTCCTTTAAAAATTTGGAGGTTATACCATTTGGTGCATATATGTTTAGAATTGATATTACTTCATCATCTAGAGTACTTTTTAATAAGACATAGTTTCCTTCCTTATCTCTTTTAAATAGATCTATTTTTTGCTTTAGCTTTGTCTGAGATTGTTTATTACTCTTGCTTTTTTTAAAAACTTCAGATAATGTACAATACATTCTGCTCCATTCCTTTACCTTTACTCTATGTGTGTTTCCCTGCCTCAAAAATGTTTCCTGTAAACAACATATGGTAGGATTCTGTTTTTTTTTTTTAATCTACTCTGCTATCCACCTCCATTTTATGGGTGAGCTCATCCTATTCACATTCACAGTTATGATTACAAACTATGTTTTTTTCTCCATCTTATTTTCCCCTTTTGATTCTGCTCTTTCTCCATTTACTTTGTCCCTCCTCACAAATATTTTGCTTTCAGTACCCCCACCCCCTATTATTCCTCTTCCTTTCTATTATCCTGTGTAAGGAAGTAATTGCAACACGAGATGGATTTGCAAGAAAAAGCAAGAGATTGGAATTTTGATGAACCTCCAATCAACCAGAGGGAGACAAGATTCCAATAGAATCTGGACAGGGGGCAGTTAGCATGTACTACATCTGCCTTCCTTGTCTTATTCCCCTCCTGCTTCTCTGTAGGGTAAGATAGGATTCTATACCCCAATGAGTATGACTGTTATTTCTTCTCTGAACCAATTCTGATGAGAATAAGGTTTAAGCATTATCTATCACTACCCTCATTTTCCTTTCCACTGTAATAGTTTTTTATGTCTCTTCAGGTGAGATAATTTACCCTATTCTACCTTTCCCTTCCATTTTCCATCAGTGCAATTTCCATCCCTTGATTTTTGTTGCATATCATATTATCCAAATTAGCTTACTCCTGTACCCTCTGTCTATATATACACTCCTTCTAACTGTTCTAATACTGATAAAAATTTTGAGAATTACATATGTCATCTTTCCATGTAGGAATCCCTTCCTGAATCCCTTAAATTTCCTCTTTCTTATTTACTTTTTTAGGTGTCTCTTCAGTCTTGTGTTGAATATCAAATTTTCTGTTTAGGTGTGTTCTTTTCATCAGGGATGCTTGGAAGTGTTCTATTTTATTAAAGGACCATTTTCCCCTTGAAAGAATATACTAGTTTTTCTGGATAGGCTTCTGGAAAATCATATTCCAAGCCTTCTGATCCCTTTATGTGGAGGCTGGTAAGTCCTATGTAATCCTGATTTTAGTTTCATGATATTTCAACTGTTTCTTTCCAGCTGTTTGCAGTATTTTCTTCTTTGCTTGGGAGATCTTAAACTTAGCTAATATATTCTTTCAGGAGGCGATCTGTGGATTCTTTCAATTTCTATGTTACTCTCTTTTTCAAGAATATCAGGGCAATTTTCTTTGAAAATTTCTTGTATTATGTCTATGATTTAAAAAAAAAACAATGGCTTTCAGGTAACCAAATAATTTTAAAATTATCTCTCCTGGATCTATTTTTCATGTCAGGGTTTTTTTTTTTCAATAAGATAATTTCATATTTTCTTCTTTTTTTCATTCTTTTTATTTTTTAAAATTGTTTTTTGATGTCTCATGAAGTCATTAGCTCCTAGTTGCCCAATTCTAATTTTTAAAGAATGGCTTTCTTCTATGAGCTTTTAAATCTCCTTTTTCATTTGGTTAATTCTACTTATTAAGAAAATCTTTTCTTGATTAGATTTTTATACCTTTTTTCTTTTTGGTCAAATCTGCTTTGCATTGCTTCCATTTCTCTTCCCCATTTTATTTCTGCCTCTCAATTGCTTTTTGAAATCCTTTTTGAACTTTTCTAGAGCATGATATCCATTCATATTTTTCTTTAGTTTTGTGTGTATTTTCTTTGTTTTTGCTGGCCCTGTCTGTATCCTTGCTCTTCTTGGTCTCCATAAAAGTTTTTATCATTAGTTTTTTTTTTGGTTAATGTTTGCTCATTTCCCCAGGTTTTTTCTTGACTTTTACTTGTATCTTAAAGTTGGGATCTATTCTCAGAGTAAAGGAGGAACTTTCTTGAACTTCAGTTTTTCCTTGCTGCTACTCAGCTCTATTTCTAGAATACTGTACTTTGTTTCAGTTCTTTCTAGATGGTCGATGGCCTGTGGGCTGGGATTCTAAAAGTCACCTCCTGCTGCTGATTCAATTACCCCCAGGGACTTTTGAAGGCTCTTAAGAGCTCAGAGCACGGTGAGCTACCCTCTGCTGGGGCTCAGGGTCTAGCCTCAGGCTTAGGCAGGAGCTTTTGGTCTCCCTCTGGGCTTGATCAGCTCTGGTACGCCCTGGACTGCCTTGCCTTGGAGCTTGTAACTTCTCCTTGAGCTTGGGTAGGGACTCTGGCCTTTGCTCTGGGCTTAAACAGACTAGATGGGCTTCAGACTGCCTTGCACTGGGGTTCAGACTCTCAATGCAAGTTTGGGCAAAGGCTCTGAGCCTCTCCTTGGCTTTGCACTTGCTAGGCCCCTTGCCAACGGCCTTGGACTAAGGCTCGAGGCCTTGGTTTGGACTTGGACAGGGGCTCAGGGCCTCCCTTTGGTGACTGTCCTGGGCTAGGACTTGGGGCGTCACCACAGGCTTAACCTGGGGCTTGGAAATTTAAGGGATGGGCACTGCTGCTGTCTTAGACAGGGTCTCAGGGTCTTGACCCTTGCCCTGGACCCAGCTTCAGAACCTGGAGTAGTGGATGTGGGGTGGGAGGGCTTGCTGTTGGCTGTTGGTACTGGCACTCCTTGGTGAGGCCTCCCGCAGGCTGCGCTCTCCTCTCACTCCAGAGAACTAGATGTTCTCTGCCTAACCTTCAAGTTGTTCTCTATGATAGTTGCTTCACTCCATCTCTTTGTTGGTTCTTTCACTCCAATATTCATTTTGAAGCATTATTTTAAGGCTGTTTGGAGAGGATTCTCATAGTTATTCAAGCTTTCCTTGCTTCTACTCTGCCATCTTGGCTCTGCTTCCCCATAATTATTATTGATAACAATGTGCCATTATTGATATTATTGTTAACTACGTGATAACTATTATTGATAATGTACCATTTTGGATATTATTGATAACTATGTCATAACTATTATTGATAATTGTGTGCCATTATTGATATTATTGTTAACTACATGATAACTATTATTGATAATGTACCATTATGGATATTATTGATAACTATGTCATAACTATTATTGATAACTGTGTGCCATTATGGATGTTACTGATAACTATTGTTAACTAACTTTATTGATACCTAAGTTTGATTCTTCATAATTGGCATTCAGGAAGCCTGATTATTGATAGGTAGTGGTAAATAGAGCTGCAACCTTTGGAGCAAAAATATGTTTTAGGGAAGAGATGAAAGAGGTTATAGGCTTTTATAAGCCCTGGGCATTGGTCTGGAGACTTGAGACAAGCAGCTGAGTTTGCAAAGGCCCTTCCTTCCAGGAGAACTCTGGTTCCTAGCTCAACCTCATCTTCTCAACCTAATGTTCCAGTACAAGAGACAGAGCTTGGATGGGTAAAGCTTCTAGGTGATGAACAAGCTCATGGGCTAAGAAGCAGAAGCATCTCCAGGAAAACACAGGCTTCCTTCGAGTGTTGAGGAACTGGCACCTTCCCCCTCTTTCCACTTCCTATGTTTCCCTAGTCTCCTCCACAGGCCAAGGGGAAACCATTCTGAGAAGCAGACCTAGCCAAGAGTTCCTAGGCCTGGGGAAGCATTTCCTCCTCTGTGGGATAATCTGGCCCCTGTGCTCTGTGGGACAAAAGGGGTTTGAAATACCTCCCCAGCTTTTGTCTTACTGGGTGGCCTGCCATACTTGCAAACCTGTGTTTCTGTCACAACCCCAATGGGGACGTTTGAGAAACAGGATAGCAGCCCACAGCAAAGGCACGGGCCTCCAGCAGAGGCTGAGGCATTATCCTCCTGCGAGCCTTTGGCTCCAAAGGACACTTCCATGATACTTAAAACTTTTCCCACTACATCAGAGTGGCTTTGATGCCATAATGAGGTAGGTATTTATTGGAAGAGAGAAAGTATCAATTTAAAAAACCACTTTGTTTTTTTGGTAGAGGCAAGAGAAATCTGTGTAATATAACATAATATAACATGTTATGATATGATATGATACAATATAAAATCTATACTATTAACTTCTGTTGATAGAATACTTGGGGGGAGAGGGAGAAAGGAGGGGAAACAAGAGATAAATTTTTTTAAATAAGAAAAATTCAGAAGGAAGGTCAGAAAGAACAATAGATTAAGATGACAGTCTTGAAAGTTCAGGTTGCATGTATTATATATTTAGAAAGAAAACTAAGCTCTATAGAATAGACTTCACAGTTGAATGTACAATCCCTTCTTCTACAAAGTACAAAGAACAGAAATGTTAATTTTATTTAGTGTTTGTTAATTTCAGAATGAAAAAACTATTAAAGGAAAATCAACAAGGACAAAAAGCTACCATGAATTGGTAACACTAAAATAAATTTGCATTTCATTTGCACAGCATCATATGTGTTTGAAAAATTACAATATACACGTTAAATTAAAAAGCATTTATTAATGAACCCACCCTGTATCAAACTAGGGGCAAAGACTATTAGGACAAAATCAAAATGATCCCTGCCCTTAAGGAATTTATTTTCTCTGAGAACTACATTGTATGATAGCTCTCTATATAGAAGACAAATTATTGATTCAGTTCCCAGGAGATTTGTGAGCTTATTTGTTATACTTAATCATTCTGAATATTTTGTTGGCACTACAGAAAGATGAAAATAACCAGGTTTGATCTACATAAGATTTCAAAGATCCTTTGCCATAAATAACTCCAGGGACCTCTGGGGAGTCTTGGGCTCTCAGATCAGGAACCACTGGTACAGACCAAAGATACTTATCCTGTAGGCCAAACCTGACTCAGGTCAGTCTTCAGATTCAAAATTGAAAAGGAAATGAGACTTCCATGAAACATTCAACAGTAAACAAAAGGTTACTTGCCATTGCTGGAATATTAAACAGTTAACAAAAGGAGATTTACTTGGCCTTAATAAGAAAGGATATCCAAGAAGGATACAGCACACACACACATCAACTCTTGTAAAAAATAGAATCTAATACAGGACTACAATCCCCACAAGCCTTTGTTCCACTTCCCCAGAATGCCTTGTAATCTCACCTGGGCCGAGATCCAGAAGGTATTTAAGCTGATTCAAAGGCTTTTGAGGGACGCTTGGACTTCCGTTTTGGGGCAGGCCTGGTTTTTTTCATAATGTAGGTGAGGTTGTGTCTAGGCCACTCTATGGCCTGGACATGTGTTTCTTATCCTGTATTTTCTTTAATCCTTAATCTTCAATAAACCTCTAAAAAATATAATACTCCTTGCAGAGAGAAACTAATTTCTACCTGCCTCAATCTCCCCAGTCTCCCTAAATTTTAATCTTTATACTCTGTAAAAATAATAGGTGAATCAATTGATTATAGATTATAAACTGATTAGATACTTTACTTGCTGTGCTTACAAAGTATTTTCAGTTTATATAAGTAAAGTGAAGCTCATAAGTGAACTTCTCTTCAGGGCCAGGTGTAAGGATGCTAAGGAGACTCTTGTTATATAAAAATATTTATTGAAAATATGAGGATTAAAAAAAATGTCTAACTCTAAGGGATTCCAACTCCACCCAAATAAAACTCCCTGGTTCTGCAAGGAACCACTTCTCCTGTTTCCTCAGGCTACACTGATCCTTCCTGATCTGACTAACCCAAATTTTCTCTATTCTACCATAAACTAAACACTATTATCCTTATACTTCTTAACTTTGTCTCCAAGTTATAAAAATGACAAAGGCTAGCTGGCTGAGCCTCAGCAAGAACCAAGTTAGGACTCTGAGCCTTAGTATACTCAGAGTTCAAAAGAAAGAATAGGTCTTTTTTTGGTCTTCTCAGATATAAAAACAATTTATGTAACAGCAATAGATAGTCACTAGTGTTTCCCAAGTTGGAAAAGTAAAATCACTTAGCTCCTTCAGGTTTTTCCCTCCTTTCCTTCTACCTCGGTCAGTGAGGAGAGAGAGAAAAGATGCTCCCTTTTCCCAAAACTCTGAGAGAGTGTCACTGCTACTCCCTCAGAGTAACTGCCACTCCCAGAGACCAACTGCCACAGAAAAACCATTAAAACCTCCCACACAGTCAACATTTGAAATTGACACTTTGCCTTAAATCTGCTTCAAACTCCAATTCTTTCTCAAGCCAGCTTCTCTACTTCTTGTTTCCAAACTAATATAACAAGACTAAATTTCTAATATCATCCTTATATCTCCATCTTCACGAAGACACAGCTCTAATACTCATGGTAGGATGTGATGACTCATAGGCCATGGGACCACTTATCTTCCTTCCAGGTCTTAAGAAACTAGGATTTACAGAGTCAAATCTTAGTTTCTTGGACTTAACAAGTGTCAGGACAGTTTCCTTGCCTTTTAGGGGAAAAAAAATAGACTAATCTACATGATGAAAACCCTGATAGTCATTGTTCCTATTCCTGTGCAAAGATGATTCTCACTGAATCACAATCTAAGAGAATAAGAAGACAAAGAAGAAGAGGAAGAGAAGGAGGCGGTGGTGTAGAACCCTACCTCCACAACTGACTTTTTGTTTTAGAATACACTCTGAACAGGTGTGAACAATCAGCTTCAATCACTTGGTAGTTACTTTGGAATTTGGATTATAAAAATGAAATTAATTCACTCAAATGTCTCATCATTGCAGAGAGAAAAGAAGAGATTAAAAAAAATATATGAACCAATGGTCAAAGCTGGTACGTATGTGAGAGAGGAGAGGAGAAAAGGAGCAGGAGGAGTTATCACCTTTCTTGATTTTCCATCAAGCTATTCCACTTTGGAAAGAGAAGAGCTCCAACTTTCTTAAATACTTCCTGTATGAATCATTCACATTTTAAGTGACATTTGCAAGTCTACTCCTTTCCTAAGAAAATCTGCCTAAAAAAAAGAAATTATCAGCTAGTGTTTTTAAAACATCCTGAAATTTATTTTACTGTATTTCCCAAAAGACAATTACCAGTCAGTTATCAGGAAACATTCTTTAGAACCTGGAACATGCTACTAGTTCTTGGGTTTACCATCTGCCTTGCAGTTGTACCCTATAGACCATGGGACTTTTTCCATTAGATCTGAAATCTCCTATATGTATTGTAAGTACAACTGGGAAATTTTAAGTTTTGGTGATTTGGGGAGTATAGGGTTACCTAGCCCAGCCTAGGAAAGGATTAAGGAAGAAACTTTTCATCTAAACTGAGACTGCTCCAGTTGCAGATTGAGGAAAGGGAGAGGTTGCTCCCTAGATCCAAATAGAACAAGTCTAATCCCTCAGATTTGTAACAGCCTTCAAGACTTGAAGACAATTATAATAGTTCCCTCTTCCAAGGCTTCTCTAAGTTAAGATTTCTACTGTCTATGTATGGTTCTTCACCATCGTGGTTGTCCTACTCTGAATGTTTTCCAGGTTAGTGATTTTTTTCTTAGTTTTATTTTTTCAATGAACAAGAATTCATTTCCTCTCCCATCTCACTCTCCACTTTCTCTCACATTCCCCCAAAAACACTGAAAAAGAAAAAGAAAAAAACACTCTTTTATCCAACACCTAGAGTCAAGAAAAACAAATTTCCATATGGACCATCACCCTAAAATGTACATTTCATTACACATCCAGCTTGGTTCTTCAGAAGAAATAACATTGGGCTGAGTTGAGGCAGGGTCTGGATTCCCTCTGGAAGGTTCCATCTTGGGATGGGGTTTGAAGTTTTATTAAAAACTAAAATAATTTGCTGCCCTCAATTTTATGTATGTGGGGTCCTATCTTTTTACTCTTTCCTAAGTAGCCCTTGACTCTTCTCTCTCAGGGCATCCAGTAGCCAAATTCATCCCTAAGAAAAGATTTACCTCCAAGTGGGAATGAACTCTGATACTCATTGCAGTTTTATTTATTGCTGGTCAGGTTTCATCCTCTCCTTTTAATAAGGCCTTCCTTAGCTACCCAGGGATCAATGTAAGTAGGGAGGTAGTAGCAGCCTTTGGGTTTATTTTTCAGAGAGATGGTTTCCAGGTTCCTAGGCAGGGTTTGAAATGAATCAAGTGATATTCTTTCTCCTCCTATTCCTCCTTTCCTTCTTCTTTCCCCTCTTATTCCTTCCTTTCCTTCCTCTCCTTGTTCTTACCCTTTCCCTTCATTATGGGGACCCATTGAGCCTCAGCTACTCCTAGCGCAAGGGGTACTTTTTAATCCTGGGTGAAGTAGACTTTGTGCTTATCCAGCAATTTTCTATTATTTTCCTTTAATAGCAATTCTCCATTTAAGGACTATTATTCAGTGAGTCATGTTTGAGTAATAATATTGACCTCCTTAAGTGGAGTTCTCTAACAAAATGCCCACAAAATATCCTGTATTCAGTGCTCTGACATCACATATCATAAAAAGAGCTGGAGACTGTCATATAATGGGACTTTTTCCACAGAGCTTTTCTTGCCCTGGGCTAGATTTTCACCTTAAGAAAATTCAATCAAGTTCCAATCTCAAAAGAATAATAAAGAGGTAAACAGAAAAAACTGAAGTAGGATTAAAGTCATCACATCCCTGCATGAGAAAGTGGTACCTAGCATACCTGAGATTCCTATAGAGTTAGAGAAAGTATTTAATATACTTAAAGTAAGCAAGGGAAACAGTGGGGTTAAATTGCTTCCATTAGTAAAAAGTTGATAACTAAGATGCTTAAGATATCTATGATACCGAAATATACCAGATACTTAAGGTACTTAAGAAACTGAAGGTCTTAACAGATACTTAATAACTTTAGCTCTCTTCAGACAAGGAATAGGAGCCTATATAGACAGAGCAGGGAGTAGGTCGAATGTGATGGGATATTTAAAAAAAATCGAGGGATAAGAAAGAGTATAATACATTGGCAAAAGAAAAGGAGAGAACGTTGGGGGTAAATTAAGTCACATAAGGAGGCATGAAAGAATCAGTTCAATAGAAAGGAAGATGAGGGGGCAATGCTTGCACCTTACTCTCATCAGAACTGGCACAAAAGTGGGAATAACATCCATACTCCGGTGTAGAAATCTATATTACCTAATAAGTAAGTAAGATGAAGAGGGGAACAAAAATGGGGGTAGGGACAGATTTTTCACCTTAATCAGGACCCTAAGGACATTTTCTTCTTGCTTCTAAATTGCCTTTTGAGCTGTTTTCCCCTGAGGAAGACTTGAATGAAGATTATCTTCTGGAAGAGTGGGGAGAGGTACCAAAATAAAACATTCTTATACATCTTTAACTGGAGGAAGGAAACAAACATTTATTAAACCATGCTTACTATGTGCTAGGCACTGAGCCAGGAGCTTTGCAAGTATCTCATTTGGGCTTTTCAATATCTTCAATCTATCAAACAGATAATAGGGTATTAAGCTAAGCCACTCTTTACCTCTTTCCTACATTTCCCTCTCTTTACTATCACTACTTTGATGTAATAAACCTTATAAAGCTACCAGCAGCCTCATAATTTAATTTTAACTATTACAACAACAACTCTTTGAGGTAGGCAATAATGATGATGACCATCACCATCATTTAAGAGCAATTGCAGGTAATGATCCAGGACAATTCTGAGGGGCTTATGAGAAAGAACGATATCCATATCCAGAGGAAGAACTGGGGGAGCAGAAACACAGAAGAAAAAAAACTGCTTGATCACAAGGGTTGATGGGATTATGATTGGGGATGTACTCTCTAAATGACCACCCTAATGCAATTATCAATAATGTGGCAATAGGTCTTGATCAATGACACATGTAAAACCCAGTGGAATTGCTTGTTGGCTATGGGAGGGGTGTAGGAGGAGGGGAGGGAAAGAAAATCATTCATGTAACCATGGAAAAATAGTCTTAATTAATTAAACTTAAAGGAAATAGACTTGTGAAGGATGATTTCAGAAAGAGCTGGAAAAATCTATATGAACTGATGCAGAGGGAAATAAGTAGAACCAGGAGAATATTATACAGAGTAAGAGCAATATTATGAAATGATGAACTATGAAAGACAGCTTCTCTCCACAATCTATAGATCCAGGACACTTCTGAGGGATTTATGACAAAGAATGCTATTCACCTTCAGAGAAAGAACTATTAGAGTCAGAATGCAGATCAAAGCATGTGATTTTTCACTTTAGTTTATTTGAGTTTTTATTTTGGGGTTTTGATTTTATATGATTATTCTCTTTAAAAAACCAACAGTATAGAAATATATTTTGCAGCATAATATATTTATAACCTAGATTGAATTGTGTGCCTGCTCCAGAATTGGGGAGGGATGAGGAGGGAGACAATTTGGATAATATAATATCAGAAAACTTATATGGAAATTTATTTTTATATGTAATTGATAAAATATATTTATAAAAAAGAAAAAAATAAGAGCAATTGCATAGTGCTTACTCTAAGCCACACACTGCTAAGCACTTTACCATCCTTATCTTATTTGATCCTTCTGATAACCTTGGGAGGCAGGAACTATTATTATCCTCATTTTACAGAAGAGGAAACTGAGGTAGCCAGGTTAAGGAACTTGTCCAGGATCGAACAGCTAGTAAGTTTTTGAGGCCTGCCTGGCTGAGTTCTTTTGCCAGCTCTGATGCTTTCCAGCTGTGACCATAAGTAAGTTACCTAACTCCATTTGAGCCTTATTGTCCTCACCTACAAAATGGGGATAATGATATTTGTAGAAGCTTATTATGACATTCAGAGGAGATGTTTGAAAAGCATTTTGTAAACCATAAGGTGATACATAAATTAACATTGCTATTATTTATTTTTATTGATGTTAATATATCATATATATGATATAAAAACATAATAGATACATATAATACATGTTATATATAATGTTATATAATATGCAATAAAATATATTAAATAGTACATTGTATAACATGTAATAAGTATGTAATCATATATAATATATATCATAGCATACATAATAATATATAATGGTACATATATTATAAAACAAATATATTGGGGAGCAGCTGATTGGCTCAGTGGATAGAGAGCCAGGTCTAGAGACAGGAGGTCCTAGGTTCAAATATGGTCTCAGACACTTCCTAGCTGTGTGACCCCTGGGTAAGTCATTTAATCCCCATTGCCTAGCCCTTACCACTCTTCTGCCTTGGAACCAATGCACAGTATTGATTCTAAGATGGATGGTAAGGGTTTTTAAAAAATAAAAAATAAAATAAATATATAGCTCTATATAAATTTAATATATTTATATTAAAATGTATCATTGATTACTAATTATTTTATTGGTGTTATAATTATCTTAGAGAGGTTGCAGAATTGTACATCATTGAAATATCCGAGTAAACCCATAGCTACTTAGGTTGTATAGACACCCCCAAAAACATAACACACCATAGGACACCACATAGGGAAGGTAACCCAGGTAAGCACCCTCTCCAGAGCTCCACTGGCCTTGGGCTTTGGCAGAAAGCTTTCTTTTGCTCTCTCTCTCCTCTGAATACATTCAGCTCCACAAGTACTGGCCAGTTTAAGAACACCGGCTCAGAGCCCTCTGCACCCCCTTTGTCTCAAAGTGGGAGAGAGCGCCTTGCGAGGACCACTGGCACCAGCTAGAGCCTTTGTGTCTGTAATTGCGCTAACAGTGGTCATCGCCCCTCCGCGGGGGTTTGAGCTGTGGGATTTTGCCAATGCCATAATGAGGGATTCTTTCATTTAGGGCAAAAAACCAAAAACAAACAGTTTCGGAGGGGCTGGAGAGGAGGGTAGATATGGAGGATAGGTCAGGGTTGGAGTGGACCCTCTACACCACAGCTCCTCGCCCCTCCCCCTACCCCCCCCCCCCAACATCTGGCACAGAATAGGCTGGGAGAGATGGTGACAACAAGAATATAGTCCAAGGGCTGACGAGGACAAGAGAGCCCCAGAGGAACCAGGGCACCTTCAAGGGTTGGGAGGGAAGGAAGGCTGGAGGAGGGGAACCCCATGAGGAAGAGCAAGTGGCCCATTCTGGCTGTAAAGTTGAGTTTGGGAAGGGGAGTAATATGGAATATGCCTAGAGAGGTTGTTGGTCCTTCATCTCGACATCATTGTGGCACAGTCATCAGCCTAGAAAGCTAGCCTGGACCTAGACTTGTAAGGGTTTTAGATGTTAGACTGAGGAGCTTGTACTTTATCCTTGGGATAAAAGGGAGTCACTCACGGGAGTCTTTCAAGCCCCGAAATGGTGTGGCTCAGCCCGTGCCTTCGAAATATTGGCTCGGCAGCTCTGTGGCGGATGGGCTCCACATGGCCGAGAGGTCGGTGAGGAGGCTATTATAATAGCCTGGGAGAGAGGTGGTCTGCGACTGATTGATTGGCTGTGTGGGTGGTAAGAGGGGAACCCGTGCAAGGGAGATCCTGGAGGCAGAACCCACAAGATTTGGAAACTGATTCGTTAGGTTGGACCAGGGAAAGCGAAGATTCAAACAGGACCTCGCAATCCTGTGTGGCTGAAAGGCCAGAGGTGCCTTCAGAAAAGGGCTGGATTGGGGGCAAAGATAATGGATCTGATTTGGACATGCCAAGTTTTAGATGCCATTGGGACATCCAGATGGGAACGTCCAACGAGCAGCTGGTGACGACGAGTGGATATATAGATACGAAAACCCTGAGTGTAGAGATGATCATTGAACCCAAGGGAGTTGATGAGATCTGTAGATAGAGGGTTTAGGGAGAGAAAAGAACCCGGACACGGGTGATGATTCAGCAAAGAAAACTGAGTGACATTTGTTACCAGTGACAGCCTCCTCTACTCCTGGACACTCACTTCTCTCTTGGCTTCCAGAGTATTTCTTTCCATATTTTCTCTCTTTTGCTACATCATCATTCTGCTCCTAAACACTAGTGTTCCTTAGGACTGTCTATTCTTCCTATTCTCTCTCATTTTTCCCCTTCCTTCCTTTCTCCTTTGTTCTCTCTCCCTCTTATACCCCCTCTCCATTCCTCTCCCCTTCTCCCCTATTTCTCCTCTCTTCCCCATTCATCTGCCCTACTCTTCTCTTTTCTTTACCACCCTAGTTTAGATCCCTGTTTAGTTTTGATCTCTTTCACCTGCTTCCATACTCTACCAAGCTGTCCCAATCATCTTCCTCCATAGTCTGGCTCCCACCTATCTTGCAAATCTAATTTTCTATTCCTCACTTACATGAGTTCTAGGTTCCAATGAAACTACACCACTAGCCATTCCCAGACTTTGACATTCCATTTCCTGTCTTTGCATTTGCCTGGAACTCCTCACTTTTGCCTCTCAGGTTCTTTGTCTTTGTTCACACACCGCCTCCTTTGTGAAGCCTGCACTGATCTCCCAGTTGTTAGTACTCTCTCCCTCCTCAAAATTTCTTTGTGTCCCAAAAGTCTTTGAGCAGTAGCTTAAACCTGCACAAAAACATTTGGGATAATGTATATTTATTTGGGTATATCTTATATGCTTTAATTAGGAAAGAAATTTGAAGTCGGGGTATATTTCATTTGTGTTTTTGTATCCTGAGCCTTACCAAAAAAAAAAAAAGCAAGTGCCTTACAAAAAAAATTTAATGGGAGATAGAGAGTGTAGTCCAAACCTGTGATTTACTCAATGTAGTATATTCATACCAAAATTTCTTCTGCACCTACAGGATCAATAACTTTTCTTTAACATAATAATAATAATAGCTAACTTTTATTAAGCATCTGCTATGTATTAGGCACCATGCTAAGTGCTTTCTAAATATCTCTTTTGATTCTCCCTATAACCCAAAGAGGTTATTACTTTTTCGCTATTACTATCCTCATTTTACAGTTATAGAAATTGAGGCAAACATCAGTTAGGTGACTTCCCCAAAAACCACATAATTGCTAAGTATCTAAGACTGGATTTGAACCTAGGTCTTCCTGACTCAAGGTATACACTCTATCCACTGTGCCACCTAGTTGTTGATATTTGGGGCAGCTAGGTGGCATAGTGGATAGAGTACAGGGCCTGGACTCAGACTGATTTTTGTGAATTCAAATCCAGCCTCAGAAACTTACTAGCTCTGTGACACTCAGCAAGTCACATAACCCCATTTGCCTCACTTTCCTCATCAATAAAATGAGCCAGAGAAGGAAATGGTAAATTGGGCCAGTGTGTTTGCCAAGAAATCCCCAAATGGGGTCTTTAAGAGTCTTAAACTGAGAAACAACTGAACAACAGCAAGATTTTACCCACAATCACAAAACTAACACATACCAAAGACAGGATTTGAACCTAGGGCTTTCTGGCTCCAAGGCCAGGCTAATATAGTTTTACTACTCTCTTTTACTTGTGTGTCTTTAGTTGTTGCTCAGTCTTTTCAGTGCTTTGGTATCTTTCTCTGTGAAGGGTGAAGGTTGGCTCTCTTTCTCAGTACTTAGCCTATCTATGATCCCAGGACCAAATCATCTATAAATCACTTCTAGCTTCATATCCTATGATTTTACCCAAGGTCACACAGATAATAAGTGTTAGAGCCAAGGCTAACCCCAGATTTTCTTTTTCCAAGTTCAGTTCACTCTGCCATCAAAAACCTTTATTTGAATGAATGCCCAATGCTGAAGTTAGCACATTAACAATGAGTGCTGGAAGACTTGAAAAATGTCTTTGGCTTTGTTCCTGTTTGAATTAGTCTTCTTTTCCATTTGTTTTTAATATTTGCACTTATCCATAGTTCTCATTACCTTCCATTAATTTTAATTAATTAGCATAATTAATTCCTAATTAGCGCCAATTTCATCATTGTCAATGGCTTTCATTTGCCTCTTCCATTGACCCTTTTCTTCATGGATTAGTGAGTTTTGCTTTGGGACACCCAAATTCTTTGGTTTATTTTAGTGAGATGAGTTCTGATGGTTGCTTCCCTGAATGCATCATTTTAAAGACTCTCTCCTTTCTTCCTGTGAATTCTTGTACCCTCCATAATTTTTTCCTCCAAGTCAGCTTTGCAAAAGGCTGTTTCTTTTTTCTGCTGGTCCCCCTTTCTGTGTACCCTAATCAGCATTTCTGATCTGAGATTAGCATTATCAGAAGACTCACAGAGTTGTTTTCACCCATTCAAGCACATCCCTTAAATACTGGATGGAAATAAGGAATGATGCTCAGCTCACAGCTAGCTTTGAATTTGACATTTGGAACCAAAGGAAAGAACTTGTACAAGTGATGAGGCATTTCAGTG
The DNA here is from genome assembly GCF_027887165.1 of Monodelphis domestica. Classification (NCBI taxonomy): domain Eukaryota; kingdom Metazoa; phylum Chordata; class Mammalia; order Didelphimorphia; family Didelphidae; genus Monodelphis; species Monodelphis domestica. The sequence continues at coordinate 231,037,714 of NC_077232.1, forward strand.
TGTGACAGAAGAAGAAAATTGTTTCATTATTTCTTAAAGAATTATCTGATGTTACATACATAACCAATATCAAATTGCTTACTGTCTCAGAGAGGAAGGAGGGGAGGGAGGCAGGGAGAGAATTTGGAACAAAATGGTAGGAAATGAGTGTCCCAAATTGTTTTTACATGGAATTATCTGAAAGAGGGATGAACAAGCATGAGCAAAATGGCCCTTCCTGATTCTAGAACTTGGATTTGGTGGGGATGAAATGACCATGACTTGATAGGCATGACACAATCATGCCTATGACTCAGCACTGATAAGCTAGCCTGCTTCTGCCTACATTGACTCAGAGCTGAAGGACTCTTAAAACTTTGAGATGATGGAGCATCTCCTTTATTTTTTTCACATTCCAGAAGTAACTTGTATACTTCTTTCTTAATTAAAATTTTTTAATTTTAACAGAAATATATTTTCTTTCCCTCTCATTTCCCACCCTGTTGGGGAAAAATAAGAAAAACCAATTCCCTGCAATATGTATATGTTGCCAAACGAAACAAATCTTCTCATTGGATGTGCTAAAAAATATGTTTTACAATTAAAACTAGATCTAAACAATTGGAAAAACATTAACTGCTCATGGGTAGGATGAGCTAACATAAAAATGACCATCCTACCCAAACTTATTTATTTATTTAGTGCCATACCCATCAAACTATCAAAAACCTTTTTTACTGAATTAGAAAAAAATCATAACAAAGTTCATTTGGAAGAACAAAAGGATATCCAGGGAAATAATGAAAAAAAAAGAGAAGGAAGGGGATCTTGCAGTTCCAGATCTCAAACTATACTATAAAACAGTGGTCATCAAAACAATATGGTACTGGCTAAGAGACAGAAAGGAGGATCACTGGAATAGATTTAGGGTAAGTGACCTCAGCAAGACAGTCTATGATAAACCCAGAGATCCCAGATTTTGGGACAAAAATCCACTATTTGATAAAAACTGCTGGGAAAATTGGAAGACAGTATGGGAGAGATTGGGGCTGGATCAACATCTTACACCCTACACCAAGATAAACTCAGAATGGGTGAATGACTTGAATATAAAGAAGGAAACTATAAGTAAATTAGGTGAACACAGAATAGTATACATGTCAGATCTATGGGAAAGGGAAGATTTTAAGACCAAGCAAGAATTAGGAAAAAAAAAACAAAAAGTAAAATATATAGTTTGGATTACATGAAATTAAAAAGTTTTTGTACAAACAAAACCAATGCAACAAAAATTAGAAGGGAAACAACAAATTGGGGAAAAAATCTTCATAACAAAAACCTCTGACAAAGGTCTAATTATTCAAATTTATAAAGAGCTAAATCAATTGTACAAAAAATCAACCCATTCTCCAATTGATAAATGGGCAAGGGACTTGAATAGGTATTTTTCAGATAAAGAAATCAAAACTATTAATAAGCACATGAAAAAGTGTTCAAAATCTCTTATAATCAGAGAGATGCAAATCAAAACAATTCTGAGGCATCACCTCACACCTAGCAGATTGGCTAACATGACAGCAAAGGAAAGTCATGAATGCTGGAGGTGATGTGGCAAGGTTGGGACATTAATGAACTTCTGGTAGAGTTGTGAATTGATCCAACCATTCTGGAGGGCAATTTGAAACTATGCCCAAAGGGCACTAAAAGACTGTCTGCCCTTTGATCCAGCCATAGCACTGCTGGGTTTGTACCCCAAAGAGATAATAAGGAAAAAGACTTGTATAAGAATATTCATAGCTGCGCTCTTTGTGGTGGGAAAAAAAAACTGGAAAACGAGGGGATGCCCTTCAATTGGGGAATGGCTGAACAAATTGTGGAATATGTTGGTGATGGAATACTATTGTCCTCAAAGGAATAATGAACTGGAGGAATTCCATGTGAACTAGAATGAACTCCAGGAATTGATGCAGAGTGAAAGGAGCAGAACCAGAAGAACATCATACACAGAGACTGATACAGTGGTACAATTGAATGTAATGGACTTCTCCCTTAGTGTCAATGCAGTGATCCTGAACAACTCGGAGGGATTTACAAGAAAGAACACTATCCACATTCAGAGGAAAAACTGTAGGAGTAGAAACACCGAAGAAAACAATTGCTTGATTACATGGATTGAGGGGATATGATTGGGGATGGAGACTCTAAATGATCATCCTAGTGCAAACATTAACAGCATGGAAATAGGTTCTGATCAAGGACTCATGTAAAACCCAATGGAACTCCACATATAGAAAGGGGTGGGGGGGAGGGAAAGAATATGATTCGTGTAACCAAGGGAAAATATTCTAAATTGACTAATTAAATAAAATTTAAAAAATAAAAAGAATTTGAATGTGAAAAAATAAAAATAAATAAAATTATTCTTTCTTAAAAAAATTAAAAATATGTTTCATTCAGCATCCTTAATCTCCCACCTCTTCATCAGGAAGTAGACAGCATACTTCATCCTAGGTCTTCTAGAATTAGGGACTGTTCTTGTGTTGATGGTAGTTTTTGAAGCTCTCAAAATTATTTGTCTTTCCTGGGTGATTGTTATTGTATAAATCGTTCTCCTGGTTCTGCTCATTTTTTCTTATATACAAAAAAGTTATTAAACAATTCATAGTTGTATTACTGCTCTGCCTGTACCCAAAAAGAGATCAAAGAAAGAGGAACAGATCCTAGAGGTAGAAAAATATAGCAGCAGTTTTTGTGGTGGTGAAAACAAAAGCACAAAATAAGTTAAAACCCCATTGGAAAGTAAGGGGATCCCCATCAGTTGGAGAATGGCTGAATACACTGTGTTAAAGAAATGTGGTAGAAAGCTATTGTGATATAAGAAATGAGGAAATAGATAATTTCAAAGACTTATGGAAAGACTTGTATGAACTGATTCAGAGAGAAGTAAGCAGAACTAGAAGAAAAATTCATGTTTTAATATGAATATTATAAAAATGAATAATTTTGAACATTTTAGAAAACTAATGAAACATTCATCCCCTTTCAAGGATGCTGAGCTGGTGGAGCTAGTGATTCATCAGGTACTCTCTGTTTTGAGGCTAGACTCTTACTTCAAGGGCTGAGGAAGAGGGGCAGTTTGCCCTTCTCCCTACCCCCCACCCCAAGCAGCTTGTAAGCACATGTTCTACCCAGGCAGCCTGAAGTCTGGATTTGAGGTTGCCTTCCTTTGTGCTTAGACTTTTCTGATCTTAGTTACAGAATGGGCCCACTACCAATGATAATAACAATAACAATAATGAGTATTTCTATAAAGCCAGCTAGATAGTGTGGTGGCTAGAACACGAGGTATGGAGTCAGGAAGACCTGGGTTCAAATTTGACATCAGACACTTCTAGCTTTTTGACAAGTCACTTAATCCCAGTTACCTAGCCTTTACTACTCTTCTGTCAGAAAGTAAGCATATATATGGATATATAAATTTGGAATATATATATCAACTTTATCTGAGCTTTTTTTTTTTCCAAATTGGAAATGGGTGGAGTGAGAGAGAAAGGAGTAAAAAGAGCAGGGAAAAGAGTTTTAGAGAAAAAAAGGACTGACTCTTGTGTAACCTGAGTTCCAAGACTCATTGATATGGGACTCTTTCCTCATTGGTGGAGATGATGCCCCATCCCTGCAGAAGGAATGGAGCAGAGCTGGGTAGACCCAATTGGAGAGAAAAGTTGGAAAGAGCATTTTCTGAAGTATATCTTATGATTTCCATGTTTTCGTACAGAATTGGAAAAATGGGTTTCTGTGATAATTGTGAAGTGTGTGTGTGTGTGTGTCTGTGTGTGTGTGTGTGTGTGTTGTGTTGTAGAACTGGTATTGGTGGGAAAGAATCAAGCCTTGGATATCAACCTTGGGTTTTGCTTCTTCCAATATGAAACAATGATTAGAAATTAGCTTGAACCTGAAAACATGTTCCCTAGACTAAGAATACTTAAGGGAACAGAGATGTCATTCTAGTCTGATAACTCCTCCACCACCAAGGAGAGTGGTGTGATCAAGCTTCTAATCCCAAACCTCTGCTTCCTTTACTAGCAGGAATTAGAGTTCCCTTAGAGAAGGGTGAAGGGAGAAGAGGCTAGAGATGTCTATTCTACTTCCACTTGAGCCACACAGTGACATCCCTCTGCCATATGTAGGATGACCCTTATTACATTCAAAGTCAGAAGAAGCCTAAGAGATTACCTAGTGAAACCCTTCCATTGTCCAAAAAACTACGTTCCCACTACAATATCCCCATCATACAGCTTTCACCTTATGCCTGAATAAGTGACGAGGCAAGTACTTTCCAACAAGGCAACGCCTTTCATTATCTGTCCTGATACAGATTCCGGATATGATAGAGTGGTGTGAGCAGTCATCTACTGGCGATTAGTGAAGACCAGGGATTGTGGTAGCAGGGACTTTGTTTTCTTCAGTACCCCGCCCAGTTCTTGGTATGCCTCTAAGTGAGAAGGCATTTAATAAATGGTTGATTGACTGAAGATTACTTCTCAGTAGCCACACTGATCAGCTAAGCAGATAGAGAAGGACCAGTGGGATTGTTAGGCATCATCCCTGCCTTGGGATCTTGATAGGTACATTGCCTAATCATTATCCTGAGAAGTAGATGAAGGTTGGGGGAAAAGAATCCTCATTAGTCATAGATACACACATATGTGTATGTTCGTCATACATATATATATATATATATTATACACATGGTATTCATTAATTATTGCATTATAATTTATTAATAATTATTACTTTGTGCCAGGCTAAAGGCTGGGACACAAATACAAACAATCAAGATACTCATGTTAACTGACATTTAAACCAAGGAAAATCACACATAAAGGAGAGCTAAAAGGAGCAGCAAAGGGTACCAACATGAGGGTGAGATAGCTGTGAAGGAGAAGGACAAAAAGGGCAGAGGGCCATCCAGACAGGGGGTGAAATGAAGCAAGGATGGGTCCTTTCCTGAAATAATAATGTGAATAGGCAGTCATCAATCAGGAGAGTGGGGCCTCAGAATAGATAGAGGTTTCTCCAGAATGAGGTGATTGATGAGGAAGAGAAGAAAGCTGGAGAGGAATTGAGAATGGAGTTTTTGCAACTAGCAACAGAAAAAATAATGTGGATAGATGGTGATATCCACTATAGGAAACTGGGTTAGATACTCCGTTGACTGTCTGTAAATATCTCAGTTCTCCATCGTGAAAGGAAGGCAAAGTGAATCTTCCTTCACTGGACCAGCGCATACAAGTCTTAGATACTGATTTGTAGAAAAGTAACTTTATTTATTTAGAAATCAAGGATGAATTATGAGGATTGAAACACAAGGATGCCCTGACTAAAACACCAACCCTTCAATATATGTCCATCTCACAATGGGCTCTTCTGGTCTTCAGGCTACACTGTTTCCTCCCTGACTAGCTAATTTCCCATCAAACCTTTTCTAAGCTACCTGACTACAACCTTCAGTTGTTGGTATAATTATACATTTTTAAGGTTGTCTCCAAAGTTACTCAGAATGAACCCAAGATGGCTGGGTTCATTTAGAGCAGAGTATGGGCAAGATCTCCAGGTAAAACTTCTCTCAGGCAGTGTTGGTAAGACAGCAGGTATAGCTAGAACATCAACAAGATGTTCTCTCCAGTGAAACAGGAACCTCCAAAGACAGTTTACAGTTATCTTCTTCCTCAAAAGGTTGAGGTAGGAAACCTCAGAAGAGCAGCTTCCTTCAGCTCCCTAGACATCCCAAGATCCCCTCCAGGATTCTTAGAATGAGCTCATGCCAGTAGCTCTGGACACAGTATCTAAGTATTCTCAAACTTAACCTTACAAAAGTTTATCTTTCTCTAATCCTATCCTTATACAACTCAAGAGAGCCTGGTAACCCTTGGCCAAATTCCACTCACTAATTGGAGCCCTGATCTTAGGCTTCCTCAAGGAGGTTTGAATTTTCCCTGGTTCATTTCTGAAGAATAAGTCAAGGCTAGGGACCTATTAAAGTAGCATGGAAGGAAGGGAAGAAAGTATGGAAGAATTACAGTAGATATTAATTTGCAGAATTTTGAAACAAGAAGAGACTTTAGGGAGCTAGTCTGATTTTCTACAGATGAGGAAACCAAGGCCCCTGGATTTTTGTTTTCTTAAATAAGATGTACTAGCTAAACCTTATCCTTTTTTCCCCAGCAATACTCATAGTACTCAACTCAAACCATAGTAAATGCTTAACTGATGTTTGTTAAGTTAATTGAAGATCTCAAAAGGTCTTAGATCTATAATAACATTTCACTTCATTGTAAGTTCATAAATGCATCCTCTAGTGTTTCTTTAATTTCATTATTTTTATCTTTTTTTATTCCAATAACAAATTTACACTTAAGTTTTTCAAAGTTACATGATCCATGTTGTCTCCCTCCCCTCTTCTGTCCTCCCTCCTGGAGTTGACAATAAATTCTACTGGGTTATACGCTTATTCTTTTATTTTAAAACATTTTTAATTACAATTTTTCCCAGTTACACATATTAAAAAATTTCCACACATGTTTTCTTAAATTATATGATTGAACTTATTTTCCTCCTTCCCTTCCCTTCCCCACCCCTCCAGGGCTGGCAGGTGATTTGATCTGGGTTATACATGTATTATCATGCCAAATATTTTCATAGTCATTTTTGTAAGTGAGTAATCTTATAAAACCCAAACCCCCAAATATAAAGCCAAATAAACAAGTGAAAAGTTGTCTGCTTTTATCTACATTCTGACTCCAACTAGTATATTTCCTTTAAATATATTTTATCTGCCGTTCCCATGTGGGGAAAGAGAAATCTAAGGAAAAAAACATTGGATTAGAAATTCACAGACCTGAATTTCCCATTTATTGCTATATGTTCACAGACAAATCACTTAACTTCTTAGATAGTTACAGACTGAACTCCTAACCCCAGACAGCTATCTTAAAAATGTCTGCTACTAGCTTCCAGGAAAAATGAATGAGGTAGTAGAGATTCTCCAGTGCAAATCCATCACCATTACTCAACTCAGATTATATGTATTTGTCTCCAGTAGCTCCTCAAAGTTTAAGAACTGTTTTTTCCCACTCTGTTCTACCTACACTTCCATTCCCCTCCACCTCTCCAGAGGGGTGTTTGCTTGTTTTTGTCGAACCAAAGGCTGAAGAAGAATGGTGTCTTCTGGGTCATTGACTATTTGGAGGAAAGCAAAGAGCCATCCTAGCTGTGGCAAATCTGATTACTGGGTCATCCTGAGTTGGGTCTAAGAGTTGCACCAACTTCATCCCATTCATTCACATTAAACTTCATCACAGTGGCAAGGAAAGAACCCTAGATTTAGAGGAAGTCATTGTGGACTTGAGTAAGAATCACAGATTGAGAGTTGGAAGGGACTCTGGAAGCCACTGAATACAAATCTCTTCATTTTATAGAGGAGGAAATTGAGGCAGAAAAATTAAATACTTCATTCAGGGTCCTATAGCTAGTCAGTGTTTGAGACTGAATTTAAATACAAGATTTCGTGACTCTAAGATAGGTATGCTATTTTCTGCACCACCTCGCCAGCTCTTACATCCATTTTTTACGTTTGATGTTCTTGGCTTCTTCATGGGTGATTTTCACTACACAAATCTGCTGCTTCCTTTATGGTCTTCACCATTCTCCTGATGGTAAACAAAACAAAACAAAACAAAAACACTCTTCTTTTTTCCCCCCCCTTAGCTATTATCTCAGTGCCTGGCACACAGTAGGTGCTTAATATATTTTGATTGATGGATAAACTATTTTGATTCACTATCTTCCTTAGAAAGGTGCTGAATTTTGTGCTTTTTGAGAGGCAAGTGGTTCGAAAACTCCTCAGGTTGGCTCCATTTGAGAAAGAACCCAGATCAGCCATACTCACTTTTCTGCCAGTTCTGCTCTTGACTGGACTTTGGCTCCTCTGCCCCAGTAACCTTCTCACTTTAGAGATGCCTCCACCTCCGGGACCCCTCCTCTCATTAGTGAGTTCCTGCCTGGAACCTTTGTTGGAGGGCTTACTTCATTCTTTCCCAGTTCTGCTCCCAACACTCTGGATTTTTATACCTTGTCCCAGGGAATGGGTAGCTTTTTTCCTCTCTTCCCCACTCCCTCCACCATTTTGACTACCCTTTTTATGCCTGTATTTGTATTCCCAGGACATAGCATGGTGCCCACACATAGTAAGAGCTGAATATAGATACCAATAACTTTCCTTTACCAGTGCTATAGTTTATTGCCTTAGGAGTTGCCTGGGAGCACTTAGGGAATAAGTGAAGATAGAACGCTAAATCTGGAGGCAGAAGATATGAGTTCAACTCCAAGCCCAGATATTACCTGTGTGACCTGGACAAGCCATTTTCCTTAGTTTCTTCATCTGTAAAATGAGGTTAATAATAGCTCTAACTTTTTGAGATTGTCATGAAGATCAAATGAAATAATATTTGTAAAGTGTTTTGTAAATCTTAAAAGTTCTGGATAAATATAGGTTATTATTGTCACTAATAAGTCACATATAAATAAATAAATGTATGATGTATTACATTTATAAGTAATTTTATTCATTCAAATTTATACTAAATGTAATAAATACAAACAAAATAAATAATATCAATAATTATAAATTTGCTACATTTGTGATGAAATTCTCTAAATAAGTAATAAATAAGAATAAAAACAGTTATATACAAGTGAGTTGAGAGTCCACAATGTTCTGCAGCCTCAGTCATTTCTCTTTCCTCAAATAAGTTTTCTTGGTTGTCTACTCAGGTCTCCCATTTTTAATGGAAAAAAAATGACATCTTTACAATTTAACTTTTTTAGCAGTGATGTTGTTGAATTTTTAAATATTAGCATTAATTAATTAGTATTGATTCTGAGACACAAGAGCAACAAGGGCTAAGCAATTAGGGTTAAGTGACTTGCCCAAGGTCAATCAACTAGGAAGTATCTGAGGCCAAATTTGAGCCCTGGTCTTCCCAATTCAGGTCTGGATCTCTAGCTACTGTAGTATCTAGCTGCTTCTCTTCATATTTGAATTTTAACAGATTTTCATAAAAAGTTCTCTTTCTCCTATTTTTCACTCTTCTCCTACACCTACCCCTGAATCCCCAGCCTTTTCCTCATTCCCCACCAGCATTCACACACTCCCTTCACTCTTGTTGACTCCATCCTTTGATTGTTGAGTTCTTCCCATTACCTCCATTTTGAGGAAGTGCCCAGGTCAGCCTAGTGCTCTCTCCAAACTCTACTTCTGATTCTCTAGACTTCTGTATGTTGGGGGAGAGGGCAATTACATCAATTAATCTACTTCTCCTTTTCAACTCTTTTTTGTGTGTGCCATCATTAGAATATAATAGGATCCTTGAGATTTACATGAACTGATGCAAAATGAAATGAGAAGAACCAGAACTTACTACATATAGCAATGTTTTTTTTCAATGAACAATTATGAATGACATGGTTCTTCTCAGCAATACAATGATCCAAGACAATCCCAGAGACTCATGATGAAAAATGAACTGAGAGACTCTGAATGTAGACCAAAATATACTATATTTCATTTTATTCGTTATTCATTTTTGTTTGTTTGAGATCTCTTCCACAAGATGACGATTCTGGAAAATTTTTTTTAAATAATATAGGCTCCTTGAAGACAGGGACTGTCTTTTTCCATGTATTTGTATTCCCAACACTTAGCACATTGCTTGACACATAGCAAGCACTTCATGAATGTTCATTAATTTGAATTTCCCCTTTTTTATATCAAACTATATTTGTTTATTTAATTATTTCTCTTCATGCAGTGGCTTGTTTTCTGCCTAGAAAGGTCATCTCTTGCTTTTTTTCAATAATCAAAATGGGTATCTACCCTATAAATGCATATTTTAAAAATCTAATGTAACTTGATTGTTTAAAGATATTAATACAATTCTCTAACATATCATAAGGGAATTCCCTAAATATCCTACCTGTGGGTAAAATATTTGTTTGTCAAAGGCTAGATCTCTGGCTTAGAATCCTAGGCTCTCAGAGTTGGAAAGGACCTCAGAATTTAGAATTTAGCTATTCTAGCACTCATCTGAGGGGGATCTACTCTCTTGTTTCTCTTTCAAGGAGTCATCTAACTTCTGCTTGAAGATATCTAGTAATGGGGAATTGGCCACTTACCACTGTGGTTCATTCCATAACTGAACAGCTCTAAGAGTTAAGATGCTTTTCCTTGAATTGGATTAAAATCAGCCTCTCTACAACTTTCATCTCCTAGACCTAGTTCTGCCATCTGGGGATAAACAGAGCATGTCTAATATCTCTTTCACATTACAGTTCTTTGAATTCTTAAAGACTGCTATAATATCCCAACTTCAGGCAAAATTACCGCAGTTCAGAGACTCATAGCATTGTTGATTTAGTGCTGGAATAGTCCTTTTTTTTTGTTCAGTCATTTTAGTCACGTCCGACTCTTCATGAGCCATTTGGGGTTTTTTTAGCAGAGATATGGGAGTGGTTTGCCATTTCCTTCTCCAGTTCATTTTACAGAGGAGGAAACTGAGGCAAAGTAAAGTGACTTTATCAGGGTCACACAGCTAGTAAGTGTCTGAGACTGGATTTGAATTTACAAAGAACAAAGATCAGTCTTCCTGAATCCAGATCTTGTACATAGCTGCCCTGGAATAGACCTTAGAAGTCATCTAATCCAAACTTCTCATTTTGCAAGGTATTCAACTAATCGATCAATAAATATTTATCAAGTGCCTACTATGTGTCAGGCATTCTTCTAAGTGCTGGGTATACAAAAAGAAGCAAAAGACAGTCCCTACACTCAAGAAATTTACAATCTATTAGAAGGTATTAATGTCAGAAGAAGGGTTTGAATCCTAGTCTTCTGACACCAAAATCCAGACTCTTTCCTCTGTACATATAACTTCACTCTCTTGATTCTTGAACAGCATTAGTTCCAGCCACTTTAGTATGATAATCCCTTAAGATGATTTTGATCATAGGGTTGTTGTTGTTTCTTTTTTTAAACTTGAGAAACCAAGATATCAGATCATATATTCCCTCAATTCAAAACACCACCAATTTTATGGCAGTCAAATAATTTGCAGTTTGGATTGACTCAGAAATATGTTATCCTTAGTTTGTGGTTGTAGAATTCTTATAACTGAGTGCCCTGTTCCTTCTTTCTAGATGCCGGGTGTACATAAATACAGTAATCTCCATGACTCTCTTAAACACTTCATCATTTCCAGAACAAGTTTCTGATGCTCCTTTGCAGTGTTAACTCCCCCCCTCCCCTTTAATCTGATATGCTCAGCATCAATAATTCAGGCCAATGCTTTCTCTTTAGTGAAGAAAATTTAAAAGGAGAATGAGAGTAAGGAAATGTATGTGTTTTGTTCTCTGCATGATGAACGGTAAGAGGAAAAGGAAGGGAAAGCTACAAACTGAAATATGCCCACCATATTGGTTTGAGGCTGAGTATGGGAAACATTTAGGAAATATTCCTTTCACTGAAGTGGGTGTGATCTCCCCAGAGGTGGAATTTATGGACTTCTCTGAAACTCAATCAACTAATCAATCAAGTAGCAACAAATAAATATTTGCTATGTGCCAGGTAATCTGGGGTTATAGAGACAAAAAGAAAGAAAGAAAGAAATAGTCCTTGCCCTCAAGTTTGCATTCTATTAGGCGAGAGCACCTACACAAATATGAACATATTTTAAATGTCTATAAAAATAAGTATACGGCAATTTTCAAGAGGAGAAGCAGAAGTGACTGTGGCATTAGTGAAGACTTTGTGTAAGAAAATGAGTTTATAAGAAAAATGAGCAGCCAGGTGGCACCGAAAATAGAGTACTAAACTTAGGCTCAAGAAGACTTATTTCGATGAGTTCAAATCTGACCTCAGACACTTGCTAACTATGGGACCATGAACGAGTCACTCAATCCTGTTATTCCATTACAAAATAAGCTGGAGAAGGAAATGGGAAACCATTCCAGTATCTTTGTTGAGAAAACCTCAAATGGGATAATGAAGAATTGGACACAACTGAAACAACTGAACATAGAAGGAAATTAGGGATTGTAAAAGGCAAAGATAAGGATGGAGTTCATGGTAGGGTTAGCCTGTGCAAAGACATGGAGATGAGACATCTAATGCAATATGTGAGGAGCCACAAGAGTCAGTTAGTCAGTGGGCAGCTAGGTGGCTCAGTGGATTAAGAAGGAGACCTGGAGATGGGAAGTCCTTGATTCAAATATGGCCTCAGACACTTCCTACCTATGTGACCCTGGGCAAGCCCAGTTGCCTAGCTCTTTCCACACTTCTACCTTGAAACAGACACTTGGGTCAATTCTAAGATAGAAGGCAAGGGTTTAAAAAAATCAGTCCATCAGTAAACAGGGGAGACAATCCCTGTCCTCAAGGAGCTTATATTCTGATGGAGGAGATAATATGTGCATATTAAGGTTAAATGTAAGATTACCAGAGAGTAAATAGGAGCCAGTCTTAATAAGAGGGACATTAATTGCTGGAGAAACCTAACAACAAGCTCCTAGAGGCAGGATTTGATATGAGAATTAAAGAAAATAAGGAAAGATAAGAAGGGGAATGAGGAGGCTGAACAGACCTGACATGGGGTAGGAAGGTCGTATAGAGGCACAGAAATGATAGATGTATTATGTCAGTATCTAAGTCAAGATTTGAACCCAGGTCTTCCTAACTCCTGGCACTTAGCCCATTGGATAGAAAACTCAAGAAGACTTGAATTCAGACATTACTAGCTGTGTGACTCCAGGCAAGTCATTAAACATTGTGCAAGCCATTAAATGTTGTTTGCCTCAGTTTTCTCATCTATAAAGTGAGCTGGAGAAGGAAATGGACAACCATTTCTGTATCTTTGTCAAGAAAACCCCAATTTGGGTCGTGAAGAATAGGACATGACTGAAATGATTGATCAACAACTACCTGACTACAAGTTCCATACTTTCTCCACTATCTCTGTGAGTCTCTAAGAGTATTCCTTGATAATTTTCTTTTTCTTCTCTACTATTTCTTTTTTTTTCCTTCACACTGGTTTAAGACTCTTCCATCATCAGTGGAATAATCAAAGGGGAGAAAAATGGGAGTACAATAAATCAGGCTAATGCTTCCCCTTTATTGAATGCATTGACATGCATTGGACAGAAACAGTGGAGTTGGAGGAGATTTTGAGAGAATGAAAAAGTTGAGAAATGTATATAGGAGGGTCTAGAACTTTCCCTGGCTTTCTGGATGTTCTTCTCCCAACAACATTTATATAATTAATTCTACAATAGTTGGAGAAAGGAGAAAAGTATCTTGTCTCATGCAATATTGAGGCATGTAAAGGGAATAGCATCCAAAGCAAAGATTTATTCCTGGTTGCAGGAAGCCTATGAGTTAAACCCATAGTAGAACAATGTGAAAATCATTGGTGATAGATTTATGTGAAGGTTCTTAATTTTTTTTTTATGTCATCTGGTGAAAACCTCTGGGCTTCACTACAAAATACATTGAATTCCAAAAGAAACCAGTTATAGTGAAATAAATAAATATAGTTATCAAAATATCTTTTAAAAACTGAGTTCATAGACCCCAGGTTAAGAACCCATGGCTAGCGCTAGAAGGGATTTCATAGGTCATTCACCTAATTACCCTTGTTATTGATAGGGAAACTGAGGTCTAGAGAATCTAATTAACTTGCCCATGTCAGAAGAGTAGTTTCACAGGAGGAATTTGAACCAAGCACTTATAACTATAAAGCCATAACTATTCCCACTGTACTATGATGGAATTGATTCTTCCTTGGGCAATCCATGATGTCACTGGAGAGGATAGTCCTAGTAAACCCTTAAATGTGAAAGGATCAAGTTACATAGTTTTTATGACTTTGTTATTCTGATAAGTCAACCTTTGACCAGAAAATGGCAGCTCTTTTCCTGAAGATTCCTATCATCAGAATGCCTCTGGCTTCTTGTAATTTTTAGTGGGATATTCTAAATATCCCAGCATGAAATTTCACGCACCAGAATTTTCAGTAATGACCTTGGTAAGAACTGATAAATGGGGTGACCACCACCCAAAAGACTGTTTCAGACAGGCAGAGCAAGACCGCCATCTTGTGGCCCTGTTAAAGACTGTTAAAACCGTGTTGCATTTTTTTTTTTAATCTCTAGGCTGAGGTCCCATCCATGGTACTTGTCCCATGGGATTTGATTAGATAAAGCTGAGCACTGGAAGTTCCCCATTCCTGCTTCTCAGCTCTGTCTCTGGCTTAGCTGAAAAATATTTGCTGAAGAACTATTCCCCATCCATTTTATAAACTAGCCGAAGAGACAGTTTTATGGCTCTTCTGAATGGACCTTTGTCAAATCACAGTAGACTTCATTTAAACTTAATGTGCTGTAATTATTTTCAAAATGACACAGCCTGACAAGTTGAAATACTATTTTATAAAAGGATGGAGTTCAATGTGCTGTTGGATCAATTACAGGTATGTTAGCATATTTTCCTCTGAACCATAAATCTCTGTGTTTCAGAGACTTAAAGCCTGATTGATCACAGTCCATTTCCAAGAATCCAAACTCTTTTCCCCTGAGTCCCCAGGATAGCTTTCATTAGCTTCTCATCCTTAAATTTGAAAAAATTTGGAATTCAAAATACTCTCTCAGCAGAACTGGTAGTAACAGTATAGAGCTAAAAGAAAAGGATAACGAAATCACTTGTACTTTTATCCCTTTAAATTATTAACACTGTGTGTAGTAATATTTGCTGAACTTGATAAGAATGTCCTATTTCTCAGATGATAGTGATTTAATTTATGTAGCTAAAAAGTAATTGACAAAAATTCTCCTATTATGTCTATCACAATTAAGATGAATTCCTGAGTTGGCTATGATATAACAGGGTCCAAGTTCATAAAGATGCTGCCATGCTGGAAAACCCTGGAGTAGAGTCCTGGCAATGGATTGTGGGACTGTTGACTGAAAACTTGTTCAGTCATTTTATAGTCGTGTCTGACTTTTAGGGAATCTATTTTGGGTTTTCTTGGCAAAGATACTGTAGTGGTTTATCATTCTCTTCTCCAGATCATTTTTTGGATGAGAAAACTGAGGCAAACAGGGTTAAGTGACTTGTCTAGGGTCACATAGCTAGTAAGTGTCTGAGACCAGATTTGGACTCAGGAAAATGAGTCTTCCTGAATCCAGACTGGGCACTCTAGCCATTGGGCTCTCTAGAGATGTTTATAAACCTACATTTGGCCAGCATGAGTTTTCTTTTGTTGGTCAAAGTAACTATCTATGGTGGCCTAGAAAGGTAAAACTTCCATAAGTGGAGGGCATAAAATGAAAGGAAAGAAGGAAGGCAGGAAGTCAGGAAGGAAGGAAGGAAGAAAGGAAGGAAGGAAGGAAGGAAGGAAGAGGAAGGAAGGAAGGAGAGGAGAGAAGGAAAGAAGGAAGAGAGAAGGGAAGGAAGGAACAGAAAAAGGAAGAAAGGGAGAAAAGAAGGAAGGAGGGAAAGAAGGGAGAAAAGAAGGAAGGAGGGAAGGAAGGAAAGAAGGAGGGAAGGAGGGAAGGAAGGAAGGAAAAAGGGAAGGAGGGAAGGAAGGAAGGAAACAAGTATTTTTAAAACACTCTATATGCCAGGCATTATGTTCAGAATGGAGGATACAGATAAAAGCAAAAAGAAAGATAGTCCTAGCTGAAAGACCATAGTTTTGAAGTCCAGAAATCAGGAAAAGGGCTGGTTGGAGAATAAAAGCAGATTGACCTTGTCCCTTCCACAAATTGGAAAGTCCAGAAGCACTTACCAATGGGAAAAGGGGGACAGGTCTTATGAAGAAATATTCATTTTAGGGTGAACAGGCAGTTTGGTGGTAGACTGTTCAAGGAAAAGGGGACCTTGTTGGGGTGAAAATCACCTTTAAAGGTTGTTAAAATATTAATTTATGGTCGCCAGGGAAATCAGCTATGTAATTCCCTAAATGAAACACTCAAGTCAGAATGGAGTTTATGGTGGTTTAATCACAACGGGAGTAAGAAAAGGGAGAGGGAGAGAAGAAGAGAGGAGGAAAGGGAAAGAGGTTAACCCAACCTTCTGATAGAGTCAGAGGGAGTTTTTAGGCCTGGAAGGCCAAGGTAAAGAAGGGAATCAGTCCTTGACTCATGTGACCAATCTGAAAGAAGCTGTCTACAGGCCTCCTCTCTGCTCAAGCTCCTCGCAGGAACTGCCTCTCGCCCTGTCCACAGGAAGTGAGCGAATTCCAGAGGCTGTTCCCTACCTCACTTCCTGTGCCTTATAAGTGCCAATGGTGGCTCTAGCTTGACCTAGGACTGCCCAGAGGTCTGTCCTTTTTTGCACATGTCTGTTGAGGGCCATATTCTCAAATAATTAAATCTTGAGCTTTTTGCTGCAGCTCTTCCTAATCTCTACCTAAGTAGGGTGGAGATTTCAGTTTCCAAGATCTGACTCTGTTACTCCAAGTATCTCCATTGTCATTGATCTAGCAGTAGTCTCTCAGTGATCGAGAATGACTCTTGTCTTTGTGCAGTTTCATCTACGGTGTACCCTCATGTGGCTTTGCAGTCCAAAGGCTGAGGCGCAGAGTGTGTGGCACATGGGGCCTGGGACGCCAGTTGTTACGGGAGGTGCGGCTGTGGCCTGGTGTCGGCGTTCACGCGCAGCGGCAAGACGTCGACGTCGCTCATCTTCAAAGGTGGTGGCGGCCTGGTGAATGTGGGTTCGCCAGCTGCTTCTGTGAGAGGCAGCGAGTTCTAGTTGCTTTGGTGTCATGCCAGCCCACTTCAAGTCAGACTTTAGCTGATCCTTGAATCTTTTCTTTGGTCGGCCTTGTTTCCTGAGTCCAGCTGACAGTTCACCATAGAATACCTGTCTCGGTATGCGCTGTGGGTCCATGCGGATGACGTGTCCAGACCATCGTAGCTGGGTCTTGAGGACCAGGACTTCGATGCTGGTGGAGTTGGCTCTGTCGAGGACTTCCTGGTTGGGGATTTGGTCCTGCCATCGGAACCTCATGATTGACCGGAGAGAGCGTTGGTGGAATTGCTCCAGCTGGTTCATGTGCTTCCGGTACAGTGTCCATGTCTCACAATCGTACAGGAGCGAGTAGAGGACCGCTGCGTTGTACACTTTGAGCTTCGTCGCAGTGCTTACACCGCTGTGTTGGAGGACTTTGCAGCACAGCCACCTGAGTGCCTGGCTGGCCTCCTGGATCCTGGCATTGATCTCGTGGTCTAGGGACCCGTCGTTGGCGATGGTGCTGCCCAGGTACTTGAAAGTGTTGATGTTAGAAAGCTGCGTGCCATCGATTGTAATGCACGGCTGGTTCGTTGGCCTCCCCGGTGCAGGTTGGAACAGCACCTCTGTTTTGGTGAGGCTGATAGTCAGGCCAAACAGTTTTGTTGCGGTGGAGAACCTGTCCACAATGGTTTGGAGATGATTTTCTTGGTGGGCCATGAGAGCACAGTCATCTGCAAAGAGAGCTTCCAGGATGAGTCTCTCTGTTGTCTTTGCTTTTGCAGTCAGGCGGCGAAGGTTGAATAGTGAGCCATCCAGTCGGTATTTGATGTAGACGCCCAGGTCTAGATCCATCACAGCATGTTGTAATACTTGGGTGAAGTATAGGTTGAATAGTACCGGAGAGAGGACACAGTCTTGTTTCACACCATTGGAGATGTCGAAGCGACTGGAAGTCTCTCCACTAGATAGGACTTCCCCTGTCATGTCGACATGAAAGAGCTGGATCAGTTTGACGAATTTTGCTGGGCAACCAAGCTTGCTGAGGATCACTCACAATGGGGTGTATGGGGTGCTCAGGGAGGGGTAGTATCTCTGGTATGGAGGGCTTGTCGTGCCCTCCTAGGGCAGCTCTCCAGCCTCTGACCCCCACCTAACACCCAGCTCTCCCTTGTGGCTCCCAGTAGCTGCTAGCATGCGGCAGCGGCCACACCCCAGGCAACGGCTTTGACAGGCCGGCTAAACCTTGTGAGGGTAGCCATCGGGTCGACCCCTGGTGAACCAGGGCTTTGCTCACCCAGCATGTGTCATTGATCAGGAAATAGCTAAATGCCATCCTCCAAACAATGGTCTGAACAGGGTGGAGTAGTTTTGAAATTCACAACCTTAGATCTCTGAAGTATAAGAAATATGATATAATACACAACAAGCTTTTGCTTTGAATTTCAAATGTATGCTGCACACATCAAAAAATAAATACTGGCTGTGCCATCATAGGTTAGATAACCATTATATGGAGCTATCTGTCGAGATTGGCTGGACAGGTGAGGAAATTACTTCCATATTTGAAATTTGAGATTTGGTTACTCCCAAGCCACACCTTTTCCCTCCCACAAGACCAAACACCTCAGTTAAAGCAGTCTTTCCCTCATGGCCATGCTTGGGGAGAGAACAATAGGAGTCAGGATGGGAAGAGATAATGTAGCTCAAGCACTTAGGCATCTTTCTCACCAGAATATTCTAGCTCCCTGGCTCATGGTTTTTTAGCTTATGCAATGGAATGAAAACCCTGATCTATTTTTAATTCTGTTCTTTAGAGTGCTTATTAAAAATATTAACAAAATATCATTGGGATTCTCTCTATTTTTCCTCAGAGCTCTCAAACCAGGATAAAATCCTGGCTATTTTATTTTGCTCAAACCTTTACGTTCCACCTTAGAATCAATGTATTGGTTTCTAAGGCAGAAAAGCAGAAAGGGCTAGGCAATGGGGGTTAAGTGACTTGCCCAAGGTCACACAACAAGGACGTGTCTGAGGCCAGATTTGAAACTTGGACCTCCCATCTCTGGGTCTGGCTCTCAATCCATTGAGTTACCCAGCTGCCCCAGTCCTGGCTATTTTAGACTGAAGTTGTCTTGACAATGTAGTCCCAGCTAGTGACTGGTGTTTCCATTATTACCCTTCATCCCATTTACCATAATACACATAATTATACCTAATCCACAGATAAGCACCATAAGACACTAGAATAATTTATTTATATATAATTTATATATATATATATAATAATTTATATAAAAGTGAGATATTTTCAAAGACATGAATTATACCAGGAGCTATGAACAGATTAAAAAAACTGAAAACCTTTGGAGTAAATGCCTACCATCTTGAGGCAGAGGTAGAAGCAGATGAAGGAGAGAAATGGAATACTTTTCCATTTTTTTCTCAATTTTTTTCTGACAATTTAGCCATACTTGTAAGTAGGAGTTTGAGCAGGTGGATTGTAGCTTTGACTCTTTTGAGACCACTAAGACTATTATTTTAATCTCCATTCAATCTTAACTCCCAGGGATGTTCTGAAAGTCAACTTTTACATGTCTCGGACTCCAGGGGAATCTCTACAGTGGGGGGGAACCACCATTCAGAACTTCATACTTACCTTTTTGACTGTGTCATCTGGGAAGACATATGAATTGATGCAAAATGATGTGAGCAGAACCAGAATGATTCCCATAATAAGAACATTGAAAAAAAGAAACAGCTTTCAAAGACTTAAGAACTCTGATCAGTATAATCACCAATAAAAATTCCAGAGGACCCAACTCCTGAAAAGAAGGTAAGGGATTCAGTGTATAGAATAAGACATTAATTTTCTGGTCAATGTGGGTATTTATTTTTCCTAATTTCAAATATCTCTTATAAGAGGTATTGTTTTTAATTTTGTTTTCTTAGAGGATAGGAAGTGAGAGGGAGGGAAAATAGATTTTTGTTATTTTTTTAAAAAAGCAACACTTCAAAAAAATTATCTTCTCTTACTTAGCACTAAATATAGAGCCGCATATGAATCATTGAATGAAGTAAGTTCTTGGGCCCCATTTTGCCATTTCACCTAAAGGATTTTGATTAAAACACATTTTCATTTTAGATCTATTCCCAAGCTTTCTCTCTAAAATCAAATCAATTCGTTTTTTTGTGTGTGTGTAAACAGAAAGACAAATCCAGTTAAACTGAGTCAGCCTTCTGAGCTAATTATGGAGATTAGTAGCAAATATACTTGACTCAGTTGGAACTTCTCTGAAATTCATACATGGGGAATTTTTGTAATTTTGGCACTTAATTTCTATAAATTCTCCTTGCAGCCACTTTATATGAGAATCAATTGACTTTTAGTGAATGAGGAGAAATTCTAGTGTCTGATATTACTAGAAAAAATTAGCTCTAAAAAGCTTTTTTTTTTTGGTTAAAATATCTTTTTAAAGAGTCAAAGATAAAATAAAACCCTTATATATAAGCCAAAATATTAATAGCATCAACGTTTTGTAGTAACAAAAACATTACACATAATGGAGCTCATCTGTGGGGAATGGATGCACCAATGATGGTATGTGAATGCAAGGGAATATTATTGTTCTACAAGAAACAACTTATGTAAATATTTCAGGATTGTGAAAAGTCTTGGATGAACTGATTTGACTTTTTTAAAATAAGATAAAAAAAATCTCCTGAAATTTCCACAGATACAAAATGTTGTCACGACTATGAGATTTACTGTGTTTAAAACAATTTTTAAAATGCCACACGAATGCCTGATTGAATTATTGTTAAAACATTTGCATGTAGGAATGACTTCCATAGTGCCTGAACTCACATAACCCTCCATACTGGATATTTTATCGATGCCATTTGTTTTACATCATAGTAATTTCTGGAAATATTACTTTCTTCTCTGATAAATTCAACTCTCCCTTGTAATTAAGATTATAGTTAAGTAAAAACACTCAATATGGTGATTGTCTCTGTCTATGACCTACTATTTGAAATTCCTGGACTGTCTACTATGAGGAGAGAGATTGTTTCATTATCTGATCTCCAGGATTATTGTTGGTTTTTTACTTGCTGAGAGTTCAATTTTAATTAATAATCTTTTCATTTTTCTTGTAGTCATTATGTACATATGGGATTTTTTGCTTATTTCATTTTTTGCCATTTTTTTTACAGCACATTAGTATTCTATCATATTCAGATGCCATAACTTGTTCAGTCACTCCTCAATTAATGAACATTCCCTCAGTTTCCAATTCTTTGCCAAAATAAAAAGAGCTGCTATAGATATTTTTTTAACATATAGGTCTTCTTTCCTTTTTCTTTGATCTCTTTTGGGCATAGACCCAATAGTGGGATTGCTGAGTGCATAGTTTTTTAGCTTTTTGGGCAAAATTCCAAATTCCTTTCTAGACTGGTTTGACTATTTCACAATTCTACCAAAAGTACATTTGTGTTCCTATTTTTCCCCTCTGGCATTTTTCATTTTTCTTTTCCATTATCTTAAGTCAATCTCATGGGTGTGAAGTGATATCGCAGACTTATTTTGGTTTGCATTTATCTAATTATTGACATTTTAGAACATCTTACATGACTATTGATATTTTTTATTTTTTCTTTATCTGAAAACTTTGTTCATATCCCTTGATCATTTATCAGTTAGGGAATGGTTCACATAAATTTGATTACATTTCATATCTGTGAAATCAGATCTTTATGAAAGAAACTGACTGCAAATTTTCCCCAGGTTTCTGCTTTTCTTCTAATTTTGGCTGCATTATTTTTGTCTTTGTGAAAACTTTAAAATTGTAGATAGTCAAAATAATCTATTTTATTTACTGTGAACTTGTCTCTAATTAGGCCATGAACTCTTCCCCTTATCCACAGATCTGGCGGATTATTTCTTCTATGTTCCACTCGATTTGCTTATGATATCTTTTATGTCTAAAGCATATGGTCATTTTGAGCTCATTTTGGTATATTTTGTGAGATGTTAGTTTTCTACCTACTAATTGTTCTGCCGACTTCTTCCCATTTTTGTCAAATAGTGAGTTCTTCCCCTAGAAGCTAGGATCTTTGGATTACTCAAACACGAGGTTATTGTGGTCACTTCCTCCTGTTTATTGTATACTTAATCTGTTTCATTCATCAGTCAGTTTCTCATCCTATAACAAGTTATTTGTAGTATAGTTTGAGATGTGATAATGCTGGGCCTCATTCCTTCACATTTGTTTTTCATTGATTCCCTTGGTATTCTTGACTTTTTGGTTCCTTCTGATGAATTTTGTTATTTTTTATCTAGCTCTATAAATAATTCTTTATTAGTTTGATTGGTATGAAACTGAATAAGTAAATTCATTTGGGTGGAGATAATGTTTCTATTATATTGACTTGACCTACCCAAGGGAAATTTATATTTCTTCAGTTATTTAAATCTGTCTTCATCTGTGTGAAGAATGTTTTTTGTAACTGGGTTCATATAACTCTTATGTGTATCTTGGCAGGTAGACACCCAGGTATTTTATACTGTCTGTCTACAGTTATTTTTAGTGGAATTTATCTTTCTCTTTCTGTTGGGTTTGTAAATAAAATGTAGAAATATTGATCATTTGTATGAGTTTCTACTCCTTTTCTTTACACAAAAATTCATTTTTTGCCCTTTTGGCAATCTTACTCTTCACATATAAAAAGTGAAATATCTTACATTTGGGTCTCTTAAACTATCTAGGGGAGAGGATGCTTTGGCTAATGGGTATTATTACTCATGGTGAATCAATAAATTTAGTCTTTTATAGGTCAATTATGTTGCAGTAGGATCAATCCCTCTGGGGTAGCTGATGAGTGAAATGCTGAATAGGAATTTCATAGAAATTTCCTAGCAAAAACTCTGAAAGCATAGGTATAAATGGATTTTCCCTTAAAATTATTAAGAAATTTCTACTTAAACCCATCAACAAACATTATCTATAATGAGGATAAGCTAGAGGCCTTCCCAATAAGATCAGAAGTGAAACAAGGTTGCCCATTATCACCATTTAAAAATTTATTATATTATTATTCAAATAATGTCATATTCAAATGAAATAATATTAAATGTTATTGTAATATTATTTAATATTGCACTACAAATGCTAGCAATAAGAGAAGATAAAAGAAATGAAAGGAATTGGAATGGGCAATGAGATTATAAAACAATTTCTTTTTGCAGATGATATACTTGGAAAATCTTAGAGATTCAACTAAAAAAGTAAATTGAAACAATAATTTTAGCAAAGTTGTAGGATAAAAAAATAAACCCATATAAACCTTTAGCATTTCTCTGTATCACCAACAAAACCCTATAAGAAGAGACAGAAAGAGATATCTCATTTAAAATAACCATTGACAATATAAAACACTTGCCAAGAAAAAGCTAGAAATTATATGGAAATAATTACAAAACATTTTTATACAAATAAGACTAGATTTAAATAATTGGAGAAAATATTAATTGTTCCTGGGTCAGCTGATCTAATATTATAAAAATTACATTTTACCTAAACTGTTTTACTTATTCATTGCCACCACAATTAAATTACCAAAACATTATTTTTTGAACTATAAAAAAATAATAAAATTCATTTGGAAGAACAACAGGTCAAGAATATCAAAGGAATTAATGAAAAAAAAGTAAAGGAAGGAGATCTAACAGTATCAGATCTTAAACTGACAGAAATAAGGCAGTAATTATCAAAACTATTAAGAAATAGAAAGATGGATCAGTGAGATAGAATAGATATATAGTACAAAGTTGTAAATGATTAGAGTAACCTTGTGTTAGATAAATGTAAAGGTTTAAACTTTGGGGATAAAAAATCATTATTTGGTAAAAATTATATGGAAAACTAGAAAGCAGTCTAGCAGAAATTAGGTATACACCAATATTTTATGCCGTTTTCCCAGATAAGGCCAAAACATATACATATAAATGTAGACATAAAAGGAGATATCATAAGTAAATTAGAAGAACATATTACCCATCAGATTTGTGGATAAGTATTTCTAAATAAATAAGAGATGGAGAGCATTGTGAGATGTAAAATGGATAATTTTGATTACATTTAACTTAAAAGATTTTGTACAGATAAAACCAAAATAGCCAAGATTAGAAGGAAAGTAGGAAAAAAATTGGGGAGGAGGGGATTATAGATAGTTTCTCAAATAAAGGTTTCATATATCAAATATATAGAGAACATTCTCAAATTTGTAAGAATGAGTCACTCTTCAATTGATATCAAAGGATATGAATAGGCAGTTTTTGGAGGAAGAAGTCAAAGCTATATATAGTCATATGAAAAAATGCTCTAAAGCATTATTGGTTAGAAAAATGCAAATTAAAACAACTTTGAGATATGATCTCTTATCTCTCAGGGTGGCTAAAATGATAGAAGAGGAGAGTGACAATTATTGGAAGGGTTGTGGAATAATGGGTGCACTAATATACTTTTGGTGGAACTTTGAAATGATACAACCATTTGGAAGAGCAGTTTGGACTGATACCCCCAAATTATGCATACCCTTTGAACTAGCAGTACCACTATTAGGTCTGTTCCCCAACATGATCAGAGAAAAAGGAAAAGAACCTGTATAATCTACAATATTTATAGCAATTCTCTTTGAGCTGGAACCTGAGAGGATGCCCATCAATTGAAGAATGGCTCAATAAGTCATAGCATATAATTGTGATGGAATTCTACTGTGCTATAAGAAATGATGAAAAGGTTGATTTTAGAAAAAACATGGAAAGATTTGCATGAAATAATGACAAGTGACATGATCAGAACCAAGAATATGTTATATATAATAATAGCAGTATTATTCAAAGAATATCTTTGAATGACTAAGCTATTCTGGAAAATATGAATATTATCAACTACAAAGGGCCAATCTACATCCAGAGAAGGAACTCATTTCTCTCTGTCTGTATGTCTCTGTCTGTCTGTCTGTCTCTCATATATGTCATCATTTATATATGATACATACATAGATAGATAAGTGATAGAATCGATGTCTATCATGGTTCCCCCTTTTTCCTTTCCCTAACATGGGTTAGGATAGATATTCCCTAAAAGGCAACAGTTGGCGCTTGATTGGCCTGAGCATGGGGCAAAAATAAAATGTTGGCCTTTTCCAGTGCTGGATTGGGAGGGAGACAGCTCTGAACTCAAAATGTAATAAAAAATAAATTGAAATTGAAAAATAACAATAAAGCCCCCCCCCCCAAAGGTGCTAATACAATTTACCTGGCAAAAGTTCATTGAGAAGCTCATTGGGAGATAAAAAGTAAAGAAGTTGTCAGACAAGTGGGAGACTACTGGCCCCATGGCACCAAAGCAGACAGAGATTTTTCTTTTAAGGGATAAATGACATTTTAAAAGAGAGGAAATTTGAGAATTGTGGGAGTCTTTTGCAACATGCCTTTAAAGTACAAAGCTCTAGTGATCCAAATACAATCAGTCTTTGCTTTTTTTTTTTGCCAGAATATTCCTGGAAACATCATGAAGAGGACAGACTATGAAAAAGCTGATCATATTTCTCCAAAAGGCCAATATTCTATTTGGAGCTGTATTCTGGATCAAGGGCTCAAAATCACATCATAGATAAGACCAACACATTTGCCATAGCTGCAGAGATAGAGCCACTAAAAACCTCTGAACAGAAAACAATAACATGGTTCTAAACCCTTTAAAGTGGCCATCAATTTTAATTGAGAAGGAAGCACCT